>NC_135534.1:136270476-136910833 GCF_045843805.1 Urocitellus parryii | reverse complement strand
GTGAATGTATGTGTGTGAACATACACTTGTCTTAAGATTGATTTTAGCACGTGTCTTGGTAGGTGAGTTTTTCTTCAGTTGCTTCTTGAGGCTCAGCCCTCTCTCCTTGGCCTCAGTGCCCATATTAGTTGCTGTAGCCTGTTGCCACATGACTGCTGCTCAGTGTTTAATATAGATTTGTGAAGGTATAGAAGGGGCAAATAGCTGTGCTCTTTTGAGTATTCATCTCTAACTATACACCTTAATTACTGCCTTGGAACTTCTTCTACCTTCTTATCTTCATTTAATTTTGAGTTCAGATTGTCCTCAGCTTTTTCTGTGCCTTACAGGCTTTTCCTTCTAAGCCGATTTTTAAAGATTTCTAAGCTATTTTTGTTTATATTAGATCTTGGCGGCCTTCAGGAGTTCTTTCCTCTTTATTTTGTTTTCCTGAACAAGTTACAAATTTACTGTCATTTAAAAATATCCTTCTTGACATTTCATGGAATTTAGTGAGAGGAAGACCTCACCCACCCTCTCAATTTGAGGTCCTTTTATTTTTCACATAGGATGACTAATTCATTCCTTCTTGCACAGGACTGTTCTAGGTATAGCACTGAAAGCTCTGTGTCCTGTCAAATAGAAATGATTTTTCACCTGTTTTAATCAGCAAAAATGCTGATTTGCATCTGGATCAAAAGTCTCAACAAGAACAGTTTCAGAGGCATACATGTTTATTTGGGGTCTCATGGTTTTAGAGGTCTCAGTCCATAGACAGCCGACTCCTTTGCTCTGAGCCCAGGATGAGGCAGAACACCATGACAGATGATAGTGGTGAAGGAAAGCAGCTGGAAATATGGCTTCAGGAAGGAGGAGAGAGACAGAGAGAGGCAGAGAGAAAGGAAGAGAGATATCACCACTAAATAAGGATACCCCAAAGGCACACCTTCAGGGACCCACCTACTCCAGCCACAACCTACCTGCCTATCGTTACCATCCAGTTCACCATCAGGGAATTAATGCACTGATTAGGTTAAGGCTGTCATAACTCAAACATTTCACCTCTAAACTTTCTTGCATTAGCTTTGCATGAGCTTTTGGGGAACACTTAATATCTAAAACATAACAGTCACCTTATTTCCAACAGTTATTTTCTTCCAATTACTCAGGAAAGGAAAGTTCAGATTAGTAATGTAATTAAAAAGGGGTTGGATTTTGATGAAGGAGGTATAATGAAAATATCTGGGAAGTGTATAGATATCCTACAAAGATGATACAGCATGAGGCTCAAAGCAACTGTGATAGAACTCTGCCAGTATTCAGGCAGAAGGACAACGTTTTATCAAAGTACTGAGGAAAATAAAGGGTTTGTTGCTGTCTTCCCATCCTCTATTTCATCCCCCACCTCATCACACTTTATACTTGAGTACTTTATAACTTATTTATTAACTTTGCAGTTCTAGGGATTGAATCCAGGGCCTTGCACATGATAAGCGAGCACTCTGCCACTGAGCTTTTTCTCTTTAAAATCCTTTTGGTAAAAATTTTATTTTGAGACAGGGTTTTGCAAAATTGCCCAGCTGATCTCAAACTTGTGATCCTCCTGCCTGAGCTTCCTGATTTGCTGTAATTACAGGCCATCACACCCACCTGGCTCTGTAAGTGCTTTGTATCTAGGAACATAATGTTGCCCTGTTATGTATCAGGACTGTATTTCTTTTGCCCTCTCAAAACAAGGATCTTAAAACAGTTTTTGCTCATATGAAACCTATAGCACTCAGAGAAGAATCTCCTACAGAGGTCTGTTTGTGCATCTTTAGTCTTTTAAAACTTATTTTGGCAACATAAGGTAATTCACACTCAAAATAGACAAAATTGTCACTCAGGATAGACAAAAAGTAAGGAGATGGTTGCTACCAACATGCAAATGAGGAATGAGCTATTTTCATTCACTGTTTGTTTTGCCCTACAGTTAATTATACTGTTTAAATGTATGGCCCTTAGGTTTTGTGGACCAAACATTATTTAAATACTCCATCACACGATTTGTTTGACTTATATATTTCAAACCCCGAGTTTGGGGGTTTGAGAATATGGAGATTGTGACTAACCTAAATACCAAAGTAGCATTAGTCAGTGGCAAAATCATGAACCACACAAGTGTCCTGGTGGTGCTTCACCTTCTTTAGAAAATGTTTTTTCTCTTGACTCTCATGGCTTCTTCCCACTCACTTAATCTGGTCATGGTCATCTCTTGTCTCCCTTCCCTATGACTTCTTGTCATACAGTCTGGCTTCTTAGCTAATGTCAATGTCATAAGCTCAGACTTAAAAATCATCCAGGAGTGCTTGCAGGTAACAGTGACCAGACCAATGTCAGCATTGCTGGGTTCCACAGAAAGCACAAGAATTGTGCAGTTGGCTGTAGCCACCATGGACACTCTACCATGCTTAACCCTGATGGTCGTGCAGCATGGAAATTATAATGCACATTTTTGCCTCATAAGAATTTGTAGTGGCTAGACCTTATGATTAACTAGATCAATTTGGAAATAAGCTAAGTAAGAAGTTACCATGCTGAGAAACCTGAAATATATTCAAGATGGAAGAGTAAATTAAACCAGAGGGTAATGCCAGGAGAGTAAAGAATCAGCCTGGGTAATGTTCAAAAACAGGTTGGAGTGTGGTTCCAGGCTCAGTGTGTCAAGGATGTTGCCATAATTTGGATCTTGAATGTCCACCATGTGTTAACAAGGCTTAGTCCCCAGGAAAGTGCCACTGGGAGGTGGTAGAACCTTTACGAGGTGGAGCCTGGTGAAGGTCTTTAGGTCACTGGAGGAATGCCCTCAAAGGGGATCCTAAGACTCCTCACCTCTTTTTCTTTCTCTCATTTGCTTCTGGGCCATTGAGCAGCTTTGATTCACTGTATGTTCCTGCCTCGGTGTGCTGCCTCACCACAGGTTCTAAAGCAATGGGACCAACCAATCATGAATTGAAGTTTCTAAAACTATAAGTCAAAATAAACCTTTCCTGCATATAAGCTGATGATCTCAGGTGTTTGTGCAGTGATGGAAAGCTGATTGACATAGATGTGTATGAGGATGAAGTGTGCCCTGAACCTTAATGCTGTGGGAGGCAATTAGTGAGACAGATAATTCTAGACTAGGGTCATGGCTCAAATTAAATTTGTCAGCTCTTCTAATAATATTAGCACCCAAATTAAGGAATTCATCTGCCTTTTTCTTTGTTTTACTTAATATCAAGGAAAGATTTAATCCTGTGGAAATCAAAACTTAATGAATAGATCACTTGGAACTTTATTCAGTCTGCATATTTAAATTCATTATACTTTTCAATAAATGGAACATGCTATTTCCCTTCAATTTTTTCCAGTTGACACTATTACTTTTTGTACCTTTCTCACCAGAGTATAAAAATGATCATTGAAATGGTCATTTATTATCAAAATTTTTGAAAAACTTATTACTGAGATAAGTTACAGAAGTAACGATTGAGGGCTTAGAGTATTAGCAGGCTAACAATCTACTTTATGCTTACAAATCAGCCCCTAAAGACACAGAAAAAAAATGATTGGAAGTGAGAATATATCCAAAATAACATTTAAGATGAAAGTTTATATATATAGGTGAAGAAATGATAATAGCAAAACATAAAGAATCTTCCATGTTCTAGGCTCTAAGCACTGTGTCTACGCTGAAAGATCTGGTAATTTCACTTAGCAAAAGAATGAAGACTCAATACAAATAAAGATAGGTGATATAATCAAGTTATTCAAAATAGTAAGGTTACATAACTAGGAAAGGAGAGACTCAGAGCACAACTCCATTTTGTGTTCAAAAAAGCCCATGGAATATTTATGGAACATCTTCTACGTACCAAGTGAGGCAGAAAGGCAGATAATTCAATATTACACGATCAATGCTATATCAGACGGTGTAGGAGGTCAGAGTCGAGGGAGTAACTCTGTCCACAGGGGGCAGGGAGGTAGTTACAGAAAAAATGACACCTAAAAACAACATTGAACAGAGTCTTCGTTAGTAACCTTGAATTTTATATAAAAAAATTAAGAAAATGGAATCTGTCAAAGACACTCATTTTAAGTAGAAGTATTTTAAAGCAATTTTCCCACAACCACATGTCCAAATAAAATAATGTTTTCCATGCTCTGTATAAGACATGAAGAACTGACACTCTTCACATAAGACATGATGTTAGCACAGTTCTGAGAGTTCATGGCTATTCAATGAATATCTGCCATTCTGCAGAGTTTCACTCTTCCCACTGAAGACATGTACCTACCAACGTCAGTTCTCTTGGTTCTCAAACTTTATATAGTATTTGTATTTACCAGATTATTCAATTAAATATTTATGCCAGCCATATTTTGGTAATTAGGACTTTAATTAACTATTATATAAAGCAATGTGATGTAAATTTTAAAAAGTTATTATCCCTTTGAAAATACACTCGAATACTTTGAAAAGACTCCCTAAATGCCAGTTACAAAATAAAATATTTTCTTGAATTATGTGTGGGTAACTATAAAATCTTGGGGAGGAGATTGTAAAACTGGATTCTGAACTCAGATTGCACCAATATTGTATGTAAGTGTTCATTAACGTCTTTAAAGTGTCTTGGATCATTTCAAGCAACTGGAACTGGAAATCATAGATTATGCATCATGGGTGTGATTTATATGAGAAAGATCTGGACTGCCAATCAGAGTTTCTATACACAAAGGAATAACCATGAGCCTGTATCAAAAGATTGCCAATGAATGGAAACTTACATAATTTACTTTATGGTATTTATGTATTTAAAAGTAACTTCCATATAGTTATATAACAGCAGTAAGTATTATCATTCTATAGTAAGTACAGTAATGTGACTGTAGTTTAAATCAGTTATTATATTTTTTTCATTTTTTATTTTTCAGATGGGGTCTCACTATGTTTCTCAGGATGTGATCAAACTTGTGATCCTCCTGCTCCAGTCTCCTAAGTAGCTGGAATTATAGGCATGTGGCCTCTGTACCCCACTTTATTATATTTTATGAAGAAATAGAAAAAAGGAGTTTGAAGTTTCCCTACACAAAAAAATGATAAGTGTTTAAAAAGATGTAATTGCTAATTGCCTTATTTATTTAATCATTATACTTTGTAAATGTAAATCAAATTATCATACTCTACCTCAATTTTTAAAAATTTAATAAAATGGAAAATTATTTTTCCAGTTTAAGGCTTTTTTCTTGTTTCTTAATCAACAAACAACGGGTCCAAATTTCACTTGAAAAAAGACCCTCATAGAATACCATGGAAACCATTTATGGCTCCTTTTTAGCCATATTTGAGGGAATTATGGTAAATATGAACAACCAGTATGGGAAGGTATGTGTATGTTTTTGTTGATTTGTGAAAATGGATGATTAGGTATTTGTGAAAGTCACGATTCTGTTTCCATTGTTGACTTGTGCCTGTCTTACTGTTTTCTGATATTACCTTTTTGAAAGTTACCTTTGGTTTCAATGCTGCAGGGCTGGCTTCACAGGCACCTGAAACTGTGCAGTCTCACAGAGCCCATCCTCCAAAGGGTTCTCAGTGTGGTTTTAAGTTTTTCTGTCATTATCTTGACATTTTTAATATTTTTATCTTTGGATTTGTGTTGTTCCATCGAGTGTTCTGGGACATGGAGCATGCGTGTGAGTAAAAGAGATGCATGTGACATGTGGTTTCCCAATTCCTAGACACCTCCTTTGCACAGAGTGTCTGCGTGGCCCCTGAGTACAGAATTGTGGTGGACCCACTCATGAGAGTTGCATGAGACTAGAAGTGGGTACAAGCAAGTGTATAACTGAATAAGTGGGGACCCTGCCAGATGCAAGCGGTCACCCAAGATGCCAATGAAACCAAACGGAAGCTTGCTCTGAAAGAAGAAGTCCTGGAGAAGGACAGGGAGTGGATTTGTCCCTAGAACCTCCAGAAGGAAGGCAGACCTGCCAATGTCGTGACCTTAGCCCAGTGAGACCCATTTCAGACTTCAGACCTCTAGAACTGTATAATTATCAATTTATTATTTTAAGCCAACAAATTTGGGTTAATTTGTTACAGCAGTCATAAAACACAACTATAAACCTTATCATGTCCTTTCTTACTCATGTTCTCATATTAGGCAACTACTTGTTTTGACAATGGTGAATAAAGAAAAAAGTAGGACAACTCCAAAGTCCTTTTAATTTCAGTTCTTCCTTCCTCATCCATAAGCTGAGGGTAGTGTTCTAAGAATACAAACATGTCGAGAATAAAATGAAAGCAGATGAGTTGTTTTTGTGAAACATTTTCTACTCTTCTGGTATAAATGGAGTACATATGTATACACAAGTATGGAATGCAGATAGTATAATTTTGGTGATTTCCACATACAAGTTAAATGCTCTTATGTTTGCCCTTAAAGCTGGAATTGCAAAATAAAGCGCTAAATGACAAAATTCATACTAAAACTTAAAATGAAATATGTATTTACCTAGAACATTAAGTAGCAAATTCAAGACTTTAGAAGTCGAGAGACTGCAGAAGAAAGGAAAAGTTGTATATTTTAGTATTATTAGAGCTTTTTCTTTGTTTTTGAACAAGAATTTCCATATTCTCAATTTACATTGGGTCCTGCCACTTAGGTAGCTGGCCTTGATCCCAACATCAGGGCCTGGTATTCCACAATTACTCCAAAAATGTCTTATGAAAAAAAAAAGAGAGAAATAAAATAAAATAATCCCAAACCCACAAACTGTTCTTCCCAATGCCAATCTACCCATAGGCAGTTTTACCCTGGAGAGACACCCACAGGAACCTCAGATCTTCCCCTAAGACTGCATGTGGTAGGTTTGTCTATATCCTCAGGTAATGACTACCTGTGAGCTCAGGTGCAATGACCTACCAGGGAAGGGCTGGCAAAGGTAAAATGGTCTCAGAACCCCTCAGAAGTGGAATTCCTTGCTCCCTGGGGACTCTCAGAGGCTTACCAAATGTACCTTCCTGGGGCACAAGAAATGAGACTGCACTTAACTTGGGGAAGATATGATATTGTTCAGCTCATTTAACACACACAAATCCGCTTAATTTGTTAGAAGCTCTGTGGTCTCCTGAAGCCTCTCCCATCTATGGGACCCATCTCCACATCCCTGCAGCCCCTGGAGTCAACCTTAGGAATCATCATTTCTTTCAACCCAGCAACCCTTCACCTGACTCTATTTATCCCACCTTAGGACATCCAGCTAATTGCTTTACTATAATAGAACATGGAAAGGATGAATAAGAAGTACCCGAAACTTGTTTAGTGCCCTGAGACCAGAATATCCAGAATGTTCTAGAAGTTGACAGGAGAATGTTACCTTTCCGTCCATCTGGAATCTCCTCTAGAGAATAGGGACAGGAATTACTACATTGTTAAATGATCCTATGGCAAGTGTGAATTTTTCTGGAGCAAGATGATGTCTGCAATGAGAAACAACCACCTCCTGTCATTTTTTATCCTAAACTCCACTCCACACTGAATCATGGCAATATCCCTGGAGCAGTACAAGAATCAGCCCCTTTCCTCTCAGGATAACTCTTATCTCCAGTGCTCCTGGGCATCACAGAAGTGGAGTCCAGAAGCTTCCACATGCCTGCTTGCACTGAAGCCCAGAGAGAAGCCTCTGGTGAATGAATAGAAGCGAGCTTGTGCTGAATGTGATGGGAGTAAGGGGTGGAGCAAGAACATGTGTGATCCCAATCCATGCATAAGGCTGCATCAGGCAGGCAGAGTGATTGGTACCTGACACCACGTGACAAGAAAAGCTCAATCAACCGGGGCTGCCTGTGGACTGGAAGGGAATCCGTATTTGTAATTTTCATGGTTATTGTCAAAATGCCCTCCATATAGGTTGTATCAATTTTCAGTTACATCAGAACTATCTAAGTGCCTCTCTCCCCATAGCCTTGCCAACCAAATGTCATTAAATTTCTTAGATTTCTGCCTGACCAAGAGGTAAAAGTCTCTACAAATATATATGTACACAATTGCTTGTTTTCTCAATATCACACTTCCCTTTCTCCTACTCACTCCTTTGTGCACACATACTCTTTGTTCACTAAAGATTTCTAAATAAGTGCAATCGGTTACTAGTCTACGATAATTTAATGTCTTGCTCTGACATGATAAACAAGAAGCCTGTCTGAAGCCTACACTTTGGAGACTGGGGGACGAATGACATGATGTATCCAAATCATGTAGAGACCTGAGCACTGTGTCCTAAAACCCAGGAAGAAATAAACCATCCATCTGGTGGTGGGAACCCAAGCTTCAGACTATATGTAAATCACCGAGAAAGAAGCATCTCCAGTTCCCAATCCTGCAACATTGTCCAGGGGCTTTGACCTGTAAATGTCTTACATGAATCTGTGTCTAGCAACAGAGCCATACATTTTTCAGGTGAGGTTAATCAATGTCATCACTAAAGGCCACACATGTTATGGTGATTTGAGAAAGGAGAGGCAGTGTGGAAAGAAACCAAAATGGATCGGTGCATTTTCAAACTGTGAGCTTAATTTGCATCTGTAATTTTATTCAGCAACTCCCAGATGGAGTATAAAGAGATTTCCGTTTTTGTTTATCTTGTCATAGATCATGCTTTTGGTTAAATTAGCCTTGCAAAAAGTTTTCTTGACTATTTTAGTCCGTCAACATTATCTTTGGTTTACAAATGTGTAGGAAACTGCTGACATTTTACAATCGACACCTCCATTTAATTACCCTCCGTTTCCTACTGCATCCCACCACTCTAAATTAAGGAACTTTGGCAATTTAAAATTGATTTAAGCAGTTTCCTGCAGTAACCTTAGTTCCAAATTCCCAATGGCATTCATGCTTTTGCTTTATTGAAATTATATTAATAGTTAACCTGTATTGAGCAGTTACTAAGTATGCTCTTCACTTGTGTTAATCTTCACAGTAAGGCTATAAAGATTAAGTATGATTATCATCTCCATTTAAGATGGGAAACTGAGGTTGGAACACTAGCCCAATATTTCTTAGCTAGACATATCTAGTATAGTTTGAATGCAGACATATCTTGCTCCTGACACTGAAATGTTGCAAAGAAAAAGAGCATTTTTTTTTTAGATCAAGTAACTGACTTCATTCAAGCTTTTAGCTAATTTGAATCTCTCCCACCTCTCCAAAAAGTTTTAATAATTTTAAGGGAACTCAAATAAATACAATGTTGAAAAAAATTTACTTTTAATCCAACTGCCATAAATTTTTAAAATCATTTTTCTATATCCACTTTCAGTCTTTGAATGTTGTTGGAATTACAGCAATCATAATAATTTTATATTCTGCTTTTTTCAATTAAGTCTATCATAAATATTTTCCATGCTGTTACATAGTATTCATAATTAGTTTTAATGACTTTGTAATACCCTATGCAGTTAACCTACCAAATTGATTTAACTATTCACCTATTGTTGGATTCACAAGTTCATTTAAATTTTATAGTCACAGGTCATATAGCAATAAATATTTTAATGCTTATAGCTTTATGCCTCAATTTGAATTACTTCCATAGTATAACTGTCCAGATTTAGTGAAAAAGCTTATATATCTGTCCCAAAGGCTGCTGCCATGGCAATGAATGAGCATGACATTTTCCCCACAGTCTCACTCACAATAACAAATACCTATTTTTAAATAGTTGAATTAATTCACCAGAATACAATGATATCTGAGTGTGGATTTATTTATTTTTATTATGCTTGTAAACTGAAGTATAATTTATTTTAGAAATAACAATATATGCATTAATAATTTAAAAAATGAATCTTCTAGCTTATGTCAGGCAGGCTTTTTTCCTTCTCCCCAACAAAACTCAGTCTCAGCACTGTTTGATCTGAGAGAATTATGCAGTCATTATGTTTAGTGAGCACTCCCTCAGGTTTCTGATTCGGTTCCAAACAGAAACAGTTTTCTTAGCTTCCTGTTGCCATTAGAAACTGGTACATTGTGTTCTGACCTGAGTGACCTTGGCCCAGTGCCCTCTAAAGACCTGGGCTGTGTTCACATCAAGAAGATCTCAATGCACATTGAGTGATACCTCCTGTTAAAAGGAATTGAGGAAGAAGGTAAGAACATGGCAAAGGTGAAACTAGGCACTCATTGTCCTTAACTCAATCTAATGAGAAAAGATGCAAATACAAGTTCAAATTGGCACCAAAGTGAAATCTACACTTTTCTTCATGATACTTTCTATGCTTATTTTTTTTCCTGTGCCATTAAAGGTCAGAATGAAAAATATCTTGCCCTTTAAGATTGTCCCATAAATAGGCTACTTTTTGCTGAGAGTGAAGATTTGCCCATACAGTTCTAATAACTTATTCATCTCCTCCCCCTGGCAAACACAAACAGTTTAGGCTTTATCAACAAGCCTACTACAAAAAAGGAAAAGCCACATGGGGGAACCTTGGCATTATAATTCACAGAAGCAAAATGCCTTCATATATCTATTCCTTAGACCACAGGAATTATTATACAGAGCTTATGGTTTTATCATTTTGCTCAACACACACATCACATTGCCCAAATTCACTTTTTTAATAAGGCATAAATAAGATGCAAAAGGGTATTATGAGATCCACTCAGGGGCTGCCTTACATGAGAAGAAATGGACAGATGAAACTTTTATCAATGATGATTTTTCTTCTTCACGCATCAAATAAAGACATATCCAGAGTGGTTATTATGGGATGGAATGTCATATTCTTGGTAATTAATGAGCGTAAGATCCAGAGAGAGATCTTAGGACTCTAAGTGCTTTGAGAATCCTTATGTGCCATAAATCACTGCCTTAAAGTTTCATAGGCCTTTTACATTTCAAAAGTAATATGTATGCTGGGATCCAAAGTTGACTTTTTTTCCCCTCTATGAATTCTTGTGTTTGTAGATTTTAAGAATACAGTTAGCCCAGAATAGCTTGTACAGCAATAAAAGGCGATTTTATTGAAGGTCTGCTTTATTGCTACTGAACACAATGCATTTATTATCTACTTTTATTTTCTCTAAGAAAGTCTCAGGGCAATAAGGAAATCTTTGCAAATCTCTGCATTCCCAAAACTTACTTCAATGCACTGAGAGTGATTACCATGAGTGATATATTTACATTCATAGAGAAGTGTGACCCCTACAACTAGTTGAGGTAGGTAATATTAATTTTCATTTACAGATGAATAGAGGATCATTTAGGGCTTCATCAGCCATCCAATTAGCCATCCAATTAATAAATAGTTAAAGGGACTTGAGACTCACCGCCCTTGCCCTGGTTTCTTATAGCATCCTGGGTTCACTGACATAACAAGAGATCTGAGATTAAAAACCAAGTTTGGGATAGAGAATTGGAACCTGTCCCTTCTCTACCTTCTACACATCACTTGCTACTTTGAAGGAGGGTATGGTTTGGGGGTCAACTCTTACAAAATTCATCCTATTCTCTTTCAGACAACACTCAATCCTTTTGAATCTTTCTTGGGTCTTCTACCCACATTGGGACAGCACAAAGCAAATAAGGCTGAAAATTTTGTGGACAGTTTTTTCATAACTAAGGATAGATATCCCAAAAGCTAATACTATAGTCAGAGAAAATAAGTAGCTCCTAGGACAAAGAGTCCAGGAAAGATTTGAGTTTGCTCAGTCTCTGATTTAAGTTTATTGATTTGTGTAAAAAGAACATACTGAGGCAGCTCATTCTAATATTCTACCCACAGCATAGAATTTGCTAAAATCCAGATTCTTTTGGGATCTGAGTGAAAAAAAATTTACTTGCTAAGTTGCCAAATGGACTCGTTAAAAGAAGATTTTCCAGAAATTAGTCCTCTTCTTGCTCTTTCCCACCCTCTCCAATCCCTTAATAGTATCATTGTAAAATTTCTATGTATATGGGACAAATTCAGACAATTTCTCCAAGATATTTTTGTTCATTATTCTTTGCATAAAACATACAAAGGTCACCAGAGAATTGAAATGACAGTAATTTATATTATTAAAGTTCCCTGTATAACTCCTTACCTGTTTTCAATGATTTGCCTTATCTTTTTCACACTGTTGAGTAAGATGAAGGACAAAGGTGCATCATTAGAGAAAACTTATCAAGTCAATTAGCAGTGGTAGAAAAGAAAGTGTTCACTAAGAAGGAAAGTGCTGTAACATTTAACAACCAGCTGCAACTTCTAACAATGTGATACTAATTGAAGCTTTAAGGGCCGGTTTCAGCCTTTAGTCTTACACAGGGCTTGTTCTGCTCAGGCAGAATGAAGAGGGCATAGGCAGGCAATTATGCAGATAATATAAAACCTTTCTCCCTTGGCCTTGTTTTGTGCCTTTAAGGGGGGGAAGGGGGGAGAGGGAGGGAGGGAGGGAGGGAGAGAGAGAGAGAGAGAGAGAGAGAGAGAGAGAGAGAGAGAGAGAGAGAGAGGTGTGTTAGTTCTGAGCTTTTTCCTTGCACAAAGATCTATATTTCTTGAGATAGATAGATAGATAGATATAGAGAAAGAGATATAAATATAGACAGGGATAGACAACACTCATCTTTTCAAAGATAGTGATTCTGAAAGCTTGATAAGATAAATGATTATAAGTACATAAGTGAGAAAGTACATTATCTTTGCAAGTGAGTTTGAATAAACATGTGTTAACAGAGTTCATAGCTCCTTCACTTCTTAAACTTTAGAGGTTTAGCACTTTAACCGACAATTCTAGAATATTTTAAGGAAAAAAAAACATTTTTTCTTTTTTGTGTGTGTGTGTGTATGTGTGATCCTGGGGATTGAGCCCTTATTTTGAGACTGGTTTTTGGTATTTTGTTTGTTCGTTTTTTTTGTGTGTGTGCTTAGAGGAGGAAAGATTTTGGCTCACAACTTCCAGAGCATTCATTACATGGTTCTAAGACAGAAACAGCAAGGATCCAGAAACAAGCTATGGTCCCCAAGGGCAAGTCTCCAGGAACCTATTTTCTCCAAGCCACCCCACCTGCCTACAGTTACCATGTAGTACTGAGCTCAAATTAATAGTCCATCAAATGGATTAATCCACTGATGAGGCTAAAGCTCTCATAGCTCAATCTTTTCTGCTCTGACCATGCTGCATTGCCTAATAAAATCCAAACCATAACATACTTATAATACTTAGATGAACAGAGTTGCTTCATATAGGTAAAAAATATTCTTTTCTTATTCTTATTTTCACATACTTTTAACTATTAGGATAAATGCATTCTAAGAACCAGCACTTAATGTGCCATAAATCATATTACATTATACATAATGAATTGAACGTGTTAAATAGTAATCAAAATAAACATTTTCGGAATGCCAGACCAAGCTAGAATTGACTTCTAGATGTGATTCCAATTGATGGTCGCCATGACAGTTCCATAGAGGACCAACTTGGGTCAAAATCTCCTCCCCGTTGTGAAGGAGAAGATAAACATCTGATTGGTGAATACTGAAGAAGGTAGACTAGACCCCAGTTCTCCTGACAAACATTAAACAACAATAAATTTGGAAGCCACATTGTTCCTTTGGTTGTTCTCTGCTTGAGCCTTACTTTATTTTCACTCATAATAAAATTGTCTTGCTTGACTTTTTGTGTCTGGCTTTAAATTTTCTTTCATCTGCACATAAGAACCGTGGTTCAGAGCTTCAGCTCCCCGCTCTGCTGTAGCAGTGTTATTTTACTAGTAGCTAGGCAGGTGTTCAATGCCTTCTCATTGCAGGCCTTTTCTGGCAAATTGTGCTGGCGCATGTGGCCTAATCCAGGAGACTCAGTGTCCACTCTGCCATTCATAGACAAGGATGCACAGACTTTTAAAGACTAAGATCTACCATGCTCTTCTAAAGAAAAAAGTATAATGATATTAAGTAGCACCTACACTGTTTTCAGAACTGGGAATTAAGTGAAGAACTGAAGAAATATACTCTCCCTTTCCATATCTTGTAATCTGGGGTAGGGTGAACAGGGTGGAAGCTTCATCTACTGAGAAGCACCTGGAGGTATAAGTTATCAGAGTCCAAGGGTGGTCTTCCTAATTGCCTCAATAAGACATTTCAGAGCCCAATCCTGGATGGTAGTCATGAATTCCTTCTTTCTCTGGACTCAAGTTCCAGAAGATGGAACAACGGGGGTTCTCAAAAATGGTTCTTAGACAAGAAACATCAGCATTACTAGGAAGGTGGTTATGCAGGCAAATTCTAGATGCAGACCTAATGAACCAAAAATTCTGGGGTTGGCACTGAACAGTCTGTGTTTTAGTGAGCCTTTCAAGTGAATCTAAAGTGTACCAAAATTTGAATAACACTATTTTTAAGCAGCAAGCCTCAAAACTAATGTGGAACTCCTGGGGATATTGTATAGACTCTGGGTCAGTAGATACTCTGCATTCTAACATGCTTCTGGATGGTTCCAGTGTTGCTGGCTTGGGCAACACACTTTGAGTAGCAAGGGTTTGGTTGTCCTTGTTGCACATGAGATGTAGTTTGGAGAGTTTCAACATGGTACATATTAATCTGCTTGCATTATATCGTTCGTCTATTGCACTGTAATTGGTTGCTTACTTGTCTGTATTCTACCAACTTTTTGAAGGCAGGAAGTATGCATGCTTGTGTAGCAACTTCTAAATGACTGGCACATAGAAGACTCTTAATAACAGGTGGTATAGCAAGATGCTGATATCTATTGCAATCTCTGTGTAGCCTGTCAACATGAGACTTATTGAAACTCCTCACAAGTAACTTGTAATTTCTGTTATTTTGGGGGCAACCTTCTGAGAACTGTTTCCTGCCAGCATGCTGGACTGGTTAAATCCACAAGACTGAAATTTTTGAAGCACAATCAAAGGAAGGTCAATTTTAGTTTTAAATGGGGATGTGTCTTGGGGAGGATGGGAGTAAAATAATGCCAATTTTTGTCTGGCTCCTGGTGAACTATGGCTAATGGGTGGTTGGCAGCTTTCCTCTTTGAGTTAGATTGTCAGTTCCCACTAGGAAATGTGGTTCCCACACTGAGAATTCAGCATTCTTCATCAAAAAGATGAATCTTATTTTACCCAGGACAGAAGCTCAAATTCTTTTTTTCCTTGGTTCAAAATAATGCAGTCAATATAGTAGACGATTTCCTTTTTATCCTATTCTCCCTTAATAAATTCCTGTTGTGGATAAAAGTCTGTATCTAACTCATGGAAACTGCCAACATCATATTCCAAAGAACGTGGGCTGATGAGGGCATCTCTTCATTGTACCATTTTTCTCACAGGCTCCCGTGAATTCTATTGAATAATATGAAGATTGGCATCACCAGGGCCATGGCACCAGGACAAGTCTGAGAATGTCTGGTAACATCCAATTGAAGTAATCTTATCTTACCCCAAAGAAAACCTATTCAAGGAATTAGACCCCTGGTGGTGTGGAAAGCAAGTGTCACATTAAAAGTCGTGGCCAGAATTTAGTGATGAACATAAAGTAAAACTTAGTGGTCTGAACTCACCTATCCTGAGTTAGATGAATGTTAAAGGCTTGAAAATATATCTTTGCTAATGCAGATTCTATTATTTCAGTTATAAGTTTCTGAGATGCCCTGTAAAATCTTCAAAATGAAGTATCATAGCCAAATAATTATTTACCAAACAGACCAAGATAAATATGCCTTTCTTCCACATGCTACAGAAAACAGTGAGCCATATCTCATTTTCATCAGGTGTTTAATTATCATAGTCTTTCACAAACATTTTCTCAGCAACTTCTACATTCATTCCACTTGGGATCACGGGAGTTAGTCTATTGGAATGATTTCCAGTAGAGTCTATCTTTAAATTAAGACTGTCTGGCTTTCACAGACTGTGTAGCAAGTAGGAAATCTATTGTGCCATCCAGACCACCAGGACTGTAAATTGATTTGTAGCTCTGGCCCCGTGGAATGTGTTCCTCTCTGGGCTGCTGTCCAGAGATTGCAATAAAGAGGGCAATTACCTTGTTTTGTAGTTGTGGTCCCTCATGCCAAAACGTTTCATTTTCAAGTTTATATTTTCAAACAGAAATTGTCTATTAATGTGAAAGAATCATCTAACAAATCTTTATCACAGTTGTTAGTAGATATTTTTTTTTGCTCCTGGGGGAATTATCAATCGGGATAAGAACCTGAAAAAAATTGTACTTAAATCTACCTTTGCACCTTTCCACCATTTTTATCCTGAGGACAAGCAGGTGAGAATAGAAGATGTAACCTTCCTCTTGCAGTTTCCAAAAAGGGTCTAAAGCATCTTTTAAAAGGAGAAGAAATAAGGCTGAAGAGACTATATCTTCCTTGAAAAACACTTTATTTATTTAATTGTTCGTTTTGGGCATTGAACCCAGGGACTCTTTACCACTAAGTTACATCCCCAGTTCTTTTTATTTTTATTTTGACCCAGGCTTGTGAAGTTGCCCCAGCTGGTCTCAAACTTGCAGTTCTCCTGCCTCAGCTTCCCAAGTTCCTGGGATTACAAGCATGTGCCACTACACTCAGAATAACTGTTTTATTTATGGCCCAAAGATTGAAAAACTTGTCTGATTATGAGGCAAGAGTATATTATCTATAGATCCTGCTTAGTCCATATGAGGTTTATTTTTTTCCTTTAATTTTTATTGTTGGTTGTTCAAAACATTACATAGTTCTTGACATATCATATTTCACACTTTGATTCAAGTGGGTTATGAACTCCCATTTTACCCCGTATACAGATTGCAGCATCACATCAGTTACACATCCACTGTTTTACATATTGCTATACTAGTGTCTGTTGTATCCTGCTGCCTTTCCTATCCTCTACTATCCCCCATCCCCTCCCCTCCCATCTTCTCTCTCTACTCCATCTACTGTAATTCATTTCTCCCCCTTCTTTTTTCCCCTTTCCCCTCACTTCCTCTTCTATGTAATTTTGTATAATGATGAGGGTCTCCTTCCATTTCCATGCAATTTCCCTTCTCTTTCCTTTTCCCTCCCACCTCTCACCCCTGTTTAATGTTAATCTTCTTCTCATGCTCTTCCTCCCACCTCTGTTCTTAGTTACTCTCCTTATATCAAAGAAAACATTTGGCATTTGTTTTTTAGGGACTGGCTAGCTTCACTTAGCATAATCTGTTCTAATGCCATCAATTTCCCTGCAAATTCTATGATTTTGTCATTTTTTAATGCAGAGTAGTACTCCATTGTGTATAAATGCCACATTTTTTTTTTATCCATTCGTCTATTGAAGGGCATCTAGGTTGCTTCCACAGTCTTGCTATTGTGAATTGTGCTGCTATGAACATCGATGTAGCAGTGTCCCTGTAGCATGCTCTTTTTAGGTCTTTAGGGAATAGACCGAGAAGGGGAATAGCTGGGTCAAATGGTGGTTCCATTCCCAGCTTTCCAAGAAATCTCCATACTGCTTTCCAAATTGGTTGCACCAATTTGCAGTCCCACCAACAATGTACAAGTGTACCCTTTTCCCCACATCCTCGCCAGCACTTGATGTTTGACTTCATAATGGCTGCCAATCTTACTGGAGTGAGATGGTATCTTAGGGTGGTTTTGATTTGCATTTCTCTGACTGCTAGAGATGGTGAGCATTTTTCATGTACTTATTGATTGATTGTATGTCCTCCTCTGAGAAGTGTCTGTTCAGGTCCTTGGCCCATTTGTTGATTGGGTTATTTGTTATCTTATTGTCTAATTTTTTGAGTTCTTTATATACTCTGGATATTAGGGTTCTATCTGAAGTGTGAGAAGTAAAGATTTGTTCCCAGGATGTAGGCTCCCTATTTACCTCTCTTATTGTTTCTTTTGCTGAGAAAAAACTTTTTAGTTTGAGTAAGTCCCATTTGTTGATTCTAGTTATTAACTCTTGTGCTATGGGTGTCCTATTGAGGAATTGGGAGCCCAATACCACAGTATGTAGATTGTAGCCAACTTTTTCTTCTATCAGACGTCTTGTCTCTAATTTGATATCAAGCTCCTTGATCCATTTTGAGTTAACTTTTGTGCATGGCGAGAGAAAGGGATTCAGTTTCATTTTGTTGCATATGGATTTCCAGTTTTCCCAGCACCATTTGTTGAAGATGCTATCCTTCCTCCATTGCATGCTTTTAGCCCCTTTATCAAATATAAGATAGTTGTAGTTTTGTGGATTGGTTTCTGTGTCCTCTATTCTGTACCATTGGTCCACCTGCCTGTTTTGGTACCAGTACCATGCTGTTTTTGTTACTATTGTTCTGTAGTATAGTTTGAGGTCTGGTATTGCTATACCGCCTGATTCACACTTCCTGCTTAGAGTTGTTTTTGCTATTCTGGGTCTTTTATTTTTCCATATGAATTTCATAATTGCTTTATCTATTTCTACAAGAAATGCCGTTGGGATTTTGATTGGCATTGCATTAAACCTATAGAGAACTTTTGGTAATATCGCCATTTTGATGATGTTAGTTCTGCCTATCCATGAACAGGGTATATTTTTCCATCTTCTAAGATCTTCTTCAATTTCTCTCTTTAGGGTTCTGTAGTTTTCATTGTATAAGCCTTTCACCTCTTTTGTTAGGTTGATTCCCAAGTTTTTTTTTTTTTTTTTTGAGGATATTGTGAATGGAGTGGTTGTCCTCATTTCCGTTTCAGAGGATTTGTCGCTAATATACAGGAATGCCTTTGATTTATGCATGTTGATTTTATATCCTGCCACTTTGCTGAATTCGTTTATTAGCTCTAATAGTTTCTTTGTAGACTCTTTGGGGTCTGCTAGGTATAGAATCATGTCATCTGCAAATAGTGATAATTTAAGTTCTTCTTTTCCTATTTTTATGCCTTTAATTTCTTTTGTCTGTCTAATTGCTCTGGCCAGTGTTTCCAGAACTATGTTGAACAGAAGTGGTGATAGAGGGCATCCCTGTCTTGTTCCAGATTTTAGAGGGAATGCCTTCAATTTTTCTCCATTCAGAATGATGCTAGCCTGAGGCTTAGCATAGATTGCTTTTACAATATTGAGGTATGTTCCTTTTATCCCTAGTTTTTCTAGAGTTTTGAACATAAAGGGATGCTGTACTTTGTCGAATGCTTTTTCTGCATATATCGAGATGATCATATGGTTCTTATTTTTAAGTCTATTGATGTGAGAATAACATTTATTGATTTCCGTATATTGAACCATCCTTGCATCCCAGGAATGAATCCTACTTGATCATGGTGCACAATTGTTTTGATATGTTTTTGTATCCGATTAGCCAGAATTTTATTGAGGATTTTTACATCTAGGTTCATTAGAGATATTGGTCTGTAGTTTTCTTTCTTTGAAGTGTCTTTGTCTGGTTTCGGAATCAGGGTGATGTTGGCCTCGAAGAATGAATTTGGAAGTTCTCCCTCTTTTTCTATTTCCTGGAATAGCTTGAAAAGTATTGGTATTAGTTCCTCTTTAAAGGTTTTCTAAAACTCTGCTGTATACCCATCCGGTCCTGGGCTTTTTTTAGTTGGTAGTCTTTTGATGGTTTCTTCTATTTCCTCCATTGATATTGGTCTGTTTAGGTTGTCTATATCCTCCTGACTCAATCTGGGCAGATCATATGACTTAAGAAATTTATCGATGCCTTCACTATCTTCTATTTTATTGGAGTATAAGGATTCAAAATAATTTCTGATTATCTTCTGTATTTCTGAATTGTCTGTTGTGATATTGCCTTTTTCATCCCGTAAGCTAGTAATTTGAGTTCTCTCTCTTCTTCTCCTCGCAACCATGGCTAAGGGTCTGTCGATCTTATTTATTTTTTCAAAGAACCAACTTTTAGTTTTGTCAATTTTTTCAATTGTTTCTTTTGTTTCCATTTCATTAATTTCAGCTCTGATTTTAATTATTTCTTGCCTTCTACTTCTTTTGCTGTTGTTTTGCTCTTCTTTTTCTAGGATTTTGAGATGAAGTATGAGATCATTTATTTGTTGTTTTTTTTCTTTTTTTAAGGAATGAACTCCAAGCAATGAATTTTCCTCTTAGAACTGCTTTTAATGTGTCCCATAGATTCCGATATGTTGTGTCTGTGTTTTCATTTATCCCTAAGAATTTTTTAATTTCCTCCTTGATGTCTTCTATAACCCATTGATCATTCAGTAACCTATTGTTCATTCTCCAAGTGATGAATGATTTTTCCTTCCTTCTTTTATTGTTGATTTTCAGTTTCATTCCATTATGATCAGATAAGATGCATGGTATTATCTCTACTCCTTTATATTGTCTAAGAGTTGCCCTGTGACATAATATATGGTCTATTTTTGAGAAGGATCCATGTGCTGCTGAGAAAAAAGTGTAACTGCTTGATGTTGGGTGGTATATTCTATATATGTCAATTAAGTCTAGGTTATTAATTGTGTTATTGAGTTCTATAGTTTTCCTTATTCAACTTTTGTTTGGAAGATCTGTCCAGTGGTGAGAGAGGTGTGTTGAAGTCTCCCATGATTATTGTATGGTGGTCTATTAGACTCTTGAACTTGAGAAGAATTTGTTTGATGAACATAGCTGCACCATTGTTTGGGGCATATATATTTATGATTGTTATGTCTTGTTGGTGTATGGTTCCCTTGAGCAGTATGTAGTGTCCCTCTTTATCCCTTTTGATTAACTTTGGCTTGAAATCTATTTTATTTGATATGAGTATGGACACTCCTGCTTGTTTCTGAAGTCCATATGAGTGATATGATTTTTCCCAACCTTTCACCTTCAGTCTATGAATATCTTTTCCTATCAGATGCGTCTCCTGTAGGCAGCATATTGTTGGATCTTGTTTTGTGATCCATTCTACTAGCCTGTGTCTCTTGATTGGTGAGTTTAAGCCATTAACATTTAGGGTTATTATTGAAATATGGGTTGTTCTTCCAGCCATATTTGTTTATTTATGTTACTAAACATGGTTTGTTTTCCTCTTTGATTATTTTCCCCCCTTTACTGTCCTACCTCCCACTGTTGGTTTTCATTGTTATTTTCCATTTCCTCTTCCTGTAATGTTATGCCAAGGATTTTTTTGAGAGATGGTTTTCTAGCTGCAGATTCTTTTAATTTTTGTTTATCGTGGGAGGTTTTAATTTCATCTTCCATCCTGAAGCTTAGTTTCGTGGGATACACAATTCTTGGTTGGAACCCATTTTCTTTCAGTGTTTGAAATATGTTATTCCAGGATCTTCTAGCTTTCAGAGTCTGTGTTGAAAGATCAGCTGTTATCCTGATTGGTTTACCCCTAAATGCAATCTGCTTCCTTTCTCTTGTAGCTTTTAAAATTCTCTCCTTATTCTGTATGTTGGGCATCTTCATTATAATGTGTCTAGGTGTAGATCTCTTATGATTTTGCACATTCGGCGTCCTGTAGGCTTCTAGGATTTGGGATTCTGTCTCATTCTTCAAGTCTGGGAAGTTTTCTCATATTATTTCATTGGATAGATTGCTCATTCCTTTGGTTTGGACCTCTATACCTTCCTGTATCCCAATGATTCTTAAGTTTGGTCTCTTTATGTTATCCCATATTTCTTGGATGTTCTACTCATGGTTTCTTAACAGTCTTGCTGAGCTGTCTATGTTCTTTTCAAGTTGAAATACTTTGTCTTCATTGTCTGATGTTCTATCTTCTAAGTGTTCTACTCTGTTGGTAGTATTCTCAGTTAAGTTTGTAAGTTGTTTTATTGCTTCCTGCATTTCTAGGATTTCTGTTTGTTTTTTATAACCTCTATCTCCCTGTATAGTTGATCTTTTGCTTCTTGGATTTGTTTATGTAATTCATTGTCAAAGTGATCTTTCATTGTCTGATTTTGCTGTCTAATGTCTTCCTTGAGACTCCAGATCATCTGAAGCATGTATATCCTGAATTCTTTATCTGACATTCCATCTGCTGCAGATATTACCTCTTCTAACGTTGAGTTTACCTGCATTGCTTGTGGTCCTTTCTTTCCTTGTCTTTTTATACTGTTTGCATTTCTTTCTGCTTGGTGAAACTGTTGTGTTATTGAATTTTCCCCCTATATATTTGTATTTCTCTTGTATAGTTGCAAAGTTTCCCTCGCAGGCGCGGGCAGCGGCTCTGCCCCTCCTCCAATTGGGGCAATGTGCCTACCACGCTGGCAGGCCGCTGGGCCTGTGCTGCCGGTCGGTAGCAGGTCTGCCTACCTTGCAGGCGCGGGCCGCTGGGCCTGTTCTGTCTGTCTGTTGCAGGTCTGTCTACCTTAGGGGCGCGGGTGGCTGCTCTGCCCCTCCCCCAACCAGGGGGATGTGTCTACCATACTGGCGGGCCTCTGGGCCTGTTCTGCCGGTGGGTCGCAGGTCCGCCTACCTTTCAGGCATGGGGGGGGCAGCTCTGCCTCTCTGCGGGTTCCTGGGCCTGTTCTGCCGTGTCGCAGGTCTGCCTACCTTCCCATATGAGGTTTAAATTTAAGATTTTGATCTTAAAAATGATGTATCATGAATAAAGATTAGTAGATCTGTTATTCTGCCTTTTCTACAACAAGGTACAGACCAGGGACAAATAAACCCATAGCAGTCAGGTAGTTCTGGAAGACACCATTCATTCATTCATTCATTCATTCTACAAATCTTGTTGAGTAAACAGAGGAATCTCATTTAGATGGTACAATCATACTCTGTCAGCATTTAAAGTCTATCTTGAAGCAGACTTTTCCTCATGAGAGCACTTTTCCAGAAAACTTAGTCAATAGGAAAAACCAAGGAAAGCTTAACAGCTGCTTAAATTTAGGCAGGGCCTGATGATTTATTCTGATGTAACAAACAATGGAATCTAAATGAGGTGTGGGAAGGGAAGAAAAAAAGAAGTAAAGAAAGTTTGGCAACTCTGCCTATCCGGGAGCCTCCTCTCAGTGTTAATGTGAGAAAAGGAAATGGTATTTTTATTTTCATTAAAATGCAAAAAGCATCAAAGTCAGAAAATAGATCATCTTTCCTCATGGCTGGAAGCAAACAGAAGCAGATGAGTGTGTGCCTTCTGCTGGGTGTTTCTGGGGGCTTCTCTAACACATCATTTAGCATATGAGCCTGAACTTGCAGAGAGGAAAGGAGACCTGAGGACTAGATTGGTTACTGTCCACACAGGACAGAGAAGTACCCCTAGCTCTGGAATATGTTTCCCTCCCTCCCTCCCTCCATCCCTTTCTCCAAGTCTGTGGAATGTTTTCTATGGACCAGTGGCATTTCTTAGCTCTTGAGATAAAAAGGTGAACAAGATGTGATGCCCACAGCCTGATGAAGGAGACAGATAAACAAGCAGATTACTACAATCGAGCCTTAAGTATCATATATAAGAGCTTAAAGACTATATGGGTTGGGCCTATACCTCAGTCTTAGAAAGTCAGGAACGGTTTTGTGGGTGAGCTGACATCTAGATTGATACTTGAAGGAGGAATCAACCAGGTAGTACCCCCGAGGTGTAGAAGGGAAAAGGACGGGGAAACAAAGAGGAGGCAGGAGATGATAGGACTGGATGAGTTCATAGCATGTTCACAGGCCTGGAGGAGAAAGAGAACATAACACACGAAGAACCAAAAAAACAGCACAGTGTGACTGAAGCATCTTTTAAAAAGAGAAGAAATAAGGCTGAAGAGAGTAGAAAAAGGAGATCCTACTAACCACACCAAGGAGTTTGGATGGCATCAAAGAGTTTTGTTAAAAGCTCAGCTTTGGACAGTTTTGAAACTTCTGTACAACATAGATTCCATGGAGGAGAAGCCACACCACACACAGAGTATCTCTCACATGCTTCGTGACACTGGAGTGATTTTTTTTTCACATCTGTGTTTATCCCAAATTGATAATCAGTTCCTGGATGGCAAAGAACATTTTTATAAATATCTGTATTACCTCATTATGGGGGGGAAATAACCTATTGGGAACTGTTCTTTTGAGGCCAGAGTCATAGGCAAAAACCCTAGTTCCCCCAAAACAAGATGACCACCAAACATTTTGATATTCTGTGATTTCCATGTTATTGGTAAATAACCATCATGGCAGATGAACAGTTTAATACTTGGTTCTCTGGACAATAAAGAACATTTCAAGGCACTTTGCTCCTTGTTCAGTACATGAACACACAAAAAATGATGCCAGTTACCAGAACAAAACCAGTGTTTCAAGGCCACCTTCTTTGCAACAGTGCAGACGTTTTCCATCCATGACAAAATTATGAATCCATCCCTTGCAAATTTTCTAAAAGGTAACTGTTTGAGAACAACTGTGGCTTATCACTCTTTGAGAAAGGAAGTAGATACCCAGCAGCAGTCTTAACAGTGTGTAGGATGATGTTTGCTGGAAGGAGCATTCACCCCATCAAACATATATGCACCAGGAGATGAAAATTCAAAGATGAATAAGGCACTGATTCTCTTTACTAAGATCTTACAAGATAATTGTGGTGTGATGGAGGTGGGCACAGTCATTACAACACAGTGGGGTCAATGCTGTGATAAAGACATGTCAAAGGTGTTGTTAAAGCTAGGAGGGGAAGGTGACATGAGCTCAGCCTGGGGGTGTTCAGTGGGTTGAATGGTGCCCCTGCCCCAAATTATGTCCAGCCATAATCTGTGAATGTGATCTTATTTGGAAGAAAAAGGTCTTTGTAGATGTGATTAAAGTAAGCATCTCGAGATGAGTTTATGCTGGAATTAAGCTGAACTTCATTAAATTAAGTTCATGCTTAAATTCAAAAAAATGTTCTTATAACAGACAGAAGGGGAGAAGACAGACACAGAGGAAAAGGCCACGTGAAGACTGAGGCAGAAATCACAGTTTTGTTTCCCAAAGTCAAAAGTAGCCTATAGCCACCCGACACTGGCAGAGGGAAGGAAGGACTCTCCCCTAGAGCTTTCAGAGGGATGGCGGCCCTACCAACACCTTTGTTTCCGTTTTCCATTCTCCAGAACTGTGGTACCTTACTATGGTAGCCACAGGAAAACAATGGGAGGTAGAAGCCCTGATTAGCCCAGGAAGATTTCTGGAAGAGATAATGTGCTTGTGGAATCTTGGAAATAGCCAGAGGGACCAGCTGAAATGATTAGGGCATGAGGAGGGGAGGAAGGTGGAAAGGAGGCAGGAGTGGAAGGACGCGGGACATGATGTTCAAGGAAGGGTCTTGAAAATTGAAATCTTGAAGATGTAGTTACTTACCTCTTGGTTGAGTTAATGTGGCCAAAGAGAAACAGGGATTAAAAATAGGCATACACCTCTAAAAAGAGTTCTGGGGACAGATAAGTTTGGGAAAATGTATGTATTATTTGTAGGTTTAGAGATTTTGAAATTTGCATAAGCATATGCATAGCCTTGGGGAAATTCTGTTTTCTATTTCCCCCAAGATTTCGAACTTTTCTGCCTGTGTGTGTTTGTGTATAGAGGAAAAGGTGAATAGCACTTCCAGAGCATGTTTGGGAAACATTGCTCCAGACTGTATTTGGCGGATGTTAGAAAGCCCCCACCCAGACACCTGAGCTTGTCCACATGAAATCAAACTTCCAGAACTCTTTTTTTTTGGGGGGGGGTATATTTTATAATTATGGAATTTGCAGATTTTTTTTTTTTTGGTAATTGTCAGGACTTACATAATTTTTTTAGGATTTTTTTTTCTTAGTTGTTAAAGGATACTTCTTTGTCTCTAGGAGTTTTCTTTAGGCTGGGACTCATCACTGACACATTAGAAAGTGTGAGGAGCTGATCATTTCTGTAGAATGGTTTTAAATTAGGACTAATGTGACAAGCATCATGACATGACCTGAGAAGACTTAAAGGATCAGCCTCAGGGTGCCAATGTGGTGGCAGATGGTGAAGATGCAGTGGGGGAGTCTTGGGGAGACCAAGAACCAGTTCTTCTTTTGACAGGAACTGGTCTGAGCCCAAGCCTTTATGTGTTTGCCCAGCTGTAGGCTCACTTTTTGCTAAGGGCACTTTTGGCTCTGTAGTTGTTGCTCTTCTGTCCGTTCATTCTTTCTGTCCCTGGTCTTGGGATTTCTGGCCTAGCAGGCATTCCAAACCTTGAGTGATTTGAGAGGCATCTCCATGAGTAAGTCCTGAGTGTCCCAGTCATGTGACTCTACTTTTCCTGGGATGCTACATATTTTTTTCCTCAGGATGGGCAGAATGAGATGGATGACTTGCCGAGGATGACCTTTATAGATGAGTTTTGTTTGACCAAAGCAAATCACATGCATGCAATGATCAAGCAAGACAATAATTGAAAGGGTCTTATTTAAAAAACAAACTGTTCTCCACCATCCAATCAGTGCCTGAAACTTATACTTTACGGTGGTAAATTAAGTTTTAAAAGATGATGCTTAGCACCTTGACTCATGAGCATTCTCACATCATGAGTCCTGATTTAGTTTCCACTGAACTTTTTGCAATCTTAACCAGGAGCAACAAGAATTTCTTCTCTAATGTGATTACACTTTGATCTGCTTTTTTGTCTCTTTCTCTCTGTTTCTTTGTCCCGCCCCCTCTCCCTCCCCCTTCTCTGGCTAGCTTTAGCTTTCTGCTTGTTTGTTTTATAGATTAGGCTTGATTTTAAAGTATCTGTAAATCTTTCCCTAAGTAAAGAACAGATTGCTGATCTGTATGCAAATGATATACTTGCCTGCCTTAAAAATTTAAGATTGACTTTGAATTGACCCCATGCTTTATCCCTCAGTAGAGATCTATGAAAGGATATTTATAATACCTGTGGACATTGTGTATGATACCAGAGGGAGTTTTCTTCAACAGTAGATGAATAGCGGAAACATGGGCAGACTAAAATGTGGCGGATATATGCAAAAAGCAAATTGAAACTGATTTACATCGCTGGGTCTTACTATGGCTCTCTGTGTTTTTTCTCTCTCAAGTATGTTAAAATCCTATAATATTCTGTAAAAATAAAGAATATAAAGCTGAAAAAAAACATACAAATAATGGCATTCCCATTGAGTTCCCCAAAGTTTATAGTACAGATTTCATTTTCTTCTTCCTACATATAACATACTTTTGAAAACACCTTAAACAATTTTATAATAATCATTTTTCCCCCTAGGGTAAGCCACATAAAACTCATTCATGTTGGAAGTTCCTGTTTCAAAATACACACCCCAAATGCATGTTAGTTTTTAGCATTAGCAGAAGCTTTCTTTGTTTTATTTTTTGAAACTCTTTTCACATTCCCTTAAAAATTAGAATAGACAGAGCAGAACATTGACCTGGGATGAAATATAGATTTTTTTACGCTTCTCTCAAACTCGAATTTTATTAAAGTTATTGAAAATAAGATCAGTTCACTTAAAAATGCCAGAGAAGCCCAAAGGATAGAATTTCGTGAGATTAGCATACCTATTCTTATCCTACAATAAACAACTCTCATTCCAAACCTCAGCAATTTCTTGGACCACTCAATTTCAGAGTCAGATATTTTAGTGTTTAGTTTTTATTGCCACAGTAGCATGTTAACTGACCTGTGTTCTCACATTAGAATGTTGAAAATCCTCACCTTACTGAGAAAAAACTGACAGAGTCTTTGTATCCTAATGGTCAAGTGTTAAGTCTTTTCCCTAAAAGTTCGTATTCCTTAGCTCACAGAGGGGCAACCAGAAGTGCGGAGCCTAAGCATCCCAATAGGACCCTCATGTGACTGAGAAAATGATGAAAGATGATGCTCGCCTTTGTCTTCCTCCACGAGACTCATCTCTTTTCTGTTCCCTTTATTTATCAAGAAATTGTCTAATATCTGAGATATCACAGTGAATCAGATACCACAGAAGCTCTAACCAATAGAAAACTTTCAACACATGTATTATTGAACTAACAAATGCATGAATGAATCATTTACATTTGGTTTTAGGGATGCTAAATAGAAAAAGAATGCGTAAAGAGGATGAATGGATCACATAGTATGAATGAATCTTAAGGAGAGAGAGAGAGAGAGAGAGAGAGAGAAGATGAAGAAGAAAAAGAAGAAGGAGGAGGAGGAGGAGAGAGAAAGAAAGAGATGAATCACACTTGGGTCTTCCAAATCTAGTCTTTTATAAATAAGTCTAATGGGAAGAAGTGTGGCTAAGAAGAACCAACACCTGTTTCACAACCAGAAGAAAAAATAGAGGTGGCAAGAGAGGTAGAGAGATGATTGGTAGCAGATAATTCTGCTACTTCCTCTGTGTTCTGGCCTGATGTCATTATTGAGGGCAAAAGGCTATTTAGAAAGGAAATTACTACAGCATGATGATGTATTTTAAAGCAGGAGGGAAAGAAATCAAGGTGCTCGTGGAAATAAAAGAGGTAAGTTTGTAGTATGCACAAGAGCACAAGCCCCAGCACTATGAGGCAGAGGGATTCTGGGTTTGCAGAGTCTGTTGCATTTCTTGCTAGCTTAACTGCAAAAGCATGAACCCCAGAAGCTACACTTCCTTGAGGCAGGTTCCTAGATTAGCTAATCTGAACCCCAAACCGCTCCTACTTCTTTCTTTAACCTCCTGGTGGTACCTTCTGTGGTAGGTGGGAAAGAACCATGGAGTCTCCTTAAGAGCAGAAAGTCATTGCCCCTGTGTGGGAAAGAGGAGGCTGGGACTCCATGAATGCAAAACTGAGTGAAGGAATACGATTTTTTTTCATACTTCCTTTTGTTTTACATTGATTTATTAATTATATATATATATATTATTTATTTTATTTATTATATATTATATTATATATATTATATTTTATTAATTATATATTATATTAATTATATATATATAATATATATATATATATACACACACACGTATGGAAGTGTACACACTCACATATGTATGTATATATGTGAATGTTTTATGGACAATTGGTTCTATCAAATAATCAGACCAAGGCATTCTACTGGTAAATCTTCCCCAAAATAGATTTAGGTAAAATTAGGTATTTGTGCACACCACAGGCTTCAAAACTTAAGACTTCATTGCTGATTTCAGTTCTGAGGCCATATATATAATTCAAAACACATGTTAAGTGCATTAAAGGTGACAAAAAGTGAGCTGAAAGAAACCACAGGACTCAGAACCATTAAGGGGTGTCATACTTCCTTTTGTATTAATGATCAAAATACTTTCTGTCTCGTGAGACTCCATATCTTTATCAGTAGAACTGAGAGTTAGATAAATCCATTTTCCTGGAGGAATTTGAATGCTGGACATCTTTTTTCATTAGAGAGTGAGAGACTCTGATCCCTGCTAAAGGGATTTCTGGCTTCATTATTCAGGTGCAGAAAAATAATGGGATTTTTACAAAAGGCTTCTTAGCTCTCTCCAAATAAAATCTGGATGGCAGCTTCTTACCCTTCTTGTGCATGGATTGGCTGCTGGGAACAGCACTGCTGAGTTCAACCTGAAAGACCTTGAGTCCTCTCAGTGCATTTCTATATCTTTCAGCCTCTGGGAAAGAAAAAATCAGCTAGGCACTAGTCTGATGCTCAGTCGGACATCCAGGTTTGTGGAAGCTGGCCCACGTTGTTCACCTGTTGGACATAGTCTCCCAGAATCATCATCATCAGACAAGATCTCTCTTAGCACATGAAGAAGGAGAAAACTCAAGACCACTTCATAATTTTGTCCAAGCACAGAGAAGCAGATCCCTGTGCAACCCAGGAACACCAAACATCAGCATCCCCCTTTTTAAGCTAACGAGTGACTTCTGGTTCTTTACCACTTACAGTTTTATCTCCTCTCTAGTCTGCCTTCCCTGTAGATCAGAGTTATTGAGATAGCCGGTTGTAGAATTGTTGCTGCTTCCCCACAGCCTCTAATCCAAGGAGAGTCAGACTTCCTTGAGACCATCCAAGTCACCATAAATCCTTTCTAATACATTTTTATTGAGACACTCCACACCATTGTGTGTCTTCTTTTCCCTAGCTAATAAAGTCCCTAACGTGTGCAACCACAGGTGTGGTTGGAACTGAAACCTCACTGATGCTGAAGTGTGATAATCCAGCCTTCTGTTGGTGACTTCATGACAGTGGTCAGTTTTTTCACACATAGTGTACTTAATGCACATAGCAGAGAGATGACTTGATGTAGCGTGTATGTGAATGTGTGTTGCATGTGTATGAGATTCTGGCTTGTGGAAGAAAAAAAAAAACAACCCAAAAACTCACTAAGGGAAAGAAAAAAAGAGGAATTCATTATCTCCTTTAATGAAAAAAAAAAATCTAGATATAGACTTCTGGCTTCAAGAAAGTCTTTATCTGAAACAACATAATTGAAAATTTGTTTCTATTTCTCTCTCCTTTTTTATTCAATATTGGAAAGATCACCTTTTCTATTGCTTTTTTGTGCAAGCCTATCATAGTGGACCAGGAAAGAACAGTGCTTTGGCTGTCCGAGGCAGGATCATATGGTTCACGCCTATAGTTAGGGATGAATTCACTGTAAGGAGGAAGAACTGGGGAGACAGAAAAGGCTACGCTAAAAAACGTGGTATGATGTGAAACTTATTGGAGGGAATTTGAGCAGCAGTGACTGCACACTGGGACAAAGAGGGCTTGCAGAACACAACTCCCAGAGCTGCACAGATGAAAGGGAAACCCTCGTCATGTCTAGGCTTGCTTGGATAGCACTGCTAGAAAGTAGGAGGATTTTACAGCTGGCAGGAGTTTTAGCAGGAGAAATACCAGAAAAGTTCATGGGATTTTTACTAAGGAAGATTCGTAGAATCTAAAAAGCAAGATTTCAATGGTTAAAATATAATAACTATGGGAGATCAACGTTTTCCATTGAGAAGCGAACACACACAAAGCATAAAACAGGCTTACTGGAGGAAAGAACAAATAAATTAGTTTTCTTCTGTCAGACTGCTTTCCTGGTATTTTTTCCCCCTCCACATTTCTGCTATTCTTCATGGTTTTCCTCCTAGTTATTCTTGGGCTATAGCTAAACAATGAAGGTAACCTCTGGGCAAGTCTTCACTAAAACCTGAACTAAATCTTTGGCAGAAAACTTCTAAAATGTAAAATAAAAATAAATTTTCAATGAAATGAAGCAAACAAAATACAAGCCTAAGTTTTTATTAAATGAAATAAATATATTGTATGTCAAATTGCTTGACAAGTTTCTAACCACTCTCAGTTTCATAATTTTCTTTTTTCTTGTTTTTCATGGTAACCTTATTTGACCCATAATGGATAAGCTTACAGTTTGCAATGGCATAAAAAGTCCTAAGACACCAAGTCAGTTCAAATACGTGTGAAACTTCCAACAAATTGTTCTCTCTCTTTCTCACCCAATGTTTGTAAAGACAGAAGAATCAGTATCTTCAGATAAGCTTTCTGTTCATATGGTAAAATTTGAGCAGGTGACAGGATTGTTAAAATTTGGGGTTCCACATTAGTTAAATTTTTTAACTAGTAAATATTTTAAAAGTCAATAGAAAATCGAGATGAGACCTAATGAGAGTGTAAAATGAATGATGCATTTTAAAATTGATCAATATTTTAAAACTCCATACCCCATTTAAATAATAAAAGACATATTTCATACATCTGGGGCTTCCAATTCCATTAACTTCGAATTTAAGTCAAAAGAAATGGGCTAACTGAAGCTCTATAATATATTGCCGTTATAATAAATATCAGATCATGAGGATGGTAAATGTGATGGTGTAAAAATCATTTTGTTAGCTTGTGACTGGTATGACAAGATTCTTCATTTCACATCATTGGTTTTTCAGACAAAACACACCACTGGGATGAAATCAGATTTCTTTTGACAATCTTGGAGAAAAGGAAGGATCTGTGAGAGAACTACATTATCATAATTGTGAGATTAGGAAAAACTCACACACACTCATGAAACAGTATCTGAGTTATCCAGTACCCAGACACTGTAAAACTTGATTATTGCAAAGGTAGATTGGCATATTAATTAAAAATAAGAGTGACATTTGAAGCATATTTCAGATTTCATGGCAAATTCCATCACTCTAAATATAGTTTCAGATTAATTATGACACATTTGGTGCTAAGCTATTTTAGAATTCAAAACATTTCCATCTTGGAATGGTTGCAGCAAATTAGGGTATTTGATCAAGGCTCAGAGAAAAGGGGCTGCATTTAATATTCTAAGTCTCCTCAGCTTCTGCCCTTAGCTTTTTTCTTCTGTAACAGTTTAAGTCGGGATAATTATGCAAGGTGATGGCATTTGGGGTGCAAATGAGATCTGACATTCTGAGAGTAAATAAGAATGGTTTGTCTTTTTGCAGTGTAAGCCACTTATCACCAGAGGTTAAAATAAAGTGAAAACCATAGAAATACAGGTATTTATTTTCTTGCGTACACACCAAGGGATTTAATATTCAGTTACTGCTGTGAACATTATATTATTCTTTTCTTTTCCAATTTCTTGCCTCATTACAGGAATTGATAATGATAATTCTTCCAAATGACTATTGTATACATACTTTATTTCAAGGAGGCTAAAAGCTGGAGAAATAACTTCTAATGTTCCTTTAGGGGGCGCTAAGATAGGTACACTTATTCTTCCTATGGAACATAAACATTAGGACATTGTTTTCCTAAAGCTTTCACAGGAATACAGAACAGAGCATACGCAATACAGCCTCACTCTCTTCCTAATGGCAAAAGGAGAGAAATGGTGAGGGGAAGAAGAAGGAGCAAACTGAGGAGAGGAAAGTTCTAAAATTGAACTGTGCCATTCAATCATCCTGAGCTTCATTGTTTTCATTGTAAAATCTGCCTGTTAGATAACATCTGAAGTCCCTTCCAGTGCCAATATTTCAAGAACCTGAATTTTCAAACATTAGTGTATCAAACCTGGCTCTGCTTCTTGACTGGCTGATCAGGGAACAGTTGTTTCAACTCTCTAAACCCCAGTTTCCTGTAAATCAGAGATTCATCCATCAATGTAATATGCAATTATTGAGTTTCTATCTTGTACAGACAATGGGACATGGGTGGACAAGGCGGGAATGGTTTCTGTTCACACAGAGCAAAGTGTCCATCTCTCCACTCACACCTATTTTCCAAACATATTGACCTAGGGCTTACCATCTGCTAGGCAAAATAATAGGTATCAGGAATACATCAGAAAATACCCCTGGAGTGGAAGCAAGAAGCTAAAAATGCCCAAAGTAGGCATCTAATAGCAATAGTTATGAATAAGACAAACATGAAAAGGAAAGAAAAATAAGGTGGGAGTTCTGTCCTTTATAAGGATCTTATGAAAAACTTCCTTGTAAGAGTGACATTTAAACACAATCTTAAAAGACAAAAAAGAAACTAATCATGCAGCGTTGAAGAGGAGAGCCAAAAAGCATCTGCATAGGATGAGAGGACTGGTGAAAAAAAAAATATTCCAAAGCCAGAAATGCAAAAGCCTCCAGGGTTTCTTTATGCTGAGCTCAATCAAAAGCTACTGAACACTTCTTGGAGGGAATGATGGCACACCATCAGTGACATGTTTGGGACATCTCACAAACTCTTTAATGAAGTATAGGGTAGCAGTATAAGTGAGAAGACTAGGCTGCCTTGTTCTAGAAGTACAGGCAAGAGATGGCTATATCATGGGCTATTGCAGAGCTGGAGAAAGAGGGGGATGCAGATGACTGGGAAGAAATTTTGAAGTCAGAACAATCAAAATTTGCTAATGAATTGTGCTATAAGCTTGAGTATATCCCTAGTGTAATGAGCTGAATCGTATCCTTCAAATATTCATACAGTGAAGTCCTAATTTTGAGTCCATAGAAGGTGACTGTCTTTGGAGATAGGTTCTATAAAAGTAATAAACTTAAATGTGGTCATAGGATGGGCCCTAATTTGATACGACTGTTTTCCTTATAAGAAGAAGAAATTAGGACACAGACATGTGCAGAGAGGAGACCTTGAAGTAACATAGGGAGAAGACAGCCATGTGCAAGCCAAGAAGAGAGGCCTCAAATTATGGCTAAAACTTTGGTTCTCAGGCTCCTCATATCTAGACTTTTGAGAAAATAAATTGTTGTTGTTTAAGCCCAGTGTATAGTGCTTTGTGATAGTGGCTCTCGTAAGTCATACACATTGGATGTGGGAATTTAGGGAACAGGCAAAACCAAGGTTGACCGTGGAGTTGGGGGCACAGAGTGGGGATTCAGAGATTCCATTTGGACATGCTATATTGGGGACACTGGTAAAGCAATGAAGTAGAACTGTCAAGTCATTATTAAGCGCTGTGCATTGAAGGCTCAGGAAACAGGGCTTGGCTGGAGAAAAGTAAAAATGTTATCATCAGGTAAGGCTACAGGAAGAGATGGGATCACTAGGGGGAGAAGGGGCATGAAGTAACTCTGAGCTCTAAGGAACTCCGCTATTCAGAAGTCCTAAGAGTAAGTCCCATAAGAAAAATTAAGAAGAGTCAAAGAAGGAAGAGGGAATAAAGGGCATTATGATGTTTGAAGCTGCCAAAGGAGAACAGCTGAAGAGTGAGAGAGTCCCTGATGTGTGAATGCTCCCAAAGGACAATGGAGATGAGAGCAAAAATATCCATTGGAATGGGTGACAGAGTGTTTGCTGATGATTTTAAACAACAGGAGATTGAGTCAAGTTTTAGAGGAAAAGGACATTCTGAAATACATTGAGTTGTGCAACAGAGATGAGGAAGTAGAGACAGACTTGTGGAGAAATTGGTCTAAGAGAGCCAAATATTGAGAAGGAGCACAAGGAAAGTTTATTTTTTCTTTTTAAAGATGAAAGGTATTCTATAACATTTACATGCTGATGGGAATCAGTGGGCAGAAGGAGAATTGAAATCAATGTTTCAGAACAAAGACCAGGGTACTGAGAGAAATTGAGAAAGGATGGGGTCAAGAGCACCAAGAGTGGTTCAGTACAGTGGTTGGCATATGGTAACTGGCCAGCGCAGCAGTTCAGGGCATACCACTCCTGTTTCATGCTATTTTAAATTAGCATTGGTATAAGCTGGGTGTGGTGATACATGCCTGTAATCCCAGAAATTCAGGATGCTGAGGCAGGAGGATCACAATTTTGAGAACGGCCTAGGCCATGTAGTGCAACCCTGCTGCTCAAAATAAAAAATAAAAAGGGCTGGGGATATAGCTTAGTGGTACAGCATGCCTGGGTTCAATCTCCAGTACTAATAAAGAATAATTAAAATAAAACTGGTATAATGGTGTACTAAGAATCGCAATGCAAAATAAATAAATAAATAAATAAAATCATGCCTGATAGTCTGCATGATTTCAAAATGTAAATAAATAAATAGATAAATAAAACTGGTGTAAGTTCACTCTGACTATCCTCTTATTTCTTGAAAACAGATGCCAAAAACATATGTTGGAGAAACGATAGCCTTTTAAACAAATGGTGCTGGGAAACTGGAAATTCCTATGCAGAAGAATGAAGTTTAACCCTTGTCTCTCACCCTGCACAAAAATTATCTCAAAATGGATCAAAGACCTAGGAATTAGATCAGAAACTTTGTACCTGTTAGAATAAAATATAGACCCAACTCTCCAACATGTCAGTACAGGAAGAGACTTCCTCAACAAGACTCCTAAAGCACAGAAAATAAAATAAAAAATAAATAAATGGGATGGTATCAAATTAAAAAGCTTCTGCACAGCAAAGGAAAGAATTAAGAGTGTGAAGAGAGAATCTGCTGAATAAGAAGATCTTTGCCACCTGCTCCTTAGATAGGACATTAATATAGAGAATATACAAATAACTCAAAAAACTTAACACCAATAAAACAAATAACCCAACCAACAAATGGGCAGAAGAACTAAAAAAATTCTCAAAAGAAGAATTAAAAATGGTCAACAAATTTATGTAAAACCGTTAAACTTCTTTAGCAATTAGAGAAATGAAAATTAAAACTACTTCATCTTACTCCAGTCAGAATATCAAGAATACAAATTATAATAAATTTTGGCAAGGATATGGGGAAAAAGTTATGCTCAGACATTGTTGGTGGGACTGCAAATTAGGATCACCACTCTGGAAAGTGGGTATGGCAATTCCTCAAAAAAAAAAAAATATAGAAATGGAACCACCAAATGATTAAGTATTCCACTCCTTGGTATATATACAAAAGATTTAAAATCAGCATACTATAGTGATGAAACCACATCAATGTTTATAGTAGCACAATTCCCAGTAGCCAAGCTATGGAGGCAAACTAGATGCCCTTCAACAGATGAACGGATTAAAAAAATGTAGTTTATATACACAATGGAGTATTACTCAGCCATAAAGAAGAATGACTTTATGACATTTGCCAGTAAATGGATGGACCTGGAGACTATCATGTTGAATGAAATAAGCCAGTCTGGTATGCAGAAGCTAATCCAAAATAAGGGGTGGGGGATAAAGAAAAATAATGAAATTTGGAATAACTGTGAAAAAAGAAGCAGTAGACGAAATAAATTCCCACGTAAAAGATGTCCTCTATGTTTCGGAAGGAAACTACCATTCTTATCACTGATAATGGGAAATTGAGACCTAGGGAGATCTGTACAGGCAAACTTTGTTAGATAAACCCTTGTCTTTCTACTCACTTCTCTACCCAGGTAAATACCCTTGCTCAAGCCTCCTGCCTTGTCACATTTTATATTTTTCTACTCTTTGTCCAATCCAGTAGACAAGAGTTCAACTCTAACAACATCTTTGGATCTTCATTTCCTTTCTTAAACTCTTTTCCCCCCATACTGGTATTGAACCCAGGGGTGATCTACCACTTTCTTATATTCCTAGTCTTTTTTATTTTTTATTTTGAGGCATGGTCTTCCTAAGTTGCTGAGGGTCTTGCTAAATTGATGAGGCTGGCCTTAAACTTGCCATCCTCCTGTCTCAGCCTCCCAAGCCTCTGGGATCACAGGCATGCACCACTGTGCCCAGCTTTGGGGTCTCATTACCTTCTGAAGTCTCCCATGCTATGTAAAACTTGTCTTAAACAAATTTGTATGCTTTTATCCTGTTGATTACTTCACAGAAAGACATAAAAACCCAGGCTAAAAAACCCACAGAGAACAGAGGTTAACATTTTGCCTTCCTGACACTGTAAATTTAAGTATTGAAGATGGCCACAGCTCCAGGGAACTTTCCTTATCCATATTGACTTGGTCTGGGAAGGGAACTGCAGTTGGAGAGATCAATCCTGAACGTAAAGAACAGATGTGCAGTTACCAGTTTTTTCTGACACAGTTATCAGTTACATCCTAACTGTAAAACAGTGATGAATTTAGGAGAAAAAAAATTTATAGTAGAGGCTTAGTTACAGAGCGAGTCTGGACAGGGCAAAAAGATGTGTATAAAGCTATTTGAAAAGAGTCCTCCTCCACCAATCTCCACCCCCCAGCACACACACTCGGCCCCTCAAAACCATCAAAGAGCTACAAAGCCATGGAGCAAAACTTGCAACACCTAACACCGCATTTGCCCTTTTACAGAGTCCCTTCTTCTTTACCCAGAAGATTCCAGTCACACATGAAAAACAGGAACACAAACACATGTGCAAGATGTGTCACTGTAGCTTGTCTGTATAAACAAAATATTGGAAACAACATATAGATGCCCACTCATAGGAGACCAGTTGAATGAACTGTGATCCAGTTGTACATGTAGTAATACATAGTCATTACAAAGAATGAGGAAGACCTCTATGAACTGATTAAAAGTGATCTCCAGGATATATTGAAAAGTAAATAAGGCGAGGTAGAGAAGAGTGCATGTAACATGCTACATTGACTTAAAAAGAAAACGAGGAAATGAAGATATATACACATACACACAAACATAGGATATGAGGAAGTGAGGACACATACATGTAGGAGATAAACAGATACATACACACACATAGGTTTTGTAAATTTTTGCAAGAACCTACACAAGAAGTAGAGAACAGACACGAAATGAAAGTGATTGTTCATAGGAGGTGGGTGAGTTTATAGGAGGGATGGAATAGGAGTGAGATCTCTTTGAGAATGACTTTTTATCTACTTTTGATTTTTTAATTGTGTAAATGCTTCCACTTTTATAAATAAAGTTTTAAAAATGAGTAAACATTGGGTATGAGTCACCTTTCTATCACTATTAAATTACATGAGATAAATTGCCTTTGAAGGAAGAAAGGTTTGTTTTGGCTCACAGTTTGGTCCTGTTGCTTTAGGACTGTGACATGTCATGTCGGGGACACCTAGCAGAGTCAATCTCTTCACCTCATGGCAGCTAGGAAGCAAAAAAGAGGAAGGGGAGGGGCTGGCATCCCAATATCCCCTTTGAGGCCCCTAAAGACCTAATTTCCTCCGAGCGGGCACCACTACTAAGGTTTCCGCCCTCACCCAATAGTTCCACAGACTGGGGACCAAGCCTTTAACACATGGGGCTTGGGTGTATAGTTCATGCCAAACTATAGTCCCCTAGGACTGAACATAGGAGAAGACAGATGGACATACCTCTATATCAGATCCATAGCATGTTTATGGCAAGATATGAATTAGGTCAAGCATTTTTTTAAATATAATACCCCATGTTCATTCAGGAAGCTATAAAATAAGGACAACAAAGAAATCTTGGGGTCCCCTTGGTAGGTTTGTTGTTGATAGTTGTATTGATGTTATAAATACATAATTATTTGATATTGTAGAAGAAAGCTGATAAGGTAATACACTGATATTTCTGGGAAGCAGAGTTTTTAATAATAGAAAATTTTTGATACAAAACTGCTACAGAGGAGAATTAAGGGAAACATTTAGGTATTAGGTTGCAAATAGGATGTCAACATGAAGTGGTGGTTTAAGATTGCATATCTATGCAGAGATACATATATATGATTTAAAAGTCAAAATTAAATAAAAAGTTATTCTCAGAGATATTTTACATTTTTATCCCAATACCAAAGACAAAAATCTCTCTTCTACAGAGGAATGCCAGCCAAGAAATGGTCATTTTGCAAATCTCAGTGTAAACTTAATTGAATCAGGCAAGGGTCCTCGGTGGATGCCAGAACCACTGGGAAATGTTTTTGAGAACAGATGTTCACATGTTCTCAAAGCGTTACCCTGAAGATTACTTATCACTTGCAAAATGAAAAATGTATAGCTGTAGGGATTGATTTAGACATTGCCAAACAAGTTATCAAACTTGGCAACACCAAAAGTGAGACATACTGATATTATGTGTCACCTGACAGCGTGCAACAGGAGCCACAGCATCATCTAAGGAATGTTCCTGTCAGAAGTGTCTAACCTGTGTCTACATGAGAGTGAAAGCCATTAGACATATTGACATATAAAACTTCAAATTTTCCTTCAAAATGGTTATAGTTACTTTTAAACTCTCAAAATTCTGCCTCTTCCTCTACTGAATGTTTTATACTAATTCATATTAATAAATGCATATTAATTTGTAGGATTTATTTGTGTATTAATAGACCTGTTTGTCCTTAATAGGTATATCAATATAGATTTGTTTTGTTATTTTTTTAAAAAAATTGTCATGGACTGTATCTATGGTATTTTTTAATATATATTAAGTTTTAAAGTTTTTATTTAGTCATAGTTATCAATCTTTTATTTTATGGCTTCTGGGAAAGCAAGAATTCCATGTTCTTAATAATCTGAGGCTTTTTTGAGGAGGTGAGAGTGTTTTTATTGAGTCTGAGGGCACACAGTCTGACGCAGGTGCAAAGAGCCCATGTTAGATTTGACCCTCCAAATGGGCACTGGTTCCATGAACACTGCACACAGGCCAATAGTTTCTTCTTTTTTAATCACATCTGCTATTTATTTCTTCTATTTCTCCCTTACCACTTCTTCTTGTCTGCTTCTGTGAAAGAGGTCAAGGAAGAAACAAACATGACCCAGGCCCAGTTTCTATTTAGTTTACACAACGGTCTGGGAAATGAAAGGTACATAGAAGCTTTCCACAAGAAAGAAAAGAAAACAACGACAGGAAAGTTCAGAGGAGAGATTTTCCTTCTAGTGGACAAGATCTGGGAAATGCTTTGGGAAAGAGAAGAATTTAATTTGTATCTCTAATTCTAGATAAGATTTGTATGTACAAAAAGTAAACGGGGAAACACAGGTTCAAATACAGAATAAAGGCACAAACAGGCAAAAGAATCCACCGGAAGCTACGCTGGCCTGAAGGGCAGGCTGCACACACAAGAAGATACAAGTGTGAGAGACTTGGACCCTGACCATTAAGTCATTCAAACTTGTCGTTAGAGTGTTCGGCCATAGCAAGAAAGAACATGACGGGCCTTGGGAGGTGTGAAGTCTGTTAGAGTTTAAGATGATTCCAGTGTTGGTCAGTTCTGCTTGTGGGTTCTTTTCCTTACATATCCTCTTCACTCCTACAGCCAGTGCCCCAGATCTGTTCTCAGTTTAAAAATACTGGGTCAGCAATACCTGCACTGACCTGACCCATTGAACAATTTGGCTGTGTCCAAATCACAGGTGGCCTTTTCCTTCCCTATTGTCCTTAAAGTGAGTAGTGTCACTATCTTGAAACACAATGGTAAGTAGTTCTCAGCACTCTTCAATAAGTGGCAAGTGGCAGGCTGAGCCTAAAGCCAAGCAATGACATGGTGGTTCTTCTGCCTCTGGTTTTGTGGCAGCCTGTAAGAGTGACCCTCGGAAAGGTTTCCAGTTACGCAAGGGACACATAATAATTCTCTTAATCTGGAAGACTAAGTTGTCCCTTCTTCCTGAGCGCTGTAAACAATGGTCAATGTGACAGCCTCCTTTCTCATCCCAGAAGTAATTGTATCAACTAGACATTGTGGCCTAAAGGGAGGGAGCTATGAGGGAATAATAGGATTTAAACTCCAATTCTTTTTCAGCTGCTGGCTAGGATTAGTGAATTGAGATAAATAGAACCTCTTTGCTATTTTTTATCAATCCCAGCTTTGATGTACGTTTAGATTTGAAACATCTGAAATTTCTCCAGAGATGACATGTAAAAACCACCAGGGGAAAGGGCCAGAATTCCTACCTTTGGTTAAGAAAATCTATCCCAGTTTTTCTCCTAGACAGTATTTGGGGAAATTATCTCCATAAGGTTTTATTATTACTGATCACTCCGTGCTCCTGCTCCAGCATTTGTCAACAAATTGCTGCAATAAAAGTTCTTGTAATAAATCCCACGTGTCCTGTAGATTGATTGCCTTGTAGGTATGATCCTTCCTGGAGATATTGCATTTCGGTGGTTCAGTGACTTTGTAATATAAACTCTAACTGGTAGAAGCAAGGAGACAGACTCATCTTCTCAAAGTAATGACTTAAAGCTACTGTTCTGAAGACGTGAGAGTTTCATGGCTCTGTTGTTTTTCTCTTGTTTCTGTGTTCATTAGAGTGTGCTCAAACCAGGGAGGGGATAATTGAGTCTGAGGACTGTCTCAACACAGGAATTGTTAAAGCAACTGTGTTTATCGATGTTGGAGAAGAGAAAACATAGAAGGCACATGCTGAAAGTATTCAAATATTGGAAGGGAATATCATTAAGAGGAAACAGACTCTGCTATTTCCAGCAGGGCTGAACTGTAAGCATTGGGGGAAGGTTATGAGGGGACAGATTTCAATTTAATTAAAAAATGAATTTTGTATACTGAAAGCAAATTGATGAGAAATGGTGGAAATTAGCAAATTATAACCTCAACAGAGAGTTGTGCCGTCTTTAGTAGGATATTTTTTGATGTGTGTTGAGCAATCCATTCCACTGTTGGATAGTGATTATTAAATGAAGGACTATGGTATGTAACTGAATAAGGAGAGAAATGAGAATGTTACAGACTGAAACATTGCTTAACTCAAATGGATCCATAGACCAGAGGCCCTGGCGAGGAATAGTTGGAAATGATCAATAGAGATACAGTGCTGTGGCTGGTGGGTGATATGCCTAAACTATTTGGAGACAGAGAAGTTTTATACAGTATTGATATCTACCCCAGCATGGGGTGGGTATGGGTTTCCTGGGGTTGAGTAGAAGAAAGGTTATAAGAAAAGAGGCGTCAAAGGTCCCTCCATATTGCCCTGTGTACCACTGCTTTGGGCTGTTCATTTGTATCCTTTATAATAAACTGGTAAACACACACACAAAAAAAAAAAAAGAAAAAGAAAAGAGGCATCCAAGTAAGTGAGAAATAAAAGCCCCTCATCCTTCCTACTATGACTTAGGAGAGTCAGACTACAGATGGAGATTGGGTTTCAATGCTGACCTACTGTTTGCTTTCACTCTATTGGTCAAAGTGGGGGTGGCTATAGATCAGGGAGATAGGTAGGATGTTGAGAATAGTTTAGGTTATCACAAACCACAAGCCACTCAGGGGTCAGGACAACAATATGTCAGGCTGGGGAACCAACAAAAGCGAGGAGGTCATTTGTACTAGAAAACAAAACAGGGCAAGTGGCCAGAATTTGATGGAAATGATGAGAAACTGAAAGAACTATAGATCTTGAGAGAGAACAAAATAAATGATAAAAGTTAAGCAGAACATCAAGCAAAATTGGGAACTGAGGTAAAAGACAAGATAGGCAAAAGGGAAGAATTGGCACAACTGTTGGGAAGGAGTCACCTGGCTTTGGCTCACCCTGGGCTGTGTTTCTTTGTGACCCTGATGAAGACCTGGCCCGCAGAAAACAGCTGGTTGATAGGAAAATCTCTGGTTGGAAGAAATGCTTAAAAACACAGTGCCCTTTGTCTTTGAAGATGGCCCTATTATATTTGACACTCTAAATTGGGATTTGCAGCCAAAAAGAAGAATTTCTTTCCATTTTCCCTTCCCTGGTGGGATCTTATTAACCTACATAGCTATTGGAAAACATGACCGTAATGCTTTGCAGGTCCAGAAATGGCATTTCTTCAAGGATTCATCATCAGGTAAGAACTAAAAAACCCAATAAACACGTTTATCCCACTCTCACATGAAACTAGTGCATCTGAAGCTGTTGTGTTACATGCATTTTAGAATGATTCACCTAAATAATATGATAGATAGCTTAAGCAATACTACATCCTTGCCTAGGCAAGAAGGTGACTGTTCTTTAGACAGCCTCTCTGCAGCTCTTATATAGTTGTGTTTCACACTGTAGACTGAAGGGTCCTTGGAGCCCCACAGGTAGGCCCCTCTGGAGATGCACCCATTTTTAGACCACACTCTGATACCTAAGACCCTGAAACCTCTGTCTAAACAGTCTTGACCCTGATTTCAGAGCCTGGGTGAATCTTTTTTCCTTTGTCTTTCCTCCTAAGGACAGTATGGCCACCAGTGGATAAACAGTGAACAAAGGACAGCTGTTCGTGGAAGCTGTGGCAGGGTCTTGTAAACAAGGCCTCAACTCCACATATATGTAAGTATGGAAAGGAATGAGGGTGGGGCAGGAAAAGCAGAGGAGACTGCCAACGGTCCAGGTAAGAAGCCATGGACCAGTTCTCACTGCATTGCCATGGCTTATGAGGACTCTGAGGTGGACCCCAATTCCAAACTCAGACATGGCCTGTTAGGTTTCATGAAGATCTGTTCATTAAGAGTAGAACAGGGCTGGGGATGTGGCTCAAGCGGTAGCGCGCTCGCCTGGCATATGTGCGACCCGGGTTCGATCCTCAGCACCACATACCAACAAAGATGTTGTGTCCGCCGAGAACTAAAAAGTAAATAAATAAATAAATAAATAAATAAATAAAAGAGTAGAACATATTTTGTTTAGTAATCTTTTAGCTTGATTTATACCTTCTCCATATTTAGATATATGACCTATGATCCTCCATTTGAACTGTTGCCTATTGTCCCAAATATTTGACAAACAAAGAGGAGAAGGCATTGGGATTCTGTATACAAATGACTATGAATGTATGCGTCTAGATCTCCTCATGGACTTTTAGTTCCCAAGGTCATTCCCTATTTCCCTTTAAATTGTCCATTAGGCAGCCAATTATCTACTGGCACAGAGAGAGCACACAATAAAAATTTGATGAACCACTGAATGGATTATGCGGTCATGAAAGTTCTCTGGCTGAGGCTAGTCAATGATAAATTCATTCTCTGTTTTTAAAACCCCAATGTCTTCTCTTCTTTAGTAGTCACTATGAACACTGCATACACTCCCTTCACAAAGATTACCTCCCTGTTCTATATTACATGTGAACATGAGAAGTGGAGAAAAAATTACTTAGGAAGAGACTATTGTTGCTTGACAAGAATACCATGCCAATCTACTCTAGTCTACGTGAAAAACTATGTGGGACCTGGTGCTGGCTGGAGGGAAGACATCATAGGGAAAGGAATTTATATATAATTATATAAATTATATATAAATATATATAATTTATATATTATATATATGAGAGAAAACACAGAATTTGGAATTCTGGAAAGCAATTTGGCATGGAGAGGAATGAGAAGAGAAGGTCCAGAAAGATGGTAGACCCAAGATGGCATGGCCCATTTTTGGCGACCACCTCTACTTATACAAGTAAAATGCTAAGTTCCCAAATCCTGTTTAATATGATTTCCCTTACCCTGGAAACTGAAGAAAGACAGAAATGTATTCTACATCAGGGTTCTATGATGTAAGAGCAGAGGCAACATGCAAAAATGTAGAACCCCAGAGGTCAAGATTATTCTGAGAATGAAATGTGAGCTTTTCTAGGAAATGTGCAGAACTGTCAGGGAAGGTTTTGAATCTCCATATATTATGGAAACGGCAAGAACTTAAGCCAGTCTTGTATAGTTTGTGGGTGGCAAATACCTTTGAATTTCCCATTCTGGTCCTTTCTCCCTCCTCTGCTACAGTTCTTCACTTCCCTTAGGTGCCTTGGGACAGTTTGCTATAAATGCTGCTTCTGCTTCCCATTGAAAACTACTCCTGGTTTGCAAAGAGCATTCCAATGAGATTTGTTTCCATCTCAGAGAACACTCCTATTTATATTTTTAAAACTTTATTGGAACTTTTTTCTTTAAAAAATAACAGGTTACAAAAGTTTAGTGCAAAAATCTATAAAGTCAATGAACTAAAAATACACTTGTAAGAATAAGCATATGTTTATTACTTTATTGCTGTACATTAAGACTATTTGGAAGCAACAGAAATCTACTAAGGGTAATTTAAATGGAAAAAGAATGTATTATAAAAATATTTAAGGGATCAGCTTTGTATGTAGGGAACATGGAAGAATTTCCCTTGATTTGCTAATGCATATTTCTTCTTTAAGGAAGGATTGAAACCAAGGTTGAAGAATGAGGTAATGATCTTCAGAAAGAACAGGAATCAAGGAAGTTCTGACCTTTGTGCAGGAACCCAGAGAGTCTCTTCAGGGCTTTGTCATTGCAGACATTCCCCCCAACACCCACACTTTTTTTTTTTTTTTTGGTTTTTGTAAATATCATTTGAGATTCAAACTCCCAGGAAAGTGTCAGATTGCCAAGCTCAGGTCATGAGTTGGCCTCTTGGCCAGGGCAGCTTTACAACAAAGGGAAAGATGCTCTTAGATAAAACACATTTCCATTAGCAGAAGCTGAGGGAATGGATTTGTGAAATGAGAACTTCAGGTGTTCATTATAATTTTTCACACATTACTATGTCATTGACATTCATTTATTGCAGCACATACAGATCTAACCTTTAAAAAAGTACAATGTTTTCCAGGTATGGATGTCAAAACCTTTCTGAACAGGGAAAGTTATCTTGGAGTTTTCTCTCATGTGATTAGACTAGCTAATTTTAAACCATGAGGATTTTAGTTGTTCCTTTGTCTTCACAGGCTTTGCAAACCGCAGGAGCCCCTAACATGACCCACATTGCTTAAGCAGCATTTAACATTAAGCATGACCCCAACCTAAAAATGACCTGATTTGAAGCCATCCTCTTGGAATAGAAATCAAATTGGGTGCAGGGGATGTTGATTTTTGTATTCCAGATACAGATGCAAAGAGTTCAATTTGCAAACTTGCAGCTTCGAGGCTATTTCCATGATAATAACTTATTTATTATCCCTACCATGTGCTAGGCACATTGCCTACTTTATCTCTACTCCTTATTGCATCTTTAGGAGTTAGGTGCTGCTAGACTTTACAGACTCAGAAATTGAGGCTCTGTAAATGTTAGTCATTTGACCAGAATCATAGGAGAGCTGAGTTGGAATTTGAAATCAGATCGGTTTGACCTTAACCCCTTGTATTTTCCCATGCTGCCATGCAGTTGCTCTTAACCAGCACTCAGCAGATCTACCGGGGCCTCTTTATCAAATTATTCTTCATGTTTGTGCAAATAACTCCCTCCAACATTATGCTGGATACACCTCTGAGAGCACAGATTGTTTTATAATTATCATTGTATAGTTCGTTATTGTGCTTCACACAAGGTAGTGCAAGATACAAAGTGAAAGGAAATTCTCTCACTTTTTTCTTTATTTTTTCTCTCTATATACACCCTCCCCCATGCATTCACACACACACACACACACACACACACACACACACACACACACACACACACATCTATGGCAGTCATGAGTTATTTTAGAAGATATAGATAGCTCTTGAGACTTTCCACTTTCTGATAAGCAAATTTCTAAAGTTTGTTAATTAATCAACAATTCCTTGGTGCAGTAGCTGCCTAAATAAAAAGATTGAAAACCTGAATGGCCCCCCTCTAAAAAGCACAGGATATCAAAACTTTAAAATCTTTTTAAAAACCTCAAATGCTTTCTCAATAGTTGATTCAACTTGGCTCAGGCTCCGAGGGAGAACACGTGAAGCTAAAAAGTCTTGAAAGACAAACACTTAGGACTATAGAAATTGAATTTCAAGGGACCCACAAAATTCTGATCAATGCAAATAGAATAGGTTTTGTGGAAATTAACAATGAGGTGGGTGACCTTGGGCAGGAAGATAGTACTACTAGAAGCCAAAACCAAAGGAAAGGGTGAAATACTAATGACTTCATTCAGCCAGATCCAAGGCTGCAAATAGAAAAGGAAGGCACTACGATGGGGAAACTGAGGAGGCAGGAGGCAAGGAAGGTCATTTTTGCAGAAGTAACCAGAGGAAAAATATGCCCTGAAATGCACTTGAATACTAACTTACAAGGCAACTTTGCATCTCTCACTTTGAAATCATTTTTTTAAAGATACAAAGCTTGCATAGGGAAATGGAAAAACAGAGTTGAGGAATATTTTTTTGAAATGTTATCAGATCCAAAATTTCTGATAGTAAAAATAATGGGGTCTGGGAATATGGGAAGAGAGAAAGAAAGAAAGGCATTGAATTATTCAACTTTTCTTCACTCTTCATTGAATATTGTTTATAAAGAATGACCCACTGATGAATTGGTAGGGGGAAAAAAGCCTTTATTTAACATTATTCAAAGAAACAATTAATTGAATTTTCTTGGTTTGTCTAATCTTGTATTTGTGCTTATATTTAAAAATAATTTTTTTAAATCCTGTAAGTTAAATGTCTGGATTTTCTGATATATGAGTAAGAATACTTAATTCTAAAAATAGTTCTCAAATTGTTCTGTGTATAAGAACTAGCTAGAGAATATTTTTAAATTGCCAATTTCCAGGCCTGTCTTCCTTGGCAAGGTCTAAATCATTTGAATTGTTGTTTGATCTTGAACTCTGCACTTTGAAAATAATCTCAAGTGGTTCAGACACAGGATCCTAAAACTATAATAATTACTGTTTTTCGTAATAGTGCCCATAATGAGATTAATGAAACATCCAGATATAAAATAATTTTATAATAAGTTAATATGTTTTTAAATTAAGTTTTAGTCTTTATAATTGTTGATTTTGGGATGAGCCATATTCACAGATATGTTAGAAAGATGCAGAGGAAGTCCTACTAACATACGGTTATGGCTAAAAGGGAGGGTATATGTAACATAGAATATAGAATTCATGTTTGAATAGGATATAAAGAAGCAATCAAGGTTGAGATGATCAGAGAACTTCTGGGCTCTAACTGAAATTCTGAAATCATAGAAAAAAAGTCCCACTCAATATTCTTTTACATCTGTAATTTACTTTCTTTAGTCTTTGAAAAGACTATTTTATGCTTTTTCCTTTCACTTTGTATCTTGCACTCATTTTCTCAGCTTTTTATTTTTGCTCACATTTTGTTGAAAGAATAAATGTCATAAGAAAATGAAATAGGCAAATATAGTTAAGTGATCTACTTTTCTTTTTGTACCAGTTAAAGGTGTTCCCTGCTAGAGTTTATGTGGTAAAATTTCTGAGGTTATCAGACTAGAGGAATGAGATTTTTGCAAATTGCCTTGAAAGACAAGAGTCAGAACAGCAGAGGACAACTGTGCCTCGAAACCTGGTCTTCAAAATTTAGAGGACACAAAAATTTAAATATAAATTTTTAAAAATACGCTTCTGTTTGAATAGGAAGAAAATTATGGACAGCTTTCATCTTTAATTTTCATAGACATTAACACAGGCATATATTACTGATATCCAAAAATTAGAGAGGGGCCCTATGTTAGTCAGCTTTCAGTGGATGTGATAAAATACTTGAGATAAAAAACTTAAAGGAGAAAATATTTATTTTGTCTCACAGTTTCAGAGGTTTTAGTTCATAGTCACTTGACCACATTACTGTGGGCTAATAGTGAGACAGAACATCATGGCTGGAAGCATGTGGTTGAGAATATCTACTCACCTCACAGAAACTGGGAAGCAGAGTGATAAAAAGCAGAGTGTGGGGAGAGTGGGAGGCTAAGGTCCCCTTCTTCGCATCCCATTATAGGCACTCCTGAAATAACACACCTCTTCCAAAGAGGCCCAATCTCCTAAAGTTTCTACCACCTCCCAGTAGCAAAACCAGCTGGAAGCCAATCTTTCAATACATGAACCTTTGGGGTACATTTCAGATCCAAACTATAACACACATTTTATTTATTTTTATTCTTTGACAATAAGTAATAAGCCCCCAACTCAACCAATTGGAACAAAAAGGAGAACTTACTACCTCACATACAAACATGCTGAGATGGGGTTGTGCAATTGAAAACTCAGTGACCTCATTGGGTCTCCCCTGTCATGCCATTCCATGGATGGATGGTTGGTTTCTTCCTCAGTCTAGCTGCTTCTTGATCATGAGATAATAGCACAGGCATAAAGTTCAAACCTGTCAATTTTGAGAGAAAGAAGAAGAAAGGAACTTCCAAGAATCTCCCTTTATCCCTCATTGGACATCCTCTAATGAATCACTGATTGGAGGTGGAAGATACTGTGGTTCAATAGACTAATCAGGATTCATCCTTTGGTTGGAATTGGAATCACCTTTTCTGAAGAGTAGAAATCTGTATTCTATTAGCAGGGAAGAGGGGGTGGGGGAAAATGGAGCCGCTGCAGAGTTTTAATGACTGTAAACAGCAATATCTGATTCTCTCATCCCCTCCCTGCACATCATTCAACAAACTCTTTCAGCCAATGGCTTTTGAGCATATCAGCCAACCACTTTTCTAGTTATCAGAAGCACACTTTTTCCATTTTCATTTCTTCTTGTGGTTATTCCAATATATGTATAAATTATAGGTTTAGGGTGCAACTTCTTGAATATCATATTAGCATTGTTCTTTGACTTCCTGTCCAGAACATAAGGATTCCGATGTTTCTTTTATCACTGTCCAGGTTTTTAAATCTGTTACTTAATAAATCAAAAACCCTCCTCCCACCTCTCTCTTTATCATAATTTAAATTTATTTGAAGGCCTAATACCAAGCTGGCAACAGAAATATGAAATCCATGTCTTTTCTTTTAAAGGGAGTTTTCCAATCCCATTTCCAGGTTGTTGTTGTTGTTGTTGTTTTTTAATTTCTACCCCTTTGGTACCTTGGAGGTGGTTCTCCTTTTCACACTGTTTTTCCATCCTTCAACAACATTCAGAAGGTTAATGCCTTGACATTCCATCCAGAAGCTGGAGGCAGATGGCAGAAATCTGCAGGCAAGCTCTTCCTTTATAGACAGTATCTCTTGGCTCCACTTCCATCTATTAGAGTCATTAGTCCTCCCTTCACATACTCTGATCCTCTTGTTGTTACCCGACCTCCATTGGCTATATCTTTCTTTGAATATTGTCAATATTAAATACATTTACATTTAGACTTTTTTATGTACCCTGGATTCTAAATGGTGAAAAATCAATCAATCTTAATATCATGACATGACTATGTAAATATTTTCTGCTGCAGTGTGCCCAGCTTACATATTTTTTCTTCCATGAATCAATATCACTCCAAAGAAAGTTGTTCCTCTCAGAAATTCAGTTGTATTCTCTCTCTTTAAAAAAAAAAAAAAACAAATCACTAGTTTTCAAGGTATTTTTAACTTTGTCATACTGTGCATTTCAGGACTTCCTAACACCTGATTTCATGAATAGGGTCCAGTTTAGCCATGTTCTCTATATCTCAGACTTGGGTCAATCAGAGGGACCTAAGGTTCGCAAAGCGTAGAGGCAGGTCACTTCCAGGGGCCGGCAGCTTCTTCCATTCAGCCCAGTGTGCTGGACACAATAGGATCTTTTATTTTCTGTTTCTTTTTTTGTCTTATTTATGTCACCATGATATGAGAAAGATCGAGAAGTACTGGAAATCTGTCAGCTTTCTCCCTTTCTTCCCACGGAGATCACTCAGAACCTGACGTGTGCTATATTCCTGCTGCAATATTGTCATCCGAGGTCTTCCCTTTGCTGTTCTCCTGGGTTAGATTAAGTTTACTGACTGAGAGCAGAAAGATCAGTGGAGTAGAGGGAAAGAGCAGGGGGAGGGAGGGAGGGAAGGGAAGGGAATTAAATGAGGACAAATTATATTCCATGCTTTTATAATTATATCAAAATGAATCTTAATGTTATGTATAACTAAAAAAAACTATAAAAAAGAAAAAAAATGTTTACCATCTCAGTAAGTAATGCTACAGTAATGGAAAACTTCCCAACATACTCCCTCATTTTCCTTGGGTGCTTCTTCAAATGACTTCCTAGAAAGTATGATGGGAGGTAAGAATTTTGAGCCATCTACTTCTCTAATATTCATATTCTGCCGTTACATAGGATTGATAGAATGGCTGAATACTAACAGTCCTTTCAGAACTCTCACCGTGTTGTTCAGTTTTCCAGTGTTTGGTTGTTGATGAAAGAGTGGAGGCCACCATTATATTTGTACATAACTTGAAAGCTTTTAGGATCTTCCGTTTACTTTGGATCTTTGAAATTTCACTGTTATGTGTCTATGGGACCATTTCCACTCATTTACCTGGACCTCAAGAGGCCCTTTCAGGATAGAGATTCATGCTTTTGGGGCCTAGAAAATTATCTGTTTCTTTGAAATGCTCCTTCCGTTTTCTCTAATCTGTCTTTCTGGAACTTTCACTGGACAGATGTTGGGTCCTCAATATTAACCCTTATTACCACTTTTATTTTCTCTTATATTTTCAGTCCCATTATCTCTTTTTTCTGTATTCCTAGAAATTTCCCCAATTTCCCTTTCAGACATAAGATTTTAAGATCCAAAAGCAAAGGTTCGCTTGCTCTAAAATCAAGAGCATCCTTATATAATAGTTGATGCTTCATGTATTCAAACTAAAGCAAAACTTTCCATTTGGCAAACCCTATCCCTAAAATAGAGCTTCTATACTCCCTTCTAGCATTCATTCTTAAATGAGAACAGATAACCAGATATGCTCATGCATTTGAGAAAAGTTGGAAGCATGAGATGTCAACAAGCTCACTAAAATTTAACTAGAGGAAATCATCAAGAGAGTTGATTACAGGGAAAAGAGATCATTCTAAGATCAAAAGAAAACAAAAATTAAAACTCAAAAATTTTCATTGATTTATCTCTAAAGAAATGCCATTTGTTTATTTTCACCTGGAGAAAAGTAGTGATAGATCCTTACAGATTTTCAATGAAATCTTCCCTTTTTTTAAATTTTAAATTTATTATTTATTCTAATTTGTTATACATGACAGAAGAATGCATTTCAATTCATAGTACACATAATGAGCACAATTTTTCATGTCTCCGCTTGTTCACAAAGTAGAGTCACACCATTCATGTCTTCATACATGTACTTAGGGTAATAATGTCCATCTCATTCCACCGTCTTTCCTACCCCCATGTTCTCTCCCTTCTTCTCCCTCCCCTTTGCCTTATCTAAAGTTCCTTCATTCCTTCCATGCTCCCCCAAATGCCCATTATGGATCAGCATCCACATTCCAGAGAAAACATTTGGCATTTGGTTTTGGGGGATTGGCTTACTTCATTTAGCAGGATATTCTCCAACTCCATCCATTTACCTTCAAATGCCACAATTTTATTCTCTTTAATACTGAGTAGTATTCCATTGTGTGTATATACCACAGTTTCTTTATCCATTCATCTACTGAAGGGCATCTAGGTTGGTTCCACAATTTAGCTATTGTGAATTGTGCTGCTATAAACATTGATGTGGCTGTATCACTGTAGTATGCTGTTTTTAAGTCCTATGGGCATAGACGGAGGAGTGAGATAGCTGAATCAAATGGTGGTTTCATTCTGAATTTTCCAAGGAATCTCCATACTGTTTCTATATTGATTGCACCAATTTGCAGTCCTATCATACATTTATGAGTGTGCCTTTTCTGCCACATCCTCACCAACACTTACTTTTTGCATTCTTGATAGCTGCCATTCTGACTGGCATGAGATAAAATTTTAGGGTAGTTTTGATTTGCAATTCTCTAATTGTTAGAGATGTTGAAAATTTTTTCATATATTTATTGATTGACTGTATATCATCTTCTGAGAACTGTCTGTTCAGTTCCTTGGCCTATTTACTGAGTTGTTTGGTTTTTTGGTGTTAAGTTTTTTGAATTCTTTATATATCCTAGAGATTAGTGCTCTATCTGATGTGTGCGTGGTAAAAATTTGTTCCCATTCTGTAGGCTTTCGGTTCACCTCACTGATTGTTTCTTTTGCTGAGAAGAAGCTTTTCCGTTTGAATCCACCCCATTTATTGGTTCTTGATTTTATTTCTTGCACTTTTGGAGGCTTGTTAAGGAAGTCAGGGCCTAATCCAACATGATGAAAATTTGGGCCTACTTTTTCTTCTATTAGGCAAAGGGTCTCTGGTTTAATTCCTAGATCCTTGATCCACTTTGAATTGAATTTTGTGCACACTGAAAGATAGGGGCTTAATTTCATTTTGCTGCATATGGATTTCTAGTTTTCCCAGCACCATTTGCTGAAGAGGCTATCCTTTCTCCAATATATTTTTGGCACCTTTGTCTAGTATGAGATAACTGTATTTATGTGGTTTTGTCTCTGTGTTTTCTATTCTGTACCATTGATCTACAAATCTATTTTGGTGCCAATACCATGCTGGTTTTGTTACTATTGCTCTGTGGTATAATTTTAATTTGGTATAGTGATGCCACCTGCTTCATTCTTCTTGCTAGGGATTGCTTTAGCTATTCTGAGTCTCTTATTTTTCCAGATGAATTTTATGATTGCTCTTTCTATTTCCATGATGAATGCCATTGGGATTTCGATTGGGATTGCATTAAATCTGTATAGTGCTTTTGGTAGTATGGTCATTTTGACAATATTAATTCTGCCTATCCAAGAACAAGGGGGCATTCAACCAAATACAGCACCTCTTCATGTTTAAAACACTAGAAAAACCAGGGATAACAGGAACATATCTCAACATTGTAGAAGCTATCATCTATGCTAAGCCCCAGGCCAGCATCATTCTACATTGAGAAAAATTGAAAGCATTCCTTATAAAAACTAGAACAAAACAGAGATGCCCTCTTCCACCACCTTATTTAACATAGCTCTTGAAACTCTAGCCAGAGCAATTGAACAGATAAAAGAAGTTAAAGGGATAGGAATAGGAAAAGAAGAACCCAAACTATCACTATTCACTGGTGACACGATTCTATACTTAGAGGATCCCAAAAGTTCCACCAGAAAACTTCTAGAACTAGTAAATGAATACAACAAAGTAGCAGGATATAAAATCAACACCCATAAATCAAAGGCATTTCTGTTTATCAGTGACAAATCCACTGAAAGGGAAACAAGGAAAACTACCCCATTTACTTTAGCCTCAAAAAAAAAAAAAAATTGAAAGACCTCTACAATGAAAACTACAGAATGTTAAAGAAAGAAATTAAAGAAGACCTTAGAAGATGGAAATCCTCCTTTTTGATGCCATTTTCCACTGTTGAATCCACAGCCCCTTTGAGGTTCTCCTTAATTCCCTCCTTGGATGAAATGCTCTCTGAAACTGTAGTTTTCTCTATTTCTGTCCATCAGTTTTTGTTTCTCCAGAAAGTTTTGAAAACTCTCATCCACATCTAAAACCATTTCATTCATTAGAAGAAAAAAAATGTCTTTATGTATTTCTTTACTGTGGTTTTCAGGGATCTGCAAGAGAAGGCAATAGATATTTGTGCTCAGTAGAAGATCTTGAACAGAACAAATTCTGTTTCCATTTTTATTGCCATTTCTTTTCATCTTATCTACCAATCAATGGTACATATACCTTCCCAAAGTGGCTAGTTATCAAGAATTATTAACTAAAGTATTATGATACCAAATGTCTCATGCTGTTAATCATCTCCAGCTGGGACATCTTCGGACTAGGAAGATAATGTAGAGCTGATTTTACGCTGCTTGCCCTGGCCACTGTTGATAGTTACTACTCCAAACAGTGTAAAGCTCTCAGCCAACTCAGACTATCCTGGGGGATGAGAGGCTGCAGTCAGCGTAAATGTTCTCCTGGGAGATTATGGACCAAAATAAATAAGTGGGGGATGCACTCAAAAATTCCTGACAAAAAGCCACAAGAGGATTAGATCAGTGACTTTAAATACTTTTGTGTTTGTGTGTGTGTAATTCCTAAAACAGTTGGAAAATATTTTCAAAAGATATCCCTTTTTAATTTTAAATTTCTAATATTTTGGTGGAAAGATTAACTTTAGATGATATCAATATTGGCATATAAAATCAAACTGTTATAATACTTTAAAAAATGTAGTCAATATAACCTAAATATCACATGAAAGTGTATCTATCATTATCCAATAACAAATGCATGAGCAATCTCTCTTCAATAGTGTGTTTTCATTGAGATCCCCCCTCTGAATTTTATCCTAGTGTAATATATATTCAGAATGGAAAGTCTTTAACTAATTTCCATAACTGATTAATTATGTACAAAAACGTTAAAGTTGAAATTTCAATGTATATTCTGTAACTATATGGCTCTAAAGGTTAAATTTTCAAGCTTGATTTATCATTATAATCATTAGTAGCAGATAGTTACTTGAAACAATATAAATATATTATACATTTTGAAAAGTATTAAATATAAAATGTAAAAGTTTATTGGAAATGAATCTTGTAGTGATATGGATATAGCCTTTTTTTCTGATTAATCCATATTTCTATAAGTATTTCTTATTTCAAAATGAGACAGTGCTTAGCATCTTTTCTATTCTAGTTTTGTTTTTATAGATGTAATCAGTGAGGATTTACCATTTAAGTAGATGAGAATAAGTTTTGTTATAATAATGTCATATTTTTTGTTACATAATATCATTTGTTCTTTTGAACTGTTGGTTAAAAAAAAAAATCACATGGTATATTTTGAAAAAGTTTTCTCAATGACCCAGAACCTCATAACAATTTCACATTTATCCCATTTTTGAAAGTATGAATTGGAAATCACTGATACACCCCTGTCATGAAGGTCATCCACTCACCCAATGCTCTTGCTGGTGTTTTACATTCGTTTGGTAAATTGTGGGATTTCCCACCCTGGAGAAGTGCACCCTAATAAAATGCTGGGGGACCTAAGCCATGTTTTGCAAACTGGAAGAGGATAGCTGTGAAGGGATAATTGACTATAGCATTACTCTCAGTTCAATCAGTTTTAGGAAAGAAATAAGTGAAAGCTAACAGTCCGAAGTGATTCCCTTCACCTGTCCCATGGGCAGCAGCTGTGAGCACCTAGAGGTAACAGCCACCTGTTACCTTAGAGATTTTGTTCCTTTGAAGCCTTTGGTTTGAAGAAATATGAATGTTCCCCATCTCCTACAAAGGAAAAAAACCGCTTCAAACAACTTTAAAGAAGGTGTTGTAGTGATTGGGGAAAAAATATAAATAAACTACAGAGGAGAAAAATCTCTGTGGTTAGGAAGTCAAATAGGTAATAAATAGAGATTGGAAGAAAGAGAACCAAATAAAATCCAATGTTCTAATCTTATTAGAAACAGTTAATCTATTAGAGGAGTCACAAGAAAAAATAAAAGTGCAAATTGCCTTTTTATGCCAAAAGAGCAAGCTGACTTCTTATTTGAAGATCATAACATCTCAACAAATTATCATTTGAGTTATAATATTTTTTGGAAAACTCTGAGTTAAAGTGGGCTGGCAGACGACGGCTCTATGACAGTGGCTTTCCATCTTTTAAACACAACTCACAGTAAAATATAATTTGCATGTAATAACTGAAACAGGATAGCCATTTTTAAAAGATAATATTTTTACAGTGTGGGATATTCTCTTATATTTTGTCTTCTCCATGTTCCTCATCTATTATAAACAATGCTGGTCAATAATCACCAAATTTATTTCATCAGTCACCAATAAGTAATGATCATCAATAAGAAAAACACTGATTTAAGTTCCTCTGAGAAAGAACCTATATCTTTGCATTCAATTTTATTAAAAAAATATTTATAATGGAAAGCACACATATATTAGACTCTTCTCTGTTCAGGAGTTATGTGTGGTTTACTCTCCGTGGACATTGCCAGGATCCCTTTGGTGGAAACACACTCCAATTGCAGGCACAGTGCCTAGGGTAGAATAATCTCTGGAATGCTGCAGAAGACAGTAAACAAGGGGAAATCAGCCTAGTAGAAGAGTCAAGTTCCTCATAAGCCAACCTTTTAATTGATATAAACCTTCTGTTCTGGGAGGATAGAAAATAGGGGTGAAATGAGAGTGGGGGAGGCAGGGAGGTTGGGAAGGAGCAAGATTTAAGAGAATGAATGATGTAAGTGGAAAAATAGTTCCTGGATCTTCTTCATACAAACGGGCTTCCCAATAGAGTGCTAGATTATCTATGTGCTCCACACATCTTGCAACTGATAGCTATCCTTGTTTGCCCTCTCTCTCTAAGAAGAGAAATATGTGGAATTAAACAAGACATCAACTTCCTAAGAATGTGCTTTTGGAATTGGCTGCAGCCTGGGAGGGTAATGAGAGAACAAACACATCATTAGGGCCTGATCCAAGCAACTCAAGTAAATGAACACAACAGAGAGGTCTGCGAGAAGACTGCTGGAGACACGTTTTTTAAAGGAGAGAAAAAACATACATTTCTAATCTATCTAGTATCGTATGGACATATTTTTAAATGCCTTTTTTTTAATAGAAAAAAATGTAAAGAGTAAAATCAACAATTTCTGACATCAACAATGATATCACTTTCAAATCAAACTATGAAACACAAAATTAGACAAGATTTATTACCCTGCAATGTTTCATGATTGAAGAAATACCCAGAGTGCATAGAACTCTGAACTCTCGCCATCCCTGGAACTGCCAATAGAGAACTTGGTAGTAGAATTTAAAAAAAAAGAAAGAAAAGAAATAAGGAAAAACATTGTCCAACCCAGATCGATTAAAGCAGAGTCTCTGGAAACAAGACTCGGGCGTCAACATTTTTGAGTGCTTATGTGAAGTCCAAGTTGAGACCACTGGTCCAGACCCTAGCTACCTCACTGTGTGGTCTGTGGGCCAGCAGCAAAGGTATCACCTGGGAAGTTGTTAGAAACATGTAACCTTGAGTTCTTCCCTAGACCTGTTGAATCAGAACCTGCAATTTATTAAAATCACCAGATGATTGAATGCCCATTAAATTTTGAGAAACACTGATTGAGAAGACAAATACTGTTATGGACTGGAATTCATAACTTCTTCAATATTTTACTGTTTCTTGCTTGATGTTGATGTACATCATAATACTTGGAATGAGCCACATAGCTATATCTGCCTTGTTTCACTACCTCTCACTTCTGTAGTTGCTCTGAGTTAATCCCCTAATCCCTAAAATATGAAGGACCAGAACCTATCTTGATCTTGTTGATGAATATCTTTGGTCTCCCCCAGTGGAATCTGAATGGTGCCAGGACAATCCAGTCTTGTTTGATGCTGAAGAGATGCTAGACAAATCTTGGTATGCTAATCTTGTTTATTTATTCAAATTTTAATATTTATTCTGAAATTTAGTGACCCCAAGACCTTGTTCCTGACTTCTTCCTTGTTTTCTCTTCATTGTTTTCTCTTTTAATTTCTACTCTTAATTTGAATTAGAACCCTGCTCTGAAGTCAACCGAGTGGCAGTGGGGACACTTGGTCTTCCTGGCATAGTCAGTCCTCTTTCCAAAAGGTGACTGGAGTTCTGAATCCACACATGGAACTGGATGTTGATGTTACCTAATTGGGTTTGCTGGTATTGCCTCTTCTGTCCCTCTGAGCTCACTGTGCCTTTCATTTCTCCACCAGGCTACTGGAATGGATTTATAAACATGACACAAGATTTCCAGAGCACAATTCCTCCTACATTCCTCTGCAGATGATCTCCACAACAGAAAGCCTTCAGTCCCTGTCCCTGGAACTGAATTTTATAAAACCAGTCTGCTCTGGTCTTCCCTTCTTTCCTGCTCTATTTAGTTGTATGTAACTCATAAAATTTCCTGTCTCATGCCCAGTTGAGCTTTAAAATTATTCATAGGTGCAGATTCAATGTATAATCATTTCAGGTCCATAAGACATGTAAGGAAATCCCAGAAGGTTTCTGTGTTTAGGAACAAGGAAATAAACAATAAAAGAAGAAATTTTAAAATAACCTTTGCCAAATCAGAACGTTCTTTTCCACTATTTTCCTGGTTAACACCAACTTATTCCTGGACATGCTCTCCTCGTGTAGACATATTCTGAAAACCTGGAGTAAATGTGAGTCCAGGCACTAAAAGTATAAGCCCTAAAGGGTTCTACTCTAACTTACCTGGGTGATCGTAGGTAGAATTTAGGGACATCTGCAATGCTGCTTCACTGAAGAAGCAGAAACTTCTGAGAGGGAGAATATGAGATTCTTCCATAAAAGAACACTAAGGTTCCAATGGCATTCAGATCACCAGACCAAGACATGTAGTTGGTTTAGAATCAGGAACTTTTAAACTGAACAGCTGTAACCCATTTGGGCCATTGTGCAAAACAGAAAGTTGGCCGACCAGATGCTCTTTTCAGACATTAAACACAGGATGCTTGGGGCCAAACCTTGTGATTAAGAAATCAAATGTTTTCTTTTTTCTCTTCCAACCTGTTCTCAGAGTGTGGAAAGTTGTGTCATTTTTCTTCCCCGACTCTCTAATTGTGGTTATTGAGAACTGCCTGTCTTCTCAGCCAAACTAGATTCAGCCACTGGAGATCAATTCAATTTGATCCAATCCAATCCAATCCAATGCCATCCCATCCCAGATGACCTGATCCAATCCAGTTCAATCTAATCTAATTCAACTCATCTTCTTATACCTTTCTTTGGGAGAAACCTACATGAACATAAATAATTTATGTTACTTAGGAACTTAATATACCAGGTTTTCAGCAGCTTAGCCCAAAATTTCTTTGCTCCCACCAAGGACTGATAGTTCTGGTTTCTGGACACTGTCCTGAATCTTGGATTCTGCTTTGTCTGTAAGTCTGAGATTCTGTATATTATGGATTTTTCTAGTTCATTTGAGTATGACCTGCTGCTTTTGTGATTTTCTCTGACATTTCCGCATCCTAACTTTCCCCTGATACCTGCCTCACCTCCAGGGTTTATTTTGGTCATTTAGGCATCATTATCGCCTTGCACAGCTTGGCTTGGCAGGGACTGCTCTCTTCTGAAAGGGTATCCTTTCAAGTACACATGCTGAGATATGCATGAGCATCTGGCCTGAGCTTTTTGTTCAACTTCAGTCCCTGGTGAAACATGGGGAGAGAGGTACTCTGAGAAAAAGAGAAAGAAAATCAAAATTAATGAGAATAAACATCAGAGAAATGCCTAAAAGTCTAGAGAAAATGTTAAAAACTTGCTTTGGCCACGTTTGAATAGTGTGTACCTGGATTCCAGCCTCTTTTTTTTTTTTTTCCTGATCTCCCTCAGCTGGACCAGATTCCTAAGAAACCTGGCAGCAGGAAATAGAGGGACTCTAGAGAGATGTGACTGCAGGTTCCCAACTCTGATGGGGTGAACACAAGGTTTCTATTCAACAGGAAAAAAATCCAGGTCTTATTGGTTACTAAATATTGAAATATAGTCAGTCTTCTGATTCTGTAGGTTCTACTTCCACAGTTTTACAAATGCAGATCAAGATATTTTTTTAGAAAACTACCTCTGTGATAAACATGTACAGATTCTTTTTCTTGTTCTTAGTCCCCAAACAATACAGCGTAATCACTATTTACATTGTATTTAGGTATAATAATGAGTAGTCCAGAGATAATTTAAAGTATTTGCAAGTATGCATGTGGAAATTTCTTTCTTTCCTTTTTTTTTTTTTTTTTTTTTTTTTTGGTTACTGGGGATTGAACTCCAGGAGTACTTTTCCACTGAACTAATCCTCAGTCCTTTTTATTTTTTATTTTGAGACAGGATCTCAATAAATTACTGAGGCTGGCCTCCACCCTTCTATCCTTCTGCCTCAGCCTCCTGAGTCTCTGGGATTACAAGCATGTGCCTCCATGCCCAACTGAGATTGTCTAACTATGATGTAATTTTATATAACAGATTTGACCGTCCTAAGATTTTAGTATCCCCAGGGTATCTTGGAACCAATCTCCTGCAGATTAACAAGGGACAACTGTACTACCTTACTAACTGGTAAACAGCCATTACCCCATTTCTGTCTTCCACCCCTCCTCCTCACTCTCTAGCCCAATCATCTTGACCATTTCTTTTATACCTTAACCACCTGAAAGACTCACATGCTGATTAGTGAGTTCTAGACTTGATACCATGCTAAATATTGCAGAAATCATTCCCTGAGGATGACTACTAACTCTCATAGGAATATAATACTTGGGGTTTCTTAGCAACCAATAGGAAAGAAAATAATCTTTGAAGATCATTTTAGGAAGTACTATGCTTATAATTTGTCTTCTGTATAAAATTCTTTTCCCCCCAGGTGTCTATGAAGTATGTGTGTGTGTGTGTGTGTGTGTGTGTGTGTGTGTGTGTGTGTGTCTGTGTGTGTGTGTTGGGGGATTGAAGTTTCATGAGAAAAACATTTTACTAATGCAGGAACGTCATAAACCAAGGGCTCCTACAAACATCTGCTCCCCAGAGAACACAGCTGGGTACTCTTTATGGTCACTAAATGAATAAGAACTCAATGCAATTCCTGAACTAGGAGTACAAAGGTAATATATTTTAAGAGTTCATTTCCAATTTGTCATATCTTTAGTAATAAGGTGCCAAAAATAGATGTTTGGTTGTGGTTGGTTAATATTTTTTCAAGCATATTAGAAAATATACAAAATATCTATTTCCTGACTTTCGGCAGTAACATTTGTTCTACTTTATTGTGTAATTGGCTTATTTTAAAAATAAGGAAACAATAAAATAAAGCCTCAGTAATAGCACATAAAATTTGACATGACAACGAGTCCTCATAGTTTATTGTAGATTTGAAAATTCAGTAAATACAGATGTATTCTTAGGAAAATTCACAAAGACACATCCTAGAATTTCTTCTTTATATAAATTAGCAAGTCATTTGGTACTTTTATGACTCTTGGTGATAAACTGTATTAAATCACCTTTTAAAGAAATAAATTTTATTCTCCTAAATTATATGCATGCTAGCTTTCATCATTTCATATTATCTTGCTACTTCTTTTACCCAACATCTAGTACTTAGTAAACAAACATTCATATTCCCTAATAAAAATATGATTTTTTTTAAAACCAGAGAGAGTATTGGTAACACTCCCAGAATTAAGTTCTGATTGCAGTACAGAGGAGATAATGCCCATCTCTTCTGCCCCTCACTCCATCTATTTTTGAGTCTACCCTAAAGTAAGATTGTTGAATTCAGCTGGTAAAAAATGTAGGATGTCTGGCTAAATTTGAATTTCAGATAAAGAACAAAGTTTTGAGTATTTGTATGTCCCAGGCAACATTAGACATTATTATGCTAAAATTATTTGTTCTTTATCTGAAACTCAAATATAGCCATTCTTTTTATTTACTACATCTGGCAACCCTGCCAAAATTCTAAAACTGACTCTTGCCTTCAAGAGTGTGTGCCCTTATATCCTCAAAATGTGCCTTTCTGCTACAATATGCACAGGCAAAGGATCAAAGCCCCTTCATCCTGCAATGTAAACCTGTGTGCAGCCGCAACAGCCCATTCACCTTGCTGCTCTACCCAGCACAGACACAAATCTGTCTGAAAGCCAGCTGTTAAGGGAGGCAAATCTTTCCTGGCAGTCCCTGGAGGTTACACAGCACATCATATACTAAATCTTAGAGGATGTTTTGTTTTCCTGTCTCTCTCCAAGGTCTTATTCTATGAGGAATTTCTTCCCCATTTTGTTTTCTGTCTCCTCAACCCCGTCACCAGCTCCTTTCTCCTCTCTCCTCTACCATTGTCTTCAGTTATCCTGTCCCTGGGTTCTGCTATTTGCATCTTCACCCATGCCAGCACCTCTAGCCCATGAGGAGAGAGGAGAAGGCATACAGAGGAAATGCTGTGAGTGCAACCACTGCTCTTCCCCAACACCTACCCCTCAAACTCTATGCCAGATAAAATACTTGAAATTATTTTATCAATTGGGAATTTGGATTAAATTCAACCTGCTTATAGTTTTTCTTCCAAAATAAAGATGGTCTGAATTTCTTAAAATACATCTTTCTCAGTGTTGTTTGCCACTGAATTGTTCTTCAGCATCTGAAATGATGACCTCTAACATAAAACATAAAATAAGAAGGCTCTTCCCCTTCCTTTTTTGTTTAAAGGGTCATATGAAAAGCCCAGAAATTATTCTAGACAGGCAAAATTCCCCATTGTGCCCTCCTTCTGGATAAATTGAACTTGTCTTTAGTAATTTCTCCACATTTTCATAACCACACATTTATTACTACTGTCATTGTCCAGCAATATTTTCCTCTCCTCCTCATCATAAGAGCTTATAAGTATTTGATGGGATTAAACAGAGCCAACCCAATTCTGTCATTTAGGCGGCTGGATTCACAAGTGCACACATCAATATGTAGTGATACGATGTCCAGAAGCCCATTCTTGCTAGTTGTCATCTGTATGGTCTGTGGGTGGCTCAGCCAGGTTTTAAATTTTCGAGGTCAAGTAGATTTCTGTATGGCAAAGCAGATAGAATGATATTAATAATTTAATTTCTTTGTTAAAATCTGTCCCGAAAATATATTTTAAAAGATAGTTTTATATAATCCATGCCTGGTGACAGCCAACTGCGGGCCTGACAATAGTTGTTTACCTTCTTACTTGCCCAGAATAAATACAGTTTATTTCTGAGTGTGGGGAAGAAATGTTTGTTCACTTTGTGTTTCTGCCATTAGGACACCTATACCCTAAAATCCTCCAAGGAAAAGCAGGCTGGAAAAGTATTTTTTAAGAATGGATAACAACAACATCAATGACAATTTGATGTTAGCAATAGTCTATCCAGTATTTCAAGTGATCAAGATGATGTGTTTTAAAACAACTGTACTGAGGCAAGTTTGAAAATGTGATTTTAAAAAATATTGTATTGCTAAACTCTAGGCTATAACCATCTGGAGAATAAAAGGATTAGTGACTGTAATTGAAAGCAGAAAGCAAGCTATCCTGCCTCTTTATATCCAATTTCTCATTTTGTAAATGATGAGGCTCTAACTCTGTAAATGAATTAGGTAGCATCTACACAGTAGAAAAACATCTAGTTGAAAAATTGTTAATTTAGCCAAATGATATTTAAAAACACAGTATAAGGCCAAAAAATTAATGGATTCATTTTAGTTCATGGACCTGTTCCACATTCTTGATCAACTATTTCCCTGATGATTTATCACATTTGGCTCTTCCTGTGGCTAAAAATTACCTTTTTGTTTGGAATATGCATTTGCATCATGCAAAGATATCATTTAACTCTGATAATTTTATCTTTCTGATGTATTTTAGAGGATTAATTTGATAGAATATCAAGCCATATGTGTGCTGTATCAATGAGGCTCACGTGCAAATGAGAAAATGTTAAGCCAAAAACTTTTAAAACCTGGTTCCTGAAGAAAGCACGCGCATTGATTTACAATTACGTAAAAGCATTATATGTATATTAGCAAATAATAAAAATGAATCTGGAGTACAATAGTCTAATGTTTGTTAAGAGGATGTGTATGTGTGTTTGAAGAATGGTTTACAAAAATTTTAAAAATAAAAATCATAGAAGAAAATGTGTCAGGACAATACTTATTTTAAGATAAAATTTTGTGCTCTAAAAACATGTGTCTGTAGCCAAAACAATTTATTACTAGGGGTGGATTAGGGATTTAGTGGTTTGATTCCTAAGAGGGAAAAAAAAAGCAACAGGACAAGATTAATATTTTAAAAGTTTGCATAGAAACAAAACACTCCTGGCCTCCAAGATACCATGTGCCAATTTTTCCCCTCTGAACAATTTTTACAGACAACTTATAACCTCCCTAAATTATAGGTTTATATGGAAAAATAAGGGGTTGTTTTTATAATAAGGAAGCTGACAAATTTTTAACTATAACAGTACTAGTTATTGCTACTGTAATTTATGCATAGATACTGATTCTAATTAAGTAATAGCAGAGGTTGCCTTTGAATTTATGAGGCTATAATCAGCTCCCTTGTGCTCAATAAATGCCACAGCTACAGTCTGTGGTGTTAATTTCACACTACAGTGGGAACTAGTGGTTGTTGCCAAATATACTCATAAGTCACAGGCAATTTGGATTATTACTGTAGTATGTGCTGCATCAAGAAATGAACTAGTTCATAATCACTTTTAAAAGTCATTATTGAATGTTTGTGTATGATAACTCTTCTGACATTGATGAGACATAGTGCAGTAGATTGTCTTTTCCCAAAAAATATCATTTCCAGATAAAATAAATATGTCAGATCCTCTGGAAAAATAATAATATAAAAAACCCTATGCACTCTCAGTCTCTGGATATGTCTAATCCATGAGAGCTGTTTTAAACTTGGGATCTTTCCTATAAACTACCTCCTGTGTGTGGTTTCCCCAAAGGAAATGGGTCATTTTGATACGGGGATTTCATGAGCCAGTGTGATGGGATTTTATAAATGCCATGAGCTTGCTGGCAAAATGTATTGTGTTGCTTTCTAATTTCCTGAAGCTGGGTGTCAACCAGAGCATTTTTACTGTGAATCTAATGCTAAAATGACTTCCTCAAAATGTAACACACACACACACACACACACACACACACACACAAAGTGAGCAAACCAACTCAAACATAGAATCTGTGTTTCTTTATTTAACTTTGTGTGTTCTATTTCAAAGGAGTTACTCTGGGTATATGGGTTTTGAGAAATCCCACCCAGGATTGTATAATATTCCATATCTTATTGTTAACTTCCCACCTGGAGTGGCTCTTGATTGTCCGACAGTGAATGTGTTCAAACACCAGCTGTTGACTAGAAGGGGTCTTCTTTGTAAGTGAGAGGGCAGATTGCATGGATTCCACAGACAGCATGCTCTGGCTGGTGGCAGGGACTGTGAGTTTCTGTTTTGAGTATGTTCACTTTCTCTCTTGAGGAACCCAGGAGACTCCAGTGCAATCAACAACATAACAGGAGAACCACGTTTTCTTCTAGGAGACAAGCACACAAGGCAGATGGCTCCCCACGTGATGTTGTAGACCTGCCAAAACCAAGATGCCAGGAGAGACAGAAAGCAGTCAAGGAGTTTCTCTGCCTTATTGTCTTCTTCCAAATAAAATGACATAAAATATCAGATATTTCCTATTTGATTTTCCATGATCTCTCAAGAGAGGATCCTGTAAACATCTGAAAGATCTTACCTTCTGGAGTCAGAGCTGATCCTTTGGTGATAGGCTGGATACAGAAAGGTAATTTCAGCAATTGTAGCCAATGCCCTGTGTAGATAATATGACCATTGCAGAAAAATATATATGGGGTGTGTGTGTGTGTGTGTGTGTGTGTGTGTGTGTGTGTGCGTGTATGTTTCTGACCTCTTTCATTGATATGCTAGGGACAGAAATTGTGCTCTCAGAGAGGTGTATATTTTTCTGCACTTAAATTGCAACACAAAAGAAAAAGTCTTTCTTCTATTCTCATGCAGACACATACTAAAAAATCAGGACAGTGGCTTTATAAACAAAAAGAAGATTTATAGACATAACACATTCTCCTTGATCAGTGCTGATGTGCAGCCTAACATTTTGGAAGAAAGATGGAGCCCTGTAACAAATCTCATGTAGCAACAGAGTCAGAAGTCCAAGTGTACATTTTGGTAGACATGGAGGTGCACACACAATGCTCATTTCTGGAAGATCCTGCTGAGAAGTATGTTAGCTGACAGCTTCTGCTGCCAGATCCACCATGGCATTAATGTCAGGACTACAGTCTTCCTAGGCACCTCTCAGACAATGAGCATAGAGGTGAGAGGACACTAGAGAAGGACCATTCCTGCCCCATATAGAGTATTTTAATGGACGGTCTTTGCCCAGGGATTCACCATCAACAGACTTTTATAGAGCTGCACTACAGTCTGAGACTCATCCTACTCAATCCTTCCTTCTTCTGTCTTTCCTTCCAAGGGAAGAATGTCAGACTACAACCAAAAGGTTCTACTCCTACCATCTGGTCCTTTCACCATGTGTCTCCATATACTGCCAAATGTCAAAAGGGAGGCAAAATTTCCCCCTGGACAAGAAACGCTGGCTAATGATGAGGAAACTTCTCTTGGGAGAAATAGGGACTTGCTCCTTTGGGCTCCTACAGCACTTAGTTACTTTAAAGGTCATTTACTTTTCAATGTCCTTGTTCTTCTTTTAGGTCTTCTCACTGGATTATAAGCTCCTCCAAAGGAATTGTATTTTTTGTATCCCTTGCATTTTTTCATCCTCCTTTTGGACATGTGTGAATGGTTTTCACTTAAATGTTGAATCAAGGAAGAGAGGGAGGGAAGCAGAGAGAAAAATGGGAAGGGAAGAAAGGCAAAAATAAGAAGTTAGGCAGCAGCAAAAAAAAAAAAAAAAAGGCAGGAAAGAGAGAATCTGAGATGCATTTTTCCTCTGTTGACCAAAGTGACTTGAGTATGTTTATATTATCTGAGCTTGGTCGCTCCTAGTTCACTGCTTCTCATTTTGGCCATACCGAATGATTATTTCTTTCTATAGTATTTGCTTATTGAGGTGAAGTTCATTTATTATGCTCCCAGTGTTGAAATCCTATTTGGTTTTTTGGATCTTCTCATGGCCTCCTCTGCCCACTCTGAGGTAGTTTCCAGGCAACAGCTGGCAGCTCCTGGTCCCTCCCCAGTAATTGACAGCAGTTAGCCATCAATAACATGATCTCAGACACCAGGGCGCTGCTCCAGAGGGTGAGCGCTTTTTGTTTTGAATTAACAAAAACATATTCTGAATAACGCATGGTCCCAAATGAAAAGGTAGATAGGAATGCAGTCAACTTGCATGATGTCATAATCCACACGAGCAGCAGAAGAGCTGGAATCCCAGTCTTTTCCATGCTCAGTTGCTGGGAGGGTGATCAGCAGTGCTCCAAGGGGCTTTAGGATGGCCACTGTGTTATATTTCTCAAAGAGTATGACAGTATGGACAAGGATTCATTTGCTTACTAAATTTACTTAACACTCAGGTTAACAAAAACAAGAATGAAGATGGTAGGCAAAGCAAAAACAAAAATGCAACAATAGAAACAACAACCAAAATAACAATAAAAAAGGTGTCTATTTTAGCTGATATTGCTTTCAAAATCTGCATTTTTCCCTCCTCTTCCCAGGTATGGGCAGGTTATAAGCCCAGCCCTAAGAGACTCCCTAATCTACACACCAAGTCATTCTTCTGAGTCTTTTTCTTTTCTTTTCTTTTCCCCTTTCTCCCAGTCTACCTCCTTCTCTTTCTTTCTTCCCCTCTCCCCCCACCTTTCTTTCTTTCTTGCACTGGGGATTGAACCCAGGGCCCTGAACATGCTAGGAAAATGCTCTACTATTGAGCTGCTGCATCCCCAGCCAGTTTTATTTTTATTTTGAGACAGGGTCTTGCTAAATTGCCCAGGTTGGCCTCAAATTGGCAATCCTCTTACCTCAGCCTCCTGAGTAACTGGAATTATAGGTGTGTACAACTATGCCCAGCTAAAACTTCTTCTAAATCTGTTCCCAAGCTAGAGGTTTGCCAAACTTTAAATTTTTTTTTCTTTTAAACTTTTAGAGTTATTAGTCTTCCATATATTTCATAGTCTACATAACAGCTAAAAATATCCTTGGCCATCTATCTTTGACATCATGAAACATTTTGCCTCTGTCACCCAAATTGAAGTTTTATGGAATCCTAAATTTGTAAGGGAGAAATAAATTATTCAACTCAGTAGTTCCCAAATTTTAGTGAATAAAACATCCACTGAGGGAGCTTGTAAAAAATTCAGGTTCTCATAAGCCCCAGAAATTTGCAAAATTTAAGGTGAGATATAAATTTCATACTGTAAAATTCACCCTTTTGGGATATACAGTCTTGTGAATTTTGATAACTGTATACAACCATCCAATATCCATCACAAGCTAGAGATAAAGTATTTGCATCACCTTATGGAGTTTCTCTTGTCCCTCTGCAATCCATCTCATTTCCCTGCCCTCCCCTATAGCCCCAGGCAACTACTCATCTGATTTTTTGTCTCTGAAATTTTGTCTTTTCTGGGATTTTATATAAATGTAATCATGTAGTATCTAGCCTTTCGTGTTTGACTTTTTTCCCTCAGTGTAATGATTTTGAGATTCATCTGAGGAGTTTGTAGCTTAATGAGAAACTCTAGATGATTCTCTGAAGATAATTTTATGTCTATATTTAACAAAGGCTTAACTTGGCCCAAACTTCTTGCCTCACAGATGAGGAAACTGAGATGTAAAGTATATAAGCATTAATACTGTGGTGTCTCTTCAGATTATATGAATATTTTTGCCATTTACTAAAGAATGCAAGCACCTTATCTGAAATGAAATATTATTTTTTTTTTTTTCCTTTTTTTTTTTTTATTGGTCGTTCATAACATTACATAGTTCTTGATACATCATATTACACGGTTGATTCACGTGGATTATGAACTCCCGCTTTTACCCCGTATACAAATTGCTGTATCACATCAGTTTCCCTTCCATTGATTGACATATTGCCTTTCTAGTGTCTGATGTATTCTGCTGTCTGTCCTATTCTCTACTATCCCCCCTCCCCTCCCCTCCCCTCCCCTCCCCTTTTCTCTCTCTACCCCTTCTACTGTAAATCATTTCTTCCATTTGTATTATCTTATCTTACCCCTCCTTTCCTCTTATATGACATTTTGTATAACCCTGAGGATCGCCTTCCATTTCCATGCACTTTCCCTTCTCACTCCCTTTCCCTCCCACCTCTCATCCCTGTTTAATGTAGATCTTCTTCTCAAGCTCTTCGTCCCTACCCTGTCCTTGTTTACTCCCCTTATATCAAAGGAGTCATTTGGTATTTGTTTTTTAAAGATTGACTAGCTTCACTTAGCATAATCTGCTCTAATGCCATCCATTTCCCTCCAAATTCTATGATTTTGTCATTTTTTAATGCAGAGTAATACTCCATAGTATATAAATGCCACATTTTTTTTATCCATTCATCTATTGAAGGGCATCTAGGCTGGTTCCACAGTCTTGCTATCGTGAATTGAGCTGCTATGAACATCGATGTAGCAGTGTCCCTGTAGCATGCTCTTGTTAGGGCTTTAGGGAATAGACCGAGAAGGGGAATAGCTGGATCGAATGGTGGTTCCATTCCCAGCTTTCCAAGAAATCTCCATACTGCTTTCCAAATTGGCTGCACCAATTTGCAGTCCCACCAGCAATGAACAAGAGTGCCCTTTTCCCCGCATCCTCTCCAGCACTTATTGTTGTTTGACTTCCTAATGGCTGCCAGTCTTACTGGAGTGAGATGGTATCTTAGGGTAGTTTTGATTTGCATTTCTCTGACTGCTAGCGATGGTGAGCATTTTTTCATGTACTTGTTGATTGATTGTATGTCCTCCTCTGAGAAGTGTCTGTTCAGGTCCTTGGCCCATTTATTGATTGGGTTATTTGTTATCTTATTGTCTAATTTTTTGAGTTCTTTGTATATTCTGGTTATTAGGGCTCTATCTGAAGTGTGTGGAGTAAAGATTTGTTCCCAAGAAGTAGGCTCCCTGTTTATCTCTCTTATTGTTTCTTTTGCTGAGAAAAAACTTTTTAGTTTGAGTAAGTCCCATTTGTTGATTCTATTTGTTAACTCTAGCGCTATGGGTGTCCTATTGAGGAATTTGGAGCCCGATCCCACAGCGTGTAGATCATAACCAACTTTTTCTTCTATCAGATGCCATGTCTCTGATTTAATATCAAGCTCCTTGATCCATTTTGAGTTAACTTTTGTGCACGGCGAGAGATATGGATTCAGATTCATTTTGGTGCAAATGGATTTCCAGTTTTCCCAGCACCATTTGTTGAAGATGCTATCCTTCCTCCATTGCATGCTTTTAGCCCCTTTATCAAAAATAAGATAGTTGTAGTTTTGTGGATTGGTTACTGTGTCCTCTATTCTGTGACTTTGGCTTGTCTTCAGGACTCTAGGACTGGCATTTGTAACTCATTGATCTTGAAGCTGAGTACCCAGTTCCCCTCCTGAGGAGACCTGTGGTTCTCTCCTGCATTCCTGGTGTTCAAGGCAAGGCATAGGAACATGTACTGACAGACTTTTGTAATCCTTCTTCAGAGCTCCCAAGAGATAAGAAATATGAATGCCAAGAAAATAAACAGACTGAGGTGTGAATTACTTTTATAATTAAATTATACATTCACATATAAATTTGTACATTGCAACAAAAGTAAAAAAAAACTTGGAAGACTTTACGAATAACACTCAAACACAAAAAAATATATTTTTAAAGTCATCAAAATAATCAAGTTTATCAATACCTCATGATCTCTTTCTGCTGAATCTCTTCCTCAGGGCTCTGATGATGCTCTTCCATTTTCTTTGAAATTCCTTTTTTCTGTTCTCATCTGCAAAACTCTTTATGCTCAACACTTAAGTTCAGTATCATCTACAAAAATTTCCTGAGCCTACGATATGGAACTTCACTAAAACACATACCTTACAGTAGTATTGTGTTTTCCATTTGTCTATCAGATTTTAAGGATTATCTTTCTCATTATTGCCTTTCTAGTGCCTGATATAGTGCCCAATATGCTGTTGACTGCTAGACAATAGAGATAGTGAATTCCCCCTCGTATTCCTTTTAGCCACTGGGTCTAGCAACATCTAATTTTCTTTCCTACATTCACTGATAACTTTGGGCACCTTACTTCACTTTAATTCCTCATTTCTTACTATCATCTTGGATACTTGCATCTGGTAAACACACACAACACACATACAACATACTTGAAATGAAATTAAATGGGATTTTTGCAACAATTCTGATTCATGAATTTATACCCAAGACTTAGGAAAGGTTCTTTCTCACTTCACCAAAATATTTCTCTCAAAAATAGCAAATGCCCATGTGTCATCCTATGACCTCCATTTTTTTAACTTCATTTTTTAAACCTTTCATTTCTACTAAACCAGGTTTCAAACTTATCAGAAATTCTAGTTCCCAGTCACTTTGATTAGTTTCTCAAGTGTAGTTCTACTTCATTTCATCTCCTACTAATTCTAGACCAGAATTCTCCAAACTAAAGCCTATGTAGTACAGCATTCTTATGTTGGAGCCAATGGATATTTCGGGAGAATATACCATAGCCTTTCAAATCATTGCAAAATGAATGGATGGAATTCAATGTGTTGCCAGTGCTGCTCAAAAATTCTTAAAATGAGCATTTGACTATTGAATCCTACATTATTATTTTCAAGTCAACTTTCTGATATATCATGCCAGAACCTCTTGGTTTTACCTTTATCATGGACCCTTTGTGTTGCCCCAGCCACCCAGCAAATATATACTCTTTGCTTCACCAATATCTTTTCGAGGACCCAGTATCTTACTTTCCATTTTTTGGCTTCCCTGGGAACCTGCTAGGCACAGAGATATTAGTAAACTAGTAATGAGGGGAGTTGACACTCCCAGGGACAAAACTTTGACCAGAGGAATTACGGGGCACCGGAAAAATTCTTCTCCCTTTATTCTCATTCTCCCCTTAGACTGTTCTGCAATGTTCCACATGGCCTTCTGCAGATGGACTTCTGATATCACATAGTCAGTTGTAATTGATACCAAGAAGCCCCATCTCATCCTTTTTCTTGCTCTTTTTTGGTCTAATTTTCTTTCTCTCCCACATCTCTGGAATTATTCCATATTCCTCCCGCCAAATACAAATAAAGTACTAGAAATAAGCTTTTGGCCCTAGGCACTGTTTGCTGATTAATGCAGGCTGGGACACTTCCTAGTTTTACCAACCTCACTCTAAAAAAGACAACTTGATTTCAATTTTATAGAGAGAAAAGAGGTTAACAGATGTGAAAATGTCCAATTTTCTTATTCCACAGAAGTCAACTTAATGATCTGTTGCTATACTTGTCCCCAGTCTCAGAGAAGAGGTATCCCTTCTTCAACATAAGACTAGTTTATTTCATCCTTTGAAATCTAGCGTCTCCTTTCCTAATGGACCATTTAATATAATTTTCTTTTATTTTTTATTATCTCCTATCTATCTATCCACTCCTATAGGTTAAAAATATGCACATATCTCCTATGTCATACAAAAATTCTCCTCTACATCTGTATCCCTCTTCTACTCTTAATCCCTTTTTAGAGTCAAGGTTTTCAAGAGTCATTAACAATCTTTTCTCCCACTTACTATCCTTGAACATACTCTTCACTTCATGTAATGTGGTTTCTCTCCTCATCACTTAGATCAAACTGTCCAAGCACAGGCTGCCGATCATTTCATCATTGCCATCAATGAAGATTTTGTTGGAGGGAGTTCACTAGGATTGAGTTCCTTGAGGTTCTTGACACTTTGGAACATTACTTTTCTTCCTTATTTTTTTCCATCCTTTGATTCCAGGTTTCTACTCTCTCTCAAATCCCAACCCCTATTTCTGACTATTCTCTGTCCAATTCCTTTCCTGGCATTTTTTCCTCTGACCACCTATGAAGAAGAGATTCCTGAAATATTCTCATCCCTTACGCCTTGTACCTAACTCCACATGTTTTCCTATGGGATCATATCCAATGTCATGATTCTAACTAATGACAATGTTCAGATGGCTCTCAAATCTCTCTCTAACTTGAATGTATGTTTCAAGTACAAGGCTCACATGTCCAACAGTATGCTGGGTGTCTTTGGCCGACCAACTCAACACAGCAAAAGTCTCTTGAATGTATCATGTTCCTCCTACTAACAATACTCTTCTCTGTCAGTTCCACCTGCCAAACTCCTTTTCCCTTTAAAACCCACTTTAATGTCATCTTGTTCAAATCTTTCTTGATCCCTCAGATGAAGTTGATCACTCTATTTTGGGTGATCACTCACCCATTTTTAGGAAATATTTGGAAATATTAGGAAAACATGTGGAGTAAGATACAAGGAGTAAGGGGATGGGAATCTTTCAGGAATCTCTTTGTCACAGGTGGTTAGGGGAAAGGATGCCAGGGACGGAATCTGACAGAGAATAGTCAGAAATTGGGCTTGGGATTTAAGAGAGTAGAAACCTGGAATTAAAGGATGGAAAAATTTAAGGAAGAAAAGTAGTGCTCCAAAGTGTCAAGAACCTCATAGGAACTCAACCCTAGTGAACTTCCTCCAACAAAATCTTCATTGATAACTTACTTCATGCCAAACCTCAGAGAAAAAGAGATGGAAGTAGCCCACACAGCAGCAGAGAAGTCCCTCCAGAGTTACAAGTTACTCTAGTAATTTAGAGATTTGCAAAAAATTGAGAATGGCCAAGCTTTCAAAACTATGGTTTTTTCACCCTTGCAGGGGTCCCTGAGACCTTCTCAGTGGTGCACAAACAAAAAAGTACTTCCACAGTAATATGAAGACACTACTTGCCTTTCCACTATATTGACATTTGTACTGGGAATGCAAAAGCAATACTGGATAAAACTTCTTGGCACCTTATAATGAATCAAGGCAGTGGCATTAAACTAGTAGTTGTCGGATTCTTCACTGCCACCCACTCACAGTAAAAGAAAATGCCAGTTTCACTTGAGAATGTCCTTGCTGAAGCCGTAAAAATTATTAATTTTAAATCTCAATTCTTGAGTGTATGTCTTTAATAGTCTGCGGCAAAATGAAAGTGCACATAAAGTCACTCCATTGCAATGCCGAAGTAAGAGGGTCATCTGGAGGGAAAGGCACTTCTGCAATCATTAGTGTCATAACCTGCCTAGCCATTTTTTTTTCAAAATGCCATTTTTACATAAAAGAAAGACTGAGGAGCAAACAGTGGCTATTTAGACCTGAGTATTTGGCAAATATTTCCTAAAAATGAGTGAGTGAGGCTGTCAAGTCAAGGAAAACAGCTGACTGTACTTGCTTGCTACCCATGATAAAATTCAAGCTTTCAATTGAGTAAAAATTAGAATTTTGGAAAACATAACCACCTGTAAGTTTGACAGCTTCCTAATATCTGAAGCTTCTGAAAATGAGATTGGTGGTAATATTAAAAGTGCAATTTTCTCCAATATATTATATAATGAAGGGTGTCAACATTTAGAAGATCTGCAAAACTCTCATGAACAATATTTTCCAAATGACCAATGCAATATGTTAGAAAATCATCCATGGGTAAGCAATTCTTTCAAAGTGAAAGATAGACCAATTAATTTTAATAGTATGAAAAGTTTATTAAAATGGTTTCAGATTCCATATTGATCCTAACCTTTAAGAAACTACAACTTGGCAAATTTTGATGCAGTTACTAAAGAAGAATATCTACGATTATCTGAAAAAGCTATTAAAATACTCCTCCTTCTCCCAAATACATATCTGCATGAGGCCAGATTTTCTTCAAATACTTCAATTAAAACAACATGTCTACAGCAGATTGACTGCAGAATCAGATATGAGAAGCCAGCTGTCTTCTATTATGCCAGACATTGAAAAGATTTGCAGAAGTGTAAAACAACTCCTCTGTTCTCACATTTCATTTTGTTTTAGAAAATATAGTTTGTTAAATATAATTTTCAAAAACAAATGTAATATCATGACTCTCATACAGATGTAAAAATGAACACAGGTTAAAGACTAAGGATTAATGAGCAGATTATTCTACTCATTAATCAGTGAAGGAATAAGGCTAATATTATGAACTGTTCAAAAAAAGAAGTTAAACTCAATTTATATAAGGTAAAGGTAGGAAGAAATGAATTGCACATTGAGGTAAAGCAGGTTTTTCAATATAATCTTTATCAGGACAGAATTTGCATGCCTATTAATCATCATCTACAATTTATAAAATATACACTAGCTCAACAAGAAGAATTAATAGCTTCCCATTGAGACAATTCTTTGTTAACAAGTTAATTTTTATTACAAAAAAAATGTTAGTTATGTTAACAGGAAATGGGTTTGTAATTACTGTTTTAAAATAACATAAATCAATATTTTAAAACTTTCTCAGTTTTAATTCTATCTATCTATTAATACAAACAAAAAATCTCTGGGTGACTCTATAATTCTTAGGAGTATTAAAGGGATTCTTACTATCAAAAAGTTTGAGAAAATCACTATGGTAAGAATTAAAGTGATTAATTAATACCTACGCCTGCTTGTTCAGTGGATTAGGAATTCCCCAAAGATCAATCAATCTTGCAGACTCATCGAAATTTTCCTATAGAGAACTGGGCATGCCTTCTCCTCCTGAGCCCTTTCCAGCAACAGGGTACTTGGAGGGGAGGCTACCAAAGCCACCATCATGGCTTGCACTCTGAAAAGCTCATGGTTAAAGTGAATGATGTTTTGTTAATCTCTCTTTGAATCCATCTTTTCCTTAATCTTCTCCATCCTAATCCTCCACCTTTTTTAAAAAATTGGAGCTTTTAATTATACATAACAATATAACCTGTTTTGACATAATAATAAAAGCATGGAATATATCATGTTCTAGTGGATGTACTCGACAGTGAGATTCACTGTGGTATATTCATGTATGTATATAGGAAACATGTCATATTTATCCTAATTCCTTTCAGTGCATCCTGGATCCATGACAAATAGCTTTTTCTATTTTCTTGATCCCATTGTTTAATATTTCCTTCTTCTCTTTGTTGAAACCTGGCTGTCCAGAAGTGAGTGTTTCTTTGAGAGGCAGCTCCTAATTCTTCACATGTCTTAGAGTCAGGAGGTGGAGTGGGCATCTTCCTGGTCCCCAGGAGTGCTTTTAAACCATCAGTCCACCCTCTTACACACAAGAGCAGGTTGCCTTGAAGTTGATATCACCCACCTTCTACCCTCATTGTCATCGAGCATCTACTCCTCATCTGTTCAAAGCTACTGAAGAATTAGGCATTGGTTGATGGTCTTCCTCTCTAATTATTAATCTAGATGAAAACCACTTTCCATTTCTTGACCATTTAAACTCAAATGACTTCTATCCCATTTCCAAGATCACTCACTAGGACTTGTCACCACCAGAAACTACCTCCTTCCTCCAAAACCACACACTTCAGGTTTGTAGGCGTACCTTCTTCCCATTCTCTTGATCTCTTCTTTCCACAATCTTCTTCAGTCTCTTTTCGACCTCTACTCCCTTGTTCCTTGAATTGTCATCTCCACATCATTTCTGTTTCATCGTGACCCTGAGATAAATTTCTCCAGTCACTTGTTTACTAAAGTTTTCAAATTCTTAGTGCTCTTTTTTTCCATCTCCTCCGCCTGATAAACTCTGAATTATACAGATCTCCAAATGATTGCTTTTCTGTTCCCACTTACAGGGATCTGAGTGCCATCCATGCAGGTTGACGTCATTTCTAATTCATGGTCTCCAATTCCGTGGACTCTTCGAAGATGGCTTCAATTTATGAATTTCCTGAGCCAGTTCTCTCTAGCCTTTCCCAAACCCCTCAAGCTCTTCCCTCTGCTACCTCTGCCTCCTATGAAAGGATAGCTATCATGTGGGATCTCTCAATTTTTCTGCCATTCCTACCCAAAACTACATCCCAGTGAATCTCTGCTTCCTTATCTTTGATCACAGTGTAAGAGTCCAAAAGTGTCCTTTCTAAGGATAATCTCTATCCTTGCAAGATGGATAAGACAGGAGACATGCTCTTGGTTGAAGGATACAAAAAGGCTGCAGGCGAAGGTTCAGGGAATCAATACCTCAGTTTCACTTATCTTCTGCCTTCCCTTGTCTCTTGATTGAACATAATTAAATGCCAGAGGACAAGGGAGACCATCTTGTATTGATGGTTTGTGTGCTACTAAATTTCAATCTCCCAGGACACAGGGCAAAGGGAAGAGGGTAGAGAGGAAGTCTAGAAAGCCAAGAGAAAATATCCAGCACATGCCCCTTCTTTAGAGCTAGGAATTGAGAAGGATCTTCCAGCAATTTTTATTACAATAGATTCTGAATGTGCCCCAAGGCACACTTAGGACTGCGACTAATATTTAGGTGGCAGAGGAGTAGAAGGGATTGGACGAGGGTCTTGGTTCCTTATTCTCCTGTTCATCAAGTCCTGTGTGTGGAAAGAAAATTCATCATTCCCTTAACAGTGGCTAACAGAGGGAAGAATATTCCTCATCCCTCCTCCTTGCTTGACTGCCTAAATAGCACCACCCCATTAAGGAACATTCTACAGTTATGGCACATAACCCCTTTTCCTTAATCAATTCTCGGTCCACAGAGACGCCTCTACTTCTCTATACAAAAGGCTGACTCAGAGGACTTCACCCATGCTTCAGAAGGCTCAGTAGCAATTAAGTCAGTGATTATTTGTCTCAGAACTCTTTCTGGCGCTTTCCTTCCCTTGTTACCCACAGTGGAGAGCTGGACTAAATGTTTAATGGCCAAACTCACAGAGAGGTAAAATGACATTTGCTTTTTCCTCTGCGGTCAACTTAACTCCTTCTAGCTCTTCCTTCCTCTAGATGATATCTGGCAGCCCCAACTCCTGCAGCAAGCAATTGCTTTTGACACTGAGCATGCATGCTTCTCTTTATCATAAAAATGAATCTCCATTCAGTCACTGTGTAGAAGAAATTAAATCAGAGGGTCTTCTAAGCCCTAAGCCTTATTCAAATAAACACGCGCAAGTTATGTTGACGCTGTACTTGAAATACATTGTGATATGATGGAGAAGATGGATATCTGCCCTCCTGACTTAGATTTGAGGTTACATTAGATAGGTTTGTGTCAGAGTCGGCCAGTCTGAATTGTGGGCGAATCACCTTCCGTGAGATCAGACCTGATAATGGGATATGAAGTCACCCAGTTAAAATGAGCTGAGCCTTACAATAGACTTCCCCCAGAGCTCCTGTTTATATAGGCAAATTATTCACCCCAATGGCTCCTAGGCCACTGCGCTGGCTGAGCCTCTGCCTGCTATTTTTGAGCCAGCCATTTATCACAACTAGAGCTTTATTAAAAATGTACCCTCTGCTCTTCAGAGAACAAATATGAAAATCTGGTTTCTGAAGATATCAGAACCATTTATTTTTGAAGTTGGCAGTGCTGGCTGTGAACACTGCTCTGAGATGGATCTTTTCTGGGGAAGGAGGAGTTATATATTTCTCAGAACAAGCTTTTCTCTTTCATCTACAAGAAACAATGAAATATTTAATATGGTATGAAAAAATTAAAATGTTTTGAAAGGGAAAGAAGAAGCAAATCACAGACTCCGATTGGAAACTACCACAGGGAGCTTCCCTGATAATATGGAAGAGAAAGTGGTTGGGACAAGGGCCTTCTGATCATTCCATCTGTCCCCCTGCCTCCCTGCAGAGCCTGCTGCCCCATGCTGGGCGACTCTTCTAGCTGCCCCACCACATACATGGACAGGAACAGATGGGGCATCCTTGGGGTGCTGTCCAAGTCTGGCCAGGACCCTCTAATAGAACACTAGGGCAACTAGTTAAAAAGTCCAGTTACCTAGTTAGCTGCTTGAAATGACAAATGGCTTGGAGTAGAAAGACTTGGGTATGAATTCTCATTTAACCACTTATTAATTATGTGATCTTAGAAAAAATACTTATCTCCTCTGAAATCCATTTCACATCAATTACAATAGAAATAGCAATATCCACTCTCCCCTGGAGGGATAGACTGTGATTATTAATGTAAAGTACCTGGCATAGAATAGATATTTTTCAAAATAACAGTAGCTAACATTTAAATTGTACTTATACTGTGCCAGATACTCTCTTAAGCACTTTGTCTTAACTCATTTAATCCTTAAACAATCATATGAAAAAGATACTATTTTTATACCATTTTATAGATTAAAAAAAATGAGGCATGACAAGAATAAGCTTGTCATGCCAGGCTCAGTGGCACACTCCTGTGATTCCACAGGCTCTGGAAGCTGAGGCAGAAGGATTGCGAGTTCAAAGCAAGCAAGACCCTAAGCAACTCAGTGAGATCCTGTCCTTAAATAAAATAGGAAAAAGGGATGGGGATGTGGCTCAGTGATAAGCACCCCTGGGTTCAATCTCTGGTAGAGAAAAAAAAAAGAATAAGAAGTCTGCTATATAATACACACAGTGCCCTTAGTGGCCAGAGCCAGGATTCAACTCAGGTAATCAGGTCCAGGATCTCAATCTCCACATCCATGCACTTCACCAGAGAGAAGTCTTTACATGGATTAATGTTGATTTTTTACATACCTATTGTAACAATTTGATTTTTTACATACCTATCATAACAGTTTGGTTTCTTCCCACAGAAATGAAAAGGGGGTAATGTTTTTAATTTTGCTTAGACATGACCCTCATGAACTTTATTTAAAGGACATCTTAAGACTCTGGATTTCTTTGCTGCAGTGAATGGCCTTCTTTTTCACTAAGAAAACCAGGACACTCCTGATTGATGATATTTAGTTTACGTCTGTAACATTTGAAAAGAAACCAACTGATTTTATTACAGTGATGTACAACACACAAGTACCTGGTTGTTGAAATATTTCTGATTTTCACTGGGTTGCTGGGATTTGTGAAGATTTTTTAAAGTTTCCAATCACAGGCTATTGGAGATGTGACCTCAAAGTTGCAATGCCATCAATAAACTTAGGCATCGATTGTCAGTCCTGAGGCTCTCCTGAGCACAAATTGAAGCACTGCCATCTTTTCAAGTGAACAAAAGGACTCCGTGTTAAATCAGGGCCCTTTGTCCTGATTTATGTATTAGTCTTGTTCCATATAAATTGATGTGTTTTGTAAACACGGATATGGGAGTTATCTATTAACGTGTACCAATGATGGAATGAACAGAAAGCTGCCTGGAAAATTAATTTTGTAAATAAATCAAGTTTTAAATTCAGGGAAATGTATGATTTTATAAAATCATTTTGTGTGAAGGTTTCTTCTGTGGTAGAATATGTCCTGGTTGATATGACTACTCTATACGTTCAAATTTTGGTATGATGAGGTTTCTTGAGTAACACACACACACACACACACACACACACAGTTCAGCAACTGTGTGACACAGGACATAATCCTGAGCCTTTAAAGGGCACTAAAGTTTGAGATGAGGTTCTATGGGTGCCATATTTGGCTTTTTCTGCAGTATCTACCTGTGAGGTGTTGGCTGCAATCCAACTATAATCAGATACCATCTGCTATTGCTTTTCTGTTTAACATCAAAACTTCATTGAATATAAATACTCCCATCACCACCCTTATTTTACTCCCACAACAGACTTCAAAGCTGTTCTCTAATCAATTTATTTTTGTCTGAGTGACACTGAGGCTACAAACTCATGACAAGGTGAGCTTTCCAAGTGTCTAAGTATAAACCATGCAATCATTTATCAGGGGAGATATGAGTATGACCAAAGGCAGAAAAAACTTAAATTCTTGAATGAGACTTATCCAGACTTCAACCTGACAGTGATTTTATTTTTCTAGTTATGGCCAATATTGCAAACGTCAGATTAGTGCTAAAACCACACAAGCACAATGTCATTTGAGATAGTGTGTGTATAGTCTCTGCTCTAACATATTTCAGTTTTCTAAAGATCCTATCTTTATCTACCATAAAGATTCAGATATGATAAGCACTTGTAGTGCCACATTTACATAAAGAAAGGCAAGAAAGGAGATAGGGTTGAGGCTTGGGCAGAATGGCTGCAGACTTGAGGAGATTGGAATTGGTCTGCTGGACTTGAAACTAATTTCAGTACTAGGAATAAATTTTACATTCAACCCTTAAAAAGAGGTGTTTAAATTCTACCATGTGACAAATACATTTTCTTTTCTTTAAATGTTTAATCAGCACAATTTTCCTGTTCAGCTAAGGCATGGCACTTCATCTGTACAAAGGAAATAACTCTAGCTGGTATAGAGAGGTGATTCTTTTTGCCCTTATCCTGGCAGGAATCAGCTAGTACTGTTTCCCATATTCTCCAAGTGTGAACTGAGCTAACAAGAGAATTCACTGCAACCATGGGATAAGATAGATAGAATGAGCTAAGAGGATTCGAGAACACAGTGACCATAAAGGAAGTCCTCAGTTTGTCTGGATGTGCAAAGAACCCACCAAATAAATAAATAAATAAATAAGACAGGGGGCACAGGCCACATTTCAGTTAAGGAAGGGGATTTTCCTGGAAACTGAGGTGCTGGAAAATAGATTTGAATTACTGTGAGGTAAAAGGGACAAAAACACCAGAAATGATCAGCTGGTAAGATGGAAAGATGGAAAGATGGTGGTAGTATAGTTTTGGAAATCATCTGTAATAAAAAGACAGTTGACACCCTAATGAGCTCTGTTTGGTAGTCGTATTTACATCTGATCAGTGGAACAGTTAACTTAAAAAAAAAAAAAGGCAGGGGAAGAAGGTACCTTCCAATTCAAGATAGACTGAATGCCCAAGTTTATCTCCTACTAGCAGCTACATTGAAATGATAATAAAAGTTTTTTTGGAGAGGAAGGAGAATGGGAATGAGCATATGAATAGGAGACCAAGACCTCATGGGAAGTCAGGAAGTGGGTGGAGACATGCAGAGTCAAGAGAGAAGCCACAACCCAGAATACTTGAGAGGATCTAGAGGGGCAGCATACAATCTGCTTGAAGGGGTTAATGGTGTGAAGTCCCAGGACTGATAAAAGAGAAGGAATGAGCAGGAGAGATTAATGTGGGGAACTTAGTATGAAGTGGGAATCATTACAAGCACCTGCAGCCCCGTTTGCTCCCTGACCCCAGTAGAGCTGTAGGAAATCTGAGGCTTACCTCCAGGACATGTCCTTAAAGATACTGAATAAACCCAGGAGAAATCAGGATTCCTTTTGAAAGTCTTTTGTCCCCCTGAGAAGAAGGTGTTTTTCATTATGGCATTAGGGTGTCATTCAGCTTGTTGCTTCCAGGCACACTAGCCTTCAAGCTGTTCTTTCAATCTGCCCCAGCCTCCTACACAGGTCTTCCAGGTAGACTTCTTAGGCAGGGAGAGATCCTGTGAGGAAAGAAATCTTCCTACTGAGCAGCAGAGGAAAGGCACACACCTTTATCTTTAATATGCATCACCCAAGAAGGATCAAACACAGGAGGAAAGCAAGAAGTATAAAAGAGCAAGACCATAATTACCAAAGAAAATCGATGCAATGAAGAAAATAGAAAAGGACTTAAAAAAAAATACTCTAGTACCTTCAACAGTATTTGAAAAGATATTATATCTAGACACTAGGATCAAATTGCCATGAAGTGGGAACACAGAACAAGTAAGAAAGCTAGAAATTAAGTCTAATTGCTATAAGATAAAACAGAGGAAATCTAAAACACAGAGAATAATATGAATATGGAAAAATAGCAAAAAATAACATGAAGATAATATAAGAATTTCTTTCAATATGAGACACACAGGCTGTTATAGTTTGTTTGTGAAGTATCCCCCCCCAAAAAAAAACTCCCCTGTTAATGCAAGGATATTGAGAGGTGAAATGAGTAGGTTATGGGAACTGTAACCCAATGAGCCCATCCTCCTTGGAATGGACTAACTGGTGGTAACTGTAGGCAGTGGGTCATGGCTAGAGGAGATGGTTCACTGGAGGTGTGCTTAGAGGGCTCCATCTTCCCTGAGGCCTCTTCCCTCTTTCTTCTCTCTGCTTCCCAGCAATGCTGAACTGAGCGTCTTTTCTTCAAAATCACTTTGGACCCAAAGTGATTGAACTGGCCAACAATGGACTGAACCTCTGAGATCACAAGCCAAAATCAACTTTTCCTCCTCCAGGTTGTTCTTGTCAGTTATTTTGGTCACAGTGACAAAAAGCTGACTAACACAGAGGTTTGATTTAAGATGTCCATTTTCTCAGTGATGAGGATCCCAAACAATAGATTTTAATAAGAAAGAAAGAAAGAAAGAAAGAAAGAAAGAAAGAAAGAAAGAAAGAAAGAAAGAAAGAAAGAAAGAACTGTGCATTATTGTGGTAGTGCTACCCTTAAAAAGTATCATGATTTGAATGAATTAAACAGCAGATTATTGTCTCATGGTTTTGGAGGTCAGAAGTCCAAGCCCAACATGGAAACAGGGTTTGTTGCTTCTGAGGTATGTGCAAAATAACCTGTTCCAGGCCTCTCTCTGGGTTTCTGGTGGATTGCTAGCAATCTTTGGTATTCGTCAGCCTATAGAATCATTTCCCTGATCTGTGCCTTTATTTCCCCACAGCATTCTCTGAGCTCATATCTGCCTCAATCTAAATTTCTCCTTTTTATAAGGACACAGTCTTCATGGGTTAGGGCACACGGCTAATGGTCCATCTTAACTTAATCCTCTGGAAAGACACTATTTCCAAATAAGGTCATAGTCACAGGTACCGGAGTTAGGACTTTAACATCTTTTAGGGCATAGACAAAATTCAATCCGTAATAAGGTGAAAATTATTTTAAAGGTTAGTAGAAAAAGTGCCCCAAAGATGAAGATAGGCACAAATATTCAAACTGAAAAACCATATTGAGGGGGAAATGAGATGAATAGAAAAGATTCCTGTATAGAGACAACTTTGTGGAATTTTAGAACAAGGAGTTTAGAGAACATTTCTTAAGCTTCCAGAAAGGATACAATGGCAACTTCAAAAGGCTGAGAATCAGACTGTCACAGGAATTCATATCTCATCTGTGGATGTTAGAGGACAATGAAGAGAAGCTCTGAAAGTACAGGAGGAAGATGTTTTTAAAACTAGAATTTTCTTTTTTAAAAACTAAGATATGCCATGGTGAGATCACATGGTGAGATGGACCATGATAAGACCTGATGAACATATGTCAGTGTCACCAGCACCCAGACCAAACCCCATAAAGCTCCATCACTCCAGAAAGTTCCCTCATGCCCCTTTGTCATTGATACCTGTCACTCTCCACCCATACAGATAAGATCTACTCTGACTTCATCACTATGGATTGGTTTCTCCCGATTCTGAATCTTACATTAATTTAATCACACAGGTACAATTTTTATGTCTAGTTTCTTTTCCTCAGTATAATAGTTTGAATGTTCACTCAGCTGTCGGTGGCTCTGTAGTTCCCTCTTTTCAATTCCTGGGTAGTATTCCGCTGTATTATTACAGTGTGATTTGCTTGTTCATGCTCCTTTTGTTGGACATTGGGTTGTTTCTAGTTTGAAGTTATGAATAGAGCTACCGCAAACATTCTTGCACAAGTTTTTCATTTCCTTTGAGATTACCAAAAACAAGCATAGCCAGACACGAGTTCAAGCAGTGAAAGAGATTTGACTCAGTAACCACTGAGAGTAGGAGGAAAAGCTGAGCTCCAGTCTCACTTGGGCAAAGGTGAGCAGGCTTTTTAAAGGAAGAACAGGGGAGTCAGGAGGATGAGCGACGCAGCTCAATCAGAGTCAGTGAAATTAAAAATTACAAAAAGCAACGGGGATGGTGGGAGGGGGACTAGTCCAGGTGAAACCCTTGTGGGGTTTCTAACAGGTACTTTTCAAAAGTTAGGTTCCTACTCTTCCACAGAAATGGGGGACAGAGGTCCTGTCCCCAGATATTGGCTGGGACAAGCAGTAAATACTTTTGGATATCTTTAGTTTTCTTAGGCAAGCACTTTGAGGGGATAGTTTCATCCTGGGGATGTGCCCTTGAGCTGTGGGAAACTGTTGTATTCAAGATTTCACAGGCCAAGGTTGAGGCTCAGTTGATAAATGGCTCCCAGCAGCCTGGTTAGAGTTTGGCCAAGGAGAGAATCGTTGTCAGCATCACGCTGCAATTTTAGACATTTAGTGATGAGTTGTGAGGATAGGAGTTATACTGGTTTTAAAGCTTGGAATGTGGATATTCTTTCTTTGGCTCTGAGGTCATGCCATGAAACCATACAAAGATGGAAACACAATCCTAGCATATTACAGGAATCTGTAGTCACTGATAGTCACGTGGTTATAGCATCTATCTATTTATCGATTTTTCTTTTACTTTTAGAATCAACCGACTTAGAAAAAAATCTGAAAGATTACTTGTATTTGAAAAACAGCAATTAAACATTAAAAATCCTGATACTTAAATACAAAATACAGCTTATAGAAGTTAGAATAGGGCATCGATATCTCCGTGTTAACAGAATCAAATTAATTAAGACATCAATTTAAGTTGAGGGAAAAGAGAGAAGAGAACATAGTGTCAGGATGGGAGATCCAAGAGGGCACAGATTTTATTTAACTTTTTTTTTTTCTTTTTGGCAGCAGGGCTCTCTTTCCAGCTATATCTCTGGCTCCTAGAACAATGTTTGGACATGGTTTGTCCTTACTACAAAGTTGTTGGGTGAAGCCCATATTAGGGTTAAAAAGGTAAAAGAAAAGGTAAGAACAAATTATCTGTTGCCTAATATTCAACCAAGACGTCTTTGTCTACACCTTTAGAACACTGAGTATGGGGTCCTGACCTTGGCTTAATTCAAGGAAAGACATTTTCACATGTGTCTCAGTTCCAATGTCTGCAGCCCACTCTTTCTTCTTGTCTTAGATCCTCACACCCACCTCTGCTCTATTTGATCACCTAGAATTCAGGCCTGTTGATATGCAGAGTTTGGACAGAAGATAGCGCTGCCCTGCTCCAAGTCATAGTCATCATTGAGTGCTATGTCAGTACCCAGAATCTAGGGATATACCCAGAAACCTGCATCAGCACCAGGAATTTGGTCTGCCCCATTTTCAGGGTGAAACTAGGTATGAATGCTGAAAGGGCCTACACCATTGAATGAAACAAAGATGAACTGGTTTCAGATCAAACAACTTTGAATTGCTCTGTCAAGAAATAAGGAAACATCTAGAAAATTTAAATTGAACCATGTTCACCTTTTTACTTTCAGCTTGAGGAAAAAAATAAGCTTGTTGTGTTGATTAAGTTGAGACTTTAGGGATTAGCTGTACATGGGTAAAACCCTGGAAAGTATCAGGTGAGAAACAGAATGTGTAGGCAGGAAACCTCTAATTGAGATTTTTCCCTCACGTTACAGAAAAAGGAAATGAGAGGCAGAGAGATTTGAAGACTTGGTTGAGATCCAGATACTATTAAGGTTGGAGTGAATAGATCAAAAACCATTTAAATCCCAGCCAAGTGGTTTTTTTTACATAGTAACACCATGTCTCTTGTTCTGCCAATGATCAGCCATGGGTGGCCAGAGGTAATAACCTGAGTTTTATTGGTCCATTTAAACATCATAATTTTTTTTTGCCATATCCATTTAGAAACCTGGGAAAAATCATTTCAAAAATTAAAAAAAAAAAGAAGGAAATCATGAACATCAGTGAGAATGTGTAAAGACTGTAACAAAGTAGGATAAGAGAGAAAAGCAGAAGGCATAATCCCATGAGGAATTAGAGGAGTAAGAGAAATTCTCACATTGGAATTCTCACATTATGGTGTGAATATTTTGGATGCATGTACACACCAAAAAAAAAAAAAATCAAATGGAAAGTCATTTAGTAACACACTAATACTTTAAAAGTGTCTATATGTGTAATATGAAATGAATTGCATTCTGCCATCATGTATAACAAATTAGAATAAATAAATAATACAAAATTTAAAAAGTGTCCAGTTAAGTAAAATAATCCATTTCATTGGGTTGTTAAAAAAATTCATTTCACGTCATCATTGTATATTTTACTAAGCTTTACTGACTGAAAAACAAAACAAAACAAAACAAAAACCTCGTAAGAAACATGAGAAAAGTTTATGTAGGGCATGCTGCTATATGCCATGAAATTTTGAAAGGGCAACAAGGGTTGCCTACAGGAAGAGGACTGGAATTAACTGATAAAAAAATGGGATGAACTTATATTTCAGTATTTACTATCTACACCTTTTTAATTTTGTTATCATAGCAAGAATTATTGTTCACAAATTTTAAATATAGAATTTAGTATTAAAATTTAAAAATGAAACAGGTTGAGTTTTTCAAGTGGGTTTGGGGAACGCAGTAAGCAGTAGCTGTTGGGAGTATGATACCCTGAAATACCTTCGCCAAATTTCTCGAGTCTTTTTTTGCAAAACCAGTTTAGAAGACGAGCCAAGGCTCCTGCAGGCACCTCTGCTGCTTTGATTTTTTTTTTTTTTTTTTTTTTTATTTACTGTGGCTGTGATGAAGTAGCTCATGAAACCCCAAAGAGAAGACTGTACTTTTGTCCCCGGCAAGGGGCTGCCTTGCAAAGCTTTGTTCTCAGCCATGTTTTTCCAATAAAAACTGACTTCATGCTTCACTATCTTTCTTCTCCCTGCTAAGTCCATACAAATGTCAAAATTGCATCCACATTTCCAACTATAAAGTTAACAGGACCAGCAAAAGGGGAAACTGTCATTTCCCAACACTTGCCTTTACCATGGATTTTTCAAGCATGAGGCTTTTAATAAGCCCTCTGCATGAAGTATTTCATTTCCTTCAGACGAGACGCTACCTCACGGTCTCCACACGCCCTCCTCTTTGCTCACAGCAGCGGCCATGCCATGTGTAACCTGCCCGGGGTGGTGCTCTACCTCTTCACAGGGAACCCTGGGCTTTAAGAAAAGAGATACAGTAATTACATTTTTTAAGAAGTTGCATATGCAGTTGCTTCTCTCTGAAACAAGGAAGTTGTGTGTTTATGATGTTATGGAGACTAGCTAGGCACTTCAGTAAAGGCCACCAACCCCACTGGGTCTACAAATATTGAGAAAATTCTGCTGGAATGGATTTTGAAGCTTTGGGACTTAGCACTTGTGAAATATCAACTTTATTTTTTCTTTTCTCTTCCCTGCCTTCATTTTTTTTTTTTTTTTGGATCTCCCAGAACAACAAATATTACTTTTTCTTCTTGGAACAAATATGGAATTTAGAGATGCACCTCTAACCCTTTTGGGTACTAGGTTTTTATTAAATTCAGGTGGAGTACAGGGAGCTTCCTGAGACAACTCGCCAGGAAAGGTGGTAAATCAGCATTTTCACCGTCTACCATGAGAGTGAGCAAAGACAAGAACTTAAGTGAGACTGCCGGGAATTATAAACTTTGCTATAATTGCACACTGGGGACATCCAAATGGGAGGGAGCTTTTTATTTATTCCTCTAGTCACATCTTTCCTCTATTTAGATGGGCAGGGACTGGGCTGTGTGCTGCCAGCATTACATCCAAGACTCAACACTGTCAAACGTACTATCTGCATAATGTGGGCAAAGGAAATCATTAATACCTCCAGGGTCTACTTTCCTCTGTTTGTTTTGGAGGTAAAGTGGAAGACACGAGAAAGATTTGAAAGCCATGGAGGGAAATGGGAGGAGCAAACTGTGGGATGGCAGTACTAGTCTGGGCATCCTGATGTGTTTTTGGCCCATGCCAACTTATCAGGGGTGACTTCCACTTGTGTGAGTCCTAATTTGGACTTATTATTTAAAATAAGCAGCAAAATGGAAGGATCAGGCCACAAAGAGACTTAGCAACTGTCCAAAGTTTTCCTACTTCTACTTGGGGCCAGGTCCCTCCTGATAAAATTCTTCCTGTTGTTACTGTTATTTTTCTTAGAATTCTGGTCCTCTAAGAAGACGCAGATTAAACATCTTCTTTGGAAGGAAAATGGATTCGGCAACAACCTCATAATGTATAAAGAAGTCAGTGTCACTGGGGACCTGGTCTTTTGTGCCTTCCTGTTGCTTCCCCTTGGAGATGGGGGTGGGGAATATATCAAGGTAGAAATAATTGACAATGCTGTCACAAACACGCAGCCTGTTTCTAGAGTGGCTTCCCTGGGTCGGTCTCTCTCTTTTCTTTAGCAATAATACAAAACCTGGGTTTTGAGCAGAGAATCTTCTCTCAGGAATTTGCAGGCATCGAGTGTTCTGTTTATTACGACAGCATGAAATTCATCACTCTGAGAAAGTTACATGCAGATCTCAGTGTGCTTTTACTTCAGTAAAAGAGATAACATTTGCAATTTACTAATCCCATTTGTTTCTCAAAAGAGGGAAAAATCATTAATTTTACAGCAAGTACCTCATACTTCATGGAATATAATGTTATTGACTACGAGAGTCACCATTATTTTATGGATTTACTAAGAAGGAAAAAATGCTGTCAGTTAAATTTACATAACATCGTCCTTTCAGAGTTTTTATTTTCTATTTATTGAAAGAGCTATTTTAGATTTATTTAGGCAGAGATTTTTATGATATAGCACCCTTGTGCCTTCCCAAAATAGGAAAACAGCAAATTTAATTGGTTAACATGTTCCTAAAACTTCTTCACCTTTAGATACTGAAAACTTTTGGACACAAAGCAGCAAATACTGTGATTTTTCCACTGAATACCGTCTTCTAAAGCATCATGAATTTTGGCAATTTGGTGCATTTTGTTAAAAAGTGCCCCAACTATACTCTCCAAGAATTCCTCCTTACTTCTTTAGATGTATGTGAACCACATCCTATTGCTGGGGATGGGGAGAGACTGCCCACCTCAGAAATGGAAAATGAAGGGAAAAACATCTCTGTCTTGGAACCAACACCTTACTCTATAATTTGCCATATTACTATGATAGTTTGGGATGGGCAAGTATTGATCTTTTAGATTTATATGCTATGATTGAGCCACATCAATCATAAGATTCATTTGTTGATGCTCTGTCCATCCATGTCCTAGTCATACATTTATTGAAGCCCTGCTATGACCCAGGCATGGTCCTGGGTACTAATAGTAAATAGAGGGGTTTGGCCTCTATAAAAATTCCAATGACATTGAAAAATAATTATAATATGGTGTCATCAGTAAAACAATAGATTTGTTGGTACTTGTTACAAAAAAAAGAGGAAGAATTACAATATGCTGTAATCAATGAGACAACAAAGATATGTACTAGGTATACTTGTTATAAAGAAAGTGTCTTCACTAGGATCTGCTGAACAGGAGATCTAGACATGTTGGCGAGATCCAAGCAAGAACATTCCTGGTAGAGGAAATAGCTCATCTTCTTTCAAAGCAAGCCTTACACTTCTCCAGCCATGTTGCACTCAGATCTTTAATGGAGTTTGAACCACCACTGACCATCCTGGATTGGTGCTGTTGGCTTGTAACAAAACACAGTGAGGCCCATCACTTCTGTAGACCTCTCAAGATTGAAGAACTGTGGCTTTCAACAGGAGGTGCTTTCCAATAACAGCAAACCAGAGGAAATCGGAGACAATACTAGAAACACATGGGTCACAGCTGAAAGAGCTGAGCCAGGTTTGGGTCTGGCTCCCAAAGAAGTGAAACCTGAGTGCCCCTGATAAAAGAGGGACTGTTGACTTTGGGGCTGACACTCAGGGACAATGGTAGCATTTCCTGGCAGACACACTGTCATGATTGCCCACTAGGCTGCACTGGCTTTGCAGTGAGATCTGAAATCAACAACAACAAGGAAAAATAGGTCCTTCCTTTAATCCAGGGCAGGAGTCACAACAAAGCCATGGAATTTCTATATATGTTTCAACTTGAGGAAACTGGAACATTCTTCAGGGATCAGGGTAGACCTTAACCTTGGGAAAACCAGGAAGAGCTAGGAAAGTCCTTAAGAAGTCCTTAAAGTCAATGGCTTGCCCCAGGCACATGGACTTCATACTGCATGACTAATTTCACCCTCTTCTCTGCAAGCCACCTCTTTCCCCAGGGAATGTTAGGAATGGCCCAGAGTACTCATGGAACTAAACCTACAAGGAGAACACCTTTATTCCTTACCGCTTAGTGAGAGGTGACATAGGATGTGTTCCTCAAAATCTGAAAATTCAAAGATGCTCCAAAATGCTTGCAACTTTTTGAGTACTGACATGATGCCACAAGTGGAAAATTCCACACCATAAAACTTTGCTTCATGTGTTAAATTATTAAAAATATTGTAGAAAATTAATGCCCATCTGTGTGTTTAGAATATAGAGGAAACATAAATGAAGCAAAACACTTTTGGTCCCAAGCATTGTGTATAAAGGAAATTCAATAGGTACTTACGTTTTCAGAAAGAACGGAGATTCCTCCACTGCTTAAGTTTATCCAACTGGTTAGCAATTGTTGGGGACGGGTCTTTGGTTTGAACTTAAGCTTTCTGATTCCAAATTTCTCAAGAGGTCTATTGATATCTATTAGGAAGGGAATATAAGTTTCCCTTGGACTTATTTGCCTCTGCTCAAAGGGAAATAAGAATTTTACCCTAAAGGAATATAGAAGTTAGTAGCTTCTTTCCCTAAAGGAATATAGAAGTGATGTTAGTAGCACACATTCAACTTTGAATCCCAAACAACACACCATCCATGACCAATTGTGGGAACTCAATCAATGATTGTTACTCAGTAAATCTTTGGTTGGATGAAGAAATTCAGGTGCCTGTGTATCATTGCTGTGCTTCTTTATCTACAGAGCCCATTAATTTTCCCATTTCTAATCAATTAGTCCAAAGACCTCTTCCACTTTGTCCTAGAGACAGAGTTAGATTTAGCATGCGCTAATTCAGTTAGTATGAAGCAGCCACGTTTCTAAGGCTAGCCTCACAGACTATTATAAGTTATTTTCATTCACTAGAATCCAAGATAAACAGCACATCTTTTGCCTTTTGACAGCAATCGTTTGTTTGGAAGAAAGTTTTCTAGGGTAATGTGGCATGAAAATAAAATTACGACAATCAGAAAGTTTTGCACACTAAAGAGAGGCAGACAAAGCCGAGTTGAAAGGAGACAATGAGTCACATGGCAGTTTGGAAAACAGTTCCTAAAACACACTTGGAAAATGCCAACCTACAGAGACATTCAGCTGCAGGATAATGGTTTCATCTGATCAGAATTTCTGGCACAAACTGAAATTATTTTCTGTGATTAGTGCTCCTTACGTTTCTTTTATATTCACGAGAGCATTTTTGAAAGAGGAAAAAGAAACAGAAGTATTTTGTAGCAATGTCATCGTAAGAGTGCCAAAATGTTTCTTTAATCTTAAATAACACCTTGAGTTGAAGTTTTCAGGTTAGAAAGATTTCCTCTAGTGATTTGAAGTATCATCACAATGAGAAGTTGTTTGACCAAATTTATGTTTCTAAAAGACTGGGAATCATTGCAGTCGACAAGCAGTGATTTTTGTTATTTGTCTAGGTGATAATAAATGACTGACTTAACTTTGTACTTTTCACCTGTCATTTGATGCAGTTTCCACTAAAATATTTGAGGGAGGGGAGCCTCAGGCCTGTGAAATCTCTTCTGAATTGCAGAGTAACTGGTTACATTTACTGTGTGGCTTTGGATAAGCCGATAAAATTTGCTTTGCCTTGGTTTCCTCATTTGTAAAATTAAGGGATTGAGCTACACAGCCTGTTGGAGGTCCATCTGTGCTTTATTTCTCTTTCTTTAGTTTCCCTTCACTACTTATTTCTCTTAGGAAAGGAAGATTATATCACACGGCCAACCAGATGCAACTATTGCATTTCTCCCTTTTACTCAAACATTTATTTCCATTCCTCTTATTTTGTTGGCTCTTATTTTCACTGACAGTGAAACGTAGGCAAACGCTTCATGTGTATGAAATAACTTTGGTCAGAGCCTTACTTATCTCCAACGTATTATGTGACTTTTAGCAAGGAACTTGTACTTTAGCATCATGTGAGGATTGGTAAAATGACATCTGTACTACACTTTGGAGTGGAGTAAGGAACCATTGAAAAGTCTTCTTTTTCTTGTGCCACAAGAAAACAATACAACACCAAGTTCCCAGACTGTTTGGCTGTATCTGCAATCTGAATATATGTTCTTTGAAATAGCATTTGCATCTGGTATAGTGCCTTCAGAAGTGCCTTCTAAATAGCATGTGGTTCTAGTTTGCAAATTGTGGTAGGCAGCCTCTCTGTATCCCAAAGGATGTGTCTGTGTAATTAAATAGTGTTGACCAATTGTAACCAGGAGGATATTGTGGAATTGCTGGTATGTGACTTCTGAGATAATGAAGGCTGAATATCTTCTACTTGTGTTCTCTTGGATTACTTGCTTGGGAAGAAGTCTGTGACAAGGACACCGGCAGCTTTTTGCAAAGGTAAATAAGGTGAGGAACTGAGGTGTCCTGCCAACAGTGAGCACATTAGAATCAGACCCTCCAACATCAATTAATCCTTCAGATGCCTGCTATACTGATCATCATATTTACAGCAACCTTAAGAGAGACCCTGACCCAGAGCCACCCAGCCCAGCCACTCCAGAATCCCTAAACAATGGAAACTATATGAAGTAACTGTTCATAATTGTTTTAAGCTGTCATTTTTCAGAGATATTTTGTTATGCAGCAATATATAACTAATACAGAATCTGGAAAATTTAATAGGTATGAACTTTTGCCAGTTGCTCATATATGGGAAAGAAAATAATATCTTTTATTCTTCTATAACTCAACTTAATCTCTATTTAAAACTCTATATTCTGTGATTATGGAGAAAAATAACCTTAATCCATTCTAGAACAATTCAGAAAAATTTAAATTTTAATTCAGTTAAATCAGAATTTTTTCCTTAATTCTCCATTTGCCTGGGGGATGGCATCTATAATTAGTGAATAGAGGCTTATCCATGACCATGGTATCAGAAGTGGGTGTTCATGTTTTATCCAAGATCTTTATAATACACCCCAGTAGCCTTCACTAAAATATTAATGTAAGAAAACAAAGATAACCATAGGTATATTACTAATAAGAGATATAAAGGTGGACTTTTCAATTTTCTTTCTAGGTCAAGGCTTTTCACTGTTTTATCAGCTCTAATGTTTCATTAAAATCCAGGGGAATTTTACAGGGCACAGAGCAAACCAATAAAGTACCACTTAAAATTCTATGGCTTCTTTTGGAGTTAGAAGGCCAATATTAATTTAAATGTGTGGATTCTTTTCAAAGTCCTTCCCTTTGCTATGTGTCCTGGGCTATCCACAAAGGCTTATTAATACCCCAAAACTGATCTGGATGGGTGGAAAGTCAAAGAAGCTCTTTTAACATTGGTTGATTCTTTAAAGCAAATGTTCATTTTGTGGATCTTTGGCCTGTGTTTCAAAGTGACTTCAGTGCTTAAATTCTTTTTTTTTTTTTTTTTACCTGCAATTTTAATCTTCTTGGTATAACTACCATTTAGACTCAGATAGGAATGACTTTGTTGGATTAGTGACAAACCTAGCAGTGAAATGTGGATTATTAGCATCCAGGATTGGAATCACCATGCAGTGAACCACACACTCAGATATGGTGCAAGACTATGGGGGATAGCTATCTATAACAGAGGGTCAAGAGAGACAGTATAATGTGACCTACAGACTCCAGAAATGAACAGAGCAGACCCTTCCTTTACATTACTTGCTCTTTGTTTCCTGACCCTTGTTTTCAGAACTAGAATCTAAATGATTTTCATCATGTTCATGCACAGTTACATCTCCAGATTTAGGCCATTTCATCAAAGTAACAGCCTAAGACATGCTCCTGCCGCACGGCTCCCCTTTTATTTTTATCGTGGCAAAAGCAATTCACTTGTTAGATTTTATAAATCTCATATAAGCTGAAGGATAAAAATAATACATTGAGAGGACAATAGTGTGAGAAATCTTATCCTTTAGTTAAGGAGAAATTTTCATGGCCCATTTGTCCTTTTGATTTTTCTTGCTATTAATTTCAGGATCATTGTTATTTGTTAAAAAAAATTGGAATCCTGAAATTATAGTAACATGCAGGCTGTACATGTGTATTTATTTTTCTAGTTTATGCATATTTAGTTATCTATTTTGAAGTTGCTTTATTATTTTACATTATTGATTCTGATACATTTTTGGTATATGAAAGCAAGTCATAAAGAAAATGCCATGGCAGATTATAAAAAGTGATGACTAAACAATAATATCAAGTCTTGGAATGATGATTGAATCAAAGAGAAATGAAAATTAAAAAAAAAAAGACCAGTGTTTTCTGAGACACTATAAACCACATTTTTAAATGAGGTGATTCCTGTTGTAGTTCATATATATAATCAGTTTGAAAAACAAATCTAAATTCTGATGTTTGAGACAAGGTGAAAGTCTGAGAGCAGGGGGAGGATGGTGAGTGTAATTATGGCGGTAACAAGTGACACGCTGAGTTGAGGGAAACATCAGTTATCTTGTCTCTTTGAATTTCCACTGCAGCGTTAGGGACATTCAGTGAAATGTAATCTTGGGAGACAGGATATTCTACTGAAAGGCAGGAAATTCTACCCTGTGAACCACGGCATCCCATTTCACCAAATTATTCTCACTGTGGTATTTCAGAACCAAAGAAATGTTTCCTTGCTTTGGAAATGCTTTTATTCTCTATTTGCTTTGTACATGTTCTTTGGAAAGATATGGACTTATTGTAATTTTGGTATCTCTGATGTCAGGGAAGACTTTCCCTTATTTTCCAATCCATAGTCTTAAAGTGGAATTTTTCTAACATAAGAAGACATTCTCTCAACCCTATTAATTTGATCATCGGTATTGAAAGTATCTATTGAATGTCTATTTTATGTAACTATGCAAATCCTATCATCAAGACAATGTGTACTAATTGTGAAACATGACTAGTGGGCTGTTTACATGGATATGAAGAACCTAAGCAAAATATCAAGCCAAAATCCAAAGCATATAAACTATTATTACATCACATATGTAACTGAGTTTATCCTAAAAATGCAAAAAGTGGTTTGACATTAGAACAATTGTAAGTACAATCAACATATTAATGAATTAATGAAGAAAGACCATATACTCAACAGAGGAGAAAAATTATTTGATAAAAATACAACAGGTTAAAAATAACTTAGCAAGGCCTGAGTCTATCCCGTTACTAGCAGACAGCCTCCAGAGCTCAGGCTTGGCCTAGCACTGCCTCTGTCCACCAGCAGACAACCACCAGAGTCAGGCTTGGCCCAAACCCACCTCTCTGACCTGCACAGGAGCCAGGGCCCAGGGTATGCCCAGGTCCATCCAGCCACTGGCATAGCACTGCAGGAGCTCAGGCCCAGACCAGACCTGCCTTGCTGACCTATGGGGGAGCCAGAGCCCAGGGTAAGCTTGGGCCCACCCCTCCACCACCACCTGGAAGCCCAGGTCTAACCCACTTCAGTCTTGAGACACTGCAGCCATCCCCATAACCTTCTCCATGCAGTAGCCTCTACCTTGGGACAACATACAGGGCCTAGAAGCAGCTGCATCTTGGAGCAGGTATCCCAAGGCCAGTGTAGGACTCATCCTTTTAGCCCCATCTCTGAAAGACATTGAATCCATCTTGGGGCACCTCCACTGCTATCCCGAGTTATTTCCTGCTATTGCTGCCACCTACTATAGGTGCAGTAGCATCCATCCTGGGACACCACCAGGGTTTAGAAGCCCAACATCAAGGGGAGGTACAGATAATCTGCACAGATACTACAAGATTATTGGGTAAAAACTGTAATACCTTAGATCCACACTGTAAGAAAGGAAATCACATAGACAACATGAACAAAAAAGGGAGCAAAGTGCCCCAAACAAACCAGAATACTACAATAACAGAAAGCAGGGACAGCCCAGTTGATGAAATGTCAGAGAAGGACATCAGAATATTCATAATTAAAATGATCTGTGAATTAAAGCATGACCCAAATGAGCAAATACAGGTGAAAATTTGTCACTCCAACAAAGAGATAAGGGAGCAAATATAGGTAGCAAAAGATTACTTCAAGAAAGAGAGAGATTCTGAAAAAAAAATCAGAAATCATTGAAATGAAGAAAACAATAATCCAAATAAAAAACTCAATAGAAAGCATCACCAAAAGACTATATCACTTGGAAGACAGAATATCAGATTATAAAGACAAAGTATAAAATCTGGAAAGTAAAGTTGACCACACAGTGAAGATGGTAAAGAACCATGAGCAGAACATCCAAAACTTATGGGATAGCATCAAAAGTCCTAATTTAAGACTGAGGAAGGCTCAGAGTTTCAAACCAAAGGAATGCACAATCTCTTCAATGAGATAATAGCAGAAAATTTCCCAAATATGAAGAATGAATTGGAAAATCAAATACAAGAGACTTACAGGTCACCAAATGTACAAAATTACAACAGATCTACACCAACGCACATAATGAAAATGCCTAGCATACAGAATAAGGATAGAATCTTAAAGGCTGCAAGAGAGAAGAATCAGATCACATACAGGGGGAGACCAATTCATATCTCAGCAGATTTTTCAACCTAGATCCTCAAAGCCAGGAGATCTTGGAACAGCATACACAAAGTTCTGAATGAAAATGGATGCCAACTAAGAATCTACTATCCAGCATATTAAGCTTTAGATTTGATGATGAAATAAAAACCTTCTATAATAAACAAAAGTTAAAAGAATTTACAACTAGTAAGCCTGCACTACTGGATATCCTCAGCAAAATATTCCATGAAGAAGAATTGAAAAACAACAGTGAAAATCAGCAAAGGGAGGTGTTACACTAAAGGAAATATTAATCAAAAGGGAAACCAAGTCAAGTTAAATACCAAAAATAAATAAAAATGGCTGGAAATACAAATCATGTCTCAATAATAACCCTGAATGTTAATGGCCTAAACTCAGCAATCAAAAGACTGGCAGATTGGATTTTTAAAAAAGATCCAACAATATGCTGCCTCCAAGAGACTCATCTCATAAGAAAAGACAATTGCAGACTGAAGGTGAAAGGTTGGCAAAAATCATACCACTCCCATGGACTGGGGAAGCAAGCAGGAGTTTCCATCCTCATATCAAATAAAGTAGACTTCAAGCCAAAGTTTAACAAAAGGGCTAAAGAAGGATATTTCTACTGCTTAAGGAAAACCATTCATCAACAAGACATAACAATAATAAATATATATGACCCAAACAGTGGAGCATCTATGTTCATCAAACAAACTCTTCTCAAGTTCAAGAGTTAAATAGACCACAACACAATAATTCTGGGTGACATTAACACACCTCTTTCACCACTGAATAGATCTTCCAAGCAAAAGCTGAAGAAAGTATAGAACTCAATAATACAATCAATAACTTAGACTTAACTGACATATATAGAATATTTCAACAGTTGAACCAACCTAGATGCCCTTCAGTAGGTGAATGGGTAAAGAAAATGTGGTATATATACAATGGAATATTATTCAGCATTAAAAGAGAATTAAATCATGGGTTTTGCAGGTACATGGATGGAGTTGGAGAACATAATGCTAAGTGAAGTAAGCCAATATCAAAAAACAAAATGTTGAATGTTTTCTCTGATTTAAATCTGCTGATTCATAATGTGGGGGGTGGGCATGGGAGAATTAGATGAACTCTAGATAGGGCAAAGGGGAAAAGGGGAAGGAGTACAAGGGAGAAGGCATGGGATTAGGAAAGATGCTAGAAAGAAACGATAGAACTCAGTAATGATGATAGAACTCAGTAACGATGTCTTAAGTACATGTATGAAAACACAAATGGTGTGACTCTACTGCGTGCATGAAACCAGAGATATGAAAAATTGTGCTCTATATGTGTAATATGAATTGTAATGCATTCTGCTGTCACATATAACAAATTAAAATTAAAAAATTTTAAAAAGAAAATTTCCCAATTTAGAAATGAATAATAACTTAGCAATATATGAATAGAAGATAACATTTTTATCCTGATAAAGAATATTTAAAATACCGAGATATTTTTACTCCTTTTTATATATATACTCTCATGTTTATTTATCCATCTTTGGACAGTTCTTTAATGGAAGAAGGGGGATTCTTAGAAAAGGCTCCAGGGCTAAGAGTTGAGTCTAATCAGATAGTAAACAATAAAAGGGATTAGTAATGGAACTGCCTCCTTGAGATAGAGATACAAAGTAAGAGGAAACAGAAAAATCCTGCAGAAAAAAATGTTGAGCATGTAAGATATTTTCTACAAAATATGAGGAACCAGAGTTAACTAATCAAAACTTGGCATGATTTCTTTGTTGTCATCATCTTATAAGTGCCAGCGCCCCTTTTACCTTGAAAGAATTTATTAACCTGGTGCAGACAAAGGCAGGAAATATATCTTCTCAAATCCACTTCAATGGAATAAACTTTGATTAATAATACATAATTGGGCTACAAGAAATCTTTTTTTTTCTATCCCATGATAAATCACCATAATTTTTGCTCCTTCTAATTCAGTGTCATAACTACTTGTATTTTGCAAGAAATATCTAAATCATACTGCACTAGCATCTTCTGCCACGTGCCTTTGGAGGCCCCTCTGACATTCTCCTATTGAAAACTCTCCCATTCAATTTTATACCCAAATAAGGTGCCCACCATCGCTGTGTACGATCAGTGTTTACCAAAGTCCTTGTCAGGTCAGCAAGACAAGAAGGAAAAAAGTAAAGTCATAAAGATGAGGAATGGAGCAACAAAAATGTTCATTATTTTCAGATTGATAATGAAATTATTTACTAGAATAAATAATAGAGCAAATTGGATATGTGAAAAATTAATATACAAACACAATCACATTTTTAAATTATTTATTTATATTTTTGCGTACTAGGGATTTAGCCCAGAGGCAATTTACCAATGATCGATATCCCCATTCCTTTTGATTTTTTATTTTGAGACAGGATCTTGTTAAGATGCTAGGGACTTGCTGAGTTACTGAGGGTGGCTTTGAACTTTCGATCCTCCTTCTTTTAGCCTCCTAACTGGGTGGATTACAGGCATGTGCCATCACACTTGGCTCATATTTTTCAATACTGGAAAAACTTTGTTATTTTTTTCTAAATATGTGACACTTAAAATAATGAAAAAACTAAGATCCTTGGGGAAAGTATAACAAAATTGTGTAGAATATCTTTGGAGAAGTTATTAAACTTTACACAAAAACATGAAAGATTTAATTTATGAAATTTGTTAGGTACATGAATAGATCCAATGTCAGACCAAGGATAAGCAATAAGTTAAGGGGATTTGTCCCACCTGACTTCAGTACTTATTATAAAGCTTTACTAATTATAGCAGTACAGTATTGTTACAAACAGAATGCGAAACCCAGAAACAGACACAATTTATCAATACTTGTTATACTACAAATATACTTTTTAATAAATGTTTCTCAATTACCTAGCTCTATAAAAAAATGTGCCCCAACCTCATACCATATAAGACATCATGTTAACAGAGAATAAAGGCTCATTTGTGAAAGACAAACTTTTTAAATATTTAGACAAAAATATGGGAGAGTATCTTTTTTGCTTTGAAAGAAGGGGGGTGGGAAGAAAGAAAACCTTAAATGAAGAATCTGTCTTACCCCTTTTAGGCTAGTATGGCAAAACGCCACAGGCTGGTTGGCTTTTGAACAGGAGACATTTGTTTACCACTGTTCTGGAGGCTGGAGAGTCCACCATCGAAGTTGCAATACATCGTACTTGCTGATGCAGGTTCTCTGGTTCCTAGATGGTCTTTTTACTGCATCCTCACGTGGTGGAGGTGAAAGTGGTCTCTCCACCTTTTTACCAGAGCACAATCTCATTCAGGAGGGCTCAGCTTCTATGACCTACTCTCCTCCCAAAGTCTTACCTCCCAATGCCATTCTCTTATGGGTGGGATTCCAACATATGGATTTGTGGGGACATAAACAGTCAGAACACATCTAAATCACTAAACATAAAAGGAAAAAAAATGGTAATCCACCACTATTAACACCAAGAATTTTCTGTCCTTCAAACATTAAAATAAAAGGAATGAAAAAGTTAACCAAAAATGTGAGAAAAGATTCACAACCAATATAACCAATATATAAGATGACTAACACATTAAAATTAAAAAGAAAATAGCTGAATAGAAGAGTAATTTCGTGACCTGAGCAAGCGTCGTCTAAAAGAAGAAACAAGAGTGACCAATAAGCATATGAGAGGTGACCAGCCATATTAGTAACCAGAGAAATACAAACTCAGACCATGAGGAAGTACTATTTTCCATCTACTATATTTTAAAAAGTCTGAAAGAATAAGTGTTGGAAAGAACATGGATGAACATATATTTTACATCCTATTAGTAGAAGTTAAAACTAGTGAGAACTCTGCCAAGCCATTTGTCACCCCATTGCTACCCTCAAGAAACTCTTGCACCATGATTTAAGTGAGAGTACTCATAGGAACGCTCTTTGTGATAGGAGAAATGGAAGAACCCAAATGCCCATCCCCAGGAGAATGGAATTCAGTCATATTTGCACAATGAAATATCATGCAACAGGATGGATGAATCCTGAAAACAATTGTGTAGGGGGGGTGGGGGGGAGAAATTTCCAGGAGACTGCAAATATTGTGGATCTTATAATTTAAAAAACCAAACAATTGTTTAAAGGGATGATTTATAGGTCTAAGATAATTTTTTTATAAGGCAAAGGAATGATAAACCTAAAACTCAAGCTAGTATTTTTTTTTTCTGTAAGATAGACAAAGGACTGGGATAGCTTAGAAGAATAGTGATACATTCAACTATTCTGGAAAAAATCTGATCTTTACTAAGGTAGAAAGTTTAGGAGAGTTTACTTAAAATGTTTTCATTAATATTAAACAATGGTTCCCTTACAGCTTACACCAAGAAAAAATACCAGAATAGTAACATTCAGATATTGCTGATTATGTTTTTAAATTTTACAAATGAAGAAATATGTTATTCAGTGCTAAAAACAAAATCTTAAGAGATGGGGGGTGGAGATGAGATATTCGGCCATGAAAAGACATGGAGGAACCTTCAGGGCAAATGACTAAGTGAAGGAAGTGAATCTGGAAAGGCTCATGTTGCATGAGCGCAGCTGTAGGCCTCCCAGGAAAGGCAAAGTGGGGATGTAAAGAGACCTTGAGTCACGAAGAAATATTTTTGTGAAAATTAACAATTCTTTTGTTTGCTTCATTTTCTTTTTTATCTGTTAAGTAAAAATTACTTCTATTTCTGAAAAACTATTCATTCTTTTTTTTTTTTGACCAATTTTTTTCCATGTAGCTTCTATACATTTTTTTTCTGTCTCTGCGGATGTTCACATGATATCATTGATAACTTCTGACAGTGGTATTGGAGGGGATTTATGGCTTTCTTTTTTATATCTTTCTGTGTTATTTGAATAATTTATGATATAGACTTCATTTTAACATAAAAGCAGGATAATTACTTAATAATAATAATATTCCATTTTTGTTAAGTGGAGGAAAAAAGACACTTGAGGATTTTTCATTACAGTGGAGTCATTTAGTGTCACAGTAATGGATAAGATTGTGATGTCCTGGAAAGGAAGAATTCTGCCTGCACTATATTTATATCCCTCAGATCCCCATGCACAGAGCAAACACTAAGTAAATGTTTCTTAAATAAACTTTCATATTATTTTTCTCTTCTTCTTTTAGATTTAAGGATATTCTGAGATTATATACCTACTTCAATGGAATCCTCCTTTAAGTACTCCTCCAAGGTGGTTCCTATTGAACCTCATTGCCCATGTCTCCTCAGAGCACAACTTTCCCAGTTGGTCTGCAGGTTGACGACTTAACCCTGGGCAATTGTCTTTTGAAACTACATTCAAGCCATACCTTCATTTATTTGCTCACTAATTCATTTAACACATGTTTATTGAACATCTACTATGTATAAGTATGTTTCTGTGTGTACATATAGCAATGACCCCAAAGAAGGACCCATCCCAAAAGAGCTTACAATTGTAATAGGAGTTATACCTACAAAAGATAAACAAACAAATATAAGTTCTCAGAAGGTGGTAATGCTATGAAAAGACAATAGATAAGGGGAGAAAAAGGACAAGATTAGGGATATAGGGTAGCCTTGAAATACCTGTGTGGTAATGGGACATGTGAGCAGAAGATATAAGTGACCTACAAGAAGGAGGCATGTGAGTATCTTAGGGAAGGATCCTTCTAGACAAAAGGCTTATCAAGTGCAGAGAACAAGGGTTGGTCATAGGTATTGACTGGAGCAATGGAATGAATGGGGAGACTTTTAATGAATGAAGACAGGCTTGACACGGTGGATAGAGCAGGAACCTACAGAGAATTAAGAATCTGGTTTTGGATGTGGTTAGTTTGAAATGCCCATCAGGCATCCCAAGTGAAGGGTTGAGCAAACAATTGGATAGAGGAGTTGGAAGCCAAAGTATGTTGACTAAAGAGTTAGATACGTGAGACTGAAGGTCAAAGCACATATAAAATTACATAAATATATATTATATTTCATAAATATATATATACACATATACATAAGTAATATATGAGTAATATAACACCATTTAAAAACAGTAGATATTTCTCCCTATCAAAGACTTTACTGATTTTTAAATATAATATATAATTAAAAAATGGTTGTGTTTCTAAGCAATTTGCCTTTTCAATTTGTGTGTAGGAAGAAAACTCCTTGTTCAAAGAAAGCCGTGGTGGGGTTGTCTTCCTGCGTGGTCATTTTAAACAGCAAAGCAGGGGCTTGTCAATCAGGCTTTATTGAAAGGAGGTGAGGTGGTTTGCCTTGTTGAACCCTGTGCTGGCTTAGCTATTCATCCATCATTTTTCAAAAATAAAGGAAGGCCCTGCAGGCTGAAGACTCACTGTGTCTACGGAGTGCAGGCTTTGACAAGTGGGTTTGCTCCTGCAAGGTATTTTCAGTGGAGCCAGCATAACAAGAGGATGGTCTTCTAATTACTGAATGATGGTGAGCTGTAAGGTCAGCCATGCCAAGGTCAGCAGCAGTTACACCCAACACCAGAACATTCCATCCCTCTCTCCCTTTGTTTCATGTTCCTCAAATGCCGGTGTTTCGTGTTGGCTTTAGTCTCAAGCAGTGTTTCCACAGCCTCAGCAAAGCCTTTCTTTTCCTCTCTGTCCTCCGGCCCCTGGACCTGGATAATGCTGGGGTTGGTGGATCAATGGATTTCAGTTAGGCTCAACACTGTGATCCTTGATCCAAACCTATCCCCAAAACAGCCCAAACTTGAGACCTGGTGGCTACTCAGGCAGCATGACACACTTAATTCAGAGTGTGAGTTATCCTACTCTTCCCATCTAGAAAATGAGCATCATTCCTACATGCTTCACAAAAAGTCAGGAATATATTTCACACCAGCTTCTCAACATGAGGGGTCTGACTACAGAGAAAAATGATTGGGAGGAGTAACCCACTTGGAATCAAGAAGCTATGTATTTTGCTTTGCATTCAGAATTTATGAGTACAATTCAAATGTAAACCAAGGTCTCCATGACCCTTGGAGATCTCAAGATCTCAAACTCAATACTTGCCCCCTAGTCTATGGCCAGAGACAATCCAAAATTCTGCCTCTATGATTTCAACTGTAATTCTTCACAGTTTCCCACATCTGCTTGTACTGTCTCATATTTTCCCTCCCATTATTGAGACTGAAATCTTTCCCTGATTTTCACAAAGAAGATTCACTCCCACAAAACTTCTATTGGGTTTAATGTATTTACCAGAGATTTAAGAAGAGAGCAAGAAGAGGCCCATTGTGCACAATTTGGTCATCTCACTGATTTTACCCCTTCCTCTCCTCTGAAAGAGCAAATGTTGTTCTTTACTGGTCTCAGGCTGAGTCGTTCTAATATTTTCCCTGAAAACTGGATGCTAGGCTATGGCCACACCCCATAGGAACTCACCTCCAACATATCCATCAATATTTTAATCCCAATAGATGGCAACTCTTCTCCTAAGTGAAAATCTAAAACCAGCTGCCAAGAATTGTAGTTTTTCTCTACCTTCTTACATCATACTTGAATTAATTTTCTATTATGTGAAACTGTGCTATTTTGGTGAGAGGGAGATTTGCATGAAAATTAGATTCAGTGGTTCTTTGCACTGCACAGAGCTTAGAACTATTCAGCTCCATTATGTGCATTTTGGAATAGGTGCCACCTGTCCATTGAACCAGTGGTTCTCAATCTTGGCTGCTTGTTAGGATTACTTGATGTGCTTTCAAAGATTCTAACGGCCAGGCTTACTCAATAGTTTCTTGGGAGTAGGACCCAAGCATTAATATGTGTCAAAATTTCTCAGATAATTCTTTTGTACAAAGATGAGATCCATTGTATTTCCTTCTTTAAAAATCTCTGAAGAGAAGGGAAAAATAAATTAAATAGGAATTTGAGATCAGACAATTTTTAGATATAAGGAAGAGCCTGTGGGAGAATGGAAAGTGAAGTAGCAAAAAATAAATAAATAAATAAACAAATATTTTTTGTAGTTGTTGATGGACCTTTATTTTATTTTATTTATTTATTTGTTTGTTTGTTTGTTTATTTATTTATTTATATGTGGTGCTGAGAATCAAACCCAGTGCCTCACACATGCCAGGTCAGCGTACAACCGCTGAGTCCCAGTCTCAGTCCATGTAGCAATAATTTTTAACAAGAGATATGCACACTAAACCATGACCGAGAAGCCACATTGACTAGCATGTCCACCACGACAGGATCTCTGAGGTCTGAATGTTTTTGTCCCCTCCAAAGTTGGTGTTGAAAATGAATACCTAATGCAACAGTGTCAAGAGGGGTGGGCTTGAGGAAGTCATTGAATCACTAGCGTTTTACCCTACGTCAGGGGATAGGTATCCTCATGAACGGACTTGAGGAGAAGCCCCCTCATCCACTCTTCCGTGTGAGAACTCAGTGTTCTTCCCTTCCAGAGGACACAGCCACAAGACACCCTCTTGAGAGCAGAGAGTGAGGTTCTCTCTCCAGCTGATGCTATGATCTTGGACTGCACATCCCCCAGAACTGTGAGGCACGAATTTCAATTATTTATGAATGACCCAGTGTTTTGGTTTAAGTATTAGATGTCCTCCAAAAGCTCATGTGTGAGACACTGCAAGAGGTTTAAAGGAGAAGTGATGGGGTTATGAGGGTCCTAATCAGCTGAACCCCTGATGGCATTAGCTGAGTGATAACTGAAGATGGGTAGCGGGTGACTGGAGGAAATGGGTCTCTGGGGGCATGCTTTGGAGTATATATTTTGTATCTAGCAAGTGGAGATCTCTCTCTCTCTCTCTCTCTCTCTCTCTCTCTCTCTCTCTCTCTCTCTCTCTCTCTGTCTCTCTCTCCTATTATGTGAGCTGCTTCCCTCTGCCATACTCTTCTGCCATGATATTCAGCCTCACCTTGAGCCCCAAGGAATAGAGCTTGCTGTTATGAACTGAGACTTCTGAAACTCTGAGGTCCTAAATAAACTTTTCCTCCTCTATAATTGTTCTGGTCGGGTCTTTTAATCACAGCTGCAAAAAAAGCTGATTAAAACACCTAGCCTGTGGTATTTTGTTATAGCAGCACAAATAGATGAAGACAGGGATTTTTCTCTTTAAAAATAACTGCCCTAGATGCCCTTCAATAGATGAATGGATTAAAAAATGTGGCATTTATACACAATGGAATATTACTCAGCACTAAAAAATAACAAGATCATGGCATTTGCAGGGAAATGAATGGCATTAGAGCATATTATGCTAAGTGAAGTTAGCCAATCCCTGAAAATCAAATGCCGAATGTCTTCTCTGATATAAGGGGGGTGACTCAAAATGGGATAGGGAGGAAGAGCATGAGAAGAAGATTACCACTAAATAGGGAAGAGAGGTGGGAGGAAAAAGGAGGGAGAAGAGGAATTGCACAGAAGATGGAAGGAGACCCTCATTGTTATACAGAATACATGTGTGACGATGTGAGGGGGAAAAAAGAAAGAAATGTGTCACATTAGATTGGGTAGAGAGATGTGATAGGAGGGGAGGGGAAGGGGCGGGGTATAGGAAGGGCAGTAGAATAAAATAGTCATTATTATTGCTGTATGTATATAGGTGACTGTATGACCAATGTGATTCTGCAACCTGTACAATCAGAAAAATGAGAAATTGTACCCCATTTGATTCAAATGTATGAATTGTCAAGATCATTGTACTGTCATGTGTAACTAATTTAAAAAATTTTTAAAAAGTAACTGACTGATGTTATAAACCTATGGGGGCAAAGAGAAGATAGAATTTTCTTGCCAAAAAGTGCTGCATACAAAACTCAAGTAGAATTTGTCAATGATGGGATAATTCTCTTTCTCCTTTCCTTTGCACCTATTTCTTTTTTTTTTTTTCTGCCAACCAATCATTTGAGACTTTTTGATTCCCTTCTGGGTTTTTTAAATTAAACTATTTATTCTAATTTGTTATACATGCTGGAAGAATGAAATTCATTTTATATTACACATATAGAGCACGATTTTTCAAGTCACTGATTGTACACAAATTATTTTCACACCATTCATGTCTTCATACATATACTTAGGGTAATGATGTCTAACTCATCTCACCATCATTCCTATCCCTTTACCCCCTCCGTTTACCTGCCTCACTTTGGCCCTGTCTAAAGTTCCTCATTCCTCCCATGCTCTCCCCCCATCACCTTTATGAATCAGCACCTTCATATCAAAGAAAACATTTGGCCTTTGGTTTTGGGGGATTGGCTTGCTTCACTTAGTATTATATTCTCCAACTTCATCCATTTACCTGCAAATGCCATGATTTTATTCTCTTCTAATGCTCCGTAATGTTCCATTGTGAAATACACCAAAGTTTTCCTATCCATTCATCTACTGAAGGGCATCTAAGTTGGTTCCACAGTTTAACTTTTGTGAATTGTGCTGTTATAAACATTGATATGGCCGTGTCCCTGTAGTATGCTGTTTTTAAGTTTTTTGATTCTCTCCTGTTTTTCTGGTTTCCAATAATTTATGTTAATAAATGAACAATTAATGCAATAGACACATTTATTTTATTAATCCATCATAATCTATTAGACACTGACATTGAGTTGACTCTTCACTTCTTTTCTATTTTAGAATTATTTCCACAGACACCATTATTTATACAGCAATATAAATTAACATTTTCTCTTTATATCACTTGCTTGTTAAATACAATATCACTAATGTGAATTTAGAAAGCATATAATGACCACAACAGATTAATGCTGTCCCTCCTGTATAAGTACTATAAAATTTTGCTTTACACACACACACACACATACACTTTGATGGAGAGTAAATCTTGAATATTGTAATGGCAAGTATGTCCAATATAAATCTATTTATGCATTAATACCACCAGAAATGTATTCTCAAAACAACCCTCATTCTATTCACTCAACATTCTCTGCTCATTGTAGATGTGTCAGGTGGCTGCCACAATGGTTCTTGTCTTCATTCAACTTGATTAGATTGATGTTTTTCTTCTACAAGAGTACTCGGAAGCCATGTTTAGATGATTTTGTTGACGATCTTTGTATCAGTGCTGTGTCCTTAAGAAAACCATTGACGTGTTCGTTTTATAAGAGCACCTACTCTGAAGCCCCTTACAAATCTCATCATTGTTATGATGCACACATTAGAATTAACTGATTCTGTAGTGCAGACGTGCTTTAGGAAAACCATACTTGCCATATAACTGCTATATATGCAGTGCTTCAGGCACTCCCATTACAATTTACACATGCTCAAGTTATAGATGAGGTGCTTGAGCCAGATACCCCCTCAAGAGCTGACTATCTTATTCTCCCAGCTAACCAGGAATATTAGCTGCTAACAGCACCCAGCTGAGTTCTCCTCCAAGAGCTACCCCCAAAGAGATTCACTTTACTTAAGCTTAGACTCACACCCCAGAGATATCCCACATCCAGTGATTTGGTCTAGGTAGGACCACAAAGGTCTGATCCTTGGTGTAGGCTCAGGACAACTGGAAAGGATCCTTCTAGCACCAGAGCTTCCCATGGTTGTGTCTGAATCTACTTTCACCATCAAACTACTTTTAAACTTCTTCTGGTCAATCCCCAATCCTTCACTATTTATAGGACTCTCAAGTAAATATTCAGGCAAAGTTCCCTCTGGAAACTAAGCTAAGGGGGTTGGTACCAATGTGGTCCTAGGAAAGAAGCTCTAAAATGAGGTTTTAAAGGTGGATTGCTCAAAGGACTGGCTCATAACAAGGACCATGTCACTAGTTGCAGGTGGAGGGCTGATAGCTCTTGGCATGCTAAAGTCCAGCTTTCTTCCATCATAACATCTTACTTCTCCAAGGCCAATAGGGGATATCTCTAGAGCATGCTAGCAGGAGTGTGTGTGTGTGTGTGTGTGTGTGTGTGTGTGTGTGTGTGTGTAAACTAATCATGGAGGTGACATGAGTTCACCTTTGCCATATTACACTGGTTAGAAGCAGGTCACAGATCCTGCTGCACTCAGGGGTATAACAGGTCATGGGGCCAGCTTAGAATTCCACCCACCACAGTATTTATTTGACACTTAATGGCTTTCAAAGTAAAGAAAGATTAAGATTTTAAACTAGGAGCAATTTTACTTCTCATGCAATGACAATTTTAAGTGCAAATATGAGAATATTTAAATCATGTAAAACACCAAAAATATGTAATTCTTACTCTATCTTCCCTTCCTTCTATATAAAGTTTAAGCAATAAGTGATTAGGGAAAACAGGGATATCACACAAACAAGAAAGGAATGATAAGGTTTCTTAGTTATTTATGCTTCTTAGAAGGCAATTGGCTTCTTTCCTCGTTCACAGAGAACTCTGGATTTAACAGAAGGCACGGCTTCTGTGGGTTGTCAACACCCCCATTTACATAGTCACAGTGCTTAACCTTGTATTTGCTTTGAGTTGCACTGAGCTCCCACACATGAAGCATCAGACAAAATTCCATGCTTATAGAGCATCACAATCACTGTATGCAACAGAGCTCTGAAGAACAGTAGACACATATATCACCCATATATCAGCTTAACAGTAATTCCATCCCTATGTATATATCCAAGACAATTGAAGACAAATGTCCACAAGGAAACTTTGTATGCAAATGTTCATGGAAGCATTCTTCATGATGGCCAATGGCAAAACATCATGTATATCCATGATTTTTTAAATTAATCTTTAAATTTTAAATTTAATTATTTTTAAAATTAATTTTTTAAATTAATTTTAAAAATAAAGCAACTATGGGTAACTGACAGAAATATCAATAGAGGGAAGGGAGTAGGTGGTGGATGGAGGTACCGGGGTCTGAATTAGAACAATATATATTCAATGCTTATATAATTATATCAAAATGGATTCTACTGTCATGTATAACTGAAAAACAATAAAAATTTATAAATAAAAAATACAATTGTCCATCAACTGATAGATAAATACAATGCAGTGTAACAATACAATAGGATACTAGTAATTAAAAAATGAAATATTGATACGTCCTACAATATAAATAAACCTTGAAAACATCATGCTAAGTGAAACTAGTTATATAAGACTACATATTTATGATCCCATTTATATAAAATGTATAAAAAATTTATATAACATATCCTAAATAAGTACATAAGACAGAATATTAGTTGCTATCTTGACTTGAGGAAGTTGGAGGGAAATGGGGAGTGAATTGTGGTGGGTATAGCTCTCTTTGGGGGATAATAAAAACGTTCTAATATTGATGTGTTGATAGTAATTCTGTGAATATACCAACAATCATTGAATTGTGCACTTTAATTGGGTGAAATGTACGGTGTATGACTTATAGATCAGTAAAGCTGTTATAAAAATAATAACCCAAGATTGTTCTAATGCCAACAGTCTAGTTATCACAATTGACAATTGCTACTCTGGGCTTTTAAAGTTGATGCTCATTTAAAATAAAAAATAACTAAAATTCTAATAATTTTTCTGCTTTATTTACCACTTAACACCTTTCTGAAGCAAAAAAAAAAAAATTACATAAGAAAAGTAAGGAAAAACTTGAAATAAAATAGATCCTTAACTTCAGTCCAAAATGACTTTAAAACTCTCCAGCTTTCTTGGCAAAGAACAACAATAATGATAATAGCAGTAGAGATTGAAATGAACTCTAGAGAAGAGCACAGGAGTATCTGTAAGAGAAGCCTCTTCAGAGGCTATAGATAGCAGCTTTAATTTGTCCATGAAGTGGCTTTCTTCCTTGTTCTTATGAAGCTCTGTCTGGGGCTGGTGACCATAAGTGGCATTCATTTCGCTTTTTCCCTGAGATTAGTTGGAGTCTTAGCTGGGACAGGATGACAATAAACAGGATGCACCTTATAATTTCAAAGAAAGCGGCCTTTCTTTTGATTCAGTGTCTGTTGATGCCTAACATCTTGCCTTTTCTCTGTAGAGCTTGCAGCCACTGTATTTATTTAATTGTTCCAGTTCTATTTGTCCGAGTCAGTATTTAAGCTCCATAGAAGCCAAAGCTAAACCTGTGGAAAGATGAGGTGGAAGCTCCATGCACAAAGAGCTTCCCACTGGACATCTGTGTAATTCTACTTTTCTCCCGGAAAGAGCAAAAGTTACTGCACTTCCACCCTCTATTCCTTAACCATAAAATCTGAACTCTAAAGAAATTATGATCCTTTAAATTTTTAAATGTTAATTTTAACCTTTAAATGTAAATCAAATATTTTTGTTTCTATGCCAATGTATAAAAACTCTTGACTTTATGTATATGTTTCTACATCATTTCAAATGATATTGACTACCTTATGTGTTTAAAGAAGTTTCTGAAATCCCAACAAATGAAATGGTACAAAGACCAGAATGTCACACAGTCTATGAAAAATGGCCAGAAATCAATAAGGGTGGAACTTACAGAATCTCCTTGAGAGTTTTCTTTTTTCCCTTTAGCACTTCTCTCTTTGCTTCCACCTGTCATAAATCACCAATCTCCAAGCCTTGTCAAGTGTTAACTTGGGTTAGCCTTGTCTCTAGCAGATCCCTTCCATGGCAAATTATCTTCCAATGAGGACTTACTGCATTTCATTGAGATGTGTGCTATGAAATGCAAGGTTGGTAAGATCATTTTTGAGCAGTGACAGGAAACTGTCTTGCTAGAAGAGGGATTGTACCCATTCCCTAAAAGCTCTGTTGGGTTCATCCTATTTAACTGAGGTTCCTTTGAGGAAAATTATTGAGTCCTCCCAGATACCATTCCCAGAAGCCCAGTCTAGAGCTCTGGGGAGAACCTAGTGTGTAGAGAAGGATAGGCAAGGGTAAAGCCAGAGAAGGCAGAGTATGAAAATCCCAGAAACATATGCATTCATCAGTGGGTTCTGTTGATTTAGCCAAGAGCAATGCAGAAAGCTGTGAGTACCATAATAGCCAAGATATTGGAACATTAATCAATCATTAACTTCCCAGTTGCCCTTAAGCCTGCAGGAGACATTTTCTTCTTAGAGATATTTTATTCCTCCTAAGAAGCCTTCTACAAACAGTTTTGTTTTAGTTGAGGAACGTGCAAAGGCAGTAGAGAGCAATCTATGGTTCGAGGCTAACACAGGATCTGTCATCAGCCAACTCCACATGGACTCTCTACATCGGTTTACAGATCTTACCTTCATGCACCCTTGTCAAACAGGAAAGGATTGTAGAGTGGACAATTGTCTGGGGGACCCCAAAGTTTCTAACATGAGAAAAACACCTCCACTTCCCTAGAAGGATCACATGAATTGCCTTGGAATTATTTTAAAAGTCATTTTATGTCTTTTTAATCAGAAAAACACACTATACATTTGCCACATCATTCTGGAAAAGATTCTATATAAATAAATAGGAGGAAACCAACTGGCTTTAATAGAACGTGATAAGGTTTGGTTTTAATAGCATATTTAAATAAGCAAAACAAGCAATAAAGCATGCTTTAAGTTGTTGTTATTTCCATGGGAAGACCATTCCTCTTTATGTTTGTGCTTTGATTTGCTTTGTATGGCATGCAGCTGGCTTCCACATGATCTTATTTTTCTTCTCAGAAGCCTTTGCTTTATAGTCCTTATTATGGTTTGGAGCTAGAATGTTCCATAAAATCTCAAATTTGAAGACTTGGTCCCCAGTGTAGCAATGCTCAGAGGTGGGACTTTTAGGAAATAATTGGATCAAGAAGGTTCTAACCATTCAATGGATTCATAATTTGAATGGACTTCTAGGAGATGGTTGAAACTGTAGGGAAGTGGGGCCGAATTGGAGGAAGTGAGTCACTGGGAGTGTGTTCTTAAGGACTACAACCTGTCCCTGACCCCTTCATATCTCTCTTCTCTCTTTCTCCCTCTCCCCCACCCCTCCCTGTTTTCAGGCTGACATAAGCTGAGAAGCTTTCCTCTGCCACACACTTCCACCATGATGTTCTGCCCCAACTCGAGCCCAGAGCTCTGGAGTCAGATGACCCTGGACTGAAGCCTCTGAAACAGTGAGCCCAAATAAACCTTTCCCCCTTCAAGTTGTTATTTTGGGGTATTTTGGTCACTGTCACAAAAGCTGACTGACACAATCCTTCTTGTAAAAACTAAGATATTTTACAAGCTGATTCTGAGCAAGAGAGTAATTCTTAGGAGTCAGACTTGAGTGTCTAATACATAAATTGAGAGCTTAGAAACCAAACTGCCTTTCCTCTTGCAGTTTGATGTCTTTATCTATGTATCAAGATAAAGGAAATATAAGGGATGTTGTGTTCCCTGTGAATACTAAGCCTGAGGATGATGATGATGGTACTATACTGATCAGTTTAACTTTCCCAGTTCACTTTTCAGTAACTTCTATTTTATTTGTTCATTGGACTATATTGTAAAGACCATGAGGTTTTAGGCCAATAAAACCTGTGTTTGAATTCTCATTTGACTTCTTCCAAGCTGTATGACCATTGATAAATTAAAGTCTCTGAGATTCAAATGGCATCTCCTGAAAAGTAGTGATACCCATAATATGGAGAAGATTGTATAAAATGAGCTATATGTTTGCTACTGTACCTCAGTCCATTTTTAAATAAATAGTAGATATTATAACCATTTACCAAATATCGGGGAGCAAACCAGGAGCTGAGGTGGTAATGACTGATATGGTGAGTTCCCTTCTAAAGAGGGTCATAGTCTAATGCAGAAAAAAAATATATTAACAACTAATACTCAATAATGTAATTAATACTGTAACTAAAGAATATTCATTGTTGATTTTCTTATTTTTCTCCTTTACTGAACAGCCTATTAGTTATCAGAACATCTAACAAGTCCTAACTATTCTTTTTTTCACCTGTGCCTTTCCCACATACACCAAGGTTTATTATTATTATTATTAATATTATTATTATTATTATTATTGTTATTATGTTTTCCTACTTGGGACTGCCTAAATTCTCATCTGTTTACTTTCGTTATTTAGATATCTGACTAGTAATTTTTAGGCCCATCATTAATCCAATTACTGGTTTCTTAGAGCATCATCTGCCTGAATAGTTTCAATTGTTCTGAATAGAATCTAAATCTTTCTGCATGAAATGGCTAAGAAATGGCTTCCTGGATCTTCAATTGCAACAGATCTCCATGACAACATGAGCATCCATTGATAGTTTTAACTTCTACAGCACTAAATCCCAACATGTTTTCCCTCCCTATTCCTCTATTGCTGTACTTCAATCCCATAATTTTACTACGCAGTGCTCTGTAATTTTCTCTGTATGATTTTAAACCCAAGGTGTTTTGAAAATGCAGGTGAGGTTTTTTTAAACATAAAATTAATTTTATCTGATATAGGTCATTTAGATTCTTGACAACTGTAGATAGAGGTGTGGGAGTATGCTGAGTGAAATTACCCACTCTCAAGCTTTTGCAAACTCACATGATCATATTCACATCCAAGGATAATTGAAGGGTGTGTCTTAATGTTCATTAAAATTATGACCCATCTTGTCACTTAGGAAGGGTCTGTCACATATCCAGGAACAAACCTCTATTTTCAGCACTTTATGACTTTTCTATAAAAGAGTTATTGTGGAATGAGAAGCCAAGAATGTTTCTCAGCTCAGAAACATTTTTCTTATTCTCTTTCTAAACTGTATTATCAACTTTTAATAATTTTTCAGTCTGGGGTGTTGGAATTCATCTTAGATTAATAGTTTTTCCAATAAGTCCCACATGAATTCTGGGGAAGTTTTTTGCCCTTTTGGGGTTTTCATATATATATTTCATAGAATTTATACCAGATTTGGTGCGAATTATTAAATTAAAAGATCAATAATATCACTTTGGAGGGTGAGTGGATAACATTACCAACTGAAAAAGAAGTAACAATGGGCAAAGGGACATGTGCACATTGCTCAAAAAATGCAAGAGATTCCACTGTATTCTTTCCAACCACTGCTCAAAATGAGGCATAAAAGAGCTAGAGGAGGCTGAAGAATTTAAATAGGAAGAAAGGGAGTTGTCAGGGTGAAGTCCTCTTCTGCACAACTTCTGTTTCTCATCTTGAGGAGTCCTGGTTTTTGGCCACATGGTATCAACCACATGGGACTCCAAGTGTCTGCCATACGTTTGTATCTCAGTCCCTTTGTGTTCATCAAGCTCCTCATTGTCTCACTAATAAGTTCCTCCAATCTCTTTTTACCTCTCCAGCATCAGGCCATTCTCTACTCTTCCTTGGTAGCATCATTAAATGCAAAAGCACTTAAAACAGTGTCTGGCACATAGTACATGTCTGAAAAGGTTGGCTACCATTATTCAGCTCTCTTACCTGACCTTTAGAAATGTTTATTATATTATCCACATAATTGTGGACCTTGATTGTTATCTACTCCTACACCCAAACTCTCCAGCTGGAGGTCTGAGGATCACCCTTATTTGGCCTCATCATAATTCTCAAGGTCAACTCTGAGCATCTCCAATCCCATCCGGCTCACATGTGGCTTCTGCTCAGGTCTCCTCCATACCTGGTCTGGTAACTTCAGCTAAAATTTATGTAATGTGCACTAACAGTTATGCCTTGCCTGTCTTACTCCTGATACCAACACTATGCAATAGCTATTATCACCTTTATTTTTTATGTGAAAAACTGAAGCTTAGGGAGGATAAGCAATTTATTAAAATGACAGTTGGAACATGACTTAATCAGAATGTGGACTGATCTATCCAAGTCCAACACCCACTGTTTTCTTTAAACGCCATCAAATGAAAAAATCCTACTTCTTCTTGTCCCCTCCTGAGGTTCCCTTACTACCAATCTCCCAAGAAAGGAAGAATTAGTCTTTCTCTAATTATTAGTACTTTGAAACCACAGTCATACTCTCTCTGTATTGGAGGGGCTCACTGTCCCTATTGTCATCTAAATTATTTGATCACGTGTCTATAGTGGAGGTTGATGTATCTTTCACTTAGTCGTTATAGCATCTAAAATCGGTGTTTTGAGTAGAAATTGACAAAATATAAATGAATGAATATTTAGTATTGAAAGAGCTTACAGCTGTATGTCTTTCTTTCTTTCCTTCCTTCTTTTTCTTTCTTTTTTTTTTCTATTTTTTCCCTAAATGCTTCAAAAGAAGCTTCCTACCAAACCTTGTGACAAAACTGGCACTGAACCAGATCTTTTTTGTTGTTGTTTTTGTAGTTGGACACAATATCTTTATTTAATTTATTTATTTATATGTGGTGCTGAGGATCGAACCCAGGGCCTCGCATGGGCTAGGCAAGTGCTCTACTGCTGATCCTGAACCAGATCTTTTTAAACATTAAAAACTTGGGAATTCTGGCAGGAATTACCCATTTTGGCTAAATATGCCACACATGACCAACTCCCTGAGTTATAATGTGTGACCTAAGACATTAGAGACAAGTCTGTGGTGTTCTGACTTTAAGTTCCTATGTCCCTTACAGAGAATTCCTGTTGGGAATGAAATGATCTGGCATTCAGAAGTATTGACTTCTTTGCAGATGTCAGAAAGTAATGGAACCAAGGCTCCAAGAATAACTGGACTTTGAATTTAAAATGCCACTCAGGCATTCTTTCCTTACCACCAACATGAGTTGAGCCTCTCTAAAGTCTTACCTCTATGTAAATGTCATTCTACCTAGGATGTGCAAATATAGAGAGAGTTTGTAAGACAGGAAATTCTATATGGAGTTGGAAACTACTGTATTGTTGGAAACAGAAACCAAATTCAAACTTACAGCATGTGATTAGACGTATGGAGATGATGTTGGTGGAATGCAATGCTGAAGAGCTCACTTTCACATCTGGCACCCTAGCAGGGCTTTTTCAATTTTAGCTTTTGGTGTGTTGAATTTGATTCCCAATGTTCTAGAGTAGGCAAGGAGATACTTACTTCAGTTTCTATCCTCAAGGGGTTGATGGGGTTTTCACTGGCTTTCCAAGTATGAGGCCAGGCATATCCTTTTAAAAAGAGGAGAGAGGAACCCAAGATGAAGCATTCAATAATGTTGGGTCAAGGCCCTTTAAGAGTGTGAGTACTAACTTGTGATCATTAGCTCCACAGCCTGTCAATTTAAGTGTACTCATCTGGACAGGAAACAAGGATTTGGATGGAACCCATTAAGTAGGTAAGATTTCAGGAGCTGTTTTACAAATTTTAAAGGGAACTTGCATGCACCAGGTCCACAGAGCATTGTTTTGCTCTCTGGTGATGTTGCCTGGGTCCTACAGAAGACAAAGTGGATGCTTGGTTAAACTGCATGTGTTCTAGGCCCTGAAAAGGTGGATTTTATCTTTATATCACATACTGCTATGAATGACAATAAGGAAATCCGTTTTGCTTTGTAGCTCAAATCAAGGAAAAGGTTTGACTGCACACCTCATCAGGAATATATTTATTATACCTATGGCTTCTAACTAGCTGCCCCAGGTGCCTACCTAATCCTCTTGTAATGCTTCCTGTTCTCAGTTTTTAATTTTTTTTCTTTCTGTAGGCTTACATAAGATCTCTCGTGTTATTGGAATGTTTCTTTGTGTGTCTTATTCCTGAAGGATTCATAAGTAGTGTGTGAAGAAAAATCAGAATACTAATGCTACTTATTCTATTTTTACTCACTCATAGTTTTCCTTTGGGCTGAGCCTTTGTATTTTGTTCAATTTTCCCCCTCAAATTCTGACCTAACTCTATTAATCTCTTTTGAGCATAAATAGACCCCTGGTGGGAGATTTAGCTACCAACTTGAGAGGGGCTAACGCTTTTATAGTTTCAGTACAGCCTCACCACTACAAGTAGTCCCAGTGGCCACGGCGTCATAGCCTAAGGAATTCTGTAGGTTGTAATTGTTTTTAGGACACTGATTTCAGCTACCAATACATCTGATCATTTTAACTTGCTCCAAACTATAATATGAAGGTTTCATTGTGACAGCAGGAGGATTGTGACGTGGTACATTTGTGCTTTTAAAATTGGCATGCTCATCGCCTTTGACATCACTCTTGTCATTTCCTAATAATTATTCTCCAAAACGAGCTATTCCATTGGTTAATTTTTTATTAATGGAATACAGCAAAGGAGGTATTTTCATCAACATTCATTATTTTATCCAACCAAATTTTCCAGCAGCCATTTTTTTTTCTTATGTGCTTTTGGTTTCTCTTCACTTTAACTTTGAACAGTACTGAACCAAAACATAGGGGTTTCCAGGCTAAGAATGCATAACTCAGAGCTGGTTGTACACATCTCCTCACCGGGAGACAACTCTGTGAGAGATGAATGGTCTGGCAGAAGGACAATTACCATTGAACAAAGGAAGAGAGGAACAAGGAAAGAGTTGCTATCATGGCAATAGAAGACATATTAAATGAGGCAAGCTGTCCCAGAGAAGCAGATCCTCCTGAGCATTTGTCTTTGATGATTTATGACATAGTTACACACAGTGTCCTTGTGGCCTCAGATGCAGCAGACATTACTGTGACTATTTTTTTTTCTTTTGAACTTCATTCCATTCCATAGCACAATCAACAAAAGCCAGAGAGTTTCCTTTCTAATGTACTATGCTCCATTTAAATAGAGATCCTTTTTGTTTGAGGAAGAAAGGGGAAGGTGGACAGGTAAATTTTATTTGATAGAACAATGATGAACAGCACTAGACCATTCTCATCTTTCCTAAAATACTACGCTTTCTGCCACCACCACCCCACACACTCTGTATCACATAAATTTTCTACCACGTGCTTTTTTTCCAACCACAAAAAGAAGAGTAGAGCCCTCCATTGAAGTTCTTTTGTTGTTGTTGTTGTTATTGCTTTTGTTTATTTTTGAGAGCAGGCAAGAAATTCAATGGCCAGTGAAAGAAGAAGAGAAACTCATGTTCTCAAGGCACCTTCTACCCTAGCAGGCCTGGAGTCTGGGTTTTTATTAAGACTGTGTTATGATGACGGGGTGTGGTATGCATGTTGCCACCCAACCCAGATTGAGGCTGTCTGAAGGTCCTCAGCAGGTGATGGCTCCGTGTTAACTGGAGGTGTGTGGTCATCAACATCCAGCTCCAACTTTTGCAAGCAAGTGGCATCTGTAAGCAACCAGAGCTATCAGAATTTCAAGGTTTGGAATGAAGACAAATCCCTCCACTGTTTGCTCCTCCTTCTCTAGGGCTCTTGAGAGGAAATAGTCCATCTCCTGTCGCTACCTCCTGCTGGGTGTCTGCACTGTCATATCCCTGGTTAGAAAGAGCAAAATCCTTCCCTGGTTAATCCTATGTATGTTTGAGTATCACCAAACTATATCCCCAGTTGTTCATATCCTTTAGAAATGACCATCCAAAGACTGATGGCCTCAAGCCTTTTTACTCATGAGAAAGACCAGATAGTTGAGGACATGTGGTCCAAAGATCAAGAGAAACAGAATGACCACCAAGAGACATGAGAGAGGCAGAAGTCAGGTAATGCTTGGCAGAGCTCTTTTAACTGCATTCCAAACATCTTGAGCAGGAACAGTTGGACTCTGGTCTCAGAGCCAGGTTGCCCTTTCTAAGAGCTTATTGGCTCCTTCTTTTATAATTCCACTAGTGTTTATATAAAAACAGCAAGTCATGTTGGATGGCCACCACTGTGTCTAGATAATCAAAACAGATTAAGTATTACCTTTAAAAGAAACCAGATGCTCAATCTAGAATAAGAAGAATCATAAGCATTGAAATAACATTTTATTTCTTAGCTTTTCATTTGAAGCCAGATACTTTCAAATGTATCATTAGCTCATTTAAATCTCAACAGTCTTAAGAGAGAGATATAATCACTAAATCCACTACAGAAAACTTATTAGTAAATGGTAAAATCAGAATTCAAGCTTGAGCAATCAGAATTAAAGCTCAAAAGCCATATACTTTCCATTACATGATGTGAAAGTCTTGCTGAGTTTCATGATATAATATACATCATTAATAAAAAGAATTCTTCTCTTCCAATAACATATCCTGGGCACACTTTCTTTATAAAATCCAACCTAACTAGATTATATTTTTGTACTCTGGACCTTGAGTTCATTCCATTTCAAATTAAAGGATCATAATATAGCAGCAGGATAATAAAGTGCATCTTAGGACAAAAAGGACTATGTTTAACTAATGTAGAAACATTTCAAGTTCAATTACAAGCCTCTATTTGAGCCAAAGAGAAAATAGTTATTGTTTTGATGGCTTACTGTGATATTGTGAAAGAAATCATCAAATCACATGACTCACAATGAAAATGGCATCCTTTCATCAGATGAATAGTAGCAGCACATAATTAGAATTCTGAGATCAGATTTTCCCCCTTTGGAATGAAATTATAGGTCTGAGTCACGTTTGTGTTTAGTTTCTTCTTCCAAACCCAAAGATTCTAGTCAGTGGTTTAACATCTAAGGTTTTTGAGTTTCTTTTTCATTGAGTAAAAAAGAACCTTCTAATTTGTTTATTGATTCAGTACTAACCACTCCTATGAGTGTTACATTTGATGCTTTAACTGGTTTTCTCGTGTCTCAGTTTAGATTCTCCTTGAAGTAGACCAGATGCAAGCATTTGAGAACAAATGGTTTATTTGGAAGACAATCCCCAGAAAACACCAGTAGGAAAATTAAATTGTGAAACAGGTAAGGAATGAAAGCCGATAGAGGATATGTTTTTGAAACCAATCACTATGGTAAGCAACTATTGCTAGTACCAATTCATAAACCATTTTTTACCAGTTAACACAGAAGTTGAGATTAAGCATTTATAAACATATATAGAAAGCTGAGATTGACATGATATACAAATTAAATTTTATTTTATAAAAGCATTCATTAGAGACAAACAACAACAACAACAAACTGTACCTCACAACTGATGGGTTGTTAAAGGTATTAACATGGCCAAGATGTGTGATCTGCAGGGACTGCACACCCATGGAGGCTATTATTTTATTGATGTTACTGAGAAGCATTAATAAGTCATATCTCCCAGTCTTCTGTGCACATGAATGGAACAGATAAAGAAAGGATGATTTTGGCTTTGGGAATTTGTATAGGGCATCAGCATCTTTTGCAACTTTTTATTTTCCCTGGAAACAATTTGTAAGTCAATCCAGAAGGAATCACAAGTATAGGCATGAAAACCAAATGAAATTATCAAGATGAACACTCATTGGACATCTTTTGTAAAGCATTCTATTTCCTTCATAATCTTGACATTTTTAATTACTTGCATAGAGAGTCACCATTATTGGTGTGATTGTGACATAAAGAATCTTACTCCTTTGTCTGCCACACATGTGTATTTCCTGGATTATTTAATAACATTTTGAAAGAAAATAATCTCTGCTTCTTCTATGGTGGTAAAATCTCCTAACAGAACAACAGTCCTGCAGAAGAACATCTATAAACTCAGATAAAATACTAAGAATAAATTCTACCTGAGAGCTTGGAAAATGAACAAAAGCTAGCAGACTTTGGAGAAGAATTAATACTTGGAAAAAATATAAGTGCATTGTTTTCTGTCTTCAAAGAATTATCCTGAGGGAAGGCCACAGATGTGTGACATGGTATGGGGCACCTAAATCACTATTGGGAAAATTTGTCTTTCTTGCCTAAAGAACCAGAACATACAGCGGAGGCATGCACAGATGCTGGGAGGTGAAAAAAAACATCCCTGCAGAAAGAGAAGCCAAGGAAAGAGAGTCCTAAGCAGTGTTATAAAATATCCCCAAGTGTCAGGCTGACCTATGAACCAGTCTTGCTCTGGAAAACACAAAGAAGCTTGCGGCCTAGGCTGGAAGAACTAAACTGAAATTTGAGATGCCTCTCTCACTGGTAATACTAAGTTTTTAGTTTGAATATAATTAAATCTGCTATTAAGACAAAATAATCAACATTATTTGGATAAACATTGCAAAGTCCAGAGTCTCCAAAATATCACATTCATAATGTTTAGGGTATGATCCAAAATGTTTTAACAATAGCAAAAACAACACACTAGGCAATGTAACCCATAAAAGGTAATAGGTACATGCAAACTGCAAAATACCCCAGATGTTGAATTTATCAGGAGGGACCTAAGTAAGCTATTATAATTATATCCAAAGAGGCAAAGGAAAATACCCTCATAACAGGGAAAAGAAAATAATTCTCAGCAGAGAAGGAAGGAAGGGAAATACCAATTTCAGCTCCATGTATTCTTGTAAGGAAAAGAATCAACTTCAATTCATTTAGCATTTCTGGCTCATCTAAGAGAGGAGTCTAGACTGAGAAACACATGTGAAATTAACAGTGTAGAGGCACAGGCTCAGAAAACGGAGAACTTGTCAAAGAAGTATAGAATATTTTCCCTCCCCCCCCCACAACTTGATAGCACATTATTAAATTTATATTGAAGTGGTTCCTTTTGCTCAATACATTGTGTCTGGATTTCTAGAAAAAACCATAAGGCATACTAAAAGGCAAAAATTTTAAAAATAAAAAAATAAAAATAAAAACCCAGAAAAAAACATAAACAAAAACACAGTATATAGACACAGAGCAAGGTGTAAAAATTAGCCTTAGATATGGCAAGGATGTTATAATTATCAGATATGGAATTTAAATAGATATGATTAATATGCTCAGGGCTATAAGGGATGAAATAGTATTCATGAACAGATAGGCAATAAGATCAGAACGATGAAAATTCTATAGAATCCAAAATAAATGTTAGACATTAAAATTAGTGTAACAGAAATGAACAATGTCTTTGATTATCTTATTAGTATACTAGACAGGGCTGAGGAAAGAATGCCTGAGGTTAAGTATATCTAAATAGAAACTTCCAAAACCTGAGAAGCAGGGAGAAGAATGAAAAAAAAAATGTAACAGTATATCCCAAAACTATGAGAAAACTATTAACAGTGTAAATACATGTAAATGGGAATAGCCAGAAAAGATGTGCTGGATGAAAGGAACTGCTTCATGGGACTTCTTTAATAATGAAAGACAAAAAGAAATAGAAGAAATATTCAAAACAATAATGACTGATAATTTCCTCTAAATTGATACCAAACACCAAACCAAAGATCCAGGAAGATCACAGAAAACCAAGCAGGGTAAATGTAAAAGCAAAACAAAAGTAAAAACTACCGATAGACATATTATATCCAAATTGGAGAAAGTCAAAGATAAAGAAAATATTATTATGGAAGCCAGAGGAACAAAACACCTTACCTATAAAGAAGTAAAGATAAAAATTACATCCAACTTCTCCTCAAAATCATGCAAGCATGAAAAGAGTGGAGTGAAATATTGAACTATTGAGAGAAAATAAATTCTATAAATCTGTACTCTATGAAATCATCCTTCAAAGAAAGAGAAATAGAGATTTTTCTCAAACAAGAATGGAGGACATTTGCCACTAGTAGCCCTGCCTTACAAGGAATATTTTTAAAAGTTCTTTAAAGCAAAGGAAAAATACATAGGTCAGAAATTTGGGTATTTGTAAAGGAAGGAAGAACATCCAAAAAAGGAGAAGTAAAGGTAAAATAAAAACTTGGGTTTTTTCATTCTTAATTGATTTATCATACAACCTTATTCAAATATTATTTTTTTATTTCTTCTTCATGAAATATTTCACTGACTATGTTTTATAGAATGGACTTAGTGGGTTTTATTTCATCTTAAATTCTGAAGGATAGCTTTGCTGGATATAGTAACCTTGGTTGGCAGTCGTTTTATCTCATTGGTATATAATAATATATTAATTCAACCCTACTGGCTTTTAGGGTCTGGGTTGAGAAATCAGTTGATATATGCATTGGCTTGTTTCTAAATATGAATTGCCATTTTTCCTGGCAACTTTTAAAATTCCATAAATTCTATCCTTATTCTGTATATCGGGTATTTAATTATAATGTGTCTTGGAGAGAATTTGTTTTCCAACTTGCCAATTTTGCATTCTATTTGAATCTCACATTTGGATTTTCATCTCATTCCTAAGATTTGGAAATTTTTATGATATGATTTAATTGAAAACATTGTGCATTCCTTTAGTTTGTATTTCAGAGTCTTCGTCTATGCCAATGCTTCTTATATCTGATTTAAGCTATCAGTGATGTCTTCCATTGAATTTTTAACTTGATTTATTGAGTATTTCACTCCCAGAATTTCCATTTGGTTCTTTTTCAGAATCTCTTTATTGAAATGATCTTTTACTTCCTGTATTTCCTCTCTGAGTTCATTTCTTATATCTTCTTTTAGTTCATTGGATGTTTTAATGATGAACTTTCTAAATTCTTTCTTGATAATTTTCTCCACTTTGGGGTCAATGGCATCAGTTGTTGAAGTTTTGTGGGCTGTTTGGGGGTGGTTTGTTCCATTGATTTTTCATACTGCTTTTATGTCTACCATCTATTGGGATGATTATCATATCTATTTTTATGTAAGAGACTATTTAGTGACCTTTGTTATCTGAAGATTATTGGGCTGGACAAATATCCAGGAATTGATACAGGTGAACTCTGCTATTACTAGTATCAGTACCATTTTGAGACAAGACTTTAAACCCCATGTAGTATAACCACTTCAGAGAGAAGCCACATGTTAATCAACCTTAGGAAAAACAAAACTTGTCAATGGTGTTCTTCACAGTTTCTCAAATGCAAGTATATAATTATAGTCATGTTGTGAAAGAGGGGGAGAAGTTAGTTATTAAAGATAGTGAAATTTCTATTACAATATATAGGGACAGAAAAAGAAAGAAGAGAAAAATTGGGCAAAAGAAGAAAAGATAGCAAAGAATAATACCCAACAAGGTAAAAATAAGAAAAAAGATGGATGGGGAGGACTTGAGGTGGTAGCAGGTAGTGTAAGAGGACAAAGGTGGCTAAGAGGAGCAAGCATAAACCTGAGGTAGAAAACAAAGAATGTCCAATTAATGTTTTAAAATAGTAGAAGAAATTCAGTCAGATAGGTTGAAGGTACAATATCACATACTAGGGTGTTGAATCAAAATGAAGAGTAATATATGTATGATCAAAATTGGCATTAGAGCTACTTATAGTAATCTATGCCAAAGCAGAAAAAAAAATTCTTATTGCATCTGTCTTGTTTGGATTTTATGAGTATTTGGACTTTTAATATATGCTCATCACTTTTTTAGCTTTGTATCCTCTTAGAGGTGTTGGTGCACAGGAGTTACTTCCTAGTTGCTATGGATTTCTCATCAGTTGATTCTTGTCAAGTCAGGGGCTTGAGACTGCATGCTCCAATGATTCTGTGTTGCATATACAGGCTGTTTTCATTGGGAGCAGGAACACAGGATGCAGAACTCAGTGCTATTGCTCTAACTGCTGCAGGTTGCTATGCACTTGCTCCTCTCCACAGGCTCTTCTTTAAAATGGCATAGAGGTTGGTGGTTATCTACAAGTATAGATACTGTGATTTTGGGCTCTCTGTGGGTGGTTTATGGTGCAGAAGCATCCCCCTTACTGATGTAAATCACTGTGGTACTGTCCCTGTGGCTAGGATATAGTCAGTTGATTCATGTGCATCTGAACTCCCACTGTGGTTGTGAATAACTAGCACCCGCTTCACTCCACTGGGACTTTCTGGAGTGATGCTATCCAAGCACCTAATGGCTGCCCAGTACCACCTGGTTGTAGGCTTTCAATCAACTGTTTGAAGCAAGAAACCTCTGTCCAGGCTGATATCCATCACTGGGTACCATCCCTATGACTGGAAAAGAGAGTCAATTGGCCCACCTGCATCTGAGCTCTTAATGCCCATGATTATGAATCACAAATGCCATTCTCCATTGCTGCCTGGGACAGAGGATTTGTTGATCCACCTGCATCTTAGCATTCACTGCCTGCAGACACAAATCAGGGGCGTCTGCTCCCCTTCATGGCGATCTCCTCTGGGCATCACAGGCATTTAATCCATCACCATAATGCAGGGAGATGTCTGCTGGCCCATCTTTGCTTCAGCTCCTGCAGAAGCTGTGTTGACCATCGAGTGAGGGCTAGCACTTCTCAAGAGTGCATTGATCAGTTACACCCAACTCACCTTGTACACAATGAGGGGAAGTGGTTTCAGTAACTTTAAGTTAGAAGAAATACCTCTACTACTTTCTTTTAGACAGTTTATTGAGACATCCCATTTCAGAGATATTCCTTCTGGTTTTATTTGTTGTTATTTGAAGGTGGAGAAAAGCTGTGTTGGTTTGATTTCTTCCAGGGAGCTTGGCTAGCTGTGGACTTTACAAAATGACTGCCATGCCCAGCATGGCCCTTAGTTCACATTTTGAGTTAAACTGCTTGATCTCCTTTACTGTCTTTGCTGTTCTTGTCATATTTGAACTTGGTATGTTTTTCTCTCCAGCTGTTGTAACGCATTTTGAGAGACCAGAAGAACTTTAACACCAAAACCTGACAAGTACAAACAAATAATAATTATGAACAATTACACACAAAATTCCTCAAATGAAGTATTAGAAAAATCTATACTTAAAATTTTTACAATACATAAAAGAATAATATATGATAATTTGGTATGATTTATCTTAGGAATACAAGGCAATGATGATTTAACAAGCAAAAACCAGTCAATTTAATCCACTTTACTAACAGAAGAAACGTGAGAAAAATATATGGTCATTTTAATAGATGCAGAAAAAGTATTTGTCAAAATACAATATTCAATCATGCTAAATAAGAAAACCAGCAACACTAGGGAATTTTCTCAATTTGATAAGATGTATTTGAAAAAAAGGCCTATAGCTAATATCATCTTTTATGTGGAAAATATTAGTTATTTTCCCCTCAATTTGGCAACAGAGCAAGTATGATTTTTTTTCATCACATCTATTTAACATTTTATTATAGTTCTTAACCATTGCAACAGAATTATAAGGCAAAAAGATCAGAGAAGTAAAATTGTCTCTATTTGGTATGATTGGTATGATATGGTATGATTTGGTTTGATATGGTGATTGTTTATATAGAAAATCCAAGTGAATATCAGAAACACCATTGTAGCTATAATTATAATTTCAAGAATGTATAAAACAATTATCAAAGTATACCCTGAAATGATATATAGATTTCATACCAACTGTATGAAACAATTACCAAGGTATTTTATAATTATACTAACTACAGTTACAAGTGTGAGCTAATACTCTTAGAAATGGTACAGGATATAAAGTTAATATTGCAGATCAATGGTTTTTACTCTAACTGCAGGGGGAAAAAAGGAAAATTAAACTTGAAATATCATTCACTTATGATAGTGTAGAAAAACATAAAATACCCTTCAATAAATTTAAGATGACATTTAAGAACTCCATACTGAAAATTATAAAATATTACTGAGTAAAATAAAATAAAGTGAAAAGAAATAAAAAGATATTCTGTGTTCATAGATTGAAAGATTCAAAATTGTTAAGTGTCAAATTGCCCTAAATTTATCTAATTAATTCAACAGTATTAATTAAAGCTTGCAGTGGTCAATTTTATTTTATATATCAATTTGACTAGGTTAACTGATGCTCAGATATCTGGTAAAACATTATTTCTAAGTATGTCTATGAAAGTGTTTCTAGAAGAGGTTGACATTTGAATCAGTTTAATGAGCAAAGTGAAGTTCTGTTCTTATCAATGTGGGTGAGCACCATTCAATCTACTGAGGGCCTACATAGAACAAAAGACAGAAGAAGAATAAACTATTTCTCTTTTCTTGAACTTTTCTGTCTTAAACATTGGAGTCCCCAAATTTTAGGCCTTCAGACTTCAGGATTTACATCAGTCCATATCTCCCAGATTCTAGGCCTTCAGAGTTAGACTGAATTATAAAATGAGTTTCTTGGTTTTCCAGTTTTCAGACACAATACCAGAGTTCAGTTTAATTTTGGCAAAAAGATCAATGGAAGAGAATTCAAAGTTTGGTAAAGTAAGACTTACATTTTCATGGTCAATTAGTTTTGGTAGCAAAACCAATGGAGAAAAGATAATCCTAAACAAGAGCTAATAATATGAAACATTGAGAGGAAAATAGGAGAAAATTCTTATGACTTTGGGATAGGCACATATTTCTTAGTAGAATAAAAACAACATGAATACTAAGAGAAACACCAAAAACTTAGTCTTTTACAGTTAAGGATTTTCACTCTTTGAAAGACACCATCAAGAAAATGATAAAGTAAAAAAAAAAAAAATGGTGCAGGGTGGGATATAGTAGAGCACTTGTCTAGCATGCACAAGTCTCTGGGTTCAATCCCCAAAACTGCAAAAAAAAAAAAGGAGAAAATATTTATAATATTTATATTTTATATTTGACCAAGAGCTTGTGTCCATATTATGTAAAGAACTTTTACAACTCATTAAGAATAAAAATGGTCCCCACACCTGTAATTCCAGCAGCTTGGGAGGCTGAGGCAGGAGGATAGTAAGTTCAAAGCCAGCATCAGCAACTTAGGGAGTCCTAAGCAACTTAGCAAGACCTTATCTCTAAATAAAATATAAAAAGGCAGGAAATGAGGTTCAGTGGTTAAGCATCCCTGGTTCAATCTCTGGCACCAAAATAAATAAATACAGCACAATACAAATATGGGCAAAAAATATAAACAGACACTTACCAACAGACACTCAGCAAAATAAGTTATATGAGTGCCTGATAATCACATGAGATGATGCTCAAAATTATTAGTCATCAGGGAAATGAAAATTCAAGCCATACAAGGAATACTCACCTACTCATGGAATAAGTAGCCAAATAAAAGAGGTTGATAACAGGAAGTATGGGAAGGTTTTGAAATAATCACATGCTGCTGATGAGAATGTAAAATGATGCAGCCACTTTGGAAAATGAGTTGATAATTTCTTTAAAAGTTAAACATGTGCTTGATGGACAACAAAACCATTCCAATCCTTTCCCATAGAGAAAAGAAAATCTATGTCCACACAAAGATTTGGTCACAAATGTTCACGGCAGCTTTATTTCTAGTAGTCAAAACCAACCTCAGCATGTTTTTAAGATGTTGAATGCTGTGATGCACTTCCCTTTCAATCTAACAATGAGAAACAAAATCATACAAATATCAGAGTGCTCCTTGAGCCCTTCAGAGAGCTGAGGTTTCAAGGCAACCAGTAAACGGGTTTCAAAGGACAAGCAGCTCCAACCAGAGATGAATACATGACCCAAATCACTGTCAGCACAGAATGAGAGGAAGAGGGGCCTCCATGCAGGCACGTTTTGAAATAATCAGCTTGAATTTTGACTAATTCTTACAGTTCAAACAGAAGGCTAGAGAGAGAGTGTAAAATGGGCAGGGGCCTTCATTTCGATTTTTCTTTTTTATTGAAATAAATTTTATTTTTGATTTTCAGAAGTAAAAAAGTTATAACACTTTGTATAAACAGTTAACAAGGCAGTTGATATCAAGTTAACTTCATATACCATTAATGATTATTTTTCTTTTCTTGAAAACACTCAAATACACTTACATCACATTCTTTAAAAGACATACTTAAGTAATGTTTTGAACTACCAACAATAAAAAAAAAAGACATACTTAAGGATACTTGCATTTAACAATTTCCATGAATAACAAAACTCTAGTACATCCAAGTATTTCATGACACTTCAAATATTGTTATATGTCAATTTAACCTCTTAGGAACTTTGCATTTTTCACAATGAGAAAGTAGAAAATAATATATAATTAAAAAGAGCAAAACTGAATCATGTATTCTCTTTGTCAAAAGAAAACAGATTAAAACATAACCATGGAGACTGCTTATTTTTCTGTCCTTTACCTCTGGCTCGGGAGACAATAAATAATAATGCACAATTTATTGGTGAATATGAATTTGCTATCAAATTCTTCCCTATTTTATAAGGAAAGCAAATAGGTTTAATATTTAAGAGCAGAATCAGCATAAAACAATTTTGGTATTATCACAATTCAAGAAATGTCCATAGGACATTTAGAAAACAGGTCACTGACCATTTGCCCATTTGGAGAGATTAGGGAATCCTAAATCCACATAAAGAAAAAATTCAAAACATTTTTTTATCCTCACACATATTGTTTTTCCTCTGCACAAAGGTCAGATTGAATGTCTTTTGAAGATCACTTCTGCTATGATGTGGATATGGAAGATCACTTCTGCTATGATTTGTGTTGAGAACCACAGCTGAAGGGGCCCCAGCAAATTTCCAGCTGATTGGCTCACAGCGCCCCAGCAAACTTCCAGCTGCCAGTTGATTGGCTCCTCTGTGGTGATGCTCATTGGGCTGTTTCCCTCCTGCCCTTTCAGACCACTGAGCTGCTCATTGGGGGACTCTTTTGGCTCCTCCCACACAACCCAGCCAATCGGCCTCAAGAGCAGGAAGAGTCGGGGGTTGAGAGGCTCCTGGGAAACCGGTGGTGGCAGTTGGGCTCTGAGGGAATTCCTGAAGGGCTCCTGTGGTGCAGTGTGAAGTTGGTTTCTGCTTGACAAGTGGCTCCTGAATTGTGCCCAGCCAGACTTCGGCAGACTTGGATATGGATTAAAGGTGTCCCTCGAAGGCTCACAAATGGAACTCTTAGTCCCCAATGTTAAGAAATGGTGGTACTTTTAAAAGATGACCCTAGTGAGAGGTCACTATTGATCCTCCCCTCTGTCTGGTGTCCTATCTCACCACCTTCTCTCATGCCCTCCTGCATAGATTGTATGCCATCCACTATAAAGTAATTGGCCAGAGGCCTTGCCACAGCCAATGCTATCCTACTTGTGGACTTTCAGCTTCCAAAATTATGAGCCATCCTTTCTTTATAAGTAACCTAGCCTTAGGTACTTTATTATAGTTCTTGAAAACAGACTAATACAACTTCTATCTATTTTAGCAACTTAATGTAAATAGAAAGCAACCTTTATTTTTAAGTATGATCATAACACTATTTTTTAAACTGCAAATGGGACTCTCATGTCAGTTAAATAGTGAATTCTTAAAGACAGTTATTGGCCATAATTAAGGAGTGTGATGTGAAGCTCTCAAATTATTTATTTTTAACTCAAGTAAAGACTATAAGGCTACTGCAGTCATTTCTTCATCTGAGTAATTTGAAACACCTTTTGTTTCCAATTTCCCTAAATTTTTATCTGTAGTTAAAATAGTTTTCCTCTTGCCCTTGTCAAGAACTGCATCATTAGCACAAAGTTTTCTTATTTTAATGTTTGTTAAAAATCCCATTCCCTAAAGGTTTCTAGATCATTTGCATTTAAAATGGCTGTGCTCTCAAGGCCATGTCCTTCTTACTGCTACCCACTGCTCTGTTTCTGGGGAATTACTGCCTTCCCTGTCTGTCCTTGATACTGTTAGGTAATTCAATCTGCTCCTGCCCCTGCTAACCCTATTTAAATACCTTTCAATGAGTTCACAAGTATCTTTCATTGAATACCCCATTTTGGGGGGGTCCAGATGATTTTGAAACCACTACAGTTTTCCACCAATAAGATTGAGACGCAAGGCCTCTTCATTCTTCTGTTTTCCTTTTTCCATTGTTCGTGGGCCTCTCTCATAATCTAGGCTGCTTTTCTACTACTTTGTCCTACTTCCCCTCCTGTACTTCTTCCCTTTGGCACTTTAGTCATGGGAACATCCAGGAGGCCGTAGAAAACTCCACACTGCAGTCGGACAACTGCCCACTGCAGCTGCAACGGTGAGCACAGGTACGCCTGCCCAGACACACATGCCCCCCATTATGAATGAATAATGAGTCCCTCCTATATGCACACGGTTCTGATCTTTTTGCCTAATCTTCTCGCCCTGTTAATCCTATAAGTCCTTGTTGTGCCTAGTTTTTCTCAGTCCTATGGAGTGGCCTCCTGAGAAGGCTAGTGCTCTCCAGCCTATTTTCACGTTCATAAGAGAGGCTTCCCTCCTGGTTACACCCAAATTTGGACACATATTACAGAAACAGTTTTCTCCAAGATAGATCATTTTTACCAGAGACACTCCAGATCCCTAGCACTAAACTAAAATGCTCAGCTATAATCCTTAACTTCAATCCTTTGGCGTCCCTTCCTTACACCAAAATGGATCGTCTGCAATAGACTGTTTTACTCTCCAAAGTAGTTGTAGTTCTCTTCCTTCCAAATACAAAAAAAGAAAAGAAAGGAAAAGGAGAAACTTGACCCAAAGGAAATTGTTTTAAACAGGCTCGTGCCACTTTTCTCAAATTTAGCTTTGTAATTACCTTCCAACCCTTCAACACTTAATTAAAAGTCTATCTACTTCAAAGACCATTTCCCAAATAATTGGAAGAGGCTTTTCCATTCCTAAGGCAATGAACACACCAACAGGCATTACTATTCATATTGTCTGCTGAATTCGTAAGCTCCCTGAAGAAGGGGGGAAATTCTGATTAATTTACATATCATTTATTTAAGGAAGAGATAGAAATGATAAAGATGGGATTGGGAGGGGGAGGAGGAAGGAAGGAAGAAAGGAGAGAAGGGAAAAAGAGAAGAAAGAAAGTGTTGTATGTCCCTCTGGAGATGGCCCATATGCCCCCTTGGATGTGTGTGAATTCTTTGCTTTACTCCCAAAGCTTCTTACCTAGGCACTCTCCCTTGACCATGCATTAATTTGTGTCTCTGAAAGAGAGAGAGAGAGTAGGATGGAGGGTAGGAAGAAAGAGAAGAAGAGGAGAGGAGATGGAGCTGTGCTGAGGGCCATTGCCAAGTAGGAAATTTCCTTGCCAGCGTACCCCATGTTGCTTAGAGGAAGGACTCATGGAAATGGACTTGCCTTGGACATTCGCTGTGACATTGCATGTGTGTTTGAGAAAGGTGACCTTGCTCAAGGACCAGGGTGGATCCAGGTTTAGGGTGTATCCTGCAGGTTTTAGGAAGTATCCCGCTCCTTGGGTTTAGGGCATTCCCGGTTTAAGACAATCTGGGTTTAGGGCAGTTCCAGGTTTAAGGTTATTCCTGCTGGGAATAGGGCGTATCCTGCTGCCTGAGTTCTTGTGGAATTCAGAAAGTATTGGGGAAGTGAATTGGGCGGCAGAACTTGGATTTCCCCAGAACGTGTATAGAGGCCGGTGTGAGTTCGGGAATAAAGAATTGCTGTTTGAATCTACAAGGTGTGTGGTGGCTCGTGATCTTGTGCCCAGCCAGACTGCGGCAGATCTGGGAAAGAGAAACAAAAGGAACTGGCTGAACAGGGTAGAAATATTTCAGGTAATCACCTGGGCAAGGTGTTTACAAATGTCCTGGGAAGAAGGAATTAGAAGGCCACACCAGAGTTATATGTTATTTCAGATTGATTTTCTAAATATTTATGTTATACCCCAAACTGCTTCCCTGAAGATCTCCTACCTTGCAACGTACCTTTGAAACATAATGAGGTTCTTCTTGCTAGTCCTGAATGAGGTGCAGTGCTTTGGTCCTGTGGTGGTGATGTTAACTTTATAGAGTTGACAGTTCTTTCCAATGAAATGCTACTGCTTTAATAGTAATTGGTGATGCTAAAACTCAAAAGTGCTTGGTATCCAGGGCCTTCCCAGATGTGCTGGTGATATTGGCACCTGTGCTGTCCTTCTTGTGACTGGGGCAATTCAGCCAGAAGGGCTTCCAGAACCATGAGAGAGATGTGTCTGAGCAAGGAGTTGTACTAGTCTTGGGAGTGAGATTCTGAGGGTAAAAAAGCCATTGTCTGTTCAGTTGTTGGACTGTGTGAAAGCCTACACATAGAGAGACACTGGGCAGGTCAGTAACAGAGGGCAGTCTCTGAACCTGTGATGTAAAGTTTCTATGGAGAATTCCATAAGAAATTTATGGAAAATTTACAGAATGCGGGAGGGGAGGGGGGATAGGAAGGGGATAGGAAAGTCAGCAGAATACAACAGACACTAGTATGGCAGTATGTATAAACGTGGCTGTATAATCAATGTGATCTTGCAATCTGTACACGTAGGAATAATAAGAATTCATACCCCATTTGAAACAAATGTATGATATATGATATGTCAAGATCAATGTAATGTTTTGAGCAACTAGTAAATTTCTGATGTTTAAATAAATAAATAAATAATAAAAATTTAAAAATTACAGAATGCTCTAGATCCCTTTCTCTGGATGTTGCTCTTGGAGTATGTGGAGTCACCTCTGTCTCCTGGTGTGGATTTGTGCTTTGACTCCGCCTTTCCGTGGCTGTGGCAGTCATTCAGACCAGCCTGTGGGCCCGAGTGGGAAAGCAGCACTGTGGAAGTCCTATGTAGTCACCATGAATTACAAGATTCTAGAAAGTTGTTTGCTTTGGTTGAAATGCATGCTGTTCAGAATCCAGAAGGGAGGGATGAGGCAGTGGAATGTGATCTGAGGAATACCACACTGTCCCCCTGAAGTCCCATGAGCAGCCAGCTTAGCCAGTTCCTTTGTCCCTTGCTGCAGTTCCGTCTTGTATAAAATGAGAGTTCCCACACAAGTTCCTCTGTCCTTCCAAGGTGCCAGGAAAAATCACCAGCTATTGTTTTGAATGGAAAATACATGTTAAAATTTTCTAAGAGAGAGAAGAAGAGAGAGAGAGACACACACACACACACACAGAGAAAAAATGGAGAAAAATGAATGAAATGCCTGGGAAATCTGAGAGAATCATTTATTGATGATTAATCTTTGAGAGGTCTTCCTATAACAGGATGCATGTCATTTTGTTTTGCTTTAGGTACTTGTCCAGAATCTGTAGAATGTATATTTATTAAGCACAAGTTAAGTTTATTGTAAATTATTCTATAGAGCATAATTTATTCAAATACAGGACTTACAGGTTTTCTTCTTTGTTACCTAGACATTCTCAGTACTATTCCAGGTAAGCAGAGTTGAGTAAAGCGCTCATATTTTGAGCTAGTAATATTTGGAGAAGAAACAGCTTTCCTTTTTACATTCTGGATGTAAAAGGTTCTAAATATAAAGCTCAACAACACCCCTGGATGTCAGTACAAACAAGACAAGGTGAGTAGCTTTAGTAACTGAAGCCCCATAGTTGGAGTTTGAGCAGCACTCAGCCGCTGGCCTTCTGGTATACCAGAGCTTAGTGTTGGATTTTAAAATTGATATTCGATGTAAAATTAAAACCATGAACTTTACTCTGTTTTTATATAGTAAAAGCATAAGGAAGAACTCTTTTACAATGAAAGCTAGCTGAAGGTGGAGATTTCTCTGATTTTCCAGCTGCCAAGGGTGTGAGAGAAGGTGGAAGGATTTTAGACCTCAGTGACCCTGGGGCCTCTTTTGACTTCTAAAATTAGATGTCTGTTAAACTCCTGGCTTATTTGACTCAAACATGAATGTTTCACTATTACACTCCCCATGTTTGCTTCCCCACTTCCTGCAATGTTCTCCAACCCTGCACACATGTGCTCTTCATGTCTGCTTGTTCTTGTCCATGAGGACTTTGATTATCTGTCCCTTGCTCTCCCCTTCATGTATTGAACTTTTATGCTCCTGCTCTCACCCCAGGGTGGACAAACAAACCCAGAAATGACTAACAGAAGCAACAGGAAGTAAGGGACAGAGGAGGTGGGCAGTAAATAGCCTCTCTTAACTTCAAAGAATATTGGGCTAAGGAAAATAGTGGGAAGAATGCTCTCATGGGACTCCAGGACCTTGTAGCTACACGTATATTATTCATGTGTCTCTTTGTGGAAGTAGTTTGTCTTCCTTGGGATTTTCTTTCCACCTTTCTGCAGGTATTTACTGTTCTCATGGTGTTTGTTGGTTGCCCAGCTTCCTCTGTTCACAGACAAAACTTTATAATCCTTACCTCTGATGCTTGTGACCTCACAACTAATCCTAGCAAGGACTATTTATGGTTAATATGGTCTATTTTTTCAGATGGTGAATTTGCGTCCCAGGAATCACTCTCTTCCCTGGTGAGAAACCCCTGGAGGAAGACATTTGGAAGCCCTTAAATGACCTGTTGTGGGTCAGGTAGGTACCCATCCTGCTTACTCTTAGGATTGTACCCTTCCTCTGTCCATTGCCTCTTTGCTGTCTTCCAAAAGACACTACTATCGAATATGGCTACTGGAAGGGTAAGAGAAAGACATAACTTTCCAAGGATGACCTCTTTTGAGTGGTGTTAACTATGGATGCAGCCACAGAGGTAAACCATAAACCACTTCTGGGTCCCAAAGTACAGTAACTTTAGGCATACACCATAATTAGTGAATGATAGAGTGAGTGATAGGGGCTGGACTCTACCTTAATTTTGTATATTCCAAACCTGACAGTCGTAGCACATCTAGCTTCCAATATTGTTGATTTACATTTTCTACAACAAATGGAGCTAAAAGCTTTCTTGAAAAAAATGGATAAGTAGCCTGGAAAAACAAACAAGGACCCCTTGAACACTGAGATTTTCAACAGACCGATAACCACTGTTCTTTTAGACACACACAAAAAAATTTTGGCCACCAAATTTCATGCAAATTTCATGCTAGTTAGGAAGGTTGATTTCCAGCTGGACCAAACAGAAGTAAGATAACTTCCAGTTCTTATCAGTACAAAGCTGTGAGCAGTTGAAGACCTCCGCCATCTCACCTAAGTGTGTGGAAGTTGCTAATTGCCACCAACACAGGATGGCTGGTCTCAGGGACTTGCAAGCACAGCCTCTCTGGTAAAAACAGGTTGGATTTTGCCCACTTTATGATGACTTCCTCCAGTTGTTCCCATAATGGGATAAGTATAATGATTAGTGTTTCCTGTGCTTAGATCAAAATGGTCTGAATTCAGATTTTTCAAGTTCAATATGGTGGCCCCCTACAGAGAACTCTACTCCACAGTCTCTCTTTCCCTCTTGTCTGCCTTCTTCATACTTCAATTAAAGAAATGTATGGAACCATTGCTAATGGTTTTACAGACAGCACTCACTAAGACCAAATGAGAGTATTTACTGAAGCTCTGTGACCATACAGGAGTGGGAAAGACTGGTCACTGTGAAGGGTAGCAGGCCTTGCTGTCCTTTTCCTATATACAGTTAGTACCCTTTCTCTCAGGGGGCTGAGCAGGAAGCCAATGGCTACCTGGGTTTTCTTGTATGGATTCTTCCCATATTAAGTTGATTGATGCTGATCATAATCTTGACACAATTCTGGATGCCAAAATCCAAAATATTGAAATCCCAAAAGACCAAAATCTCTTTGAAGTCTATAATCCCCAAAATCATAATCCCGAAGAATTAAAGTCCAGAATGCTGAAATTCTGAGAATTAAAATCCTCCAAACCTATAAATATCATGGGAAAAAAAAAAGACTGTGTAAGAGGGTTAGAAATCAGTTCCTAGAAACTGGAAATCCATATGCAGCAAAATGAAACTAAAACCCTATCTCTCACCATACACAAAACTCAAAGTGGGAAAAGGACCTAGGAATTAGACCAGAGACCTTTCACCTAATAGAGGAAAAAGCGGCCCAAATCTTTATCAAATCAAATTAGGCCCCATCTTCCTTAATAAGACTCCTAAAGCACAAGAAATAAAATCAAGAATTAATAAATGGGATGGATTCAAACTAAAAAGCTTCTTCTCAGCAAAAGAAACAATCCATGTGGTGAAGAAAGAGCCTACATTTTGGGAGAAAATTTTTGCCACATGCACATCAGATAGAGCACTAATCTCCAGGATACATAAAGAACTCAAAAAATTTAACACCAAAAAACCCCCCACAAATAACCCAATCAAATTAAATGGACTAAGGAGCTGAACAGACACTTCTCAGAAGAAGATATACAATCAATCAACAAATATATGAAAAAATGCTCAACATCTCTAGTAATTAGGGAAATGCAAATCAAAACTACTCTAAGATTTCATCTCATGCCAATCAGAATGACAGTTATCAAGAATACAAACAACAGGAAGTGTTGGCAAAGATGTGGGGGAAAAGACACACACATACATTGCTAGTGAGACTGCAAATTGGTACAACCAATCAGGAAAGCAGTATGGAGATTCCTTGGAAAACTTGAAATGGACCATCATTTGACCCAGCTATCCCACTCCTCAGTCTATACACAAAGGACTTAAAATCAGCATATTATAGTAATACAACCACATCAATATTTATAGGAGCTCAATTCACAATAGCTAAACTGTGGAACCAACCTAGATGCCCTTCGATAGATGATAAAGAAACTGTGGTATATGTACACAATGGAATATTACTCAGCATTAAAAGAGAACAAAATTGTGTCATTTTAAGGTAAATGGATGGAGTTGGAGAATATCATGCTGAGTAAAGTAAGCCAATCCCCCAAAACCAAAGACTGAATGTTCTCTGATAAGTAGATGCTGTTCCATAATGGGGGGGCATAGGAAAAATGGAGGAACTTTGATTGGGCCAAGAAGAGGGAGGGGAAGGCAGGGGAGGGATTATGAGGGCAGGAAAGATGGTGAAATGAGATGGACATCATTACCCTAGGTACACGTATGACTTCACCTATGGTGAGATGCTACATCATGTACAACCAGAGAAATGAAAAGTTGAGCTGCAATTGTGTACAATGAATCAAAATGCATTCTGCTGTCATATTACCTGATTTGAATAAGTAAATAATTTTTTTTAAAAAAGAAATCAGTTCCAAGGAAGGAATTGGCCATGTGATATAGCAACAAAAATTTTGTTTAAAATGTCTCATTTGTCTGCATTGGCCTTCCTTTCAGTTGAAGAAATTACAGGTGCCTTTAATAAATTAAAGTTACATTTGCCTGAAGAAGACAGAAAATTTACTGACTGGTTGGAAAATAATTATGTACACAGTAGGATAAGAAGACACATTTAGGCAATGGTGTTACTGTTCAATCAGTAGTATTGTTCTCACCAAATCTGTGACCTGTACATGAATGCGTGCAGAATGAATTTCCAAATACCCAAACAACCTAGATGCATGACACAGAAAATGGGAAAATCTAACAGGAAATGCTTATGTTGGTATTTGTTTATAGCCATTCATAGAATTTCAGAAAGATCAACACCACATAGAGAAATGAATGTGAATGTTTTCTCCAAGAAGAGTATGCCCTGAAAGAAAAAAGCAAGTATTCATGATGATGCAAGCCTTCAAATACAATTAACGATGTGAAAGTCAGCCAACTCTTATGTTCCAGATCCCTACAATTGCCCACAGCCTATCCCTGTAATACAGTTTTTCACACATTGAATTTTGTTTTTAGTGTTTTTCCTTTCTTTTTTAAACATTTTTTATTATTATTTTAAAAACTTAGCATTATTTATTTATAGTTATCTAAACTTTGTATCTCATTTTTGCATAATTTCCAATACTGGAGGTATATATCCTACAAGAACTTTTAGAGAGTTCTAATTTATCTTATGCAATTTTTGCAACTCTGACTCCATAACAGTACATTGTCACAATGTTGTCTTTATGTGTAACCATTGCCTGTGTACATAAAAGTGTGGACATTTCCTTAATAAATGTGGATTTGCATTTGTGAATAAAATTTCTTGGCTCTTTGAACCACTGCATATGGGTGGTAACCCATCATGATTTTTTATCTATTTCCTGAAAAGTATTAGCTTGTCTATAATAGTATTTCTGATGACCACAGTTATAAAAGCAGGTACACAAAATTGCCAACTACAGTGACATGCATTTACACATTTCTCTTTTTGATCTATTTCCTTTTTATTTTACAATACTTGCTATTGAATCCAGAGGAACACTACCACTGAGCTACACCAGGGCCCTTTTCATTTTCATTTTGAGACAGGGTCTCTGTAAATTGCCCAGGCTGACCTCAAAATCATGATCTTCCTGCCTCCATCTCACAAGTCACTGTGATTACAGGCATGTATCACTATACTTGACATGATCTATTTTTTATGAACAAAATTTATGTGTTCCTGACACAACCACATTAATGTTTATTGCAGCTTAATTCATAATAACTAAGCTATGGAACTAACCTAGGTGCCCCTCAACAGATGAATGGATATATACACAGTGGAGTATTAGCCAGAAAGAAGAATGACTTTATGACATTTGCCAGCAAATGGATGGATAGAGGGACTGTCATGCTAAGTGAAATAAGCCAGTCTCAAAGAAACAAAAGTGGAATGTTTTCTGTGATATATGGAAGCTAACCCATAAAAAGGAGTGGGAGTAAGTGGAAGAATAGAGGTGCAGTAGATTAGACAATGGGGAATGGAGGGAAAATGTGTCAGATTCATTCTGTTGTCTTTCCTTTTCCTATGAAAATGTGTCAGATTCATTCTGTTGTCTCAAGGAAAGACAACAGAATGAATCTGACATATTTTTACCATGTACATATATGAAAATAACACAATGAATACCACCATCATGTATATCCATAAGAATGGGATTCTAACTAGCATGGGATATATTTCATGCTTGTATAATTATATCAAAATGAATTCCACAGTCATATATAACTAAAAAGAACCAATAAGTTTTTAAAAAGTAAGTAATGTTTATCTGTTCGTAGCTATTTTACCCATGAGACTATCTTAGCATAGCTATGTTCATACTTGCAAAATATATATTATTACTGCTCATTGCATAGAGTGGCCTATATAGTCTTCTACCTTGTTTAATGTTTTTTAAATAATTTTTCATTAATACGCAAATAAATGTCTTTTTTCAATTATTTATTTTCCAGAATTAAATTTTTGAGATTTTGATCTTTGGGAATTTTAGATATTAGGGATTTTGCTCTTTGGTTATTTTTATTTATCTATATTGGGTGCTGGAGTCAAGCCTAGGCCTGCACGAATGCTAAGCACATGCTCAACCCCTGTTCCTAGACATTAGGGATCTTGACCTTTCCGCGTTGCTTCACTTATGCTCTTTGAGATTGTGTTTTGGAGGATTATGGCCGACCCCAGGTAAATACATCCTTTCTTCAGGAGTTGCTAAGACATCAAAACCCCCTGGTATCCTTCTCTTACAAGACATTGCTGGCAAAGACAGCTTGTAAGATTTGCTCAACTTATGCATAACTCAGAATCCAATTTCTACTTAGTTTTCCACCTTCTCTCCTAGTCCACTGCCAACCCTGTGCCCCATTAGTCTGCTCAGCAGACTCAGTCCTACTCCCAAGCACTCGCTCACACCATCACCCTTTTAACACTGCCTGAATTGCCTCATTCTTATGGTTTGTGGTCTCTGTGTGTGTGTGTGTGTGTGTGTGTGTGTGTGTGAGAGAGAGAGAGAGAGAGAGAGAGAGAGAGAGAGAGTATTTGTCTATCTATGTTCTGCTTCTCTATATTCTATTCATTCTTGAGGGTTTAGTACAGTCTCTTCTTTTTCTCTGAAGTCTTTCCATTTCTTTCCCTCACCCTCTTTAACCTCACTGACCAAAATATGAGATCCAAAAGCAGTATGCAGATTCCTTGGAAAGCTTGGAATGGAACTAGCATTTGACCCAGCTATCCAACTCCTTGGTCTATACCCAAAGGACTTAAACTCAACATACTACAGGGACACAGCCACAACAATGTTTATAGTAGCTCAATTCATAATAGCTAAACTGTGGAGCCAACATAGATGCCCTTCAATAGATGAATGGATAAAGAAACTGTGGTATATAAACACAATGGAATATTACTCAGCAGTAAAAGAGAATAAAATTATGGCATTTGGAGGTAAATGGATGGAGTTGGAGAATATCATGCTAAGTGAAGTTACTCAATCCTTCAAAACCAAAAGCTGTTCTCTCTGATAAGTGGATACTGATCCATAATGGGGGGGGCCATGGGAAAAATGGTGGAACTTTGGGCAAAGGGGAGGAAGGGAAGGGAAGGGAATGGGATATGAGGACAGGAAAGATGGTAAAATGAGATGGACATCATTACCCTAGGTACATGTATGACTGGACATGTGGTGAGATGCTAATCATGTACAACCAAAGAAATGAAAAGTTGTGGTGCAATGATTCAAAACACATTCTGCTGTCATATATACCTAACTAAAATAAACTAATTAATTTTAAAAAATATGAGATCCATGTTTTTTAAGCAACAGCAGCTTAGGTAAGTTTAAGAAAAGCAAACTACCTAGCTCCACCCTGGATACACTGAATCAGATTTTATAATTTAACAAGATCCCCAGATGAGCCTTGTTAGCATTAATTTGGATTTTGGGAAGCACTGTTGTAAAACACATCCTGCATAACTCATTTGCCAGTTAGCAGCTGTTTCTCCAAATAGATTTATGCTCCTGAGAGAGTAGCCCTGAGTTTTTGTTCTATCCTAGTGCCATGCTCACAGTACCTACTGGCCCACTGTCCTAAAGTCATTCAATAACTATCTAGCAAGACACTGCTAGTCTCTAAGGACACCAATACAATTAGGTCATATTCTCTTAAATGTTTCCAGATATTTCTTTCTACCTAAATTCTATTGCCCTCACCAGGCATGGTGACACATGCCTACAATCCCAGTGCTCAGAAGACTGAAGCAGAGGAGCATGAGTTCAAAGACAGCCTTAGAAATTTAGCAAAGCCCTAAGCAACTTAGAGAGACCCTGTCTCTAAATAAAAAAATATAAAGAAGGCTAGGGACGTGGCTCAGTGGTTAAGTGCTCCTGGGTTCAATCCCTGAAGCCAAATATATAGATAAATTAATTTTTAAAAAAAATTTATTACCCTAGGTCTATACACCAACTGAAACAATGGGCTTTAAAAGCTTCTGAAAAACAATTTTTTCTCTTTCAGCTAGAAAATTAAAATGTTTTCTGAGTCCACCACAGGATGACTAACTAGATGTTCTAAATTCCTTTATGTTCTCACTAGCACACAGGACCTGGCTGGCTTAACTACAGTGCTCTATTAGAAGAAAAAATTCCAGATACAATGTAAGGAAAAGGGACATTGCCGGTCCCTTCCACCCTCAATCAGTTGTGGGAATGAGAAATTGGAGGTGGGGAATAGGTTACGAGACATGTTTGCTTTTCCCATTCCTGGCTACTTCCCTGGATCAGGAACACACAGAGAAGCTTTTATATCACTTTTGATTGAATTCCTGTGAATGTGGAAGAAGAGAAACCAAAATACCACTTGACCTCCCACTTACCTCGGGAGACCTGCTACTCCAAACCTAAAAAGCATCCCACTGAGCAAACGGGAATGTCAGAGTGGAAGAAAACAGACCTTGAGGTAAGTGCATGAACAGTGAGCACCAAGAGGACATTGTAAGGCAGAAACAAAATGTTTATAAAGAAATTGGAGATGGCTACTGTATTACCCATTGCTTTCTTCCATGTGATTCAAGACGGCTACTGCAGTCATTACATCTGCCTTCTCAACAGTGGGAAGCAGAATGTGGAGGGGAGATCAGCCTAAGCACCCACACCCTCCTAATGAACAACGTGAGGTGATAAATGGTATGCTCAGGTGAGGTACGTGAGCAGAGTTTAGTAAAAGAACATCGAGGAGAGTGAGCTGAGAGAAAAGTAATAAAGGATAGTCCAGATATCAGAGATTATCAATGGGAGAGCCCTTGCCACCATTAGGTGTGAATGGACGAGGAGATGGAAGGAGGGCTCCCTTATCTACAGAGAGATCAGGAGGTGTGGCCAATGATAAAATGTACCAGGCCAACTTATAGCCTAGTACAACAGAGAAGAAATTTCTTTCAAGTGACTTCAGAGCGAATTATTTTGAATAGAAATCCCTAGTGATGAATATCTGGTTAAAAAAAAAAAAGAACTGCAAATAAATCACAAATTCCCTCAATAATCTTATAGTTTGTAGGAGTCCAAAACCTCTACCTTCTCAAAGTCTCCTCTTGGTGCCTCGTTGGCCAAACAGAAATGGAAGTCAAAGGTCAAGAGAGTTCATTGATGTGTTCCATATGATTTCATTTTGAAGGGTGGAAAAAAGATGGGAAAGGCATAGAATTGGTTTTGAGGAACTACCAGAACACACCCAGGTTATCTCTTCTGATCTCCACATAACACTTAGGCTTCTATTTCATTGGCCAGAATTAAGTTGCATGGCCACACACAAAATGTGTGACTCTATGGCTGGTAAACACCAGGTTGCTCATTATCAAAGAAGAAGGTCTGAATGAATTCAGAGAGGCAATAATCAATTTCTGTAATGTAGGCTGTTCCCTGGCATAAAATTATCATGGTACGTTTTTCTACCTACTGTCTTTAATGAAATGGATACATTTTAATAGTAACTGTTTACTAATGTTCTATTGTTGAAACTATGCATGCTATTAGGTATTGGTTACTAAACTCTTCTGCCTTTGAATCTAACCTATTTTTAAAGGAGGGTAAAAGTCATTAATTCCCAGCTGAGTGGATAATACTCTTTGGTATACCTGAAAAAGGCCTCCCCTTATGTAGCCTCCTGGTCAGCAGAACTGCTTTTCTCAATGAGCAGTTGAGTACGATATTCCTGCAGCCATTTATCTTTAGCCATTCAGGGTTTGCATAGGATGCAGCATACAGAACACAGAATTCCTTCCAAGTCTCCTGAATTTTCTGCCCTCTGTGCCAGAGGGTACATTTAGCGCCCCAGTTCTCCTTCTTGGACTACTTGAAGGCAGTAGGACTCACATCTTTTCCCCATTTCTATTGATATTCTTTATGATATTAATGTTTGTGAACTGAAAATCAGATTAACTTCCACTAAAAGTAGAAAGATTCAGCAAGAGAGTTATAGAAACACCATGGTTTGTAGGTGGAGGTTTTTATTTCTGAACTTAATCACCTATGAGGAAAAGGGACTGGGGATCCTGAAGTTCTCAACATGGGGTCACTGGTCTCAGAGCCTGACAATCACACATGCTATTGCAATGGAAATCCAGTACTAACACAGCCCTCCAATAACCTGCCTGGGAGATTTATCCCTTCCGTGCCTCTAACAAAATCTTAAGATGCATGAGGAACAGATTTAGCCATTTAATATAATATTTCTATGTCCTTTTAAAGGTACAGATATTTGGGCTGAACAATTAATATCCTGTTAATTTAAGATTGTCACAAACCAGAATATAAATCTTATCTTGAAAATGTATATGCATGCAAATAGAATAAAAGGAAATGAGAATTAGATATGGAATAGGGAAGAATGGCATATTTAATATGCATCCCAAAAGTCTGGTTTCATGATAAAAAGTCAGCTATCTGAAACTTTGTGTACAAATTGGTTTTCTTTGCAAGTGGCACAGAAAACTTAAGAGTGATACATCATCTTTAGCTTCTCTAGTGTTTGGGGAGAACAAAACAAACAGAAAATGCTCACTGGTTTATGTCTGATGAGAATCAAGTTACATTTCACATAATGGCAGATCTGCATAACTGAAATTAAACTGTTGTATCACAATGTCAAAAGTCTACAAGGCAAAAATAAATTGTAGTTCTTATTTTCTTCTTGGAGATTCTGTAATAAACCATTTTTCCCCCTCCACTCATCTTCCCAATTTCTATCCTCTTATTTTCATAAATAAACAGATAAAAATATCAGTCTCTCAACTAATTTGGGCTTGTGATTGAAACTGCACCAAGGATTAAATGGTCAACTAACAGAAGAGTGATTTAAAAGCCATCCCACTCTCTTTTTGTATTCCTCGATGAATGCTTTGACAAGATGCCACTGAAGTGTCTCAGTATTGATGTGGACACAAAGGCAAGAAGCTCAGTGATTAACATGAGACAAAATATGACAGCTTTTCACTTAGTGAATATACTCATTTCTAATGATTCCTAATTTGGCGTGCCATGCTGATATGAGGTTTATAAATGGGAAAGGAGAATTTTACTGTTCTCCTTCTAATATTACACACACAACCAATTATATGCAAACCCTGGATGACTAAAGAAATGTATTTGAACAACACTTCTGTTTTGGTCAAGAATAGCAAAGGAGAAATAAAAAAATAATAATTGGGGAAAAAGCTCAATGAAACAGCCAATAATAAAATGTCCTGAAATTGTGGAGGAAGGCAAATGGGAATGAAGCAGCCTGTCTCCTGAGACCATCAAAAGATGGTATGAAAAATGGAGAAAAACCTGTGTCCAATATCAGGATGGACTTAGGGGAATAAAGAAAGAAAACATAAAATGATACCAGTTAAAAAATTAAAGAGCAGGGTCCTGACCCATTATATTACAGGTCATATGAAATTTCAAAGAAAGTACCTGGTTCTAGCAGGTGTGGTTGGGGTGGGGGGGTTGGGTGTTCGGTTGTGGCCAATAGACCCCAAGTGGCAATATTTAAACCTGGTGGTTTAAACACTCTCACGTTTATAGTCTCAGAAAATCCAACTCATTAATGCTTCCACTATGATTGAACTTATAGATGCTGAGTCACACAAATAAAACTCTCAAGAGGCTGTGAGGTATAAACCATAGCAACAATTTAATAATTTACAGTGAAGACCACAGCTCTCAGGAGGAGAGCCTATCTTCTTCCTATTAAAAAGCCACACAAAAAGGCAAATAAAATTCCGAAGTTGTCGCATGAGCATGGAAGTTTACTATGGATTGCAAATGTGTAATTTCATGGAGAACATATTCACAACAGGGGTTAACTGCAGAGCAGGTGTCTTCTGGCCATGAGAATGTGCTTTAGGGACGTGACTTTTGGGACTTTTTTTTTCTTTGCTCTCTTTTGTCTTTATTTCACTTCTATCCACTTCTTTCTGGGATATCTTCTTTCTGTAACATCAGCTAGGTATTATTAATGTTGTTGTTATTACTTTTATTTTAATCTGTCCTTTAGATCATTTCATTTCCTTAAAACACGCCTGGCCTGCATCTGCCAGCTGGATGTACCATATATCGAAAATATTTTTGTTCAGTGGTAGAACACTCACTTAGCATGTGTGAGGCACAGGGTTCAATTCTCAGCACCACATAAATGAGTGAAATAAAGATCGGTTGACAACTGAAAAAATATTTTTAAAAAAATTGTGTCTGTACTGAACATGTACATACTCTTGTTGTCATCTTCCCTTAAAAATGTAGTATAAAGTCTATTTGCATAGCATTTACATTGTAATACGTATTATAAGTAATGTAGAGGTGATTTAAAGTATATAGGAGAATGTACATAGATTATGCACAAATCCTTCACCATTTGACATCAGACACTTGAGCATCTGCAGATTTGGTACCCACAGGCAGTTCTACAACCAATGTCCCATGGATACCAAGGAATGATTGTACTCTAAAGCATCTTACTACTCAAAGTACAGTCTGGGGACCAGCAGCATGAGTGACACGTGGAATCATGTCGGAAATGCAAAACCTCAGGCCCCACCCCCGACATACTGAATCAGATTGTGCATTTTAATAAGACTGTCAGGGATTCAGGTGCACATTAATATTTAGAATGCATTTCCCTGTCTCCTTCCTTCTATCTCTATTTCTCCTTCCATCACTCTCACCATGACCTTTGCCTTTATAACTGGGTCAACTCTAATTCAATATTGAGGGTAATCTCAGGTATAATCTCTTCTCTATACTAACCCATTATGTTTTGAATTTATATCTTAGGTGTCAAATTAACATAACTGTTGTATCCAGGAATATAAGCTCTCTGAGGACTGGACCTAAAACTGAGTTCTAAAGCACCAGGGATGTACAGGAGATAGACATACGTGAGGCTTACCTAAGACATAGCTCTATAATCAAATGAATAAACATGAATTCCAACTGAGGTCTCCTGCCTTTGGATTAGTTTGGATTCCACCAATTGGAAGTTACATAAAAGCAATTAAAACAGTTTAGGCCAAAAGGAGAATTACTGGCTCTCAAAACTTACAGGGAATGGAGTCCACATCATTGATGACACAAGACCCCAGGACTCCTGTCACCATCCTCTGCTCACCATGCTGTGCTCAGCTTTATACTCCCTGCTGGCAGCAGGTGTTCCCTGGGAGAAGGATGTCTGCATGTAGCTTTTCAGCCCCTGGTTGATTGCAATCTGATTTTCAATGTCTTGTAATTTACAAAACAATACTGCTCCTACTACTTGGGGATTGGGGTTCTGATGTATTCAGAATCAAATTAACTAATTTATTTCATTACTGCTAAATCCAATCATGGAAAGCTGATAAAAATAATTACTAAGGGGATTATTAAGGAGAAGAAACATCGAGGAAAGAGGTGACTTGATCTTGTACTCACCTCCAAGGACCAGAGGACTCACCCAGGACTTTGCTAATGATTAGTGGTCACCAAGATAGACTCTCTCTCTTTTTCAATTAAGTATTATCACTATTTTTACTACTTCAGTTTATAATCCATTTATTATTGAGATTTCTTTTTCCAGCAAGAGTCAAAATGCATACAGCTAATCTGGTCCCTCCAAATTGTTTTCAATATACTTAGGATTGAAAGCAAGTAGTTTTTCATGACATTATTCTAATCATCACATCATGCAACTTGCTGTATTGAGGTTTGTGTGCAAATCCCACAATATAATTTTTACATATGTATGAAAACAAGAACAAACCACTTTGGGGGGAAAGCTTGTCAAGTTTAATCTTATTTCCTATTTGGAGTGATTTCTCACTCAGGGAATATGAACTTACTTAGCAGTGCTGTTTCTCCATAAAGAAAGCTTCACAAGGAATCACATAATAACAGCCCCAACTTTATGAATAAAATTAAAGTCAATCATCCTTGGAAGGCATGACTTGAACTGTTTACTAATCAGAATGAGTATGGAAAATGAACTCTGCTGTGCATGTTAATTTTTCCCTCTTCTTTTCTTCCCTCCAATCAAATGTGGCATGCTTTAAAAAGCACGGATCCAAGGTTCAGACAGGAGTTTGCACTTTTGCTGAGGAAAAGACATTGATTTGGAGATCTGGAAAATGAGGCTATGTTCAGTTAACTTCTTGTTTATCTTCCCTATAAAACATACAGATGCTTTGGTACATCTTAGAAGCAAGGCAAATATATTTTCCTTCATGTAGGCCAAAAGCAAATGTGCATGTCCCTTGACGAAGGTGGTGACGGAATTCATCCATTTGAATAGAACTGTTTAAAAATGACTGAAACACTTCACTGTTAAAAAAAAAAAAAAAAAACATGGTTCAAACTAGGCACTTAGAGATGGTCCTGGGGCCAGCTGTCCTTCTGAAAGATTACTTAGGAAAAGATTAAAGAAAGATTACTTACTGAGCACTTAAAATATATTATCTATCAGAATAGCAGAGGAAAACAGATGGCACACTACAGTTGGATAATTTAAGCAGGATTTATTAAGTGGATTTATTTATTTTCTGTCACTTGCTCCTGCACGCTAACCCATTGGATGTCATTGTCCCTGAAGATGCTATTTCCCTGTGACTTTGGTTCTGTTACATCTCCAGATGCAGTCTTGAGGACAGAGTAGGAACACTAATGGAGGAAGTTTGTCAATCATCCTAGAATGCCATCACAGCAAAATGAGGCTGCGCTGGTTCATTAGGACCACTCCAAAATTCAGAGGCAGGCAGTGGGGACATAGCCTTATCCCAGTGGCTACAACCCCCCAGGCCACGTCGTCCAGAAGCAGAGCTAAGACACACTCACCAGCATCTTACTATTTTGCTGTCTCCTTTTGACTTCCCCATCCCATCCTAACAAGCCCAGAAGATCTTTATCATCTCAGAGTTTCACCTTCTCACCCTGCTTTCAGGATACTGCTTTTTAAATGAGTACTTATAAATTTATAGACTACCAGGACAGAATATGATTCTACTTGCAAATTTAGACCACAGTGCTCAAAGGAAAGGCATGATCCCATATACTTGGTCTTAAAATTTTAGCTATTGAATACTGTGTATCACATATTATCAGTAACTATTACAATCCTCATAAATGTTGCTAAGTCTTTTTTTTTTTAAATCTCATCTCAATTCCTATGCCATGAACCCAAACACTCTAAAGTATGTCCTAAACTTGCTTCCAGCCCAAGTCCAGCACTGAGCAGCATCACTACCCTTTTCCTTCAGTTATATGCCTACATTACAATTTATATGCAACTCTTGGGATTGCCATAACAGACCACTAAAACTGGGTGGTTTAAGATAACAGAAGTTTATCCTTCCACAGGCTAGAAATCTGAAATCTAGCCCTAACAGGGCCATTCTTCCTCTGAGTGATTTAGAAATGCATTCTTCCTTCCTTCCGTTTTCCTAGCTTCTGATGGTGCCTGGGATCTTTGGTGTTCCTTGGCAAGTAGCTATCTTGTGCCAATTTTTGCAGCTGTCTTTGCATGAACTTCCTCCTTCTCTTTGTGTTTCCTCTGCATCTCTCTTCCTATAAAGACACAAGTAATTGGATCTATAATCCTCTATAATCCAGTGTGACCTCATCTCAACTTAAATAATTATATCTGCAAAGACACTATTTTCAAATTTAGGTCACATTCCAAGGTTCTGGGTAGACGTGGATTTGAAGGGCCTCATTGAACCCAGCACACAATTCAATGTCATGCCACAAGCACTTCCTTCCCCCTTCACCCACACACACTAACTAGCCTAGGGCTTCCAACTCCATTGAATCTGTGGTCAGGAGTAGACACAAGAGTTAGCCTAGCATACTGAGCCTCTGGGTCCTGCTATTAAAATGCAATATTTGGCATTTACCTTGCTCTGACACTTTAGCTGTACCTTTCCAGAAAGGCATTTGCCCTGTGGACTGGGGGAGGGTAATATATTTTGGCATGATGCTGCTGCATCTTGATTTATTACTGAAATGGAATTAAAACCCCACTGAGTGGCCAGCTAGCCAGCACATCATCTCTAAGGCATAATCCACTTTATCCATTTATAAAACACTTCAGAGAACACAGACCTGTTGGACAATGGTTTTGACATTTCTGTAGCACCAATAAAGGAAGAGGCTAAGTTCTTGGGAGTCAATTTGACTTATTGGTACCTTTCTGTTTATGTCTTGCCTTGTAATGCAGATTTATGGAACTAGACTGAACTCCAAGGCAAAGCCAGAGAGAAAATGCTGGTAAAGAGCAAAAGAAATGATCTCTTGCTATATGGACTCCCGAATTGAAAAGTGTAAATAAATTAAAGCTTTTTAAAAATCATTTTACACAAATCAAAACAGAAAAGCAATACCCTTACCATTTATTTATGGATATTGATCTTCCTCTGAGTGTGGCTGGAGAAGTCTTGCTGTGCCTAAAGATTCCTTGACCACTGAGTGTTAATACAGTCTGGCTAGGTGGCTTTAGGCTGGCATTTTTTATTGATGGTTACCTTGCCAATTCACTGAGAAGATCAGGATGACCAAAATAATCTCAGCTGGATAGCCACCAAAACCAATCATTAAGGAATAATCTCACAAACTTTAGGTAGGGATAACAAATACAATGTTTCCTGTGGACCAAGCAGGAACATAAATAAAAGAAATGGCTGCATGAAAATTGGAGCCCCTACTACTTAGAGAAGGTGCTATTTACTTTATGGCCCCATCAGAATGGATCAGCATGAATAGGGTCAGCTATTAAAGTTCTTTGATAAAAAAAAATCCAAATTTTATATAAAATGTCTTCATTTTAAAATGTAGATGAATGATTGAAATGCTTCAAAAACACAGTTCAGGTAAAATAATGATAATAATAATCCATAAAACCTGGCTTCTGTTAGCATCTACTGATGTAAAAGTCGTGCTTCATGCTGAAAGAGGGAATATTCTTTGCTTATGGGGTAAAAGAGCTTTCCAATTTGAACTGTATTGTTAACAATAGGTCTGCTTTTCTAGACAGAGAGACTTGGACTGAACTCATGGCTCCGACACTAATGAACACAAATCCTTTGAGCAAGTTATTTTCACTATTGGGACCTCAGTTGCTCTGTTGAAGCAAATGGTCTCTAAGTGTTTCTATTTGCTCTAATTTATCCTGTGATTCTCTGGTCAAGTTCCTTGAAGGCAGCTATCATGTCTCTTTTCCACAGTGCCTGACAGTCAGCACTCAGCAAGTGTTTTCCAGTATGGGATGAATTAGTAAGTGAAGGAATCCATATTATCCCTAGTTTCAAATCAGTAAACTGAGTCCAAAAGAGGCTAAGTAACATGCTAAGCTCCCACCATTAGTAAGGGTAAAGCTATGATAGAAAACCTGGGTCTTTCTGCTCATGAGGAATAAATTAAAAGGAAAAGCACTGAACCTTGAACCTGAAGGAAGATGGACCAAGGGGAAGCTCCTCTTCAGTTAGCTGGACAGCAGTTCAGCCTAGTTCTGCTTCTTACTCCTGGTCACTTTATTTTAAAATTTTAGAATAATTATTCTTGTTATAATTCACTCATAGAAAAACCTACCCATTTTTAATGCTCAATTCTATAATTTTGAAAACACCATCATGTAATCACAATGGCAATCAAGGTAGAGAACAATCCCATTAAAAGTATGCAGATATTAATTACTCTTTTATTTGTCCCCACAACTAATATTCATTATTTTCCAGAGATTTTCCTATTGGCATTTCATTTTGGATAGTTTCTATTGATGTCTTTAAATTCACTGATATTTTCTGCAATGTCTAGTATCCTTTTAATCCCATCCTGTGCATTTTTCGCTTCAAATATTGTGTTTTTCACACCTAGAAGCTGAATTGGGATCCTTTTCATATATTCTGTATCTATCTTAACTTGCTCCTGCCTCTGACGTCTTAAACATAGAGCATTCCATTATAATAACTGCTTTGAAATACTTGTTACTAATTCTATCATCTTCGTTATTTCTGGGTCCATTTCAGTAAGTCAATTTTTTCTGATCATCTTGGGTCATACTTCCCTGTTCTTTTACACATCTGATAATGTTTTATTGTAGGTTAAATGCTTTGAATTTTACTTTGATGGATGTTCTATATTCTTTTATTTTTAAAAATACCCATGGACTTTGTTCTAGGATCCAGAGAAGTTACATTGAAATTCCTGGATCTTTTTGAGGTTTGCTTTTAAGCTTTGTAAGGTGGAATCAGAGAAGCCTTTATCCTGGGGCTATTTTGCCACACTATTAGGGCAGAAGCCTCCTGAGTATGCCACCGCAAGCCCTGTGGATGATGAGGTTTATCTACTCCAACTGATGGAATAGGAACTCTCTGTGCCCTGTGTGAGCTCCTGTCCTGTGTTGCTTCACCTGCTTCTTCTGGGAAGTTCTTTCGCTCGACTTACGTGTTTCTTTCCCTGCAAAAACTGGTTAGTAAGGGCATCTCCAGAGTACTCTCTCTCTCTCCTCTCTGCTATTCTGTGCTCTCTATGGCTTGGCTTCAAAAACTCCTAACGCCATTCCTTAACTCAGCAAGAACTTTGAGCTTTGCTGAAGTTTCTCCTCCTGCATTAGTCTGGAAGATCTCTCCAAGAAGTAAGTTGGAGCAATGGCAGGCTTTTTGCATGTTTGTTATCTAATGTCTGAAAAAATTCATATATTTTTCTAGTTATTTCTTTATGAATTGGAGGTGGGATGGGTGGAGTGAGAATATAAATCAAGTCCCTTTATTCCATCTTGGCAGAAAGCAGGACATCGATTGTTTTTTGATCTTACCATCCTTTCATTCAGCTACCCTGAGTATTTTCTTTCAATATTTTCCCCTTTTGTCCCTTAACAATGCCCAATTCAGATCTCCTTCCTTGTCACATTGTCTCCAGTTCTTAAATAAATTGGAAATGGAAATAACTTTATTATTTTATTTCTAGTCAATAACCACAGCTAATTCACTTTTCCAATTGATCTATGTTGCTTTTACATTGCCACATCGGGTCTACTTCAGTGTAGTATTGATTCCTGCTGCAAATGCCCAGCTCCCGAGAGCTGCTGCCTGGTCTCGGCATACAGCTGCATCCCTGGTGTTGGAATTCACTTCTAACACTACCCCTAGCATCTCCACCACCATTTCATTCATAAGTTCTTTATATTGTTCACCTTCATTTGTATTCATTCAAAAACTGTTGTAGAACATCCATTTGTCTGGTTCCTCCATCAGGTCCGGGAGTGATGATGAAAAAAAGCAATCGCTCCCATCCTCATGAACTGCAGCATATTGCAAAGACAAGAGACAATAACCAACTCTTCATTTATATATTTGTAAGAGTACCACTTCAAATACTTTTATTTCTTGCAATATTATAGACTACCTGTGCTAAAAATATTCTTCTGAAGACTTGAAAATGCTGGATAAAGTTGTTTTTCAAATAATTATTTAAAAGCATAGTTCAGCTGCTGATAACGTAGGAGCAAGGAATTTATAAATCAGGTACAATAAAAAGTGTAATTGCTTTGAAATAAGGTAGAACACGCACCAAAGTCTGCATCTCTGGGGTACTAAAGGCTAGTTTTAAACAGGTGCCCATGTGAAAGGGGGAAAGGACCAAACATGGAGCCCAAGAAGAAGACATCAGGTTAGAAACCTCCACATGGATCTGGGACCCCAGAAAGTGATGCTATCTGGGGGAGAAGTAGCCATAGCTCCATCTCACAGACAGGTTGTTTCAGTGTCCTTCTCAGCTCTAGGTGGAGCAGAAAAAAGTCTCTTCTGAGAATTCATTACTATGGCCTTCAATCATCTGATATTGGGGCTTGGATTAAGACATGAAGACCAAAGATCCCCAGGCCAGAAATGTAATTTAAAGTACTACTGACAGTTCACAGGGAAAAAAAAAATAAATGCAAATGACTCTAACATATGGCAAGATGATAAACTTCAGTAATAATAAAGGTACACTGAGGTAATTGTTTGCAGTGACTGAATCAACAGAACTACTATAGTCTCTTTACCCATTGCTGGTGAGTTTGTGGAGAAACAGGCCTCCTCATATATTGCTTGGGCATTACAAAATGCTTCAACCCTGTAGAGGAGAATAGCTACTGAAATTATATATGCATTTACCATTTTATGCATCAAACCCATTTCTAGGAATCTATCCCAAAGCTACACCAGGAAAAAAAAAATTACAAGTTGCTATCCATCACATGGCTAAAAATGCAGCTTTATTTTTAATAGAAAAAGCCTAGGTTTGGGGATATAGCTCAGTGACAGAACACTTGCCTAGAATACATGAGCTCTGGATCGAGTCCCCAGTGCCAAAAATTAAAATAGCAAAAGAAAATATAAATAAAAATATGCTATATACTATTGCATAAGAAATATATTAGAAATAAAATGAGTGGAAATAAATGTAAAGAATGTAAAATGAGTGGAAATAAAAAGAGGAAAAGATACATGACGCAAATACTGACCACAGAAGGGGGAAAGATAAATATATGAATTTTAGAAAAATAGAATTTCATCAAAACGTATTATGAGATAAAGAAGATTACAGTATATTGATAAGTTGTTAACTTTTCCAGGAAGATATAACAATTAGATGTAACATTTCTGACTTTGTGTGCACCTAATACTATAGCATAGAAATACATAAAGTAAAACTTATGGAGAAATTGAGAAGACCATAGCATAGTAGATTTCTAACCACATGCTTGGTCATTGTTAGGTCAGGTAAAGAAAACTCATAAGAATTATAGCAGAGTTGGCCATGCCCCCTCCAATGTCTGGAGTTAGTTTCCTTGCTTTCAATGGGTACTAGGTTTCCTGAAATGGACATTTCCCAACTTCCCTGATACCCAACTGTGGTCATGTGACCAAGTTCTTGCTACATTAAAAAGTATGGAAGTGGTAAGCACACCTTCAGGATGATGTATATTTGAGAGAAAAGGTGGGCCATCCTGGTCTCTCTGGTCTTCCCTCCAGATGGCTGGAATGGAAATATGAAAGGAAGATGTGGTGATGGACCGTGAGATGGAGACACGTGCCAAAGGGAAGAGCATCATGTGGTCCTGAACATTACAAATGCTGGATTACTTGTGTGGTAGCTGTTAAGTGACACTGAAATAAGCTACAGTCTAGTGTAAGCCACTATTATTTGTAGTATTTAGTCAAAGACATCTATATCATAATGAGTGCAGATTTAGACCCTGGAAGTGGAATTGCAGGAACAGAATCTCAGTGGTCTCCTCTTGGGAAATGCACTGTGGACTCTAAAGACTTAGACACAACAGGCTGGAGTCTGGGACCTGTGGCCAATCCTCCAGTAGGTCTATCTCCTGAGATACTTTTCAGGTTTTCCAAATGGACACAGTCCTCTTTCTCAATCCCTTTTTTTCAAATGACTTTAAGGTGATTTCCAAAAGTTGGAAGAAGGTAGAAAACACAGAGACCATTACTAGAACTCCACAACAGGAAATTTCTGCTTAGATTATTGTTTTCTAAGGTATCCACAGCACATACTCATAATATACTATCATATTTGTGCAACCATAGGGTTATGTGAACGAGGTTACTCATGGTCAGTGATGACCAGCTTCCATGTTCTGTTCCTTTACACAGGCACTAAGGAGAACAACATCTTGGATGTACTTGTAACCTCTTTGTGGTTAAAAAGACATCCAATGCACTGCTTGATTTTACACTTTTACATAAGATCTTTGGCTCTGGTCACTCCAACATGGAACTGACACAGAAGCAAGCAGTCTAAGAATCCTATGGGAATCATGACAAAGAACCCACATACCTAACCTGTAAAAAAAAAAAAAAAATAGGGAAACAAAGAGTGTCCTTGGGAAGTAAATTCTGTTTATTTGAAATTTTGATGATCTAGTCATGACTCATTAGTGGAAGAAGAGTTTAAAATCATAAAATAATTCTTCACTCCAGTATGGATATGAAGCTGGATGATCCAGTAAATTTTCTTATAGTTAACTGGTGCATGTGGAAACACCAGCCCTCCCTAGTGAAAGTTGGTAGAAAAAGTGTTTATTTGTTTGTTTTTTTCCACTTTGGGTAATATGGGCATTTTTATTTTAAAATATTTGACAAACATTACAAATATTTAAGGTGCACAATGTGATTTGATACATGTACACATACTATGATGAATATCATATTCACTCTAACGTATCTGTAATCATCTATGCTATATATGAGATCTGGAACTTATTCATCTTGTAATTTTGTAGTATGGATACTTGACACTACTAATTATTTCAAACCATGTACATAGGATATTATTCCATTTGCTTTTGTTTTCTGCAACCTATTTCATCAGTTTTGTTTTTTTTAATTAGTTATGTATCACGGCAGAATGTACTTTAATTCCTTGTACACAATTGCAGCACAACTTTACATATCTGTGGTTGTACATGATGTAGCATCACACAATATGTGCAGTCATACATGTACCTAGGATAATGATGTCCATCTAATTCTACCATCTTTCCTACCCCCATACCCGCTCTCCTCCTCTCCCTCCCCTTTGCCTCATCAAAGTTCCTCCATTTTTCCCATGCCCCCCCCCATGATGGATCAGCATCCACTTCTCAAAGAGAACATTCAGCCTTTGATTTGGGGGGGGATTGGTTTACTTCATTTAGCATGAAATTCTCCAACTCCATCTATTTACCTGCAAATGCCATAACTGTATTCTCTTTTAATGCTGAGTAATATTCCATTGTGTATATATGCCACAGTTTCTTAATCCATTCATCTATTGAAGGGCATCTAGGTTGCCTGTTTGTAACTGTGAAGAAACATATTCCCAGCCAATCTATTTTTTAAAATTTTGAAGAGCCAGGCATAATGTGCACACATGTAATTTTAGCTACTCCAGGGTTTAAGACAGGAGGTTCACAAGTTCAAAGCCAGCCTGGGCAACTTATTCAGATTACATCTCTAAATAAAATAACATGGCTGGGCCTGTTGCTCAGTAGTAGAACACTTGCTTAGCGTGCATGAGAGTCAGGTTCATCTCTAGTATGGCAAAAAAAAAAAAAAGACAAAAATTAAAGAGGGGGACAAGGGAGGAAGAAGGAAAACAAATCAATTATTTTGCTTTATGTGGTCACTTGAAATAAAAACAGGGGGGTGATTGAAAAATAACTGAAACAGCAAAATAAGATTATCATTTATTAAGTGCCTACTATGTGCCCAGGAAATACCTGCACATTATCTGTTATTTTAACAAATGCTATATGATATTTAGTGTGTTATCATGCCCACTTGACAGAGTCAGGGAACATTACTGGCTGGAAGCAAAGGTATAGGGAGAGAAACCAGCTCCTCATCTAGGATAGGGTGGGAAACACTAAAGTGTGATGTGATTTTTACCAACCTCAGTTGGAAAGGAAACTCCTGTCTTGCTCCTGAGTAACTTGTCCAACATCTTCAATGTTGGATTTCTCTTGTTCTTCCCTGCTCCTTGCTTGATAGTCAAAATATTGTCTTTCCTTTCTTTCTGTACTTGGTACCCTCCGTTGGGTCATTTTCTCTTTTGCATTCCATTCTGAGGACATCCCCTTGCTTGGGTTTCCATTTTTTGTGACGTTGGGCAGTCCTCTGTATTCCAGATGGGGCTTTTGTGTACAACGCCAAACGACGGCTCTAATACTGGGGTCTTTCTCCTTCCTGTCATTTTATTCTACAATAAGCAAGAGAGAAGCCCTAAAGATGAATTTCAATGTGAAGGCAGAGCCTACAGAATGGTGCAACCACTCTGGAAAGTAGTATGGAGATTCCTCAGAAAACTGGAATGGAATCACCATTTGACCCAGCTATCCCACCCCTCAGTTTATACCAAAGGACTTAAAATCATCATACTATAGTGACACTGCAACACATCAATGTTTATAGCAACTCAATCCATAATAGCTAAGTTATACCCTCATTGGGGAAAGGGGGGGAAAAAAAGAGAGAAATGAATTACAGTAGATGGGGTAGACAGAGAAGATGGGAGGAGAGGGGAGGGGATGGGGGATAGTAGAGGATAGGAAAGGCAGCAGAATACAACAGACAGTAGTATGGCAGTATGTAAAAACGTGGATGTGTAATCGATGTGAATCTGCAATCTGTATACAGGGTAAAAATGGGAGTTCGTAATCTACTTGAATCAAATGTATGAAATATGATATGTCAAGAGCTTTGTAATGTTTTGAACAACTAATAATAAAAAAAGAAAGAAAAAAAAATAATAGCTAAGTTATAGACCCAATCTAGGTATCTTCAATAGATGAATGGATAAAGAAAATATGGTGCGTATACACAATGGACTATTACTCATCCATAAAGAAGAATGAAATTACGGCATTTTCTAGTAAATAAGTGGAACTGGAGACTATCATGCTAAGTGAAATAAGCCAATCCCAATAAAACAAAGATTGAATGTTGTGATATGCAGATGCTGACTCACAATAGGCGCAGGTGTGTGTGTGTGGCGGGGTGGTTCATCAGATTTGACAGGGGGAAGTTGGGGAAAGGCAGGAGGGATGAGAATGGGAAAGACAGTAGAATGAATTGGACATAACTTTCCTATGTTCATATACAACCAGTGTAACTCCATATCATGTATAACCACACACTTGAAAAGTTATACTCCATGTATATATGTCAGAATACATGCTACTGTCATGTACAACTAAAAAGAATAAATTAAAAAAGGATGAAGTTCAAGCTCCTTAAGAGGCCAACATAACAAGAGAGCTCACTCAGATATCACTTCATCGTCTTATGTTAAATATACTGCAAAGAATGAATAGCTAAACATTCCTTCTGTTCATCTTCTGGCAGGACAACTAAGCATCTCTCCTCTGAATTCTTTGCCCTGGTAATAATGGAGATTAATAATCCCATGTGTCTCCGGAATGTCACAAGATACTCTGTGACATTTTGGAGGCAAGGGCCTGTGTGAGAGGATAGAAATTGATATTTTGAGAAGAGTAGTGTGACTCAATTCCAGAGAGAGAACAATTCTTACTTCCTGTGATGCTGGGGCAACAAATGAGTTGAAGTGGCAGGAAGTAGAGAGGTAAGGACCTCAGATGCACATGTGTTCTGGAAGGCTAAGCCCTGGACGCTGCAGTGTTCCTAACGAATGGAGCAATGCTACTGCCAGACAGCTCCAGAGCAGCAAGTACAAAACACCAAACATCAGAAGTGCCTCGTAAACTTTTCAGAATTCATGTACAAGTAAGAAAAAATGACCAGAAAAATGCAACTGAGTATATTTTCTTCAATTGTTAGCAGATCAGTGTTAAGTCATTTTTATTTTAAGAATTTGGAAATATAAAGAACTAACATTTTTTTGTGTGCGTTTCCAGAATTCTGGTGCAAATCTACAGCTCCCCAGTTTCTGTCTAGCCACTAACTAACTTTGGATTTTCCCTTACTCTAATTTGGTAAAATTTTACAATTTTTCAAGCACACACCACAGTTGCTTGACTCTTGAACCTGTATGTGTCATGACATTGATTTAAATACTTTTATCTTCTATTTCCCACCCACAAAACTAACACTCTCTCTCTCTCTCTCTCTCTCTCTCTCTCTCTCTCTCTCTCTCTCTCTCCCCCCCTTCTCTCCCGGACTCACTGTGCTGTCATCCTTAGGTGGACAGAAGTCCCCACAGGACCATGTGGCCTAAAGGGGGTGCCTAATTTGGCCACTACTAAACACTACTAAATATAGCATAGAAAACACATACAAAAAAATTATAAAATTTGTGTGTAGCTTTCATTTGAAAAGGAACAAAAATTTTAGCAGCATTAAGAGAATCTTATGCAGAAATGTGGTTTTATCAAAGCTGAGAAATACTATGAACTAAAAGACTGTCACTTGTCTTTTATTATAAATCTGATGCACTAGTAAAGGTCTCAAATTGTTCAGCTCTGGTTACAGATCCATAAAATAGTCCTCTCTAAGGAGCTATTTCAACCTGTTTTATATAACCCTCATTATAAATTAATTCTCCCTGACAACTAAGAGGGGAAATATTTTAATCTAGGTAGACAAAATCATATTCTTCTAAGAAGCGGCTTTAAGTTCTATATTCTGTTATTAGAAATGATTTCATTAAAGTTCAGCTGTGATTTGCAAACTAATGTTGTTTTGATGGTTTTAATACCCAGCATAGGTGCCTGGTTTATCTATCAAATTAGTCCCTCTTGATAAACATTACGTTGGGAGCAATCTTGGGAAATGGTGGTGAAATTGAACCTTGTTTCATGTTTTGATTACCTGTATTATTATTACTTTTCCCCCCTGAAAGGCTTTTAAAAATTAAATTTTTCTGGGGAATAGAATGAGAGCAAATATTACTCTTCTATGCTGATATACAAGTGTAAAAATAACACAAATGTCTCAAAGAAACCAAAGACATCTCTGCCCATGGGAAGTTTGTCTTCCTGTCAGAAGCCTATAGATTAGGTTTGCTACATTAAAATCCAATGATATGTATTTCAGTTGAGGGGATATTGGAAGGAGAATTATATTTCTGTGTTCCAGGCATAAAACCTCAACAAATAATTCAGTGATTAATGAACAGTGGTTTCTTTTGTTAGGGATTATGGCAGTGTATTTTGTTGCTGAGCGATTCTCTTGAGCAGAGTGGTACAGGTGATGAATGTCTATTTTGAATCAACTCCTGTTACAATGAAGTGCCAGCTGATTCAAGCTCTTTCAGTCACAACCATTCAAATGTATCTCATGCTTTTTATAAAAATCTGGGTAATATCTGTTTGAAATGCTACAACTGACAAGAAGTACACTTCCCTGGAGACAGAAGATAGATGGGGATCTTTGAATTGATTTTTGAAATGTCATTGTCAGGATTGCCCTGGATAGTCTGCAATCACTCAATTGCAGAGTGGCTCCCTAGCCTGTCCTCCTCACTCTCCATACCAGCTCCACCCAAATCAGAGTCGCTGGAACTTACAAAAATCTATGTGTTTTCCTTTTTTTGTATCTTTCTGAATCTGTGAGATAATTTCAATCATTAAAATTTGAATGGAAATACTACACTTTTCTGACTATACGTTCGATTATAAAATGTTTGAGACTTAAAAAGGATCTGAAAGATCATCTTTACCCTAAGAAACTGAGTATAGAAGGTGACATATTTGTCAATTGGTTGGTAGAAAAATCTGACTTGGAACTTAGCACCATACTTGTATCTCAATCAGTTTGTGTTGCTATGACAAATTACCATACACTAGGTAGCATAAACAACATATATTTATTTATTACAGTTCTAGAAGTAGGAAGACCAAGCCCAAGCTCCAGTGTCTGGTGAGGGCCTGCTTCCTAATGTGTACATGTCCATCTTCTTCTATGCCTTCACACAAAGGAAAGCAGAGAGAAGAAAAGCAAGGTTTCTCCTGTCTCTTAAAAGGGCACTGATCCCATCATGAGGGTTTTGCTCTCATGACTTAATTAACTGCCCTTCTCCAAATACCATCACACTGAAGATTAGGGTTTCCATATGTGAGCTGGGAGGACACTAATATTCAGTCCATAGCTACATGGTACCCCATAGGTGTTTGGTCAGTTTAACATGAATTTAATCAAATGGAAATATAGTCTTAGTTCTTAGCTCAGAATACAACAAAGGTGCTTTAGAGATATTTTAAGTAGCTTGGAAAGCTGTCTCTGATCAGAGAAGAGAAACTAACATTTCTGAAATTCATACTATGTGCCAAGCATTATGCAAAATGCTTTATATACATATTTTATACAATTCAATGAGGCTTCTATTTTGTCTTTTTTTCTCTTCTTTATTCCTTAATTTTTTTTTTCTTTCATGAAAAAAATCAAGGATCATGAAATTTAAGCAACCTGGCCAAAATTATCCAACTAGTAAATGAAAGAACTGGGATTCCAGCTTGGGCTATCTGCTTCCAAAGGTTGTTTTTTTTAACCACTATCTTGTGACCAATATTTTTGCTGGCCAAGTTAAAGAGTTGAAGTGTCCACAGAATGGTTTTAAGAAATGCTTGTCATGAAACAGAGATTTATTGATACTGAAAGGGTTGAACTGAAAAATGCAAACACAGTAGTTTAATTTTACTTCCAATTCTGGCAACTTGGCAAACTAAGCTAATTCAGAAACTCTCATGGAACAACTACTTGGAGGGCTGGATGGATTTATTTTTAGTGTGATATGCCTTGGGGGGAATGAACAGAAAATCATATACACACACACAAGAGACATAGCTTTAAGCAAAGACGAGGGGTCTCTATATGGAAAACAAGCCTTGTGGGAAATTAATTTTCAGTCAAAAATTAGGAAACACACACATTCACGTTGAAAACACTAGAGAAATTAGTGATAGAAGGAACGTACTCAACACTGTATAGGCTAAATGCAGGGCCAACATCATACTGGACAGAGAAAAACTAAACGTATTTTCTCTAAAATCAGGAACAAGACACTGTCACTATTCCTATTCAACATATTCCTTGAAACTCTAGCCAAATCAATCAGAGAAGAGAAAAACATTAAAGGCATACAAATAAGAAAATAAGTTAACTATCTCTGTTTGCTGATAACATGATCCTATATCTACAAGACCCCCAAAAAAACTCCACCCAAAGACTTCTAGAGCTGATAAACAAAATTAGTAAAGTAGCAGAATACAAGATCAACATACATAAATACATTGCTTCCCTATACTCGAATAATGAATCTACTGAGAAAGAAATTAGGAAGATTATCCCATTCACAATAACCTCAACAACAAAAATAAAATACTTGGGAATATAACCAAGGAGGTAAAAGACCTCTACAATGAAATCTACAGAGTACTGAATAAAGAAATTGCAGAAAACCTTAGAAGATGGAAAACTTCCCATGTTTTTGGATGGGTATAATTAATATTATCAAAATGACCATACTACCAAAAGTGTTATACAAGTTCAATGTAATTCTCAGCAAAATATCAATGACATTCTTCACAGAACTAGAAAAAAATAGTTACGTTAGGTAGCAGTGGTATGTAAACCAATAATATAGCAGGGTCCTCTTTAAATTTCTTTTAAGGCTAATGAACAATTGAGTAACTTATGAAAAAAAAAAAAAAGCAGGAGTACTAACCCTGAGAATAAACACATGGAAACAAAGGGAGCTAGTTAAGAAATATGTCAAGAAGGAAAGATCAAAAGAGTTAACTCCTAAAAAGTTTAACTGAGATCATTGTACAGCCAGGCTTTATAGCCATAGGTTTCTCAGAGTATATCAGAAGGGAAATCTTTTTAGTAGTGCAGATGCACTAAGATGAAGTTTGTCAGGTCATTGACTCCAGCACCCACCTTAACAGAGAATTGACTTGTAGATGAAGCCCCCCCCCCTCATGGGATGGTCACCATGACAGATGCAGAAAGACCAAGCAGGGTCAAAACTCCCCAACCAATGTGAAGGAGGAATCAAATATTTGATTGGTGAAGACTGCAGAAGGTGGAACCTAGTTCTCAAGACAGCATAAAACAGCAATAAATTTGGAAGTAGCATTATTTCTTTCATCTTTCTCTGCTCAGAGATGACCCATTTTTTCTCAAGAATGTTCTTTGCTTAAACCTTACTATAATTTCACTCATACTAAAATTCTCTTCCTTAACTTTTTGTGTCTGACTTTAAATTTTCTTTGGTTGAGATTCAAAAACTAAGATTTGGAGTTTAAGCTCCCTACTCTCCAGTGACAGTGCTAACATTTATTTGCAATAAGAGACCCAGAATGACCAAAGCAATTCTAAGCAAGAAGAATGATGCTAGAGGTATCACAATTCCAGACTTCAAATAATAATACGGAGCTATAGTAACAAAAGCGGTGTGGTATTAACACCAAAACAGACATGAAGACTATTAGAATAGAAGACATAGCAACAGATCCCACAAAGATACAGCCATTTGATATTCAACAAAGGTGACACAAACATTCATTGAAGAAAAGATTGTCTTTTAAGGGGTAAAATTGGATATCCATGTGTAGAAGAATGAATCTAGATCTCTATTGCTCAACCTCACTAAAGTCAACTCAAAATGGATAAAATACCAGAAACACTGCCACTGCTAGAAGAAAATCTAAGTTCAACATTCCAAGATATTGGCACAGGTATCAATTTCCTTAACAAGACTCTAAAAGTACAAGAAATCAAGTCAGGAATCATTAAGTAGGATGGTATCAAATAAAAATGCTTCTGCATAGCTAAGGAAACAATAAAGAACATGAAGAGAGAGCACACTGAATGGAAGAATATCTTTGATACCTGTTTCTCAGACACAAGATTAATATCCAGAATATATAAAGAACTCAAAAACTTAACACCAAGGCAGAAAGAAAAAAAACAACAACTGGGCAAAGAACTAAATAGACACTTCTCAAAAGAAGAAATACAATGGCCAACAAATATTTGAAAAAAAATGCAGATCAAAACTATAATGAGATTTCATCTCATTCCAATCAGAATTATCAAGAATACAATTATCAAGAATACAAATAATAAAAACAAATGTTAGCAAGGTGGTGGGGAAAAAGGTACACTAATGTTGTTGGGGGGACTGCAAATTATTGCAACCATTCTGGAAAACAGTATGGAAATTCCTCAAAAAACTAGTAATTGAAATACCATAAGAGGCAACAATCCCACTTTTCAGTATTTATCCAAAAGAACTAAAATCATATACTGTAGTGATACAGCCACATCAATGTTTATAGCAGCACAATTTACAACAATCAGGTAATGGAACCAGCCCAGATTCTCATTAGCAGATGAATAGATAAAGAAAATGTGACACACACACACACACACACACACACACACACACACACACACACAAACTGAGTCTAACTCAGCCATAAAGAAGAACAAAATTATGTCATTTGAAGGAAAATGAATAGAACTAAAGAATACCACGCTAAGCAAAATAAGCCAGACTCAGAAAATCAAGGAGATTGAATGCTTTCTCTCATATTTAGAAGCTTGACCAAAATAAGTGGGAAAGGTGTATTAGGGAAATCCCATGAAAATAGATCAGTGGAGTAGAAAAAGGGATTGAAAGGAAGGGAAGATGGGAAAAAGGAGGACTGGTGTAATGAAATCAACCAAACTAGCCTATGTACCTATATGAATATACCACAGTTAATTTCACCTCAATGTTTAGCTATAAAACATTAATTTAAAAAAATATTTTTTTTAGTTTTAGGTTGACACAATATCTGTATTTTATATTTATGTGGTGCTGGATCAAATCCAGTGCCTCATGCATACAAGGTGAGCACTCTACCACTGAGCCACAACCCCAGCCCCTAAAGCACTCATTGAAAAAAAAAAAAAGTAAATAAATAGAAGGAAGCATTAGAGTAGAGGAAAGGGAACAGGAGAAGGGAAGAAAGTGGAGAAAGGGGAAGCACTGAGAACTGAATTGGAGCAAATTATAATCCACACTTATACATTATATCAGAATGCACCCCAATATTATGTATAACTATAATTTGATGACAAAAAAATTAATTACAAAACACACGTGAAATATTCACCATAAGTCTCACATCAGGCACAACAAACAACAGGATTAAAACCCCAAGAACTTGAACTACTTCAATAGTAATATTATACACACACCACACACACAAACACACATACACATACACACACCTAAATTGATGATAAAGATGGAAACCATTGGGAAATAACAAGATTCTGAAAAAAAAAAAAAAAGATGACAAGAAGAAAAGAAGAAAAATCAAAGTACAATTTTTAGAAATGAGAAATGCGGAGGTTTAAGTTAAAAACTCAATAGCTCATTAGCAGGTTAGAACTGGCTGAGACAGTTGTAAATTGAAGAGGGTTCCGAGAAATTTTCCAGAAAGGAGCTCAGAGTCTGAAGAGATGGAAAAAAAGAAAGAAATTCTAGGCACCATGGGGATGTGGTGAGAGGTTCCAGCATTTACCTACGAGGAGGGAAGCAAGAGAGGACAGAGAGAACGGACATGGGCAATATGCAATATGTTATTCAATGTTCGGTGACCGAATAAACTTCCAGAAGAGATGGAGGCATGTATTTTCAGGTGGAAAGCATAGAGGCCCAAGGAGTTTAACCAAATACAAATCTATTCTGTTTCAAGGGAACACTTTGGTCAAACTGTAGGCAGACCCTTCTATGCCAGCATCCAATCAATTAAAAATATTTTATAAGGTAATAAACAAAGAGCTCATAACTCAATTACGGTAAAGAGGAATGAAGAAAGCACATTATTTTTTTAATGAAGTCCCCCAAGTTTAAGCCCCTTTAAAAGGAAAAAAAAATGGAATACCTGCAGTCATCACTGTTTTTATGGGACTTCTTGAGGCAGCTTCCCCTAGCACTATGTCCCATTAACTTCCAATTAGCATTCATAAAGGGACACATCTAGAAAACAAAAGATTAAAAGGAATGTGTGTGCATGCCTGCATGTGTACGTATGCATCTCAGAGTGTTTGTGTTGGGCTCTCTGTTTGTTTGGGTTTGTGTAGAAAAGTAAAGGAAAAGCACGGATGTGGATGTGGCCATGTGGCATTGCATCCTGGAAACTGCACAGCAGTGTACCTGTACTGCTCCCAGAACAGCACCATCCTGGTGACGGAGGAAGGGTCCTTTTAGCAGTGCATGCTGAGATTGCTGCACTCATAAACCCCAGTTCTCACATCAGGTGTAGGAGAAAGAAAGGAAGACAGACAGAAAGCAGTGAATGCAGGCAGAAATTTCTACTGTGGCACCTTCACGTATAACTTTAATAATTTGAGACACTGCACTCACAACAAGATATGGATAGATTTGGGTTCAGAAATTCTAGTAAATGAATAAAAAAATCACAGCTGAGCATCTGGAAAGATAATTGTCTCCTAGGAGTAAATGATTATGGCTGTAACCTCCTTACTGAAAGTCCAATAGCACGAGTGTTTTATTACCTTAATTGAGCTTTAATCTGAAAATGACACAGCAAGACTTTCGGTTTTGAAGGAAACAGGAAAAAAAAAAAAAACATGTATTTTCCAGATATCTTTAGAAAGCTATTATATAGAATGAATCAGAATGATTGCCACCTATTCTTTTATTAGGATCCCATAAGTACTGTCTGATGGGTCTAATCCTCAGTAATACCATAGAATAGTAGGTAAGAGCTCAGATCCTAGAGCTAAACACCAAAGTCCCACTCCTGCACTCACAATTCATTACTGGTGCTTTCCTAACAAGTGACATTATCTTTGTGTTTAAATCCCTCCACTAATAAAAATGAGAGAGTGGGAATAAAAATAGTCTCTACCTCATGGAGTTGTTCTAAGGGTTGGATGAGTTAAAGTGTGTTATGTGCTTGGTTAAAGCCTGCTTGGTAGTATTATAGAACTGTTAAACCCACTTTCCAAAATTTCCACAAGAATCTATATAACCTCAAAGTGCTTGCTAATAGCAAATGGAGTCAATAAGAGAAAATGCTAACTGGTTTTCTTATTACTGCTTCCCCACCTCCAGGAAAGAGTCTTGATATTTTGTTTCCCTAAAGTGTCCCTGAGGATAGTTGTATTATTGTTACCACTTTTTTTGATGGCTTTCTCAGTGAGTAGCAGACCCCCCAATCATCAGCATCAAGTTTGGCCATGTGATGTGTTTTAGACAAGAAACTGTGAGCAGAAGTGATATGAGAAATTTGCAAAGAGAAACCTTAAGAGTATTTCATGGTTGTACTCTTTGCCATTAGGCCACATAGGAGCAGTTCCAACAACACAAATCCACTGGGAAGAAGATAGAAATCACAACCATATCCAATCTGCATGAAACATGGCTAAGAAACTCACCATTGGGAGGCAAGCTCACAGAGAGTTTGGAGATACTTGTTAGTAACATATAACTTGCCTAAGCTAATACAAGGGAAGATGGGAAAAAGTGCTAGTTGTAATAGAGGCAGAAACTGTGCATCAGGGGCAGAGAGAAATCGTCCAAGACTGAAGGAGGGTTTCCTCACCACCACCCCCAGGGACCAAAACTTATTCCTCCATGTTCCTGCCATCTCTCTACCTAGGATAGAAAACTGACATGAGGGCCTGGGGATGTGGCTCAAGTCGAAGCGCGCTCGCCTGGCATGTGTGCGGCCCGGGGTTCGATCCTCAGTACCACATACAAACAAAGATGTTGTGTCTGCCAAAAACTAATAAATAAATAAATATTAAAATAAATAAATAAATATTTTTTTTAAAAAAAGAAAACTGACATGAGGAAAACAAGCAGCTTGATGCATTTAATTATGAAGAAAGGCTAAAGACATAGGCTTCTAGTCTCTGCAGACATGCTCTTGGTTACCCATCTTCAAAGGACCAATTATGTTGACTTTCCCACACAGGCATATCATGATGACCACCATATTCCACAAGTTAAAGCATCTCCCTGAAAGATCTGGACTGTGTAAACTGGACATTAGGACATTAGCTGTACCATTAGGACATTTCTGACAAAACTGCTATACCCAGTAATGAATGAGATTTCATTTCTCACTCACCCTAGCAAGATTGGGACTCTGATTGACAAGAGTGAACTAATCTAAAATATCTAGCATAAATTTATGGCTGCTATTTACTTGATTCTAGAGACCTCACTTCCATTTTAAGAACTCCTTTAAAAAAAATGCAAGCGATTATATTACCTGGTATTGATGCAATAACTGGATTAGGGACCTTATAATATTATAGATCCTGTGGTGATGAAGTTCTGACATGCAATTTATTACTCATAAGTAACATACAATTAATGTTTCATTGGCTGATATCTTCATCTTCTCCACTTCCTTTAGAACTCTTTGGATTATTGACTACATCCACCTACTTTCCCATCCCAGGGTGCTGATTTTAGTTTCTTATCTTGTATATTAACATCCATCAGCTTTTCTTACTATCAAAATAATCTCAAATTCATTCATTCCATGAAAATAATTAAATTATTTGCTACATAGATAAATATATTCCTGGTAAAATAGTATGTTAATGGCAGAGGAGCCCAACAGAATAATAAACCTGGCAAGAGCCAGTTCCCACCAGAATAGAAACACACTATTATTTTTTCCATCTCTCATTTCTCTGATCTTATTTGAAAATATTTTCTTGATTTTGTTTTTACTCAAAGCCATCATACAATTTCTCTAACTTTCCTTTACACAAAAGCTGCTTGAAAATTTTGTTAATTCTTAGTATTTCCAATTTTCTCACTTCTTTCTTTTTCCCAGTGCCCCACTCAACCTCCTGTTACCAAATGTCCCTGACGGGATCCATATTGTGTAACCCACCAATGGACATTTGGCCCTCATCTTTTGTGACTGTTAGCAACATATGTGAGAAACATGGCGTCTCTCTTCCAGGAAACTCTTCTTACATGGCTTCCTGTGGGCACCTTCCCTGGTTTTCTTTGTACCTACCTGGCAGTTGCTTCTCTACTCTTTTGCTGGTTTTTCATCTTGACCTTGTCTTGACCCTGGAAGGCTCCAGTACTCAGTCTTCAGATCTCTTCCCTTCTCTGCATTTTCCTTTCTCACCCCTTTCAAGATGTCATTCATTTTCATGTTTCAGATAACCTCTTCATGCTGTTGATTTCAAAATATACAACTTGGGAGGCTGAAACAGGAGGATGGAAAGTTTGAGGCCAGTGTATGCAATTTAGCAAGACCTTGTCTCAAAATAAAGACTTGGGATGTAGCTCAATGGTAGTCTCCCCGTGGGTTCAATCTCCTGTAATGTAAAACAAACAAAATATTTATCTTCAGCATCAACATCTCCTCTGATTCACATATGCAAACACTTTCTCAAGATCTTCCATTAGATATCTTTCACAAATCTCAAATTTATCCAAAATCAGAATGCAGGTCTTCACCTGGTCCAACCTACTATCATCTTTGACATAGAATATTACTGTAGTTTCCAACTGGTCTTCCTTCCTTCGCTTTTACGCCTTCCTATGCAGTCCATTATCAACAAAGCAGTCAGAAGGTTCCTGCTGAAGAACAGATGATCTCACTCCTCTTCTTGCTGATCTCCACAGATTCCCAATAATCTACATGTCTCTGTCAAAAGTCATAACTCTTTCTGGCACTCTTTTATTCTTTATTCCTTTTTTTCCCCTTTAACATAGCCAGAGTACTTATCCCTTTCTCATATACCTTATCAGGTCTTATTATGATTTCTTTTATTGTTTGTTGAATGTGAGGGCCAGAAATTTTACTTTTGTTTATTGAACATCTAGAAGAGTAAAGTGTACATCAGATGCTCAATAAATAACTCATTGAGTAAATGAATGAGTAAAGTGTTGGCAATCCCAGGCCACTACTCTCAGGTTTGGCTAATGTATACTGCAGCAGGTGGGCCTAGGCAGGAGCCTCATCCCTCCCCAGGACTGGGTCAAACACTGCATGACCTTAAGGTCCTTAAATTTTGTGTCAGGGGTACCTGACTTACTCACCTTGTCCCAGACCTGGCCAAGTGTGAAAAAGTCTGCTCCTTAATTAAACATATTTAAAAAATATGATAATAGAGAAACAAAAAAGTGATTCAGTGTATTTTGAATTGCATCCCCCATAGATCTGGGCACATACATTTTTGTTTGTTTTCATGCAACACTCTACTGATCAGAACAGAAATAGGGGGAAAGATTCATTGCTTCTGGGGAATGCAGGTGCCTCTAGGAAGGGAAACATTGTGATTACCATATTTTTTTAAAAGGTTATTTGAATCTACAGCAAAAATGTTGTGAAATTGTACATTAATTTTTGGAAAACATTAGAATGTAATTATTTACTCTGCTTGCTGCTATATTTAATATTCAGTGCAGCTCAGTTCAGCTCAATTATTAACACTTTGCTTCTCAACTGTGCAAAGGTCATTTAGTTGTCGGGGAAACTCTTCCTAAGCTTCCCGAGTTAACATTCAAAGGACTTTCTGAGAAGTAGGAAGCCATAGGCATGCCGTTCACACATTCAGAAACTGCACTGCACCTCTAGCTGGCAAAAACTCTTTTGTATTCGGATTGTAATAGGGCTGTCTGCTTAGGTTTTAATATTGAATTCACCAGAAAAAAAAAGCCCCCCATAAAGATCCATTGTGTAACCTAGTACCTCAACTATATCTAAAATGCTACTCTCTACTTCTTGGTATAAAGGTTTCCAAGGAGAAAAGGGAACACCTTGGGTTTTTGTTTATGTTCATTTGCTTGTTTGTTACCTGCTGGCCTAGCAATTGCAGCAGAGATTTAGAACTTCAACAGAGAAAGCTTAAGCCTTCATCAAATTAAAAACCCTTCTGATGGCTTTGATGTGTATAGTTTTGTTGTTTTCTTTCATTTAAGTTGAAAAATAAAATTGGTATTTGAAGTGCCCATAGCATTATAATGAACATTAGTTATAATGGCAATGAACTAAGACCAGGAAGTAATGTGGAAGTACATACGAAGGTTCCTCTTCAGGACACTTTCATTAAAAGCAACCTATCTGTCCTACCTTGTGACCACAAGTTTGTTCAATTTAGCATTCATTAAAGGTGGGTACTGTTGATATGCAGAGCCCCAAGCTCACTTCTGAGTCGGAGTCCCTCATTTAAACGTATCCTGGGCAGCAAAAGACAAAGGCTGCCTCTTTCTCTGGACACCAACTTCAACCTGCATGGAATATTTCTGTCCTTTGTAATTGATAAATCAGAGAATCAGGCTCAGAAAGAAAAAACAACAACAACATCCCACAGTCTCTAAGTGTCATTGTGGAGAGGGCACCATAAAGAAACATCTAGCAGAAGCATATGTTTGCAGATACTTTTTATATCCCAAAGGGGGGGGGGGAGGATCGCACTGTAGGATTGCAATTTACATTTGGATTGTTTATTTATACGTTAAACACAAAGTCCCTAGGAGAAGTGTTGCTTCCAGCACACACAGCAGGCCTGAACAGCCAACTGGTGCCAGCAGCACACCTTCCTCCTCTGCAGACCTGACAACTCAGTCCCCCACCTGTCATGCAAATGGCTTTGCCTTCTAGATATCCCAGGCTCCAGCCAAACTCCTTGAGTTTCTTAGGCAGCTGCTAATCTCACCTTGTGCCTAAAACGCAGATCTGCAGTAAACTTTCTGCACGTCAATCTACTCTGCCACTTGCTGATTTTGTGACATGACTTGAGGACTCTAAATCTCAGTGTTTTCTTTTGTTACATTGGAGTCATGATAGTTCTACTCTCTTTTAGTTTTTTCCAAGGTCCATGTGAAGAGTTTGACTCAGTGCATGGCACAGAGTAAGTACAGTTGTGGGGGTTGGTTCCAGGACCCCCTCAGATACCAAAATCTTCAGATGTTCAAGTCCTTTATAGAAAATGACATACTAAATAGAACAAATAAAAAAATTTAACAAAAGGGCATAGTATTCTCATATAACTACTCACATCCTCCCATACATTTTAAATCATCTCTAGATTACTTGCATTGCCTAATGCAATGTAAATGCCATGTATTTAGTTTTTATACTGTATTGTTTAGGGAATTATGACAAGGGAAAAAGTCTGTACATGTTCAACAGAAAAGCAATTTATTTTTTTTCTGGTATTTTCCACTTGGTTGAATCCATAGATGCAGAGCTCAGATACAGAAGACTGACTTTACTGAATAAATACTTCCTATTATTATTATTTCTTACTAGCACCATAGAACATTTGCTTCCAAGTTATTTGCCATAAAGTTAACCCTACAATTCCAGTAATATACTAAGGATTTCTTGGCCTCTAACCAGTTTAGGGTTCAACTAAAAGTAGAGCCCAAAGCAAAGGTTCAATTGATTGATTTGGGAGTTGATGTCAGGGATGTTGAGAAAGTGGGGAAGTGAGGATAGGGAGGAGCAAAGCCAGTTAAGGTGTGTTAATGGCACTGTCATGTGCAGAAGCCAGGTCACAACCATTCAACTTTTTGAGAATTTTGCAAGCCATTTGTTAAACACGGTCATTGTTGAAAAAATAAATAAATAAATTATAATCACATATCTTTTGATGATGGATAACTCCTGAGAAATGCAAAACACTAGGTTATTTCATCATTGTGTGACCATCAGAGTGTACTTACACAAACCTAGATGGTACTGCCTACTACACATCTATGATTTCATATAACTGTTTCAGGCTGGTGGGAAGATCTGTCTATGTGCAAGATTTGCTTTGTGAGTTGTTTTCACTCATTATCAGCTTATCTAGAGTTTCCAAAAATTCTTTTACTGCTTTCACATCAGCACCCACAGACTTACCATCCTTTTCACACTACATAATGAACAGTCATCCTTGAATCATTTGAACTACCCAGAGCTAACAGTAAATTTAGCATTTTAGTTGTAACCAGTCTTCCTCCCTCCCCAACATTGCAAACAAACTTTTTGCTTGGGCTATGATTGTCATGGTGATAATGAACTGATCTCCAATCTAGGTTATTAGAAGTACAGGTCCTTCTTGAATTTTTGATAGTCTCAATGCCTCATTGGATCCTTTAATAGCTTCTGTCACTTTGTTCTTGTTCCTCAAGATCATCACTCGGGTAAAAGGGGACATGCCTGGCTGGCAAGCAATAACCATCTCTTGATTTCCCACCTTCCTTCTCCTTAATCACTTTTAATTTTGTTTCTAGTTCAATCATTTGACATGGCCTCTAACTGACAACTTTGCAGTGGATTTTGTAGACTTTGGGGCCAGTATGAACAGAACAACATGATGGTAAGTCAAGCATTAAGGAAAATGATGCAGTCAGGAGACACAGTGAACATGAGCTAAATGAGGCAACAGAACACTGCAAACTGCATTATAGTAAACTTTTGTGTGTGTGTGTGTGTGTGTAGACAGAGAACACTCTAAAATAATTATTAATAGTAAATATTAAATCAGTAATAATCATTTATTATCATTACCAAGAATAATGTCCTGTATATAATTGTATGTGCAGCACAGTAAGTTTGTTACTTACTGCACCAACATCACCACAGACATGTGATTACTGCATGGTGCTACGATATTACAGTGACCATGCACCACTAGGTCATAGGAATTTTTTTATCCTCCTTGTAATTTTATGGAATCACCTTTGCATAAGCAGTCCTTTACTGACTGAAATGCCTTTATGTGGTGCATGATGACATATAAACTTTCAATTATGTTAAAAAACAAAGATACTCATCATCACTTCTAATTATTTCACTAGTATCTATTCTCTTGAGGCCACTTATTGCTATTGTAGCTACAGGTCAGAAATAGAATGGAGTGGTATTTCTGCACTTTTCTTCCTAACTCCATGTTCAGTGGTATAACACTGGTGGCTTCAAAGCAGCCTTGGTGGAGATTGGCAAATACTATTGGGCCTTTTTTTCTTTTCTTTTCTTTTCTTTTTTTGTGTCAATTGTTAAACATTTACAAGTACCCCAGTTGTTCATATGGGGTTACTACTGTGACAACCGAGTTTTGATCCAGTTGGGAACCCTCTGAGAAACTGCACAGACCATGACAGATCAGTATTCTACTGAGGGCTGAGGAACTCTGGGAAAGTCATCCCTCAACAAATGAAGCTTGTGGCAGAGCTAATGACCTACCAGTCCTTCCCATGGCTAGAAAGCAGTCACAGACAGGCAGAGCCCAGAATACTAGAATGTACCATAGTGTGAGCTATATGCAGAAAAGGGTACAAAATGATTTTTTTCTAATTTTAAAAGAAGTTTCATTTTTAATAGCTTTGAGACTTACAGAAAACATCGATACATCCCTCATAACATTTTTTTAATGTTAACATCTTGCATAGACATGATGCAATTATCAAACTATGAAAATTAACACTGGTACAAGCTACTGATTAAACTATATATGACAAACTGACTTCACCATTTTTTTTAACTGAAGTTTATTTTCCATTCGAGGATCCTATGCATTAACACACACTGCAATGAATTGTTATTTCTCCTGAGTTTTCTCTGATTTGTAAAAATTCCTTATTCTTTTCTTGTCTTCCACGGTCTTGACACTTGTGATTGAAGTATATGGATAGTATCATAGTGAGAGTAATGTCAGTGAAAAACCACCAGGTGATTCCACTTGTGACAATTAATATTATATGCCAAATTGAATGGAACTCAGTCAAACACTATTCTGAATGCTTAAGACTGCCTGGATGAGATTAACATTTGAATTGATAGACAGAATAAAGCAGATTGCTATCCTAAATGTGTGTGGATGGGCCTTGTCCCTGTTGAAGGCCTAACTAGAACAAAAAAAGCCAATCAGAGGGACTGCTTCTGCCTCACTTTCTTCAAACTGAGACATATGTTTTGACCTGCTTTTGGAATCAGATGAAAACATTGAATTTGACATTGCCAACTTCCAGGAGAGTACTGGCTCTCCCAGTCTTTGGACTTAGAATTGAAACTAAGTCTTTGCACTTTTGGGTCTCTAGCTTGCCAAATGCAGAACTTGGAACATGTCAGTCTCCATAATTGTGATCCAAATTCCTTATTTTCTCCCTTCTTTTTCCTGTACTCTCTCCCTAATTAGTTCTATTTCTCTGGAGAACCCTGACTTACACATACAGTAATCAAATGATCAAGACTAATATTACTAGTTGTTTTAGTCAGCTTTTTTTGCTGCTCTGACTTAAAGACCCAAGGAGCACAACTGCAGAAGAGGAAAAGTTTATTTGAGGACTCACGGTTTCAGAGATCTTAGTCCATAGAAGGCTGGCTTCATTCCTTGGGGCTCAAGGTGAGGTTGAACATCATGGCAGGAGAGGATGGCAGAGAGAAACAGCTCACATCACAGTGAACTGGAAGCAGAGAGAGCTCTACTCTGCAGATACAAAATATATACCCCACAGCCACGCCCCCAATTAACCACTTCCTCCAGCCATACCCCACCTGCCTCCAGTTACCACCCAGTTAATCCCATCAGGGATTAATTCACTGATTGGGTTAAGAATCTCACAACCCAATCATTTCTCCTCTGAACTGTCTTGCATTGTCTCACACATGAGCCTTTGGGAGACATGCCACATCCAAGCATAATACTACTAATAAGACATACTAACTTCATGAAACTCCACATGATCTACTAGGAAGTGCTTTTGTGGTATTCATTCCAAAAATGCATAGCCTCATTTCAATCATGGGAAGACATCAGACAAACTCAAATTGAGTTTGTTGGAATGTTCAAATTCTGTTGGTGAGCCAGAAAACCAAAGTTTCTTCCTGGGATTCTTCATCTCCTGGCACCTCAAAAACATTCAGGATTTCTTATTCTGGCCCAGGTGTCAAGTCTTCTCTGTTGTATTGACAAAGTGTGCAGGTACGGAGATGAACCCTTTAACGCACCGCTCTCTAACTGCTGGTTAAAGAAAGCCTCATGTGCTAATCCCTCTTATTCTTCCAAGTGTTATACTCAGTCTCAGGATACTTAGCCCAAAGTATCTCTGGGCTCCTCATTCTGAAGATACTGGTGACCAATCATTCTAGTTCAGGTTCCTATGAAGCTTTTTCCCTATAATGCCAGGGTAAATGTGACCAGAAGAGATTCAAGCCCTGTATTCAGGACCCTGTACTTCCAACATCCATGTAGACCCCACTATGAATTTCAGCTCATCAAACCAAACTTATTCCTTCTGGATGATGAGATTAACCTGGGAGTGGGACTCTGGTTCCTCTCTAACACCTGATCTCAGTCAGGATCATTCTATCAGCTGTCTCCTAATATCCTAGTAGCTTTGACTTTTCAAAAAGATGTATCCTGATATACTCTCCTTTCTTACCTCCCCTCATCAAAAGACAGCAAGAAGGAAGAAAGGAAGGAAGGAAGGCTGGAAAGAAGAAAGGAGAGAGAGAGAGAGAGAGAGAGAGAAATCCTATGAACACAAATAGATTGGGGAGGGAGATGTCTACCTACTCATCAGTGGAGATATGCATCAGGCTCCTGCCCAGTCAAAAACTCCTGGAAAAAGCTAGGAACTTCAAAATTGAACTTTAGATGAAAAGAAACAAATGTATTAGTGACCTTATGGAGAAGATAGAGTTATCCAGATTTTACTCCTGGATCACAGAATTGTGTTTTCTCTGCAAACTAATTGTGTTAGGTATGTTGCCATAACCCTACATTGAGAGGGTGCCCTGGATTTCTGTTTAAAATGTTCTTAAAAATATTTTACCACACCACACCACGGTACTCATAGGATGAATTTCCTTTTGATTTTAATGCAAATAGCTTTGGAGCATTTGTGTTTTTGTTTTGCTTTGCTTTTGTCTGTCTCATGGATACATGAGATGTCAATTGTTAGCTGATAGTGTTTGCTTTCCTTTTTTGCTATAATGCCTACAATAAAATGTTTTCCCAGCTCAGCAAACATACAGGATTTCAGGATTTATATTTTGCAGGTTAAACTTTAGCCCAATTTTATCATGTTTTTCTTGCTCATATTTCCCCTTTGCTCTAAGTTCCTTAAATATTTTTTTTATTTACTATATCACATGTACTTTTGGAAATAATTGAAATGTCTTAAAATAAAAAGATTCACAAATATATGAATCACATGATCTGATCACCTTGGCACTGCCCAATCTTTCCCTAGTACCCATTTTAGAAATGGTTTGATCTGAGATGATTTCCCAGGGCAATCAATAGTATTCTTTTTTCTTTCTTTTCCTTTACTGGTTTTTCAGAATAACAGGTGGATTTCCTGGCATGCTCCAGAAGTTGAACAATTAACTTTTTTAGTATCATGAACTCAAGGTTTAAACATACTGATATGTTTCCATCTCACTTCAGTTAGGTTTATGGCGCTCAAGTGGTGCTCTAGCCATAGGAGCCTTTTCTAGTTGGCTCCTGAATCCCTTTGTCATGACTTAGGTAGACTTTGGTAGATTCCTTGCTCTGTGGCATGATAACATTCTCCAGGCTCATTTTGTTGATTTCCTGCATCAGACTTGGAATCAGCCCTTTTTGAAAGAAATATCACATCTGGACTTCAGGAATGCTTGTGACTATGGGATTAGTCATTGCTTCTAATCATTTTCAAGTTAGAAATAAGATTATTTCTGAAGTTTATACTAATATTTCCAATTCAAATTCAAGACTGCAGGAATTTTAGTTAACATCCTTTGTTTTATATTTGCATGTCCTTTATTTTACACTAAGAATTTGGATTCTAACAAACACAGAATAATAGACCGTGAATATAATAAAAAGATTAATTTGCTTTATTTACACAGAGTAGTTATGACAAAAGGATAGCAATACTGTCCTCAAAATATAATTACTAACAAGGTAAAAAATACATAAAATATATTTGCATGTGATCTAATTTCTATTTGCTTTATGCATGTGTGTGTATGTGTGTGTGCATATGTATATATATATATATATATATATATATATATATATATATATATGCTTCACACATATACTACACACATACACACACACATTGTTGCACTGGAATCTTGATCTGTTTTAGTATCCTGTCCTCCTGGAGTTCTTTCATTCTTTATGGTGATGTTCTTCCATTCCTTGATTATCTCTTGTTATAAAATAATATTATAGGGATTTGACCTTGAAACACCCCCTTGATCACTTTTACATGAAATAAGTTTTCCTGAACTTTTAAATGTGCTTTAAGAAAACTTCCCTAACCTCACATTCTAGAGTTTTTCCATCTGTCGTTTTGTGTCGTTTTCAAAAATATGGAGACTTTCCTTTCTGAAATCTCCTGGCTCTCTTTCCCATTCCATTTTTATCTAGATCTTCTTTCCTTTGTCTGTACTGAGCTTCTCAGTGTGAATTTCACCCCCAGCACTTGCCCCTCAGGTGGAGCTTCATTTTCGAGGGAGCATTGGGCAGTAAGCTTTGAACATCTGTGGTCTTTGGCTCTCCCAGGCCCTGCAAAACTTCCAGCAGACTCTGCATTCCTGCAATATTATAGTATTAGACCTTTACCATCACCCTGGACTGTGGCCATAACTTCAGTTATCTGTAGCCGATATTAGATTATATATCCTGGAGGGAAAGTGCCTGTTTGTCTTCATCATCTTTGTAAATTCTGCTTTTACCTGCCAGTCCCTAGAGCTTTTAATTGAATCCCTATTTCAGATGTCCTGCGGCTTCCCTTCACTTCTGCTTATGGCTGTCCATTTCATGCAGTTCTTATCCCTGCCAGTGGTTTTTCTCTACCAGGTAATATTTTCAGTTTCACAGAAATACTTTGTCACCTAGTTTTGTTGTAGATGTTGATCATGGACTCTTTATCCCAGTTTTTGTTTCCACAGGGGGACACAGGGAGATTTAAAACTATGCTGCTCCTGCAGCATCTTCCAATTGATCAACAGGGTTTAGGAAGGTGAATCTTGTCTCTTTAGTTGCAGCATAGAACTCCAGTGGTGCCCCTTCAATGTATGGTACCAGCCCAGAGATTCAGACACACACATAAAGCTCCCTACGAAACACTCTGCTCCATTACCACAAGCTCTCAAAAACATCAGCCTTCCAAATCAAACTTTCTTCTGTGTCCCCTACTCAAGTAATTGGAAATGAAACCATCATTGACTCAATTGTTCAAGATGGAAACTTCAATTATGCATGAAGCCTCCTTCTCTAATTCCAACATACAATCACTACACAAACCCTGATGTTTCTGCTAAATATGTCCATTTGTCTTCATCCTCACTGCTAGTAAACCCACCCCATTCATACCTGTGCTAGAAATATGCTTCCTCATGAAAATTCCTGCCTCTCCACACTCCTTCCATGAGCTCACTCTTCAGAGTAGCCTGTGTTGTATGTCTCTAACACAAATCTGGTCATCTCTCGCTAAGCCTTACAATCCAGAATCCTAATGATCTGGCAGGGCTTATCTCTTGAGCTTCACTTCATTCCACTCTCCCCTTACAACCTGCCATTCAACTCTGCAAAAAAAAAAAAAAAAAAAAAAAAAAAAAAAAAAAAAAAAAAAATTCCATTCCTTGTGTGATTCAGGCTCTATGTCACCTACAGGATATTACAAAAATATCCCCTCTACTTGGAGCACTCTGCCCTCACTCAGTACCTGACCAAATCCTTTTTTTCATATTTCACTCTGAAAATTAATGAGCCTGAGTTTCCAAAGATTTGATTGTGCAATATATTGCTCTCAGCGGAGATGTTCACGAAATAGAATTATCTCAAAATTGCTGATCAAAAATCCCCTGGCACTTTTTAGGAAATCAGCCTCAGGTCACACTCCTCTCTGGGGTTTTAGAGTCCTCCCCCAAAAAGGATGTGAGATCTGTAGTGACTTCACTATCCCCTTCTAAGATGCTAGAACAAGAGAAAAACACTACACTAGGAATCATGGAGACAAAAAGTCTATCTCTCACCAACTATTCCCTAACTCTGAGCAAAGGAATATTGCTTGTCTCCGGGTGTCAAGTTTTTATAACATCAAATGCTGATTCCATTTCCTACCCTCTCTACACTATAGGAATGTTAACCAAATCCAATGCAAAAATAAATATATCTAAGTGCTTTGAAATTTACACAGCCCCGCACCTACATAAGGCATGGTTAGGATCAGATAAAGAACACAAATCTATTATTTCTATGTGTACAGTTTAATCAATAGCATTGCACTCTTATTCCTTTTTCAGTTACAAAGATAAAGCAAATCTAAATGCTTTTGAGTAAAATTTTAAATCAAACAGCAATTCACAATGAGAGCATAGCTTCTATTTAGATAAAATTCCAGCTTTCTCTGCCTTAAGAAAATGAAATTTTGACAACTCATTACATTCTGGAGGAAGACTGACACTTTCAAGGTCAGAGAGTTGGAAGAATGTCTGAGGCAGGCCTGCATGCAGTGAGAAAGCTACTCCTCAGCCTTCATCCGATGTTTTCCCCAGTTCTATTCAACAGCTTCTTCCATGTTTTGAAAGATTAACCATCTTTTACTGGAGATTGAACCCAGGGGCACTTTACCACTAAGCTACATCTCTAGGCCTTTTTACTTTTTATTTTGAGACAGGGTCCCTCTAATCTTCTGAGGATCTCATTTATTTGCTAAGGGACTTGTTAAGCTGTCCAGGCTGGCTTCCAACTTGCAATCCTTCTGCTTCAGCCCCTCAAGTTGCTGGGATTACAAGCATTTACCACTGTGCCCAGCTTCAAATATAATAAGCTTTTAAAACAAAAAACAGGAAAAAAAAGCACAAAAAAGAATGGAAAGAGGGATGCTTTCCCTTGTGTCTCTTTCCCCATCACTAGGCAGGTACTAAGGACTCTAAGACCTCAGACCCAGCATCAGAACTACAAGAGGGAAGGAACCTGAGTTCCTCCATCACTGTTGCACAAGAGCAGACCTTCCCTTCTTTGGATTTTACATGAACAATAAACAAACTATAATTTCAAGCAACACACACAAAGAGACAGATTAATCATTTTAACTTTAAGACCATGGTTAAAAGTACTACAAATCTGTCATGGTTTGAGTATTTTTTAAATATATTTTTAGTTATAGGTGGACACGATGCCTTTATTTTATTTATTTTTATGTGATGCTGAGGATCAAACCCAGTGCCCCACACATGCGAGGCAAACGATCTACCACTGAGCCCCAGCCCCAGCCCCATCATAGTTTGAGTATTTTGAGTAGTACTTACAATTTTTTTCATACTTCTCATTTAGTAAACCAATATGTTATGGTAAATAGCACCAGTAATTTATCTGTTTTACTCATTACTCTTTCTCAAGTACTTACATATGAAAACTTGTAATGAGATCACAAAGCTTAGCTAACTTAAAACCCACTCATGGTTTCAGAAAGCAATACTTTAAGTATTAAATATTCATATCATATTATATATACATTATAGGTATAATTTATATGTGTATAATTATATACATATATGCATCTATACTTGTATGTTATATAGATATAAATAAATACTCACATGTACTATTACAGGTGAATGACTGTTAATTTGCATGAAGCCAACATATCATAATGGAAAAAAATACAAGATTTGGAGTCAGATAGACAGTGTTTGGAAACTTGAATCTGCTATTACTAACTGCCATGATTTCTGGCAAGAATTCAGGAATATGACCTTTCTCAGGTGTTAAATAATAATCCTAGCGCTATGTTGGCCGAGTTAGGAAAGACAGTGAAAATGAAGAGGGGACTCAAAGTAGATGTTCATAAAAGGAGCAGATTTTATTTTTTTATCTTTCATGTTCCCTCCTAGTTTCCCCTCAGTTTCCAAGCCATTGCTGTGTGGCAGCTTGGATTCAGTTTTGCTGATGTGATGACAAGATAAATGTTTTCCTTTTCTCACCTTTCAAGGTTTTGTTTGGTGTGCCAGCCTATTGTTCAGCTGTGATTGCATTCTCTTTCTGTTTATGGGAAGGAGGAAAGGAAACAGGTTAAAAGATCAAAAATTACAATAAAAACACCTTTGGCACAAGTAAAAAGAGAATATCAATTAATGCAACCCAGTAGAAGTAAAAGTGTGTGGCTAGAGCTCAGAGATCCATTCACTCACCTAACCTACAACTGGTGTTTGTTGAAATCTGTTCTGCGTGTGATACCACCCTCCATGTTTTAAATCCTGGAAATGTTTTTATTTTATTGTACTTATTATATTTGTACATATTTTTGAGGTTCAGTGTGATGGTTGACTCACATCTGCATTGGGTAGCAATCAACTCAGGGGACTTTGCATGTCCATTACCTTAACTTATATTATTTCTTTATGGTGAGCACATTCAGTTTCCTCTCTCCTAACCATCTTAAGGTATATAATGCCTAATTCATCGTTAATTATATTGACTCTGCTGTGCCACAGAACACCAGAACTTATTCCTCCTATCTAACAGTAACATTGTACCCTCTCTTCCTTTGCCACTATTTTTTCCAATATTTGGTGTCCACTACTCTACCCTCAACTTCGATGATATCAGCCTTTGTAGATTTCACTTATTCATGAGATCAGGTGGTGTTTGTCTTTCTGTGGTTGACTCATGGCCCTTGATCTGATGTCCTCCAGGCCCATTCATGTTGTCAAAAAACAACCTGATTCCATGCCTTAATGGCTGAATAGTATTCCATTGTGTATATACCCCACATTTTCTTTATCCATTTTAATGCCACCCTTTCTCCATTCTCAGCACAATTGGTCCTCTAATTTTGCTTATGACCTCTTGTTTCTATCTTGTGCTGTTTCCTAGGCCCAGACTGCCTTCCTTCCTTTTCTCCCTTTGCCCTCCTCCATCTATCTAAATCCCATTCATCTTCCCAGCTTTGGGCTTAAATAATATTACTCTGTGACGTCTCTTTGCCTTTTCCAAATCCAGTTGACCATGCCCTCTTTTGCATGCCTCAATCTCCAAATTTATTAAAGGAGATAAGCATCTCCCCCAAAGAATTGTGAAGATTTAATAGTACATTTAAATCACTTAACTGAATTAATAAATGCAACTATCATACTATGTCTTATCATAACCCCTATCATCAATGTCTTTATTATGATTCTGGGAGTCCACAATATTATACTTGTGCTTTTATTTTGTATTTGCTTTTTCTGTTGGATACTAAAGGAAACTACACAGGTGGTTCCTGTAGGGCAATATGCATTGCTGGCAGTCAGAGAGCAAACCTCTTTCTTTACTGTATCACCAATGCCTTGGCCAGTGCCTGAACAGAACACTGATCAGGTGTTTACTGGGGAAAAAAATAAATAGCTCTCTTTTGTTTCCATAAAGAAAAAATTTAAGACATTCTTGTCTGTGGTTTCAATTTAGCAATTCTCACCATGAATGGTAACTTGAGCATGCAATGTGATTAAAAGAGGATTTTCTTTGTTTTCTTTTCTTTATTAAATGCTTTATAGTAAATTAGCTTTTCCTTTTGCAACACAGTCCCTGGATACCAGCCACTGGAGAAAAAAAATGTGTGATAGAGCAGACTTGGAATTACTGAGCTCTCTTCCCCAGGCCTGAGTCTCACTTTGGGAATTAGTGAGCCACCATGGGAGGCTCACTTGGGCTTTGGGATCCCTTGAGAATCCTGCAGTTTAAGGGTTGATGTGGGACTGAAAAAAACTGCTTACTTGGACTCATTTCATTAAAACCTCTTGGTCTTTGGAGTTTAAGTTATTTTTAAAGACCTACTGTTGTAATTAGATAAATGCAACCTGCTCTAGATAGTATTTCTTTTGCAAGTTGACTTGTAGGATTAGGAATTACACTTTAGTAGGGAGAAACTGAGTCATCCTGTGCTGGACACGTCCCTTAAATTCAAAGATTGAGGGAGTCAGGAGACCATGGCTCTAGCTAGAAGGAATGTTACTTCTGTTCAGGCCATGTCCCTGGGGCTGCTGTGGAAGGTGGAGGCTGATCTACTTGCCTATGTGTTAGGATTAGGGGAACTTCTTTCTTACAGAAATCGCTAAAGAGAACCACACAGGTTCATTCCATAAGCCCCTGCTTATCACTCACACATTAAGAGCTCTCCTCTAATATTACAGCTTTTTATGTCAAACCAGAACAAAAACAATTGTCTGCTGTCCCTGCAGGAAGCAACTCTGAAATAACACAGAATGTCCGGGTCAAGATGGGCCCCAGGAGAAGCGGGTGGTTCCTTGTGGGTAAGCAATCAGTCATACCATATGGATTTCAGTTCCTCTGAGATGTATAATTCCCTCCTTTTATACCCAAATGTCTGAGGAGGTTTTTCTAAAGGTTTATCCTGGTTTGGGCAGCAGAGTATGAAATTAACTGTGCTCATGCTTAACACATTGGTAGAGAAGAAAACAGTTTCCCTCTGCACCATTCCCACATCTTCCCCACATCATCTCAGAGGCCATTTTGTGGCTGTTGTTCAAGGAAGAATTGAAGTCTTGGAAATCCATGACCAGCAGCAAAATAAGAAGTGATTCGTGGCAGAGACAGCAATGATCCGGAACTAGTCAGAAACAATGGCACCACTTCTTTCCTCAACAGCAAGAAATCCTTACCTAAATGGTTTAGAGAGAGATTTGTTCTGCTCAATTCTGCCATCCAATTATATTTTCTTAGGTGCTATTTTATCTGGCTAACAATAAACTCTCTCTTGTTGCTTCATGATTAACCAGACACCAGTAATAATCTCTTTTGTATAGGTCTTGAATATATTCAGTCCTCAAAATTTTTTAGTAGATTGATTACTGTTTTTGATTCATTGCAGTGGGATGATGTAGCAGATGAAAAAGATTATCTTTCTTGTTTTGGAAAATGACTAAAACCCACAGATGATAACAAAAGACACTAAGTGTCTCATGATAATTTCAGAGTCCCTCAAGCTTTAGGAATGAGACAGCACCCCACATGACTTACTGTATGACTTTGTTTTGGCAGAGTGGACCCTCCACCACAATTGTGACTAACAAACTAGTCAACAAGGGAAAGGGCTAAGATCATCAAAGAATTTCTGAAAAAAAAATTACAATGTCTCCTTTCCTCTTCCCAGCAGATATGGGAGAATTATCAAAACTGCCCCCACTCCATTCCAATCTTTGACGATAAGGGAGAGGTCCTCTAGGAAAACTTCATTTAACATTTGATAATTACTTCAAGAGGGGTATTGGCTCTTACTCCATGGTGGTGTGCCTTCCTAAACACTCAGCCTTGTGATTTCTCACAGAGCAGCAGGGCGAGAGATGGTTCCGTGGAAAGCTGAGGCAGCAAGGACACCCCTCCCAAAGCTATGTTCTCAAGAAGCACAAAAGATGACTCCATCTTTCCTTCATGCCCTCCATAATTGGGGCATTAACAAGATTCAAGGCTGCAGGTGGCTGGGAAACTTCACAGTATGAACAACAGAGGGGCAGCCTCAGCAGGAAGTGGTATCCTCCACATGGACAGCAGAGTTCTCAGGGGACCCTTCATCCCTAAGCAAACTCTTCTCACATTAGCCCTTCATGACTAGGGCTTACTGAAGAAGTTACCAATCCTTACAGAGATTTTGGACCTGTACTAGAGCAACAGTGATAATTTCAGGAAAGGAAATAGTACCCTTGCCTGAACAGGCATGTAAGAAGTTATTTTTTACCCTTATCCTCCTTCCTCTCCAGTCATCAAGGGGTAAATATCACCAGTAGTAAACAGCAGGGCCAGAATTATGTAACCTTAAGCATAAATATATATCCAGGTGAATGAAACCCTTCACCGATAGCACAAAAAATGTATGTAAAACCCCAAATGTAAAGTATGAGTATAAACTTTTAAGGCAGGTGCCATAAATGACGTGGAAATCAGAATCATGACTATCGAGCACAGATTGGCAAACTACAGCCTGCAGGACAAATCTAGGCCATCATCTGTTCTAGTATGGCCTGTGAGCTGAGAATAGTTTTTACATTTTTAAATGTAAAGTTTAAAAAAATGCTATTAAAAGGTTCCATGTCTGGACTGATGGTAGGAGGATCCCAATAGACCTAGTCCCCAGAGAAACAACTATAATTAGTAAAAAAATTATTAAAAGAAAAAAACCCCTTTAGAACTATTGGAAATTGTCTTAACGAGATATACTAATTAAAAAACTTTTATTCATGAAAAATTACTAAATATTATTTTTTTAAAAAAAGAGAGAGAGAGAGAGGGAGAATGAGGCATGGTGGCACACTTCTATAATCCCAGTGGCCCAGGAAGGATCGCAAATTCAAAGCCAGCCTCAGCAACTTGGCAAGGCCCTAAGCAACTCAGTGACATCCTGTCTCTAAATAAAATACAAAGAAGGGCTGGGAACGTGGCTCCATGGTTAAGTGCCCCTGAGTTCAATCCCTAGTACAAAAAAAAAGCAAGAGTTTGTGCCACTTGAATCACTTTCATTCCCCCAGTCAAACTTGATGGAAATTTTGCTCTGGATAGCTACAGACAAGAAGACAGGGTTGTCTCTGCCTCCATCAATCAAGGGGTACAATACCTCATGGAGGAGGGGCAGGCAACAAGCACTTCTCATTTTCTCTAGCTCCAAGTTACAGGGGCTAGATTTCTGGCAGACATGGTAAAGAGGTCAAGTTTCTCCTTTTCCACTCTTAAGGTGGCATGCTAGGCCATCTCACCTATAGGGAAGTTCCCATGCCCCAGAGAAAAGCTAAAATTCCAGAGCCCTCTTGTAAAACAGGAGTATTATTCCTACTCCTGAATCTGGACCTACAGCTCTGAGCTTTGTGCAAAAGAAGAAGCAATACCTGAGAAGAGAGATCTCTGAAGGTCTCCCCCAAAGAAATTGCCGTTAGTTTGAAAAAGAGTATGGGGAGGTTTAAACCTAAAAACCCCCTTAAAAACAATGGACATTTTGGTTCTGGGTAATTAAAAATAAACTGCTAGCTCTGTGGAAGCAAAAATAAGTGAAATCACAGAATTGCTATTTTACCACAGCATACCAAAAAGAAAGACAGATAGGAAAAGTCCTCCTCTCAGACTGGCCTCAAAATTGGTCCTTGGAAAAGGTCTTGGATTAAATTGAATCCAACTGTGGAATAATTGTGGAGGTTGGTAATAAAACAAGACTCAGTAAATTTGAAAGCATTGAAATCATACGAAATATGTTTTACAATCCCAATAGAGTGAAGTCAGTAAGAGGAATAAATTTGGAAGTTCACCAATCTGTAGAAATTAACATATACATTATCTCCCATGTTTATTATTTTTGTGATAAGAACACAAAATCTCTCAGCAATTTTTGAATATAAAATATGTTGTTATTAATAGTAATCACCATGATGTATAATATATCTCTTGAAGTTATTTCTTCAAGAAACTGTGTGTTGGGCTGGGGCTGTAGCTCAGAGATAGAACGCTCTCCTAGCACGCTACAGGCCCTGGGTTCAATCCTCAGGACCACATAAAAATAAACAAATAAAATAAAGATATTAAAAAAAGAAACTGTGTGTTATTTAAGCAATATTTCCATAGCTTCCCAGTTCCCTGTCTTAGGTAACTACCATTTTACTCTCTGGTTTTATGAGCATGATTTTTTTTTTTTTTTGCACTCCACATACAAGTGAGATCATGTGGTATTTTTTTTTTCTGCGCCTAGCTTATTTCACTTAACATAGTGTCCTTCAAGTTCATATATGTTAAAGCAAATGAGAAAATTTCTTTCTTTTTTAAGGCTGACTAGTATTTCATATATATATATATATATATATATATATATATATATATATATATCTCCAATTGATTTTGACAGGGATGCCAAAGTAAATCCTTGAGGAAAGATTGATCATTTCAACAAATGATCCTAGGACAACTTGATGTTCACATGCAAAAGAACAAAGTTGGATGCTTCACAACATACATAAAAATTTAGTTCAATAGAGGAAAATGGAAGCATTATCTTTGTGATTTGGATTAGGCAATAATTTCTTAGCTATTATACCTAAACATGAATAATAAAGGAAAAAACTAGATTAACTGGACTTCATCAAAATTAAAACTTGAATTAAAGGGCAAATAAAAATATAATGCAGATTAGGTGGAATCCCGCCAGCCAAGCCCACGGTGATCCTTGGGCCGAGCACGGGATCTCAGAAGGGGAAGGAAGCGGTACAGTCCCATCCCCCACAGCAGACACTCCACCGAGGCAGTCAGCGGCCACCATCCGGGAAAGCTGAAGGATACACCGCCACTCTCCCACAGAGTGCAGCATCAAAACAGGTTTGTGTCAATCAGCTCACCCCCCAGACATCGGGAATTCGCATAAAATCTCTCCTAGGCTTGCCGGGAGAGGGAGTATCAAGCTGAGCCTCCATAAAGACTAGGGGGAAACTAGAGACACCTGACCTCCAACCCCTCCTCCCAGTAGCAGCCAAAACGAAACCTGGCTAGCCAGCGCTGGGGGAGGGGCAAGCAGAAAAAATCAAAGTGATCCTCCTTCCTGTGGAGCACAGATAACTCAAGGAGAATAGGAAGATGGCGGCGAAGGGAGTGCATCACCCCAGGGCGCCGCGTCACTAAGTGGGAGAAAGACTATGCAAAACGGCTGAAGGATATCTTTGGGAAGTTCCAGTGAAATTGAGGTGCTTCAGAATCTAGTGGACAGATTTCCATCGTGAGAAGTTCGGCTCTGAGAGCTCCATTTCCCCGCACGGAGGGTCGCATAGCCTGACAGGTGATCGCCCGGAGGCTGGAGTCTGTGGCGCGTGCCGGGGAGCGGCAGGGTGCCGGAGCGGGGGAACAGCGATAAGGATCCGGGGGGGGGCTCCCGCCAGTGGTACATCGGAGCCCTTAGTGCTGAGTTCCGGCTTTGAAACAGAGGAGAGAAGCGGCCCAGTTTGGTTCCAGACACCAGTCGGACCACAGTGGAGGACAGCAGCCGCCATTTCGGAGAGATGATGTAATCATCCCCATGTTCTACTGATCTCAGCCCATTCAACTACGGAACAGGTGATATCAGGCTGGTATTTGCCTGCGTCTAGCAGACAGATTTCTTGCTCAGGCTCGGGGCGGGGGTTCTTGTGGAGAATACTCCTAGAGGCGCGTGCTGGGCAAGGCATGCGCCGGGCACTGAGCAGCTGGATTCTGGTTCCCGGGGCTAACCTGGCCCAGGTCTGAGGAAACTGCGAAGACTGCCGGTGGAGGCCAGCTCCAAGTGGAGCGTGCGCTGAGCTTGGGGCGACTGGGTTCTGACTCCCGGAACAGTTTTGGCCTGGGGCTGGGAAACCCGTGGGGGTCGCTCCCTGGAGCCAGTTCCCAGCGGAGAGTGTATCGGGATCGGAGAGGCGGGGTTCCGGCTACCTAAGCTGCTTTGGCCCAAGGCTAGGGAACCGGCGGTGACTGCTTCTCAATCAGGGTCCGGCGGGGTGCTGTAGGGGCAGAGTGGAGCTTTCACCTTTGCCCAGAGCAGGCCAAGTGACCCGCCGGCGTGGTACCATGACACCCCAAACGCAGCTGGGGCTGAAGAGAGCAGCCGCCCACGCCTAGAATAGGACCAGCGATTCCGCGGCGCAGTAGCCAAGTAACCTCATTTGGAGTAGAGGCTGTGCAGAACTGACATCCGAGCAAGCAGGGCAGGCAGACCTGCCGCCAACTGGCAAGACAGGCCAGGTAGCTTGCCAGTGTGGTGGACACGTAACACCGAGGCAGTCGCGTCACACTGGTTGGAGTGGGGGTGGAGCAGGGTCGCCGCCCGGGTCCGGAGGGGGCTCAGCGACCCATTGGAGAGGTAGTCAGGTACCCCCATTGGGAGTGGGGGCTGTGCAGAACTGCGACTCACCGGCCTAGAGGTCTGCCAGCGCGGTAGACTCGTCACACCAATTGGAGTGGGGGCCCAGCAGAGCCGCCACCCACATCCAGATCAGGACCAACGACCCCAGGGCGTGGTAGTTACGTTACCACAATTGGAGTGGGGGCAGAGCAAAGCCACCACCCGTGCCCGCAGCGGGGGCAGACCTGCGACCGATCAGCGGGGTAGACAGACCACCATAACTAGAGGAGGAGCACAGCCAATACCCGCCCTGCAAGGGAGACTTCCCAACTATACAAGAGCAACATAAATAAATAGGGGGTAAATTTCAAAAACACAACAGTTGCACCAAGCAGAAAGAAACTCGAGCAGTATGAAAAGACAAGGAAAGAAAGGACCACAAGCAATGCAGGTCAACTCAACTTTAGAAGAGGTAATAGCTGCAACAGATGGAATGTCAGATAAAGAGATCAGGATTTATATGCTTCAGATGATCTGGAGTCTCAAGGAAGACATGAGACAGCAAAATCAGACAATGAAACATCACATTGACAAACAAATCCAGGAAGTAAAAGATCAATTTCACAGGGAGATAGAGGTAATAAAAAACAAACAAATAGAAATTCTAGAAATGCAGGAAACAATAAACCAAATTAAAAACTCAATTGAGAATACTACCAGCAGAGTAGATCACTTAGAAGAGAGAACATCAGACAATGAAGACAAAGTATTTCAACTGGAAAAGAACATAGACAGCTCAGCAAGTCTGCTAAGAAACCATGAGCAGAACATCCAAGAATTATGGGATAATATCAAAAGACCAAATTTAAGAGTCATTGGGATACAGGAAGGCACAGAGCTCCAAACCAAAGGAATAAAAAGTCTATTCAGTGAAATAATACTAGAAAACTTCCCAGACTTGAAGAATGGGACAGATTCCCAAATCCTAGAAGCCTACAGGATGCCGAATGTGCAAAATCATAAGAGATCCACACCTAGACACATTATAATGAAAATGTCCAACATACAGAATAAGGAGATAATTTTAAAAGCTGCAAGAGAAAGAAAGCAGATTACATTTAGGGGTAAACCAATCAGGATAACAGCTGATCTCTCAACACAGACTCTGAAAGCTAGAAGATCCTGGAATAACATATTTCAAACACTGAAAGAAAATGGGTTCCAACCAAGAATTGTGTATCCAGCGAAATTAAGCTTCAGATTAGAAGATGAAATTAAAACCTTCCACGATAAACAAAAGTTAAAAGAATTCGCAGCTAGAAAACCATCTCTTCAAAAAATCCTTGGCAAAACACTACAGGAAGAGGAAATGGAAAACAACATTGAAAACCAACAATGGGAGATAGGACAGTAAAGAGGGGAAAGTAGTCAAAGAGGATAACAAATCAGGGTTAGTAACATCAATAAACAAATATAGATAGAAAAACAAACCATATCTCAATAATAACCCTAAATGTTAATGGCTTAAACTCACCAATTAAGAGACACAGGCTAGTAGAATTGATCACAAAACAAGATCCAACAATATGCTGTCTACAGGAGATGCATCTGATAGGAAAAGATATTCATAGACTGAAGGTGAAAGGCTGGGAAAAATCATACCACTCATGTGGACTGCGGAAACAAGCAGGAGTGTCCATACTCATATCTAATAAAATAGATTTCAAGCCAAAGTTAATCAAAAGGGACAAAGAAGGACACTTCATACTGCTCAAGGGAACCATACACCAACAAGACATAACAATCATAAATATATATGCCCCAAATAATGGTGCAGCTGTGTTCATCAAGCAAACTCTTCTCAAGTTCAAGAGTCTAATAGACCACCATACAATAATCATGGGAGACTTCAACACACCTCTCTCACCACTGGACAGATCTTCCAAACAAAAGTTAAATAAGGAAACTATAGAACTCAATAACACAATTAACAACCTAGACTTAATTGACATATATAGACTATACCACCCAACATCAAGTAGTTACACTTTTTTCTCAGCAGCACATGGAACCTTCTCAAAAATAGACCATATATTATGTCACAGGGCAACTCTTAGACAATATAAAGGGGTAGAGATAATACCATGCATCTTATCTGATCATAATGGAATGAAACTGAAAATCAATGATAAAAGAAGGAAGGAAAAATCAAGCATCACTTGGAGAATGAACAATAGGTTGCTGAGTGATCAATGGGTTTTAGAAGACATTAAGGAGGAAATTAAAAACTTCCTTGAGTTAAATGAAAACACAGACATAACATATCGGAATCTATGGGACACATTGAAAGCAGTTCTAAGAGGAAAATTCATTGCTTGGAGTTCATTCCTCAAAAAAAGAAAAAACAAACAAATAAATGATCTCATACTTCATCTCAAAATCCTAGAAAAAGAAGAGCAAAACAATAGCAAAAGAAGTAGAAGGCAAGAAATAATTAAAATCAGAGCTGAAATTAATGAAATTGAAACAAAAGAAACAATTGAAAAAATTGACAAAACTAAAAGCTGGTTCTTTGAAAAAATAAATAAAATTGACAGACCCTTAGCCATGCTAACGAAGAGAAGAAGAGAGAGAACCCAAATTACTAGCATACGGGATGAAAAAGGCAATATCACAACAGACACTTCAGAAATACAGAAGATAATCAGAAATTATTTTGAATCCTTATACTCCAATAAAATAGAAGATAGTGAAGGCATAGATAAATTCCTTAAGTCTTATGATCTGCCCAGATTGAGTCAGGAGGATATTGACAACCTAAACAGACCAATAACAATAGAGGAAATAGAAGAAACCATCAAAAGACTACCAACTAAGAAAAGCCCAGGACCGGATGGGTATACAGCAGAGTTTTACAAAACCTTTAAAGAGGAACTAACACCAATACTTTTCAAGCTATTTCAGGAAATAGAAAAAGAGGGAGAACTTCCAAATTCATTCTACGAGGCCAACATCACCCTGATTCCGAAACCAGACAAAGACACTTCAAAGAAAGAAAACTACAGACCAATATCTCTAATGAACCTTGACGCAAAAATCCTCAATAAAATTCTGGCGAATCGGATTCAAATACATATCAAAAAAATTATACACCATGATCAAGTAGGATTCATCCCTGGGATGCAAGGTTGGTTCAATATACGGAAATCAATAAATGTTATTCACCACATCAATAGACTTAAAAATAAAAACCATATGATCATCTCAATAGATGCAGAAAAAGCATTCGACAAAGTACAGCATCCCTTTATGTTCAAAACTCTAGAAAAATTAGGGATAACAGGATCATACCTCAACATTGTAAAAGCAATCTATGATAAGCCACAGGCCAGCATCATTCTGAATGGAGAAAAATTGAAGGCATTCCCTCTAAGATCTGGTACAAGACAGGGATGCCCTCTCTCACCACTTCTGTTCAACATAGTCCTCGAAACACTGGCCAGAACAATTAGACAGGCGAAAGAAATTAAAGGCATAAAAATAGGAAAAGAAGAACTTAAATTATCACTATTTGCAGATGATATGATTCTATACCTAGCAGACCCAAAAGGGTCTACAAAGAAGCTATTAGAGCTAATAAATTAATTCAGCAAAGTGGCCGGATATAAGATCAACACGCATAAATCAAAGGCATTCCTGTATATCAGCGACAAATCCTCTGAAACGGAAATGAGGAAAACTACTCCGTTCACAATATCCCCCCAAAAAATAAAATACTTGGGAATCAACCTAACAAAAGAGGTGAAAGATTTATACAATGAAAATTACAGAACACTGAAGAAAGATATAGAAGAAGACCTTAGAAGATGGAAAAATATACCCTGCTCATGGATAGGCAGAACCAACATCATCAAAATGGCGATATTACCAAAAGTTCTCTATAAGTTCAATGCAATGCCAATCAAAATCACAACAGCATTTCTTGTAGAAATAGATAAAAGAATCATGAAATTCATATGGAATAATAAAAGACCCAGAATAGCAAAAACAATGCTAAGCAGGAAGTGTGAATCAGGCGGTATAGCGATTCCAGACTTCAAACTATACTACAGAGCAATAGTTACAAAAACAGCATGGTACTGGTACCAAAACAGGCGGGTGGACCAATGGTACAGAATAGAAGACACAGTAACCAATCCACAAAACTACAACTATCTTATATTTGATAAAGGGGCTAAAAGCATGCAATGGAGGAAGGATAGCATCTTCAACAAATGGTGCTGGGAAATCTGGAAATCCACTTGCATCAAAAAGAAGCTGAATCCCTATCTCTCGCCATGCACAAAAGTTAACTCAAAATGGATCAAGGAGCTTGATATTAAATCAGAGACACGGCATCTGATAGAAAAAAAAAGTTGGTTATGATCTACATACTGTGGGATCGGGCCCCAAATTCTTCAATAGGACACCCATAGCGCAAGAGTTAACAACTAGAATCAACAAATGGGACTTACTCAAACTAAAAAGTTTTTTCTCAGCAAAAGAAACAATAAGAGAGATAAACAGGGAGCCTACATCCTGGGAACAAATCTTTACTCCACACACTTCAGATAGAGCCCTAATAACCAGAATATACAAAGAACTCAAAAAATTAGACAACAAGATAACAAATAACCCAATCAATAAATGGGCCAAGGACCTGAACAGACACTTCTCAGAGGAGGACATACAATCAATCAATAAGTACATGAAAAAATGCTCACCATCGCTAGCAGTCAGAGAAATGCAAATCAAAACTACCCTAAGATACCATCTCACTCCAGTAAGATTGGCAGCCATTAGGAAGTCAAACAACAATAAGTGCTGGAGAGGATGCGGGGAAAAGGGCACTCTTGTTCATTGCTGGTGGGACTGCAAATTGGTGCAGCCAATTTGGAAAGCAGTATGGAGATTTCTTGGAAAGCTGGGAATGGAACCACCATTTGACCCAGCTATTCCCCTTCTAGGTCTATTCCCTAAAGACCTAATAAGAGCATGCTACAGGGACACTGCTACATCGATGTTCATAGCAGCACAATTCACGATAGCAAGATTGTGGAATCAGCCTAGATGCCCTTCAATAGATGAATGGATAAAAAAAATGTGGCATTTATACACAATGGAGTATTACTCTGCATTAAAAAATGACAAAATCATAGAATTTGGAGGGAAATGGATGGCATTAGAGCAGATTATGCTAAGTGAAGCTAGTCAATCTTTAAAAAACAAATACCAAATGACCCCTTTGATATAAGGGGAGTAAACAAGGACAGGGTAGGGACGAAGAGCTTGAGAAGAAGATGTACATTAAACAGGGATGAGAGGTGGGAGGGAAAGGGAGTGAGAAGGGAAATCGCATGGAAATGGAAGGCGATCCTCAGGGTTATACATAAGGACATATAAGAGGAAAGGAGGGGTAAGACAAGATAATACAAATGGAAGAAATGATTTACAGTAGAAGGGGTAGAGAGAGAAAAGGGGAGGGGAGGGGAGGGGAAGGGAGGGGGGATAGTAGAGAATAGGACAGACAGCAGAATACATCAGACACTAGAAAGGTAATTTGTCAATCAATGGAAGGGTAACTGATGTGATTCAGCAATCTGTATATGGGGTATAATTGGGAGTTCATAACCCACTTGAATCAAATTGTGAAATATGATGTATTAAGAACTATGTAATGTTTTGAACGACCAACAATAAAAATAAATAAATAAATAAAAAATAAAAAAATAAAAAAAATATAATGCATATCATATATCTGATAAGTGGTTTACATTAAAAATATATAAGTAACTCTAATAACTCAGTAGTAAAAGGACAAATAACTTGACTTAAAACATCAAAGAATCTGGGTGGACATTTCTCCAAAGAAGATACATAAGTGGCCAATAAGCACATGAAAAGATGCTTAATATAATTAGTAATTAATGATACATTAATAAAAACCATAATGAGCTACAACTTCAAAACTACTAGGATGGCTATAATAAAAAAAGACAGATAACAAGTGTTAGCAAGGATGTAGAAAAATTAGAACTTTCATACACTGCTAATAGGAATTTAAAATAGTACAGTTGCTTTGGAAAATAGTCTGGACTTTCATCCAAATTTATAGACAGTGACTGTACAACCCAGCAATTTACTCTTAGGTGCCTAAAAGAATACCCAAGAAAATTGAAAACATATGTACACATAAAAAAAAAACTTCGACACAAATGTTAATGACAGTATTATTTATAATAACCAAAAAATGGAAACAACCCAAATGTCATCAGCAGATGAATGAATAAATAAAATGCAGTATATCTGTACAATGGAATATCACTTGGCAATAAAAGACATCAAAAAATCAATCAACTATAGATATATGCTCCAGTGCAGGATAAACTTTTATATGTTACGTGAAAGAAGCCAACAACAAAAAGAAACACATATTGTATGATTTCATTTATAGGAAATGTCCAGAAAAGATAAGCATATAGAAATATAAGGTACATTAATGGTTGACTTCTGCAAGGGAGGTGGGTGAAAACTTAACGGTGGCTGCTAATAGGTCCAGTTTATTTCAGGGTGATGGAAATATTTTCAAATTTATTTGAACATTGCTATCCCTTTTCTCCGTGACTTTTTGGTACTATTACATGAAAGTGCTGCTTCTTCTTCCCTAAAGAGGATAAAGTAAGTGTTTTATTTTTGCATATCTCGAGCTGTCAATTAAGGGCCTCCTCTTGCAACAGAAGGGTGACTGAGACTACCTGAACCTGTCATCTACTGATAGTCCCATAACAGTTCCACATCTGGGCTTCATGTTGGAGTTAAGGAGAAGGAAAGTGGTCCACTGAGGCCCGCTCTTGTGAGTCTGAATTTGGAAGGTTCCCGTGGCCAGCATCAAATGCCAGATCATGAGGGAGTGGGCCATGTTATTTGGATCAGTCTGAAATCTCAAATTCTTAAAACTCATAATGCCTAATAAAAAAGAAATATGAAGGCATAGTAATAATTATGTTTTCAAAGTCATGCTGCCAGCCAAATGAAGAATTGGAAATGGATTTCAAACATCTGCCCAGCTCGACTGATTATAATGTCCCTTTTATTTACCTCAAAAAAATATATCCTACTGTGATGAATGGACAGGGTGATGGAAACATGGAAAGACACATCAGAAGTTTAAAAAAGGAACATACAAGATTAAAACCCTTCCAAAGGCAGCTGTGACAAAAGACATCTCCGCAAGTCAGTCTATAAAGTGACTGTGATAATTCAGAGAAATTATTTAGCACTCAGGAAAACAGTGCTGCAGAATGATGGAAGGGTCTGGCAGGAGAAATTTTCAAAAGACTGGCATCAATCACAGTTAAGTGTGGCGTCTCTACTGATTACGTGTATCCTGCAGTGAGCCTGCCAAAACATATCTCTGATACCACAATGACAGACTGATGGGTGGCTTCGAGGATGATTGATGAAGTGGTCCATTCGCATCTGGGACTAGAAGGCAGGAGCTGTCATTATGGCAGGTTTGTATGCAGAGTAGTTCTTTGTGATCCAGGCACTAATTCCTTAAAGCTAAGAGTACACAAGGTGAAAAGGGAGATGTCCTGTGGCCTGGCTATATGTGTCTGAGCTTACTTTCTAGGGAAACCAAATGTTTGGAATGGCGTAAGACAGCCATACAGTATCCCAAAAATGTACAAAACAAGAACCTTTACAATTTTTCTGATAAAGGCCTACAAAATGTTTATTGTGTTTTCTGTAGACTTTTTTTTTTTTTTTTTTGGTACTAAGGATTGAACCCAGGGGCACTTAACCACTGGAACATATCCCCAGCCCTTTTTTGTATTTTATTTATGTAGATTTTTCAATGAATGAACTCAAGAATGAAAATAACTACCACGTTTGGACAGTCATTTACATGCTATACGCTTTATGCATTATTTTAAACTTAACGCCTACCCTACTAGGTAGAGATTAATAAGCCTATTATACAGCTGTGAAAATGAGATCTAGAGAAATGATGTCCCTGAAGTATACCCAGCCTGCAAGTACAGAGCCTCTGCTGCAATTAGGGAATATTTGATTTCAATGACTATTCTCTGCCCACTTTATTTCACTATCTTCTCCCAAAAAGATGCTTATAATAATCTGTACCCTGGATTTATTTGTTAAGAGCTTATATAACCACAACTTCACACTGATACCTTAGTTTTGAACACACAGGCTTGAACTGTTAGGTTTCTCATGGATATAAAGAGTCTGGGCTGGGGATGTGGCTCAAGCGGTAGCGTGCTCGCCTGGCATGCATGCGGCCCGGGTTCAATCCTCAGCACCACCTACAAAGATACTGTGTCCTCTGATAACTAAAATATAAATATTAAAATTCTCTCTGAATTAACAGTTCTCTTGTTCACTTACCAACTTCAGTCTCTTTAATCTTTCCATTTCAGAGCTAAACCAAATCAGGTCCTCGTCCAAGTCCTACATTAGCCAGAAGAGGAAGAAAGAATAACTCACATACCTAACAACTGTCTATCACATATACCAAGGTCTAGATCAATGTTGCCTGACAGAAAAAAAAAGCAAATCACAGATGCTAGACATATAGAATCTTTTTAATTGTCCTAGTGGCCACCTTTATGTAATTTGCTTTAATTTTATACATATTTTATATAATACATATATATCTTATCTAATATGTCAAAAATTGTCATTTCAACATGAAATCAATATAAAAAGATATTATTCTTTTTTATATCTTTGGAATCTGAATACAGATATCTTGTATTGGACTGCCCGCATTTCAAGTAACCAATAACCACAGGTGGCAATTGGCATCATATCCGACAGCATAATCTTTAATAGTTCTTGTCTTAACCAACCCAACTTCCTGCCTGCACACCCCATGTCTGCTTTTTCTCGCGGTCCATCTATCCCAACTGGTTCATTTATTCTGTGTTTTTGTGAAGAATTTGAGAAGATCTGCTACTTCTTTAAATATTATCTGCTTCATCCATCTGTTCTTAGTCTCAGGTACTCTCTAACTCCTGAAGTCCTGATTTTGACCCAAAGTCTGGCTGACATCTTCCTCCTCTGGCTCCAGACGGTTGGTCACTGTCCTTGAAAATTCTGCTTGATCCTGAGAGACCTGTTAGTTTTCTTTTTTACCCAATTACTCTTTTGTTTGTAATATACATAAATGAGAGATTCTGTAAATTCTTACCACGTGAAATTACCTGAGGAACCAGTATCCAGGCCAAAGAAATCTTACCAGCACCTCCAAACCCTCCTGAACCCTCTTCTGGCCAGTGCCCTCTGAGGAAACCATGATTCCGACTTTTGACACCACAGGTTCTTTTTGCCAGCTTTTACTATTACACAAGTGGACTCTTAAAGGGATCACTCTTCTGAATCTGTCTTCTTTCAGTCTCATTACATGTGTGAGGTTCATCCATGTTGCTGTGTGTAGTCTGAGTACTTTCATTTTCATTGCTGTAAAGTATTCCATTGTATAACCACATCAGAGCTTATTCATCCACTCTACTGTTGATGGATTTGGGGATGTTCTAGTTTCTGACTGCTATAGTTCATGCTTCAATGAACTCTGATTTGCATGACTTTGGGTGGGAAAAAAAGAAGTGTGTGTGCGTGTGTATCTGTGTGTGTGCAATTGCTGGCTCATTGTAGATGGTGCCTGAGGTCAGCAGAATAAGCATCCCTCAACGATATGAAGTTCTAATGCCTAGAACCTTTAATTTTTACTTATACAGGGAAAGGACTTTGAGGTATAGTAAAGGATCTTGAGATGAGGAGATTTATCATTCAGATACTAAATGCAATCACAGGTGTTTTTTAAGGGGGAAGCAGAGGAAGATTTTACTTATATAGAATGGGAGATGGGAAGATAATATTGACATGTGGCCACAAGGCAGAGAATGTGAGCAGTCACCAGGCACTGGAAGAGGCAAGGAACTCACTCCTCACCCCCCACTCCACCCTACACCTCCATCCTGCAGAGGGTGCGGAGCCTGAGCCCTAATAACACCTTGATTTTAGCCAAGGGATACTGATTCCAGACTTCTGATCTCCAGACTGTGGGAGAATAGATTTCTGTTGTTTTAAACCACCTAGTTTGTGGTAATTTGTTACAGGGCACTATTACAGAGCTATGTAGTTTCCCAAATTGAAAATTATATGCTTAAAATTAAACAGTCTTAGTTCTCTAATTGCCAACAATAGTAAAATGAAAAGTATAAGCTCTAAAGAGAAAGATTTACAAGAAAACTGTCTCTAATGTTATTTCCTTGGCCATACATTCAACTTTCTAGTAAATATTTAAATTATCGTAAAGACACAAGATAAAGAATGAAGACGAACATCATCAACAACACTGTATTCTAAGACTGAAGAAACACTCAACATCAGAACTGGAGCTGAATTTGCACAGCTGGTGGGGCTCCCACTCGCCAGTCACCCCAGCTTCCCTCCCCTTCCTCCGATTCTAAATCACCAAGACCACTAAGCCAATATTCATTGCCCCCCTCCAGGTTCTAAGCAGTCCTTCCCCACCCTTCCTTCCCAATTCCTATCATCACACAGCTAAGGAGATACTGAAAATCCCAGAAAACAAAGGATCAGAGTAGGGACATGAGTGATAATACAGATCTCCTCAGTATGGAAGCAGCTCCGGAGAAAAATGAAGAAAAAGCAAAGAGAAGAAGAAAAGAAGAGAACCAGGGAATAAAATATGACAGGGAATTCATCTGTGAATGTGAACCTATTTGGAAACAAGGTTGTTGCAGATGTGATTGGTTCATTTGAAATGGGGCCATGGTAGAGGAGGGTGGGCCCTTAATCTGACTGGCATCTTTCTAAGAAGAGAGAAATTGGAACACAAACACAGCAGAATGCCACATGAAGACAGAAACCGAGGAAGATGGAGCAGAAACTGGGAGTCACCCATGTAACCACCAGCCAAGGAGTATCTGCGCTATCAGGATCAGCAGGAGAGAAGGAAGGGTCATCCTTAGACGCCTCGCATCTTGGTTTTGGAGTTCCACCCATGAGAACCATGAGAGAATATATTTCTACTCTGTTAGCCACTCCGTTGGCTCTGCTTTGTTGGGGCAAAGTTAGGACACTAACACTAGTCTTATTAAAAACTGATGCCCACACAAGAGGAAAAATCACCATCCCTAGGGCTCAAAAGAAAAACACTTGAAAAAAGATTACTTGAAGGACATGCATGAAAATTTCAGCAAACTGTCTAGTATCTTCTATAAAATATGAGCAGCTGGACTCTATTACAGTCCAAAGAAAACTAGGTAAAAATGAGACAGATTAGATTCAAACAATCAAAAAAGAATCCAAATTACAGCATGTTAACTAAAATAGCAAGGACTATATGGGAACTCCCTGTACTATCTCCACAATTTTTTCTGTAATTCTCATATTTTATTATAAAATAAAAGAGTTCTTTTAAAAGAATCAGAGGGATGAGAAACACAAAGTCCAAGGTCATGCTAGTTCTGGTAAGAAGTACCTTCCACAGCTCTTAGGGGGAGGTTTCATTATGAGCATTCATTTTATCAAGCTCAGCCATGCATATACTTATTAAAGGTGTTATTTACACAATCAAAACTTTAAAAGTGTCAGAGTAAAAAACACACTATTGATTGAGTAAAGATCAGCTCTGATCCTGTAGGAGCAAAACCTGAGAACTTTTCTGTGAAGAAATTAAAATGAAGAAAAGAGTTGAAAGAACTTATAGAAAATGAAAGGCTAGAGTCGTGAATGAATGCAATTTCAGGAAAAAAAAATTTCCTGTGTTGAGGGAAGAGCTTTGTATCGAGTAAGGTCACTACAGGCAAAACTAATTAAGGGACTTATTTCTGGATACTGACTGGAAAAATTTTTTGAAGTCAGGATAGAAACAAAATACCTTAGTGGTATTCAAGCTGAATAAAAAACGACATTTCTAACAAAGAAATAAGAATCAATTTGCTCCAAACTCTTTTCTATAATATTAAATTCCAAGAAATAATGAAACAACACCTGGAGTTCTGAGAGAAATGGTATGGCCCAGTAATTTTATAATAGAAAAATACTATTTTTATATAAGGGCAACACAAAGACATTCTCAGATATAAAAGAGCCCAGAAAATTGACTACTTACATACTTAGCTCAGAAAAAACTCAAGAAGCATTCCATCCAACTAACACCAATGTGACAAATATTGGAAAGTCAGATTGTAAAAGGGCTGGACAGTATTCGCATTTTAAAATGTCTTAATAGTATTTTAAATGTGTTTTAAAATCCAAATGCAAAAATAAAATAATTATTTTCAAGAGAAGATATAATGTATAAAAATAATTTCACTATCATTTTCTATATCTTAAAACCAAAATGCAAGATGTGGATCTTAAATATAGATAGAGATTAAAAGACAGATACATGCCACATTTTTTTATCCATTCATCCACTGAAGGGCATATAGGGTTGGCTTCACAGTTTAGCTATTGTGAACTGTGCTGCTGTAAACATTGATGTGGCTGTGTCCCAGTAGTATGCTGTTTTTAAGTCCTTTGAGTATAGGCTGAGGAGAGGGATAGCTGGGTCAAATGGTGGTTCCATTTCAACTTTTCTAAGGAACCTCCATACTGCTTTCCATATTGGCTGCACCAATTTGCAGTCCCACCAGCCATGTATGAGCGTATCTTTTTCCCCACATCCTCACCAAAAAGTGGCGTATATACACAATGGAATTTTACTCAGCAATAAAAGAGAATAAAATCATGGCATTTGCAGGTAAATGGATGGCGTTGGAGAAGATAATGCTAAGTGAAGTTAGCCAATCCCAAAAAAACAAATGCCTAATGTTTTCTCTGATATAAGGAGGCTGACTCATAGTTGGGTAGGGAGGGGAAGTATGGGAGTATTAGATGAATTCTAGATAGGGAAGAGGTGTGGGAGGGAAAGAGAGAGGGCAGGGGATTAGCAAGGATGGTGGAATGTGATGGACATCATTATCCAAATACAAAGATATGAAAAACTGTGGTATATATGTGTAATAAGAATTGTAATGCGGAAAAAAAAAGTACATGTATAAAGGTATGAATTGGTGTGAACATACTTTATATACAAAGATATGAAAAATAAAATCAATAAAAAAAATTTTAAAAAGAAGACATATACAAAAATTATCTATATAATACTATGTATGTATATTATTGATATAAAATATCTATATAGATATTAGATATAGCTCTTATCTTTATAATTAATAGTAGTAAGAGGGACTAATAAAGGTCTTTTTTTTCCCCCTATTCGACTCTCATGAATAATCAGCACGGAATACTTCTGTGAATCTGGTCACCAAAATACATGTGGGGGTTTCTCCCCACCAGCAACCTATCAATTCCCTTTTGCAGCAAACAACAGCTGGGTGTCCTCCAGTTCAGTTCAATTCTGCTATTGTCTATCTGGAGATAGCATCAGATCCCATTAAAGAATCAGTCCCACAGCCTGCCCCCCACTTCTGACGCCAATCATACATCCCAGGCTGTCTTCCAGGGCTTCTGACCAACGACTATAAATCAGAATTCCCATGACCCACCACCTCATATTCAAATAATTTGCTATAGCAGCAGATAATAGAAGTCAGGAAAGCAGTTTACTTCCATTTACCAGTTTTTTATAAAGTACATTACAGAGAATGTAGAGGCATAGGGTAAGGAGCATATGGGAAGGAGCATGAGTCTTGCAGGGACCTCCCTCCAAGAGCCTCCACATAGACAGTCAGCTGGAAGCTCTCTGGCCTCGGTACTTCTGGGTTTTTATGGAGGTTTCATTACACAGGATTTCAAAACCCAATTCTTGCAATGTTTTGTTAAGTATATTGTAAAATATTTTATTATCTTTGACAGTATTGTAAGTGGAATTGTTTTCTTAATTTCATTTTCAGATTGTTCATTGCTTGTGTATATAAATACAATTTATTTTTGTTTATTACTTCAGTATTCTGGAATCATATTTAGCTTGATTATTTGTTCTAATTGTTACTCATGTATTCCACAGTATCTTTTAAATGGAAAATAATCATGTCTTCTACAAATAAAGAGTTTTATTTTTTCCTCTGATCCGAAGCTTTCTTTCTTTTACTTGTCTGTTTTGCTACAGCGTCTAATAAAATATTAAATAAAAATGGCAAGAAAGAAAATCCTTGTCTTGTTTCTAATCTTAGGGAGAAAAAAAATTCCATTTTTACCATTAAATACGACACTAGTTCTGCATTTTTCACATGTGATCTTCATGATTCTTATCACGTTGAGAAGTTCCTTTATGCTCTTAGTTTAGAATGTTTTCAAACGTTTTTTCTGCATCTGTGGTTTTTATCTTTTACTCTAATGTTATATTATATTAATTGATTTTTTTGTGTTGAATCAACATTACATTCCTGTGTTTTAGTCAGCTTTTTTGCTGCTGTGACTAAAAGATATGACCAGAACAACTGCAGAAGAGGAAAAGTTATTTGAGGGCTCACAGTTTTAGAGGTCTCAGTCCATAGAGAGTAGGTTCCATTCCTCAGGGCTCAAGCTGAGGCAGAATATCACCGTGGAAGAGTATGGCAGAGGGAAGTGGCTCAAATGATATCAGACAACAGAGAGAGAGACTCCACTTGCCAGATACAAAATATATACCCAAACCACACCCCCAATACCCCACCTCCTCCAGCCACACCCACCCGTTCCTAGTTACCACTCAGTTAATCCAATAAGGGGATTAATTCACTGATTGGGTTAAGGCTCTTGCAGCCCATCATCTCTCCTCTGAACCCTCCCTCAATTGTCTCAGACATGAGCTTTTGGAAGACACCTCACATCCAAACCAGAACATCCTGGAATAAATCCCATTTTGTAATGGTTTATGCTCTTTTTTGTACATTACTATATTCTTACTGAATGAAATGACATTGATTTTTTTTAGATGAACATTTCCTCGTTTTCTATAGCTACAAATACAATTTTCATGGAATTTAAATTTTCATATTTTATAATTTTCACTGGTTAAATTGTTATCTTATTATGGAGAGGGCCAACCAAGGTCTTTATCTGTCATTCTGAAAGATCCCATTTCATTCTTTCTAATATATGGTGTTCCATTGTAGGCTGTACCAAACTTTATATGTTCAATTTTAATGAATATTCAGTTTGTATCCAGTTATGTTGTTTATTATGAATGCTCTGTTAAAAATACTAAAATGAAAAAAAAGAATTCTAAAATAAAAATGCAAGAGCTATTAAGGGTATAAATAACCACATTTACTAGTTATAGGGCATGTGAATCTTCCATTTCACTGTGTAATATCATATTACCCAAATGGTGTTTATATAATTGTTCATCTTTCTTCCCAACCCTGGATATTGCCAGACTTGAGTCTTACCAATATAGTGGTTGTGAAATAGTATCATATTATAATCTTAAGTTTTACACATTTGAATACTAGCAATACTTTGTACATTTATTTGCATTAATGCTTTGGCTTCTGCTTATATATCTACACACAACACACAAACTTTATTTTTCCATTGGATTGTTTGAATTTATTAATTTTAACTGTAGCCTTACATTTTATGGAAACAAAATTTATTTGATATGTGTATAGAAATATGTTATCCTCATTTATGATCTTTTTTTTCTTTATGGTATTTTTTAATCAAAAATAGATCTTAATCTAAATGTAATTTAATTTATCAATATTTTAACTTGTGGATTCCATTTTGGAAATGTACAAGAAATTCTCCTCTACATCAAGGTCACAAAATGTTTATATGTTTGCTTCTCTGATAATATGCTTTAAATTTTTGATTTTCACATTAAAATCCTCTACCCATCTAGAATTAATATTTAGATATGTGGTGAATTAAAGATTAAATTTCTTTTTGTTCATTCTGTAGTTCTCATTAGTGATGACCAATTTTCTCATTATAGTTTATTGAATAATTATTTTAACCAATTATTTTACAACACCAGCTTTATCGTATTGTAAGGTTATATGTAATTCTAAATCTGTTTCTACTAGTGTATTCTTGAACCAATATGACATTGTGTTAACTACCATAAATTTGTAACAAAAATCTTTATAATGTGGTAGGACTACCTCTGCTTCTTCAAAATTGTCTTGCCAATTCTTGACCCCATATGATTTCATAAACCACAAAATCATGCTGCCTGTTCCAAGAAAACTTTTAAATTTGATTATAGTTGCATTGAATCTTTATATTAAGGTTGAGATAACTGAGTCGTACTATGATAAATATGATATTTCTCTCAATTTAAAAACTTTAAAACATAATTTAATAAAGTTTTAAATTTATCTTTCAGTTATTAGAAATATTTTAATTAGATTTATTCCTAAGTATCTTACAATTTTGTTCATTTTCTAAGTCCATAATCTCTTTGTGAAAGATACATAGCAAAGTCGTTGGTTTCACACATAGATCTTTTGATCAAGCTTAACAAACTCCTTTGATGATTCTACCAATTATTCTGTTTGGGTTTTCTAGTAAACAATTGTACCATCTTGACTTAATTACCGTTTTATTGTTTTGTTTCGTTTTTTTTTCCTTTTGAAATCTTATGAATTTCCTTCCTTCCTTCCTTCCTTCCTTCCTTCCTTCCTTCCTTCCTTCCTTCCCTCCTTCCTTCCTTCCTTCCTTCCTTCCTTCCTTCCTTCCTTCCTTCTTTCCTACCTTTCTTTCTTTTTCCCTCTTTGTTGTGCTCACATTGACTAGAGGCAACAATAGTGGCCATCTTCCCTGCATTTCTAACTTTACAGTGTATTATTATAACTGTTTGTCATCCAGCACTATCTTTGATGCGAGTTAATCATACTTTCTCATTTTCAACTTAGGAAGTTCCCCTTTGCTCCTAGTTTTCAAGATGAATTTTAGCAAATGGTACAGTTAGGATGCTCAGATGGTTTTTCTCCTTTAATCTGCGAATGTGGTGAATCACATAATTTTTCTAATGTTGAGTCAACCATTTATTCCTGATATGAAGCCACCTGAGTTATGCATTTTTTTCACTTCTTAGTATCTCTGGGTTTCGTATGTTAGTATTTTGATTTCATTTACATTCATGAGCGTGATTGGTCTGTAATTTTATTTTTTTGTATTATCCTTGTTGCTGGACATCACAACAAGATTACGGTAACCTCAAAATGAGGGAATTCCCCCCTTTTTTCTTTCTCTGGAAGCAATTACGTATGTTTAGAATTATTTGACCCAACAATGGTTATTAGAACTTGCCAGAATAACTCTCTCAGAAGACCTTAAGTTGGTTATTCTGCTCTTTAAATCATTAAATCAACATTTGTGTCTTGCATTTCTTTTTGACCCTTTTTGGAAGCTGGGTTTTCCAATAGTTTATTCATTAGGCCAAATTTTAAAACTAAATTTCCATAAAACTATTTAAAATATTATGTCCTAATTTTACAAAGCTCTTTTCCCCCCATGTACTTGTGACCCTTTTTGGCACTTTTATCATTTTTATTTTGCACTCCCCTTTTGTTCTTGGCTATACTCACTAGTCCATCTTACTGCACTTTTTCAAAAATCTAGTAACTTTGCCAAAGCTCTTTCTGCCATCTGTCTTCTCTACTTCATTAATTTGTGATCTTCCACTTACTATCTTCTTTATTCCACTTTTCGGTGTTGGTTTTGTTGTTCTTTTCACTTCCTAAGTCAAATGCTTGGCTCATTAATCTTCAGTCTTTCTTGTTTTTAATATAATCACTGAAGAGTATACATTTCTTTCTAATTTCCACTTTACTATCATCCCTCAAATTGTTTATAAGCAATATGTTCAGTATTATTTAGTTTTAATAATTATCTGAGTTCTAGTTCTATCCTGGGTTGTTTTTTGTTGTTGTTTTAAGTTTTGACAAGAAGATGTTTTTCCCAGTTATTTTGATTTGTTCTGGAATTCTCTGGGATTGAGGAAAAGCCATCCTCCTAATGACTCACTGAAGATAACCTTGTAGGTAATCCATTTTTTTCTGCACTTCAAGAGCCACCCTGGTGTATGCTTCCCGAGACTTCTCCTGTCACAGACTGGATAGAAATCTGTCTCTGTTTTCTGGCTTCTCTCCTTTCTCTAATCCCCATCTTCCTCTTGAGGGCATCTGGAACCAAATGTCTTGAGGTCTTCCCAGGTATGTATCTTTTTCACACTTTTTCAGCTTTTCTTTACCACCCAGTGACTCCATCATAGTCAAAGGCTATGCCAGAATCCTATACCAAAAACCCTGGACTTAATCCTGAACTTCTTTTCCCTGCCTTATGCAGTGGCTCATGCTTGAAAGTGTTTGATGTTTTGAAAGACTTTTTTTTTTTTTTTAATTCAGTTAGTTGTGTTTTTGTTCATTCCTCTATCATGACTGCCTATCTTGAGTTCTGATTAACTCAAATTCTCTAACTTCTACCATGCTAGTTGTATGTGTAGTTGGAAAGGCTCCCTCCCACACACAGCACACCACACACACACACACACACACACACCCCATCACACATACACACACATATGCACACACCTACATGATTTTCAGGCAGCCTTTTGTCCACCACTACTCACTGACCACAAGCTTTCTGTGTTTCTATCCTTAACCTTGGTCCTAGGTTTCTGTACTTGGTTCTCTACAATTCAACAGGCCCACATCCCTTCATTCCTCATTTTTTCCCTTTACTCATTTTTTTTAATTGTGTGTAGAAGCTGAGTGCTATAATCTTAATCGTTCTTAACTCTAGTTCTTACTATTAGTATGTGCCAGGCACTACTTTTGGCACTTCACAAATATTAACTTGGTTAGGACTCATTACCTCTCAGGACTAAAAACTATTACTATCATCTCCCCCTTTATAACTGAGGCAAGGGAGGATGAATAGATTGTCCAAGGAGAGAAAACCACTTGAGTAGTGCCATTGGGATTTGAATCCAACTGATGGGATTCTAATATAACCCTCCCCTTAAATGCTACTTCCTGCCACTCCTCAGAACTGCTTTCTTCCCCTCTCTGAGCTCCCACCTCCCTCCTCTTGTCCTGCTATTGGGACACTTAAGAGAGACTGCCCTTCTTAAAGTTAGTTCAGTGCGGATCTCCTCCACAGCCAGGAACTCCCAAGGGCAGAGATGGCTCTTAGGTTTTCCATTCCAACTGTCAGGTTGTGCACAGTGTAACCACCAAAGAAGCGTTTATAAATGCCTGCCTTAGTAACAATTGTGTACCATGTACCATTAAAGTATATGATATAATGCGTAATATAAAAGACTGTAATGTAAATGATCCTCAGGAAGTACACTGTGACTTAGCTAGGATTACCATGACAACCATAACTTTTGCATTTCCTAATTTTTTTCAGTTTGAAATTTGCAACTTAAATGTCACATTATCATAGGTTTCAGCTTTCTTTTTTCTACGTAGTTCAGAAAGAAAAGTCACAAACCAATGCTCCTGTTAAATCCTCATTTAATTAAGTGTACCTCTTGAGAAAGTCATACTTGTTTGGGGATCAAATGTCTGGTTGGTTACCCTTGCAGTTAGGAATAAAGTGGGGCAGGGAGAAAGAGGGAAAAAAAAGAAAAAAAAAAGTGGAGTCTTAGAACAGGGTTTACAAAGAATTTATGACAAATCAAATTCTCTTATTACAGATTTCTTTCATGATGTTTGGAGTATATTCAAAGACATATAAAATGATCTTATTTGATTTCATCAGTATTCACATCAAAGTCATCCAATTTAAATACAAAATATTTAAAAGTATACAGAATGTTGGATTCTGTAATCCCAGTTGACCTTTTTGTAGTCTCTACATTCTATCATCATATACTACACATAGCATGTCAGTATCTTAAGGCCCCTTCCAGGGTACAAATTCTATGATTCTTCCAAGTTATAGGCTTCTTTTAAAAAAAAATACCCTATCACTTCTCCAATCATCATTCCATTGTTTCCCTGATAAAGACTTTTGAAATCTCATTTACTTTTGTAAGACAAGACAAAATTGAGACATTCCTCAGGCAACAAATAATAGCATACATATGATTTTTTTTTCCCTCCTCTAAAAACTCGTGTTTTTCTTGGGGCAAAACTTGATAGGAAAGCCAAGATTTTTATGAATAACTTGAAGGCAAATTATTATAACTCACACCTTTGTAGCTTCAAAGCATCTCAGCCAAGAGAGTATATAACCCTAAATATACAATCTTTGAAATGTTATATCAAACAAGTTTAAGTGAGAGAAAAGGTTTCTCAATTTCTTTGCTACCTTTAAGCATCATTTCTACTTAACATCCCTTCTTCTAAAGGGAAGTAGCAGGACCAAGTGCTCTCTGCTTAAACCAAAGCCAGCCAGCCTGTGGTTGACTTTGGCATATGATCATTTGCATGGCGTATCTCATATATGGTAGTCCTGCATTAATGTGTCTCTCTCCCATGGAGAATTCAGAATCTTATCCTATTCCATAATTTTGCACATCATTGTGTTCTAGCCACTTTGCAAAGTGACCACACAGGAAACATACGGTGCATGTAGAAGACGTAAATTAATAGATTGTGATTTCCTAAGCCTCCATCTCCCCCCATGAATGCTCTTACCACATTCATACTAGGCGCTCAATAAACTCTTGGTAAAGAAAAGGGGAAGGGAAAAGGAAAGAAAGCCTCTAGCAGCCCTCCAAGCTGAGCTCAGAGGAACGAGGTTCTTCACAGGAAACCACAGACATTGGTGACCACCAGAGGGTTGGCTATTTTAAGAATCTAATATAGAATGGGAGAAAATCTTCGCTAATTATTCTTCTGACAGAGGATTAATATTCAGAATGCAGAAAGAACTCAAAAAAATCAACATCAAAAGAACAAGTAATCCAATGAAAACATGGGAAAATGATCTGAACAGACATGTCTCAAAAGAAGCACAAATGGCCAATAAATGTAAAGAAAAAATGCCCAATTTCTTTAGCCATCAGGGAGATGCAAATCGAAACTACATTGAGATTTCATTTCATTCCAGACGGAAGACTATTATTGAAAAGCAAACAAACAAAAAATAACAAATGCTGAAGAAGGTATGTAGATAAAGGAATGAGTGTACACAGTTGGTGAGGATGCAAATTAGTACAGCCATTGTGAAAATCGACATTCCAAAAATTAAAAATAGAACTACCACTTGATCCAATTATCCCACTCCTGGATATATACCAGAACTAAACAAAGTCAGAATACAAAAGAAACATATACATGCCCATGTTTCTTGTGGCACTATTCAAAATAGCCAAGTTATAGAACCGGCCCAGGTATCCATTGACAGATAAATGGATAAAGAAAATACAGTTTACACAATGGAATATTATTAAACCATGAATAAAAATGAAATCATATCATTTGCAGGAAAATGAATGGAACTGGGGGTCATCATGGTAAGCAAAATAAGGCAGACTCAGAAAAACAAACATCACATTTTCTCTCATATGTGGAAACTGGAAGAGAAGACCTGAAAAGGGACTCCTAGGGCAAGAAAAGGGATCTGGGGGAGGAGTGAAAGAGGAAAGGATAAGAGAGGGTAGTAAGGAGTGTGGCTATCATTAAAACTTAGTATGACCTAAGGATTCCATCTTCCTGGTCTGGGTTCTCAAAACAGCTCTTGGTAGCAGAATCACTGATGGGCTCTGAACACTTCTGAGTACGTTTTGTTTGGCTTGGAGAGATCGGGAGTCAGTCAATCGGATGGATTTTCTTCTGACCCCACACTCTTTCCTCCAGGCCATTCATGTCTTAAAACTGCCCTAGTAGAGGGGAGGTATACACTGGAGATTCTGCTCTACTACTAAAGTTAAGAACAGTCCTTTACCCTTTCTTGGCTCCAATCTCCCACCTTCAGAATGAAGCTAGACTACATAAACACTAAGAGTCCAGACAACTGTGAGATAGTGAACGAAAGCTTTGAAAAGTGTAAACCACTTCTCAAACACAGATCACTATTGGTCAGCTCTAGCGGGTCAGAAATTTTAGCACTATATCTTTCTCCTCAACTTCATCCTTAATATCCTGTGTTTAGGTCCTGCCTATTCCACTTTGAAATATTCTCCAGGACTCACATCCTTCTTCTGTATTCCTATTGCCAACCTCCCATCCCCTTCAGCAGGTTCTCCTACTACCAGTTGTAGTCCTCTCGGAAATCACCCCGTTTCTACAAGAGAGATCTCCACAAAATTCCACTTTCACTGCATCACTGCTCATCTATGCACCCAGGCAGAACTTACAGAGTTCAGACTTCTGGCTTTGCTCTGCCAGACCAACAACTTCAAGACCGTTTATCACAGTGACCTGAGGTGCCACATTCTGTTTACCTGCTGTCCTCAGAACACATCCCACCCCTCCTTTGCTTAGAAAGTTGATTCAACTTACAAACACCAGAAAAAAAATCCTGCCTCTTCCAAATAAGTTTTCCTAGGATTTTAAGACAATTTTCTCCTTTCTGAACTATTGTGGTTAGCAACCAACATAAGATCTTCGATATTCTCTAATTATCTAATTTATACTCCCAATAGAGTATAAAATAAGAGAATAAATTTCCTCAGATCAGAAAACATATTTGTATCACAATGCTGGTTAAGCTGAAAAATTCAGCAAGTGCTTGTTGACTGCCTGATGGCTAGAGAAAGTAAGATCTTGCTTTTCTCTCCAGCCTTTGACAATGCTGGGAGTGCAAGAGGGAGGAGGGAAGAGGTAGAATCAATACCCTCTCAACCCCAAAGTCCTATCTCATCTTTTCCTCACTGCTTTCACCCACTCTAGTTAGGGTGGAAATGGACTCCTTCACCGGCTCATATCAACCTCTACAGATGAGTCTGAGCACATCGAGCAGCGAGCAGGCTTGAGCACCACTTTTTTTTTTTTTTTTTTTGCAATGCAGGGGATCAAACACAGGGCCTTGTGCATGTGTGCTAGGCAAGTGCTCTACCACTGAGCTAAATCTCAGCACTTCAGCTCCATTCTTAAATGTTTTAACCAGCCTGTGTGATAGCAATGGCTGCTTACAATGCCTGATGGTGATAGGAAGATAAAGGGCAGGGGGAACAGTATACGCATGCAGGGAAATGTCACAGTGAAACCCATTAATATGCACAATTAATATGAGTTAATATTCATAATTTTAACAATGTAGTGTATTCGGCCTGAGATGCTAGCATTATACCCATATATGATTCATGGAAAGGGCTAAATAAAATGTTTGCTTGTGCATTGCTTTGTAAGTTTCAGTTTACATTTTGCAGCCAAACCTGCTTCAACGCTGAGACATGCTACCTTGATGGGTGCAGGTGTTTGGGCCATATTTGTGTTCATCTGCTCTATGCTTTCTTCTAGTGACACATTCCACACACTGAAAGAACATGCCAGGCAGAAAAAAATAATGTGTTGTTATTGTCCAAAAGAGCCTTGAATCAACAGCCCTTATTTCATAAAATGGGGAGTCTCCAATTATTTGAAAGTTAGGAGACAATAAAATATGAAGAAGGCAATTCTCATGGCCTTGGTGAGGATGAGGGAGTCAAAGTAGAAGGTGGAGATAGGTAGAAAGTTTATTTTTCTTCCTTTCCAAGGCATTTACATATTGTAGGTTTGTATATACTCATACTAATACTCATTAGATACATCTTATATTCTACATGTCTCTTAATTCTTTAATCTGATGGATGAACATTATTATAAATGTGTCAGATACTGCTCTTTGCTTAGGATCCATTTCTCCCTTTTCTTTCATATAAATGAGTCTCTTATTTTATTCTGAGGTGACAATACAACCAGCTAAATTAGCAAAATTCCCAGCCTCCCTCTTGTGGTCATGTAACACAATTCTGTTCAATGAGAGACATTTTGGGGAGGATTGGCAACACCAAATAATAAGGCAGAGCATTCCAAGAAGAGGATATTCATGCTTTATCTCTTTCCTTTTCCCTCTCATTAGCTTAGAACCAGAATATCTGTAAGTACAGAAATCTTGAGACCATGAGAATAAGAGACACATGTTTGTTCCACCACTGAAGGATGGTAACAAAAAACCCTAGAAAAACTTTTATATATTAATGATCTCTTGGGGCACTGCTTAATTTCCAATTGCCTACTCTTGACTTCCTGTTGCCCAAGAAAAATAAATATTTATTCACACGAGTCACTGAACTCAAACTTGTTATATGGCTGACCCCAAATCATCCTCACTAGCAGACTTAGTGCTTTGAACACAGGAAATGGAGTGGCTTGGCCAAGATCTATCAGAGAGGATGTAGAAGGACTAGACTATGAGTCCAAGCCAGTGGCTCCTGGACCTTTGTTCCCTGCTCCCTGCATCTTGGCCTATGTTCGTTCTCTCTCTCTCTCTCTCTCTCTCTCTCTCTCTCTCTCTCTCTCTCTCTCTCTCTGTCTTTCTCTCCCTCCCTCCCTCTGTCCTTGGCTCCTCCAGATCCTCAGGGATTGGAGCCATATTTTCAAACCCTGCTCCAGTCATCCCAATTCCCTGATTCTAACCCAGGGAAAGACCACAGAGTCAATGTCCACAACAGATGTTACAGTATTCGAAGTCTTAAGATAGAGAAAACCATTCCAGAAAGAAATTATCTGTGATCTTTCTTTCAAAAGAAGACATGAAAACTTTTAACAATGTGCCAACTAATAGGCTGCAGATCAGTCTTGCAATGCACTTGGGAGGAATAAGCAGCAAATGAGTGAAAACAACTTTCATTTCCAAAGGATAAAAATCCCTGTTTATCTTTACGATGGTGTAGTTTTGTGGTGATGCCTGGAGAGTTGTGGCTTAGTTATCAATCTTCAGCTGTCACACTTTCAATCTTTTCTTCCCTAGCAGTTTTAAGTGGAGATGCACATGCTCTACCTCTTGATAGGAATTGCTTTAATTGCTTATTAAGGTCGTAAATGTCCAACTGCAAAAAGCAACAAGACTTTTGCAAATTTTCTTCCCTTTCCCTGGTATTGAGGACTGAACCCAGGGGTGTTCTGCCACTGTATGACATCTTCAGCCTCCTCTCCCCCTTTTGTTTTTAAATTTTGAGACAGGGTTCCACTAAGTTGCTGAGGAGGGACTTGAACTTGTGATTTTCCTGCCTCAGCCTCCCAAGTAGCAAGGATTAAAGACATGTGCCACTGCACCTGGCAGAATTTTGCAAATCTTCTGTCAGAATTCTTTCTTCTGGGAAATCCACTAGCAAGGATAGCACCCACAGAAGTTTAACTATCAAATATAACAAAGGAAGAGGGAGAGACAGTATATATAAGATAAAACATCTAGAAATAAGATTCATCCACCTGTGATTTGAGAAACAATTTGGAGTGGTGGTCACTTGTCTATTAAAATGACAGTCTTTACAATATAAATAACTCTCCTATTGAAACAGAAAACTTCTGAGCACTAGAATTAAATTCTGGATCATTTTTTCAGAAGCACCTAATAGCAGCATTTCCAAAGGGCCCAATGATCAAATTTAGGAAATATTGGCTTTTGAAAAAAACATGATAATGTACCTTAGCATACTAAAGGCTTATCATATTGAAGGTTTGTGAAATACAGGAAAAGGTTGGGTATTACTTAATACATTTGCATATATTTGGGGGAATTATTAGACCACATGGAAATTAGGAACCTCTTAACCTCATATTTGAATATATGTTTCCCATAAGTCCATGTGATAAAGGCATGGCCATCAGCCTACAGTGCTATTGTGAGATGTTGGAACCCATAGAAGGAAGGAAAAGAAGTTAGGTCTTTGGGGGTGTTTCCTTGAAGGGATTTTGGGATACTCCTCCCTTCCCATTTGTCTTCTTTGCTTCCCCGCCACCATGAGGGGAACAGGACTCCTTCTTCATCACAGGCTCCACAGTGCAGCCACAGGCCCAAAGCAATAGGGCCAAGCCACCATGAGTTGAAACCTCTGAACTTGTAAGCCAAAATAAACCTTTCCTCCTTTTGAGTTCATTATCTGAGGCATTTTGTCACAGCAATGGAAAGCTGACTAACACAACTCACAAAGCCTTTAGCTATGAAGGAGTGTTAAATCAATTAGAGGCAGGACCAATTATTTGAAGATGCCATATTTGCAAGTTCTTCTACACACTAAAATTTATTTGTAATCCCAAGTCAGTATTCAGAGTGTTTTCATAGTCATTCACAGACATGTATAGAGAGTTGAAAATTTTATTATCTAGTGCACACCTGCACAGCTGAGGTTGAATATGGGGATGCTCTGCTTTCTTATTTCACCTCTCATACTGTAAACAAATATTTTTCCTAGTATATTTAGTGCCACACTTTTTGCATTTTTTTGTGTGTGTTTTATATTGGTGATTTCACTATTTAAAATGGCTTCCAAGCATCTTGCCAGTTTCCTAGAGGCAAGAATGTTGTCATATGCTTTCTAGAGAAAATATAAATGAAAACATGTGCATGTACAATGCATATGTGATACATATATGATACATGTGCAATACATATATAATACTTATATATTATATGAATATATATGCCAATGGCACTATAACTCATGCCTGAAAGAAGCTTATATTATAAATGCATAATACAAACTTTCTAATCAATAATATATTAAAAGTGTTTTTAAACAGAAATACACATAAAACAAGGCTAGTATGGATTAGTTGACAAATGTTGTGACCATGTGTTTCCCCCTAGGAGCAATGGTTCAGTATTGGCTAACTTGATGTCCATCACAACTTTATAGAACACAACTACTTCAAATAATGAGAATTGACTACACTATTATCAGGCTCCTTTTTTCCACCACCCCAATCCCCAAAGCAATGAGTTTTGCAAAAGAGAAAGAATTTTATTCACAAGTTAGCTAAATGTGAGAATGAGTCCCTGAACTCAAATCTGAACCCCTCCCCTAATGAGAGAGTTTTGCCATATTATGGAATGAAGAAACAAGAGTATATTGAGATGTGGGGAAAGGTGATTGGAGATAAAACAAGTGAAAACATCAGTGGCCTCTACCCAGTCAAACTGTGTGGCTCTTCATAAGACGCATGTTCAGAAGATGATGGCATTAGCATGATCTGAGGTTGGAGTTTTTTCAGCCCTCTAATGTCAAAAGTTCACCCACTGGACACCTATGTAGGCCCAGATGAAATATAAGTGGTTTCAACAGGTTTAAGATAGACAAAAGCAGCCTCCAAGCTCCTACAAAACCACTTAAACAATTATTACCCTAGTGACCATACCTGAGAGTTGTCGCCCACAGCAGAGCTGATGGGTGTATACTCCTTAATTACAAGACCACTAAAATAGGTGATAAAAGCAAATAACTGAAAGAAAGATAGAGGGTTTGCTCAGGTTTTACCTTAGTTTCAGTCTCATGTTGACAATCAAGTTTTTAAATTTCTTCAATGCATAAGAACAGGAACCAATAGGAAAATTTTCTATGTGATGTTCCTTGTAGTTAGAAATTTTAAATTTAAGAATAGCAGTGATGGACACAACATTATAATAACACTTACTTAGTACTTGCTGCATGTCAGGTGCCATTTTAATTTCTTCACATGTATTATCTCATCAACACCTTAGAATTATGAAGTAGAACATTGTGTCATTCATATTTTGCCTGAAGAAACAGAGAGAGAGAGAAGCTTTGCAACTTGCTCATACTCTCCAGTGGTCTTTTTAAAAATGTTTAGGAACATCCTACGAACATTAGTGTTAAATCAGATGTATTGCAGAAAATTGTAAACTGCTCCTCGTTTTCTGACCCACAAACATCTACTGAGCACCAAGCACTGTTTCTATAGACCATTCCATTCTGGCCTCCCTGATTTTCTCACCTGTACTACACCTCCAGTTAATTAGTTCAGTCATTAACTACTCAACTCTCCTGAGTTCCCAAGACCTGCAGGATGAAGTCCAAGCTCTCAAAACTTAATCTGAGCATATTAAACTAAACTCAACCATCCATACTACGTACCCACCCAACTCCCTCCAGAGAAATCTCATCAGCACTCTTTGCAGAATGTTTTCCACCTGGCTCCCAACATTTCAACTTTTCACTCTTTCTCCAAACCCAGGTCCTCTCTAAGCGTTTTCCCTCAATACCCCAATTTAAAACTCTTCAATGAATTTCTAATACTATCTGGCCCAGTTATTCCCAACTGGGAATGATTTTATCCTTGAGAACATTTGTCACATCTTAGTGGAAGGGAGAGATGTGTTCCTAGTATGGAGGGAGTAGAGACCAGGAATACTGTTTAACATTTCTGCACATGTCAGCCTCCAAAGAAACAAGTAGCTTACCCCAAATACCCACAGAACTGGGATTGAAAAGACCTTGGTCTAGATCATTCATTGACTCCTTTATCATGTATTAAGTTACCATTTAAAAACCAAACTTTTGCTGATTATCACTTGTCCTCTAAACCCTACAGACATAGTTAACATAAAAGTTGATTTTAGGGAAGTTGTCGTTAAAGGCTATGAGAAAAAAAGAAAGAATATGCTAAAGTATGAGATACAGTCACAATACTCAAAATGTTTATGATAGCAACTAGAGAAATGGCATATACATGCTAAAAGTCAGCTAGCAATGAGGCTAGCTAAAATATATTTCATTAAAATAGAAGCTCTGTAAGATCACAAGTACCTTTAGAAAACTGTAAATTCTCAATAAATATTTGTTATTTATATAAAATGTTTAATATCTATGGATATGGGCAGGAATCTATGGAAACTCAAAAGCCTTTCTATTCTAAACTGAGAGGGTCAGAGAAAGCATCCTGGAGAAGATTTTTCAGACAATGGGGCAGGATGGGGTGTGGAAGGGTAGTTGTCATGAAGGACAAAGAGAGGTTCAGAGAAAGCAACGTGGGCTTCACAAGAGGGACAATAGGCAACCCCATTGCTAGCTGAGTTTTGGCATGTATATGCCATCTCTCTAGTTCCTATTGTGAGCAGTTTTATTATTGGGACTGTGTATTATCCTTTAGCATAGTCTCTCCCTTTTTCTCATTTCTCTTTTTTTTATTGATTTTTTAGAAAAATAATGGCAGCAGAATTCATTACAATTCCTAATACACATATATAGCACAATTTTTTCATATCTCTGGTTGTATATAAAGTATGTTGACACCAATTAATGTCTTCATACATGTACTTTGGATAATTATGTCTATCTCATTGAACCATCCCTGCTAATCCCCTGCTCCCTCCCAAGCAATGTCTTGCACACACAAGGAAACTAACAAATGATTGTTTCTTAACCAAAAGAAATCATTGTAGGAAGAAGCAAATAAACAACGCCACATCTGAAAATATTATGGTACAGGTATATTTACAATATAGCTTATTCTAGGAAATAGATGATGACCTGGAGGAAAAGGTAAACGGGCATTGAATTTTCAAAAATTTTAAACTCCAGTAAACAGAATAAAGGAATGATCATAATTATAGAGTAATTTACAATATATTTATGATGGTAAAATTTACTCCCTTGACCCAGATCTGCTTTTCTATGTATAATTTTTTTCCCCAAGAGATGAAGTCTATGTGGCTCAAGCTTGCCTAGAAATCTGGGTTTAAGTGATCCTCCTGCCTCAGCCTCCCAAGTAGCTGGGACTACAGGCATATGTGACCACATCTCATCTACACTTATTTTAGGTCTAACCAGAACTCTATGCTTTCAGACTGAAAAGAACCTCTGTGGCCTGTGGGATAGTATCAAGCAGTTTACTACATACCTATATTTTGAGTCCCTAAAAAGAAAGCAAGAAAGGTTATTTGAGGAAACAATGGTTGGTAATTTCCCAAGTTGGATGAAAACTAAACCCACAGATCCAAGAATCTCAATGAGTCCCAGGCAGGACAAGCACAAAGAAAAACATACTAAATATTATTAAAATCAAATTGCTAAAAGTCAGTTATAGAGTCTTGAATATTCCAATTTGTTTTATTTTATTTATAAAATGGGTAAATTATCACCTTGTTGGGTTTAAAAAAAAGTATTAGAGGCAAGATATGTAAAACATCAGAAATTTAGGAGGACCCAATAGTATAGTAATCTTTTTTACTGGGTGGGAAAGGTTTGAGGGGACTAGTGACAGAACCCAGGGGTGCTATACCACTGAGTCACATCCCCAGCCCTTTTTATTTTTGACTTTGAGATAGAATCTGGCTAAGTAGCTCAGGTAAATTTCCAATTTGCAATTCTCCTGCCTCAGCCTCCTGGATTGCTAGGATCACAGGTATAGGATAGAGCACCTGGGCCCAGCACATAGTGATTCTTAACAAAGACTTAGGACTCCAAAATCCTGGGTCCAAAACTCAGCTCCACCACTGGGGGATCTTCAGCAGGTTACATGAACTCTCTGTGCCTCAGTTTTCCCACTGGTAACATGGGATTTAACAATCCTACTGATGGTGAGAGTTAAATGAGATGATAGTCATAAGATATAAAGGTGCTTGAAAATAGCTAGTGTTCAATAAATGCCGGCCACTACCATTCAACTAGAAACAAATAATGGTGTTCTAACGCTATTATGATGTCCACACCCTCACACAGTGCTCACTTCGTTGCAATGCACTGATCTGTATCCAGGCTCCTCTGTCGAAAAAGTGCTTTGCTTTGGCGGAGAAAAGAATCAAGCCTTTCCTTGGGGAGTAAACTTGCAAAACCAGGCAGAATCTAGTTTCCCTCTGGATCTCCTGAAAGATAATCTATTGCTGCAATCAGCTAATTTTAATAGAATACTGTTTTAATAAAAAAGCTCTCTTTCCCCCAAAGAATAAATCTAAAAATGATAAAATAATATGAATTCTGAAAGAAAAGAGAAAACACAGGACCCTGGAACTTATAGCCATCAATTTTGTCCCTGTCAGCTCTTATGAGCTTCAGAATCATGATGATAATATTCATCCAGTGGGATGAAATGCCCCCTTATAAAAATACAGATAAAAAAGAATCCACATCTCTCTTTGCACTAGAAAAAAAAATAACTAATTCACAGGAAGGAAGATCTGTCCATAATTCTGTCACCAAGACCCATCTTACTTTGTTGGACACAGCACCTTAAAATAGGGTCTAATTCAGTAAGACCCTGCATGGAGTGTCATTTTTAATTTATATCATTTCATATCACCATCAGGCAAAGAGGTTTGGATCAACATCTTATTTCCCATTGACTTTCCTGACAACACTGAGAATCCCATCTCAGAGGAGTGGAGGTAAGTGCATTTATTGACAACACCTAAATGAGAGAAGATTAGTGGTTTTGCTAGAAAAATAAAAACAACTTGACTTTCAAAAAAGCCTATCTGAAACTGACTGTTCTTGACTGTATACAATTGACATTTGAAGTTATTCCATAGTCCCCTAAAGTACAGGCAAACTGTCTTAGTCAAGGTTCTTTTGGTTGCAAGTAATTGATAGCAACTCAAGTTTAATTGTGGGGAAAAAAAAATGGTTTATTGGAAAGTTACTGAGTTCTTGTGCAGAATCCTGGAGAGACTAGACATAGCAAATTACTGCAACCAGCAGTGGAAATCCCACAGGAATCCAGGCTGTTTCTCTCTGTTTCTCATCACTTCTTCAGTGCATTTCAGTGTATCTTTTTTGTTCTCCCTTTACTGACCAGTTTCCTCTCTCCTTGCACAGGGCAGGTGTCTAGCTCCCTGAAATACATTCACTGGGTCATGTCCACAGGCAAAAATTAATGGGTTATCTTTGAATCCTAACTCCAAGTCACAAGGAGTGAAACTTCCCAGCTAAGCTTGGAGCAGGTGTCTTTGGTGATCTAATAAACATGGTCAACATCGTTTTAGGGACAGATCATGCCACACCGGCAATGATATCTGAGCTGCACTTCTGTGGTGAGTTAGGGGGACAGTTCTCAGAGAAGAGAAATATTCAACAGATATTTCCACAAGCATTAAAAAATACACTTTTCACATATTAATAATCGATTTGAAAGAAGATGATGTCTATTCTCTGCAAAGAATTCAACTCTTGTTCTTCCCCTAAATCTTTGCCTATGGGGAAGAAGTTCCCATAGTGAGCACTGGCCCAGTCTGAGAGACCTTTGTGTACAGGACGGAGACTTAAAAGAGGCCAGATCTGTGATCTTTAGGAAAACATAGCTTGAGTCTGTGAGTCTACCACCTCTCCTTTTCAATAGCCAGACAACAACATTTTTATGAAATTCTTTCTGCTGTTACGTGTGAACTTCAACCCAAACCTAAATATTAGCAAAGATAAAATTTTATCTAGAACTCTGTACTGTTTATTTTTTAAAGCATTAAAATTCATAGCTAAGCTGAACTAGACTTTAAATGTAACAAAGCATGCTATTCCTTTGAGATAATACCTTGGGAATATGTAAAGAAGTTGATAGAATCTGAAGGCATTTTCCATCTGGATATGTTGACTTGTTGGCAAGTTTAAACCATTACCACACTCTTATTCAGAATGCTATTGTGTGTTTCTGAATTGTTTATGATTTGTATTATTAATTCTCTAATTTTTATCCTGAATTTATTCAGAATGGACTCACTCTTTGCTTTATTCTATGACACTTAAATGGAATCAATCTCTCAATAAAGTAATTTTTTGTGTGTGTGGGGGTGGTAAGTACCGGGGATTGAACCCAGGGCTGCTTAACCACTAAGCCAAATCCCTAGCCCTTTTTTAAATATTTCATCTAGAGACAGGGTCTCACTGAGTTGCTCAGTACCTCACTAAGTTGCTGAGGCTGGCTTTGATCTCACAATCCTCCTGCCTCAGCCTCCCCAGCTGCTAAGATTAGAGGCATGTGCCACTGAACTCAGTTCAATAAAGTGACTTTTAAAAATCATTTGTTTAAAAAAAACCACATATTTTACAAATGTAGATTGAGGTGTATGGGCATAAAATCTCACAATGTCTGAACATTGACTTAGATACTTGAGCAAAGAAAAAGAAAAAAGCATTTAAGAAGCTCGTGTGGTAAGCTCTAAGTAGCAAGTATGTAAAGATGTATGGCACTATTCTTTCTATTTTTATGGATATTTAAAATATTTAATAATAAAATAGTTCAATGTTTTATTTATAAAAGATATGTACCCCATCCAGCTAATCTTCAGACATTGGAATACCTCTTGGACATCATGGCCTTGTGTCATTGAGCTGCATTTTTGCAAATCATCAGTTCATGGAATATACTACCTTCTAAGACAGTCCATTCCATGTTGGAACAACTGCAACTGTTTCATATTGTGTTAAAATGTGTTTATCTGAAGTTTTTATTCTTCTACCTGAAAGTCACTCAAATGTTTATTGAAAGCAATGGTATGATAATCATTGCTAATCTTAGGAGAAGCAATGACCTGATTTTCATATGCATTGTTTTAATGCCTTCATTTAGAAAAACATTTTTAATATTCTTCTCACTTAGAAAATTTAGATGTGAAAAGAGGTGATTTCTGGGATTTGCTTTAAAGTAATTCAGAAACAGAAAAATAGTTGGGGGAAGATTTTGAATTGTTATTAATTGTCGAGATGGGATAAAAGTAAATGGGGGTTCATTAGTGTTCTCATAATTTTGATGTATGTTTTAAAATTTCTCTGATAAAATTTATTTTTAAAAGGCTGTTATATATATATTGCATATTTTTCTGAATTTTAAATGAACCCTATTATATGTGTGGCCAAAAATATACGTTTTGTACATCTTTGTTTTATGTTTATTTTAAATAAACATTTGATAATATTTTCCTCTATTCAAGTTCCCACTCCTGGTCACCATGTATTGTTTTTATTTATTTCCCATGGTCCCTGAAGGTGCCTCGGTCACTGGCCACTTTTGAGAGGTGGCATTTCTATTCTGTCCCAATTTTGATCCCTTCCTGTACCAGATAGTAACTGCACTTCAATGTTACAATTATATCCTAAATCAAGTCCCAGACAAAAGCTGTCAAACAGAAAATACTGAAGTACCATCAATGCAATATTGAAGTAAGGTCCTCTTAAAATCTTATCCTCCATAAAAGCAAAGGGAGCACTAGTAAAAAAGTTGTCAAAATAAACTTTTCAGAACTGAAAATCAAAGGCAGATCAGTAGAGGAATAAACAGGAAATAGGGGGAGGGGAGGAAAGGAGAGGTGCTGGGGAGTGATATTGACCAAATTATATTGTTATGTTGTGTGCATGTACAAATGTGTAACAACAAATCCCATCATCATGTACAACTGTAATGCACCAGTAAAAAAATATGGGGGGAAAAAAGCACTGTGGGGGATCTGGAATATTCCCCAAAGTTCACTTGTTGGAAGCATGGTCTCCAGATGATGGTGCTGTTGGGAAGTGGTCAAAACTTTAGGGGGCGAGGACTAGTGAATATGGACTAACCTCTGAAATCATGAGCCAAAATAAATCTTTCCTCCTTCAGGTTTATTTTCTCAGGTATTTTGTCACAGCAATGGAAACTCACTGTGCATTAACCAAAGAGCCATAAAAGTCTAGGGGAATTTAAGAAAAGTAGCCAAATACCAGTAAAAACAACTGCTTTTTGTGGCATTTCAACTTTTGCCCTATTTTCATTCCTCCTTTTACATTTCACAGTAACCTTGTAAGGAGTCCTACAATCATGGTAGAAATTAGTGGCCTAGCGCCATTGGAGGTGACAGAAAAGGGTAGATGCTCCTACAAAACCCTATTTTTAGACAATTGTCATTACCTACCTGTCTGGTAGTTCCTTTGAAAGCCTTACTTGTGTGGTTTGTCTACATTTGACCCCATACAGAGCTCTGTCATTTTGATAAGAGAACAGCCTTTTGCCCAGGTGTGTTTGTCAAAAATAATATGTGGCAATTATTTAATGTCACATTAATTTGAAGCAGTGACAATTGGAAAAAAAAACCAGCAAACTAACTAAAAACGTTAAAACCAAAAGCTAAAGAATGAGCTGGCCATAAAGAACCATATAAAGCTCTAGTGCATTTCTGAGAATCTAGTATTACACACACACACACGTGCAGGACTGTGCACATGGCCCACAGAGAAACACGTGCTTAGGGAAGATCTTAGAAAGCCCTGGGCACTCATCCAAGCTGAACTTGAGGCTCTTTTCAGGCAGCAAGTGAAGGATAAGGCAGAGCAATAAATTGCTTGTGTGTTGGAGATGTGGCCCAACCCACAGAGGAGCCTTTGGCAATGTCTAGGAGACTCACTGGTTGTGGATATTTAAGAATATCCCTGTCCAAACATTAGCTGATTCCTGAAGCAACCAAGTAGAGATTTCCAAGATCACAGAAAATAAAACTAGAGACTTTACGGAATTATTCTAGTAAAGTCACTACACAAAAAACTACAGCAGTGACAATAATGACAGAAATGTGCTTGGAGAGGTAGAAGGATCTGATTTCCAGATCGCCACCCTATATTACTTAAAATGTCTAGTTCTCAATAGCAAAATTTGAGACATGCAAGTGAAAAAGAAAACATGTTTATACAAAGGGGAAAAAGAATACAATAGAAACTATCTCTGAGAGGATCCAAAATTGAATCCACTGGACAAATACATTGAGTATGTTCAAACGTTAAAGAAAAACATGACTTGGGCTGGGGATGTGGCTTAAGCGGTAGCGCCCTCGCCTGGCATGCATGTGGCCCAGGTTCGATCCTCAGCACCACATACCAACAAAGATGTTGTGTCCGCCGAGAACTAAAAAAAAATAAATATTAAAATTCTCTCTCTCTCTCTCTCTCTCTCTCTCTCTCTTTAAAAAAAAAAGAAAAACATGACTAGAAAGCTAAAGTATGAAAATGATATCCCACAAAACAGAAAATATCAACGAAGACAGAAATTATTTTAAAAGAACAAAATAGAAGTTCTTGAAGTTTAAAAGTGTAATCACTAAAGTAAATAAGGTCCCTAACGAGGCTCGGCAGCAGAACTGAACAGAAAAGGGAAAGAATCAGCAGCTTGAAGATAAATAAATGGAGTTACCCCGTCTCAGAAACAGAAAGAATAAATGAAGAAAAAATCAATATGGCCTCAGAAACTGGCAGGACACCATCAAACGGAGCAACGCACACATATTGGGAGTCTCAGGAGCAAAGGAGAGAGAGGAGGGCAGAAAGATATTTAAACAAAAATGACCAAAAAGCATTCCAAATTTGATGAAAAGCATTCACCTGTACACCTAGAAGCATAGTTCTTTAAGAAAAACTGAAAGTAATTCACAGCTCAATTTATTTGACTATTTATCAATAATCAAACTGTCAAAGTCCAAAGACAAAAAGAATCCAAGCAAGAAAAACATCTCATTATTGACAAAGGATCCACAATAAAAGTTACAGCTGATTTCTCATTCCAGCCCTGAGGCCTAGAAAACATGGGATGATATATTCAAAGTGATGAATGGGAAAAAAAAAAACTGTTGAACAGGAACTCTACATCCAACAAAACCACCCTGTAAAATGAAGAACTTAAAATTTTCCCAGATAAACAAAAACCCAAAGAATCCATCATTAGTAGATGTGCCCTACAAGATCCACTGAAAGGATTAATTCAAGGCTGATACGAAAGGACATTAAAGAGGAACTAAAATGCACATGAAAAATAGAGAACTGATGATCATAGCCAAGATAAGCAAATCGAAAATAAGGTAAATATATTTTGTTTGCATCTCTTTTTTAAAAAAAACTCTGTGATTTAAAAGATAAAGACCTAAAGAAAAAAAAATCCAGTGTTGCTGTTTATACACATGCAATACATAACAATGTTATTTTATGACAATAAAGCACAAAGAAAGAAAAAGAAAATAGAACACAGTTTTATATAGTACTAAGCTGAATTTGACTGATTTTTCAAGATGTTAATTACAATTCTAAGCATAACCACTAAGTAAATGACTCAAAAAAGCAATTTTTAAAAGGGCAAGGAAATTGAAGGGATAAATAGGAAATATTTATTTAACAACAACAAAAGAATTTTAAAAGATAGAAATCAAGGAGAACAACAAAGGAGGGGAAAATTAAAAGTTCATTGGACTAGACAAATGGTAATGAAGGGAAGTGGGATAGGAACAGAAAAGACAGTAGAATGAATGGACGTATTTTTCCTATCCTGTCCTATCCTATCCTATATAACCACAACATGGGATCCTAACTGGAACAAGTTGTACTTATTCTATGTATGTATAATAAGTAAAAATACACTCTGCTGTCGTGTATATCTAGATAGAACAAAGTTTTTTAAAAGAAGAAACCAAGGAAAAGAGGAACAACAACAACAACAAAAAAAAAACCTCATGTAGAAAGCAAATATAATCACCCTTATTCATAGTTTTCACTTTGTGAAGTTCCAGTTACCCATGATCAACTGTGTTCCAAAAATATTAAATGGAAAATTCCAGAAATAAGCGATTTATAAATTTTAAATTATGTGCTATTCTGAGTAAGTGATGAAATCTCACTCTGTCCTGCTTGTTCCCACTCAGGACGAGAATCCATATGTATCCAAGTCCTGTGTATCTATGTTGTATAAGCTATCTATCCATTAGTCACTTAGTAACTATATCAGTTATTAGATCAACTGTCATGGTGCTATAGTCACCTCACAATAACTAAACTATGGAACCAAACTAGGTGTCCTTCAACAGATAAATGGATTTTAAAAATGTGGTATATATACATGATGGAATATTACTCAGCCTTAAAGAAAAATGAAATTATGGCATTTGCAGGTATATAGATGGAGCTGGAGAATATCATGCAAAGCAAAATAAGGTAATCCCCAAAAAAACAGATTCTAGGTATTTTCTCTGATATGTGGAGGCTAATTCACAATAAGTTGGGGGGGGTGATGCTAGGGAAGAATAGAATTACTTTGGATTAGGTAGAGGGAGCCAAGGGAGGGGAAGGATATGGGGGTAGGAAGGATAGTAGAATGAATCTGACATTATTAGCCAATGTGCATATATGATTATGTAACTAGTGGGATTCTACATCATGTACAACCAGAAGAATGAGAAGTTATACTCCATTTATGTATGATGTGTCAAAATGCATCCTACTGTCATGTATAACTAATTAGAACAAATAAAAATGAAACTTTAAAAAGTGAGATGAAGAGACAAAGACAGAGAGTGCAAGTTCTGAGAAGACAACATAAAGCAGAATTAAGGTGATCATAAAAAAATTGAGATTTGAAAAGTAAGCTGGAAATGTAATGCAAAAACTGTAAATTAAAAAAAAACATTTCACAAATGTGTGCTAAATTAGAAAAAAAATGCATAAGAAAATAAAATAACAGATCATTACTTAAGAGAAATACAAGTTGGAAAAGGAATAAAATGTTTTAAATAGAGAATAAATTAAGAAATTAAAATAAGGACTAAAGAAAGCAATAGATAGAGAAAATAGGCAAAAGATCCAACTGTGAGCAACTTCTGCAAGATAATTGAGGAAATAGTGCCAGTCCTGGTGGCCATGCCTGTAATCCCAGTGGCTCCGGAGGCTGAGTCAGGAGGATCACAAGTTCAAAGCCAGCCTTAGCTGATTAGGGAGGCACCGAGACCCTGTCTCTAAATAAAATGTAAAACAGGACTGGGCATGTGGCTCACTGGTTAAGCACCCCTGGGTTCAATCTCTGGTCCCAAAGAAAGAAAGAAAGAAACCTCACATCCCTCCCTTATTCTCTCTTCATTTCAATAAATTTATAAATTTCATTATAAAAGTTTTAAAAAACATAATGGAACTGTCATAGTAACCATGTGCAGGCACCTATATACTAAATTACATTCTGCAATAATAACTAAAATAATTCTGACATAAATTTAAATTGCAACATGTCATTGAAAAAGATCACTGTGATTTTTTTTCTATTCAATAAATTTTTAAAAATCTCTCTCTACTTGGCATCTCATCCTTCTGGCCGATAAACAACTTTACAGTTTAGGCTTCATACTTTACTATTTGAAACTTTGAGAGCTGCAAGCCTGAATATGCCCTTAAATGAAAAGTCCACATGAGGTAGAGAAAAAAAAATCCACTTGGAATATATATGAAAAGATGAAGATATTTCACCCATCTTGCAAAGCCTGAGGAAACTACTACAGAACTAACTTCAAGAGGGATGTGTTTTACAGCTCAGGGTGCCCCGTGTGCTGCTGATACAGGTAAGCATCATTCTTATTACTTGAGAATTCTCATTTTCATATACAGCAAGCCAGGGAAATAAACAGAACTTTGATTGATTGTTCCAGGAAAAGAATGTGCAATATGGTATAAACATTTTTTTTTTTTTTCTGAGTAGAATGGTTCTGAGAAAGCTACAATGAGCTGGAGAGAATTCTGGGATTTGCTTTTTAATGTCCCCTTGGGGAGCCTCAGAGCTCATTAGAATGGAAGGTGTCCTTGCAGACGCCTACCTGTGCTCTTGGAGATCTAAGCCATTTCTTTCAGTCTCTGCAATAATCACTTTTCCAACTAAAAATTTAACAGATAAGCCTTCTCCAGTGAATTGCCATGTAGCTCACTGAGATCAGAATTGAAAAACTATAAAAACAGTATTACATCTTAAACTTAATAGGACCAAAGCAGAATTATTGATTTCTAACCTCTCCACACTTGTTCTTCCCCTAGTTTTCTCCATCTCAGTAAAAGGCACCACACACCATCTAATAGCTTAAGGGAAAGCCCACGCAACATTCTCATTCCTGCCTTTTTCTCACTCACAACATCCAACCCATCAAGCCTCACTGGCTTTTACTCCAAAACAATTCTTTAATTCATCCGCTTCTCACTATGCCCACCACTACTAAGACGAGGTCATCACTGTCACACGTGGTCTTCTTGGTAGCATCCTAACAAGTCTCTGTGATTCTGCTCTTGCCCCACTGCAGCACACACTCTGTCCTGAGCAACTAGTTGGGTCTCAGTGGGCCTCATTCCTTTTCCAACACAAACCCATCTTCCCCAAAGCATCCCATCACACATAAATTCAAACCAAGAATGGATCCCCATTCTATCAGGTGCCTTCATCCCCCTCTGCCTCCTTCCTTCACTTCCCCCACTCACTAGACAGCAGTCTTCTTTCTATTTCTCTCATGTGCCAAGATTATTCCCATGTTAGGTCTTTGCATATCTGACACATTCTGGTCATTTCAAGTCTCAGCCTAAAACTGACCTCCTGACTATCTTTCAGGATTCACTGCCCACTCTTCTATTTCTCCTATTATTTTCTGTTTTAATCACATTACTTTTTTTATGGGGGGGGGGTGGTTACTGGGGATTGAACCCAGGGGCAATCAACCACTGAGTCACATCCTCAGCCTTTACTTTTTATTTTGAGACAAGGTCTTGCTAAGTTGCTTAGGGCCTCACTAAGTTGCTGAGACTGGCTTTGAACTTAACTTACGATCCTTCTGCCTCAGCCTCCAAAGTCACTGGGATTACAGGCATGTGCCATGGCGCGTGGCTCAGTACTTATCTTTATTTAAAATTATATTATTTATAATTTAATCATTCATTAAATATAATCTCTTTAGAAGACAGCTTTATTTTATTTCTCACTTTTTCCCTAGATCCTAGAAGAGAGCCTGGCTTCTAGTGGGAATCCAATAAATACATGCTTAATGATTATATATATTTCACGACTACATTTACTGAGTGGTCTGTAAGTCCCTTAAAAGCCAATCAGTTCTCTTCCACAAAAAATTTCTTCAGTGCTTTAGTAAGTTTTAGAAACAGTGCCAAGAACTAGAGGCATAAAGCTTAAAATCTTAACTTTTATACTTTGTGCTCAGTGCTGGCTAAGGGGGACTCTTAATGGATTATCAATTTATAACATCCAAACAAGATTACTAAAGAGGATATTTAACATCTCAACAGCTTCCTGCACCATTATGATGACAGAAATATTAATATATTTAAATCACAGATTTTTAATTAATAGAGGATGTTGGGTCAATAATAATAGGATATTATTATAGTTAACATTATAATTATTTAAGAAACAGATTTGGCGTAGGACATCCCTAAACCAATGGTCCCATGGTAAGCCTACTGCAACAGGAAAGCAGCTGACAGATGAAAGCCCCGACCATTAGGATGTTGCCCTTCAGTGGCATTAATGCAAATACAGAGGTTGTCTCCAGGATGAGCAACCTCTCACCCTGACCCTGCATGGTAAAGTACCCGCTGGAATGGACTATGTCAGGCAGGTGTCTACCTAGCTGCAGAGCATGATATGGAATCAAAGCAATTCATCAAGTATTTACTGGGTGCCTACTCTGCTATAGGTGTTCTGCTGGGCATCAAGATGCAGAGATAAGTAAGTCGTAAGTGCAAAGAGGCTAAATTATAGTGTATTATTGAACCCCAAGGTTTAATCCTCTTAATTTTCCTTCCTTAAAGACTATTTCAGGTCACTTTAAAATAATAATTAGTAAAATCTATACAAATACTGGTTCATTTAATCTTCATAAAAGCTCTGTGAAGTGGCACGGTTCTCATCCTCATTTTAGAAAGTCAGGAAGCTATGATACAAACCAGAAAGGTTGCACATCTGGTAAGTGGAGAGCCTCGCGCAATAGGAAATGAAGGCCACTCAGCAATCACTGGCAAGTATTTTGAATCTGTACAAATAAGCTGCAATGTAAATGCAAGACTGTTATCTTTTCCAATAACTTAATTTGCCACAGGGACACTGACTGCTCCCAGAACAATGGAGATGAGAGATCGACACTCGAAAATGTGAGCCACCTGGGGGGGAATTATAATTGCCATTTCCAATATTTTAGCACTCTTCTGTTTCTACCCTATCACCCTCCAGTCTTTTGAGTGCAGCGTTTCTGGGTATGTGTGGGTATGTGCATGTGTTTTCTTTTTACATTTGAAGGAAATGACTGTGCACGATCGTACTTGTTATACACATAGGAAAGTCAGTTGGCCAGTGATTAAAAGCTCCACAATGAGTCATAAATATTAAATTTCTCTCTGAGCACTTGGCACTCTGCAAGCTGTTTTCTAGATAATGTGTGTATAACTCCAGGTCTTATCGGCTTATGAACCACAGGTTAAGAGTACAGTACCGGATTATCCCTAGGTCCTCCTGGAATAAGAGGGCTTCTCAAGGGACAGGCACTCAGACAAGCCCCTCATGCCCTTTATCATGTTTAGCTCAGACTCCCAAAAGAGGGCAGGGAGAGTTCGAATGTAATTTTCCCTCCTGCTTGTACTTCTGCTGTCCTTATGTTCCAGCCTAGCTCCTGCCATCCCTCTCATTTGTTTTCTAATCATCTGGCTTAGAGAGTTTCCTGGGACTCTCCTGGGGCTACTTACAAGGAAGCACCGACCTAACCTTTACTTCCAGTGCCCTTCAAATGTCTGCTCTCACTGCTGTTGCCACCTGGAACTCTGCCTGGCTGTGAATCTCCATCACCAAATGTCACCTGCGATAGTTCTGTAAGCTGCCAAGACTCTGTCAGGCTGCCCATGTGCTGTCCCTGATCTGCTTTTGACCTCTGATGCTCACATCTCCAGCTGACAGGGAACAATGTTTACTGGCTTGTGTTCTCCTGTTTGTAAAGGAAGAGGGAGATCTTTCAATACCATTATTTGAGCAGCCTAGTTGTTAAGTTCTATTTGCTTTGTTTTATATTTTTGTCCTGCCCTAGACACTTAGGCAACTTCAAGTATCGGATCACGGTCATTTCAATACATCATTCCACACATTGAACCTTGGTGGACACCCCTATTGCTGTCTGTTACAACCTGTAATCTGGCAAGCATCCACTGCTCCATAGCATCCCACATTCCAGTCTGTCTGGACTCTAAGTGCAAAGAGTATTCAAGGATTCTCTGTGCCTCAAGGAGGTGACACAGCATTTAGCACCATGTAACTTCCATTTGCCAACTTTTCAATGGGTAAATTGTGAATCCGGAGAACAAGAAATGGATCTGATAGCGGGGAGAAGGGAGGCTGGATATAGAGTGGGGTAATCAGTGCTGAAAGTTAGGCAGGACTCAAAAGGAACTCAGTGCTTACTCTACCAGGCCAATACAAATATTCAAAGAAAGGCCTAGACTGGAAATTAAAGCAAATATAAAACAGAAGGGTCGGCTGCAGCAAGTCAAAACCTGGGAAAGCCAAAAGGAAATATGATTCAAGGGCAGAGCAAAGTGGAGGTCCGAAGCCTACTCACCTGATTGGTTGGCATAGAGGATAGAAAATCCATACAAAGCAAGAGAAGTCAGAGGATAAGCAAAGTAACAACACATTTGGCAGAGGGGTCCCAAAGATCAAGGCAGCCATCTCTTTCACACTAAATTGCTTCTGTTCTCCCCTTGCTTAGAAGAAAACTAATGTAAACCTGGCCTGAAGATCTTTTTGCAGCAAGCATCGAAATATGAGCTGTACCAAAATAAATTGGAAAGTCAAATACATGCACACATAGAAAAATAAGCTTTCGAGATTCTGAGAGCAGGGGAGAGAATAAAAAGGTGAAGAAACATCAGAGACTAACAGACACGACCCAGAACTAGAGAGAACCCTGCTCAGATTGAAAGAAGCAGGTGATAAAGTCCCAAGAAAGCCACCTCCATGTGAAACGAACAGAATACTTGTCTTAAGGAAGGATTTTGAACAACTGGTGGTGAGCTTGGGATAAATTAATGAGACATGATTTTAAAATTAGCCCAAAACGGTAAAGGACGGCTGCTCCTCTGGAATTTGTCCCTCCCTCCACCCCAAAATGAGATAGAAAGTAAGATATAAATAAGAGTGGCTAGGAGATAACGTTTACTATAACTGAACACTAGATACGTATAGGTTTATTATATTCTGTGTATATTTGGACTTTTTAATACTAAGTATTCAGAAAATAAAGTGTGTTCAGAAATGGAAAGGAATCACAATATACTACATGACTCAGCTGTAAATCATGTACTAGACATATTAGTGTTAGCTTTCTCTATTGCTATGACCATAATTATGATCTACCTACACTGCGGAGAGCAGCTGATTGGGGTGGAGTATCAAACAAGTTGCTTCTTAGTCTTTCATAATGGGAGGTTTGGCTTTGACCAGATGTTGTCAAACTTTTTAGTTTTTGTAACAACATTTACCTATTGCCTTTTGACTATTAAATGCTCCCCCTACAAAGTTTATTTCTCAAGCTCCTTTGTCATCTGGCTTTAGGCTTCGTTCATTTAACGTAGCCTAAGAAAACAGAATCTAGGGAATCCACTCCATCCCTGTTTTCTCTGCTTCTGGCAGTGACTCCCCTTGTCCATGGATCCTGCTTCCCATAAATCAGCACCCCATTCCTGGGCCCAGCTCCCTCTGATGGATTCTAAATCAGAAACAATTCAATACAAAACCATCCTGTAAAAAAATACATGCAAATAAGACATACTCCATGTTTGTATAAATATGTCAAAGTAAACTCTACTGTAAAATAGAATAAAATAAATGAAAAAAATGCATATATAAGCTTTATTTTCACAGTTGGAATTTTTCATTATTCTTTCATATTCTCTTAGGGTTTTTCAAATTTTCATTCTACTTCCCTCATATAATTTCATATAAACTCAGTAGTGAAAATCTTTCATTATTCATCAAGCAGTTGTGCAGCAACATATGTACATAACTCTTTTAATGTGATCACAAGTCTTAATACGATCAAATTTCTTCTGGAATGAATTGTCACTAAAATTATTATTGGTAAACACTTGATCTAAATGGCATTTATACAAAACAAATTTTGGTAAGTAACTGAAAAATAAGGAGTCAAATTTTAGTGCAATGTTGTCCAATGAAATAAATTTGTTGATTTTTTTCCCCTGCATTAGTTGATACATCTATGGATGAAATGGTTTATTACTGAACAACAACAACAAAGGGTCAGCGCTTATTCTATTTCCCATCTCTTGCTTTTACAAATGTTAACACTAAGAAATTGTGTTCATGTGAGTAAGTATATGAATGGGCATTTGTTTTTCTTTTAAAAAGAAATTCTTTGAACTCCTTTTCTGGTTACAAACCAGTTCTGACATCGTGTTTTTGTTTTGTTTTGTTTTGTTTTGATTTTTAATAATATATCACCTAACAATTTCATTGGATCCTTTGATTTTTCTGGAATGTAAAATATTGGAAATCACCTGAACTGCATATATATATATATATATATATAGAGAGAGAGAGAGAGAGAGAGAGAGAGAGAGAGATTTCCCAAGACTTTCGAGTCATTTGCTTTCTATACACTATACTTCAGAAAAGGTAGTCTTTACATGAACTTAGGAAATTATCATTAATTATACTTACTACCCTTCAATTTAAAGGAATCTTATTCAACTTTAGAAGGAATTGAGGAAAATCAAAATATTTTTCAAATTACATTTTTACCTATGCAATATTTTTATAAAGTACTTTTATTTAATCACAAACTTTCTATCTTCATTGAAACCGTGGACCCATAGATTTACCTAATAAAAATTATGGGAATTCTCTGTCATTTAACTTGGTTAGGAAGGTCAAGTCTTTTCCACCAGCCATATAAACCTACTCTTTGCCAAAAAATGTCTGATTCTATTTTCAATTGCAGTAAGCATTTTATTATGTACTTCAGATAATATGTTTTTAAAATAACATTACTATAATTATTCAGAATTAAATTATTGTATATTTAGTGAATTTAATACATCCATTTCATAATACGCTTTTAAGATAACAAATCAATATCTTATTACTTATTTTCTACCTAATGAGAGCATACCATGTTGCTAAAATTGTGTTATTCATGAAGCAAGAAGTATGATTAAAAGCCACAGAATTCAGCAAATATATTCTGATGCTTGGCTTTTTGGAGTAATTAAAAAAGAATCAAATTTTTAAAATCAGAAATGAATTCACTTTAGACATTATCACCAAACTTTGCTTACATACTTTATGTAAGAGCTCACACTGCTAAAAACTAATCAGATGATTGGTTAGCTAGAATTTTGTTAGTAGGAAGTGGAAATACTAAGTATTTTATGGGATAAAACAAAAAGCACCTTTATTGTGTTTCAAATAAATGTTTCAAAACATACTTTGATAAAATAGCTACTACTATTAAGTAACACATTCCAAATCTCAAAGAAACCATGTAAAAGTTTTATCTATAGATTTTACCCACAGCATTTTGAAAATTTTGTTAGTCCTGGGAAACAGTCCAGTTATATGTAAAAAAATCAATAACAGCAATCTATACTGCTTTGGCTATTAGAAGATGCTTTTTGTTCTCAGCTAATTATGTGTCATAAGGATAATTGTAGAAAATAGCTAAAATGAACTTGCATTTTGATATTTTTAAAGTTGTTTCAGTGTTCAATATTTCTACTGCTTTTCTTTGCTCCTGAGGGACCTTGACTCAGAACTGTGCAGTCTTAATAGTTGGAGGATTGAAGAAATTGATCTTTACTACCACTGCCCTACTTTATCATCTACCCAAATTCTAAATATGCCAACAAGAACAAAAATACCAATTTTCCAAGAACAAACTTCACTTTTAACAGCAATATTTTAGAAAGCCTTGCCAGGTTATGGTGTTGTGATTGACCTTTAACAGAGTCTCCTCTTTTATTTGGCACTTTTGAAGTTCACTTTCACCAGGAAAGATTTTTGGATGAATGAGAATAAATACCTTGTTTTTTCAACTGAGAGAAGAGCAATTGTGAGCTCAAATTTCATCTCAGCTACTATAATTTTAGGAAAGAATCACATAGAATTTGAAAGCCTAAAATTGAATATCTAAATCTCTGTCTATGCAACCCTTGAAAAATCACTGTGTGCTCCAATCTGAAAGCCACTGGTCTTGTTCATTTTACATTTGCAGTGTTTGGATTTAGCTAAGGGTCTCCATTTATCTTTTGTCATTTGTATGGCATGTAACATACAGGGATCTTCCTCACTTATTCATTTACTCAAATGTTTCTCTAAGAAGTCTCAATTCCAGAGGATCTCTTAAAGATTTGATCCCCAAAATGACAACAGTTACAGCTTTCAGACTTGATCTGATCTCAGTCTTCAACAACCAGTTCCATTCTCTGCTGTGGTACAGTGAAGTCCTTTGGTCATAGTCACTTCCTGATTTTGGCGTGAACTGAAAACTTACCCATTGTGAAGTGCCAGGACACTTCCTATGCAACACAATTAGCAACCTTCCCAAGGGGTCATTGCCATGTCACTATATCACACTCCTCCTCTGTGGGTTTCATTTACACCTTCAGAAACACATTGTTTTTAAAATGTTAAAATAAATGATTTTAATAATTTTGTGATCTTATAATTTTTAACCAATCATAATTTTGTTAATGAATATGCAATATTCCATTTTTTAAAATGTTCTTTTTAGAAAGGACATTTAACATCTTTTCCATTTATTCACTCACTTAGCAAAGATTTATTAAATACTTATGTGCCAGGTTCTCATGGCAAGAGATGTGAATACAAACATGGAAAAAACAAAACAGGATTGCCAACAATAGACATGGAGAAGAGATTAGTGATTCCAGGGGACAGGAATTGGGCAGGGAGGAGAGTGCCACTATAAAGAACAGCACAAGGGAATTCCTTTGTGGTTATAAAACAGTTTTGAGTTCAAAGGTAGGTAGGTACAAACTAGAGGTTGACAAACTTTTACTGTAAAGGAACAGATCAGTGAACCAATATTAGCAAAAGTAGTTGGTCTTGCATGTAGTTCACTCTGAAAAATCTGAAGGACTTTTACAGCTTTAGACAGAACTTCTAAATTTGAATACCTCCCATCCCCCCACTCCCCACCCCCCCTCCACCCCACACCCCACGCCCCCACACCCACCCAGGATGAAGTTGCAGGCCTTAGTAACAGAACAAAGAAGTGCAAAAAAAATCTGTGGAGAATGTGGAGGATGTGGAGGAGGGGAGGTAGCTACAAAGAGGATAGCTCACAAATCTCCTAATGACCCAATAGGAAAAGCAATGGTTTATATTGAGGTTGCAAAGCACAGCCCATGGGGAAGATCTGGCCTACAGCTTGCTTGTGTAAATAAAGTTTTATTGGAACACAGCTACATCCATTCATCTATGTATTATCAATGGCTATATTAACACCACCATAGCAGAGGTAAGTAGCTGTAGCTGTGAACCATGTGGTTCACAAACCTTAAAATATTTACTATCTAGCCTTTTATGAAAAGGTTTGCTGACTTCTATTTTGCATCCCTCAGCAGAACCAGCTGTACACGGTGAAGAAACAACCCTCTATGAAGCTTGGTGACGTATAGTGCTCCTACTGATATTAGCTTGGCTCTCATACATTTGAGGAAGAATGAGGAATTTGTCTTTTAGTTATTTTCAAATAAGAAAACTAAATTCAGAAAATTAAGTGTTTTGCCTGAGGTTATGTAAGTAGAAAAGATATTCTGATTTCTTGGCCAATTAATTTTCTTTCACTTCCAATATGTTTCTTTACATATAGTATAATATTAAATTTCAGTCAGTCTCTCAATGATGAGAAATTCTAAATGACTGCTATATATAAACATAACTGTTTAGATTTCTAAAGCTCACTACCAATCTAATGTTATCTGGAAAGTAGCTTGTGTCCTCATCTCCACACCAATTTACCCAGAAAACTCTTATTGATCCAGAAGATTCAATCCAAATGCCATCTTATCGTGGAAGTCTTTGCCATGTTCTTTTTTATGTGCTCCATGTTTCCTTTAATAATTGTTATATTTTATTATATGGGTCTGTGTATGCTTTCTGTGTTTAGTATCTAATTATATTTACTGGACTATCAACCTTATCCATAACCATGTCTGTTTTGCCGAGTCTAATGAGAACACAGTGCCTGCCACGCAACTGTTACTTAAATGAATGAAGGAACAGTTTGTTCATAATGGAGCTGAACTTCACAGGCCATGACTTTCTGATCCATGACCATTCCGTCTCCAGTTGAATAGTTTTACCATGGCAGGACACTCCACTTTGGAACAGCTCTAATAACTAGTGTTTTTAAAGTACTGAAATCTATCTTTCAATTTTTACCAAGTAGTTGTAGTTCTTCCCAGCAGGATAGAAGTAAACAAGCATTTTCTCTTCTTTACCACTCTCCCTGAGAAAAATCTTTGCTGTGAATTATTTTTATAGATTAGAGTTCCTTGTTATTTTTCAGTTATTCCTTTCTTGACTTGATTCTTGGACCTGCCATTCCTCTGATTGGTCTCCTCTCTGTAGTGGTTAAGAGAATAGACTACACAGTCGAAATTCATGTTTGGATCTTAGCGTTACATTCGTTAACTTGAGAAACCTTGGCAAATTTCACAATCTCTCTTTGCTTTCATTTCATCTGTAAAACAGAAATAGCAATAGTATTGACCTTAACAAATGAAGAATAAATGAGTTATTATACAAAAACACCTTAGAAAGGTGCCTGGTGAAGAGCAAGCACTCTTCAGAAGGAGAGCAAAAATAGTATTTAAACACTATATGATGTCTATTATGATTATTCTTCTATAAGTGGCTCAGTCACAGTTCAATGGGAGAAGCAGATATGAATTATAGAATAAGAATATTAATACAGATGATCCCTGACAATGAATTGACTTAATGATTTTTCATCTTTATAAGGGTGTGAAAGTGATATGCATTCAGTAGAAACCATACTTCTAATTCTGAATTTTGATCTTTTCCTGGGCCCGTGTTACTGGTACATTACTCATGGGATGTTGGGCTGCAAACTCCAAGTCAACCGCCCAATCACAAGAATTAACAACTGACACTTTGAAGCATGCTGTGCTGCTAAGGGGGGATGTTTGCTTAGGATAGGTATAATAAATGCATTTTTGACTAATGATGTTTTCAACCTTTCTCTGGGTTTATCAGGATGTAAGTTGAAGTGCATCTGTGTGAGAACTGCACCCGGCTTGTAGCTTCTCTCTTAAAACTGCCATCAACGGTAGAACCCAAGCAGAACAGAACAGCAACACAGTGGGGCTCCTGCAGCCCATGCTCCACAAGCGGGACTCCGATCCCAGTGAAGCTTCTCCGGAGCTCGCAAGCTTTCATTGATCATAGCAGCTGTTTCATGTTGACCTTTCTGACATTGAAAATCTCATCCCCCTTTTCGTGTGTCCCACTGTTGAGCTTCTTTGGGCCACCTAACTTGGGAGCATGCAGTAAAGGGGACTCAGGAAAAGCAGTTCCATCTTAACCAAGTGGACAATAAATGGTTAATAAAAATTAGAACTAGTACATTTATTTTTTATAATTTATCCTCCTTAAAATTTCAACATATAAGTTGGCAGTTATGGTTCTCCTTGTTCCAATGGAAGTCATTTTGCAACTTGATTCTCAGATGCTAGTATTAGCTAGCTCTCATATATCCAAACGAATACATGTGTTTTGGGATGTCCGGGGAGAGACCCTGAATAGGATAAATCTATAGTATTTCTCAAACTGGCATTCCATGGAACATAAATTCACAATATGCTCAGAAAATGCTGTATGTCTGTATGTAATATTGCCTTCTTCGTATCACACTAAGTAACTTTGAAAAACAGTGAGTTCAACAAAATCTACAGATTGCTTTTCTGATGAATATTCCAGATTCTATTTAGAGAAAATGTATATTCCCACCCACTTTCCCCTTTTATAGAAAACTGAGACTTCAAGCACCACAGCAAGGTTACTGTGACTTTGACATTTGCATTAACAACTGTACACAGTATTGAAACATATCTCTCTCACCCTAACCAAACTCATAGACATTTAACTCTTGTTCACTTCACTAGTCAAAGGGTCTTGGTTTGGATCCAATTAGTCTACCCTGATTAACTTCCATAATTCCATATCTCTAAGAGAAAATAAAAGAAGTAGATAGTTAGTATTTATACTTTTCCCCTCAAAGGAACCTTGAACTTCTTATGTACCAGCTCTTCCTAGTACCAGTTGTACATCCTGAGAACCTAGAGGAGTGGCAGCATTGGTCAAGTCAAAACCAGATTTCTAGGGGCTGGGGAGGCAGCTCAGTAATAGAATTTTTACCTAGCATGTGCACTGGCTTTGATCTCTGGCACTGAAAAAAAGAAAAAAGTTTCTTACTATTGCCATTTGTAAAATCAAATGGTCACATAAGTGTCTCTATTCTGAATTAAAGGGACTGCTCCTGTGACCTACTGTCTACAACCTTAGATTAAGAACAAAAGTCTGCAGACCCACCAGCAATGTATGAGTGTACCTTTTCCCCCATATTCTCGCCAATACTTATTGTTGTTTGTATTCATTATAGCTGCCATTCTGACTGGAGTGAGATGAAATATTAAAGTAGTTTTGATTTGCGTTTCTCTAATTGCTAGAGATGGTGCAGCCAATATGGAAATCAGTTTGGAGATTCCTTGGAAAACTGGGAATGGAACCACCATTTGACCCAGCTATAGGTCTATATCCAAAGGACTTAAAAACAGCATACCATGGGGACACAGCCACATCAATGTTTATAGCAGCACAATTCACAATAGCTAAACTGTGGGACCAACCTAGATGCCCTTCAGTAGACAAATGGATAAAAAAAAATGTGGCATTTATACAGAAAGAAATATTACTCAGCAATAAAAGAGAAGAAAATCATGGCATTTGCAGGTAAATGGATGGAGTTGGATAAGATAATGATAAGTGAAGTTAGCCAATCCCAAAAAACCATTGCCAAATGTTCTCTCTGAGATAAAAGAGGCTGATTTATAGTGGGGTAGGAAGGGGGAACAAGGGAGGAATAGACGGACTCTAGATAGAGCAGAGAGGTGGGAGGGTAAGGGAGGTGGCATGGTGTTAGAAATGATGGTGGAATGAGATGGACATCGTTATCCAAAGAACATGTAGGAAGACACGAATTGGTGTGAATATACTTTGCATACAACCAGAGATATGAAAAATCACGCTCTATATGTGTGATAAGAATTGTAATGCACTCTGCTGTCATATATAAATTTTTTTAAAAAAGAAAAAATATATTCAGAGCAAAAAAATAAAACAAAATAAAAAACAGAAAAACAATTTTTAAAAAAAGGTCTGGGATTCTCATCATCATTCAAATCCCATTTAATCTCTGTTTTGACAAGTAACCAGTTATTTTCCTCTAGGATTTGAAGAAGCATTAAATACTTTATATAAAGTGTTTAGCACAGTTTGGGGGATGGAATGCATGCTCCACAAAGGGGACCTATTAACATGACTGATTATTTTAATCTCCCTAATTATCTGAAGGACCATAGGACAAGGATCAAGTTTTATATATATATATATATATATATATATATATATATATATATATAGCTTTCTGGCAGTAAGCACATAATTGGCTTAAATACTTTACTGAAGAAATGAAGTACCTTATTTTCCATTTTTCTTTTTCTTATACCCTAAGTTTCTTGGACTCAATTTGTCTAAAGCAATCATTTCTATTCAAAGCAAACATTTACTATTATCTATCTAAATTCCTCTAAAACCACAACCCAACATATTTAAGAAAGCAGAGTTTCAAAATCTTTGCAGTCATGTCAATAATCTTGGAAGATCGATTCCAAGACTCAATCAGACAGCTGGTTAAAGAACAATCTCTTGGTCCACATGAACATGAAGTTAATGCCATGATGGTATTTCAACAAATCTTAAAAATATGGGGTTCAACCTCAGCCTCCTCCAAACAGAGCTGATGCTATTGCAGGATTCTTCTGCCCACTCCTAGGTGATGTTAGCAATGAGAGCTTCAATCAAAATGTTACTTGATAGGCTGGGCACGGTGGCACATGCCAGTAATCCCAGCAGCTCAGGAAGCTGAGGCAGGAGGATCGCAAGTTCAAAGCTAGCCTCAGCAACAGAGATGTGCTAAGCAACTTAGTAAGACTGTCTCTAAGTAAAATACAAAATAGGGTTGGGGATGTGGCTCAGTGGTCAAGTACCCCTGAAATCAATCTCTGGTAACAACAACAAAAATTACTTGATAGCCAGGAATATCACAGTCCAACTTTGCGTATAGCACTGGAGTTTAGTTCTCATTCAAGAAGTATAGAAATGAAGTCATCAATGAGTTCAGGCCTTCAGATACACAGACTCTATACTCATACATACATAGAAAGAGAGGATAAAACACCATTCTATAAATCTGTCATACTGATAACTTTTTGCTTTCCACCTGCTTTCTTCTATACTGAACTTAGGTTAGTTGAAAAGAGGAAGTGTAAGTGAAGGTTCTTCTGAAAGGATACCTTTCAGCATGATCTGAAGGAAGGAACTGGCTCCTCAACTGGAAATTCTCTTATAATAGAATAAGAGGTAGTTAATGCCCTATAATCAGATGTAGTATCCACTAATTTCTGGATAAAAAAAAAAATGACCCTTTGAAAACCGCATGCCACCATGTTACATGAGGAGGTGTTATGGGCTGAAAGTCTGTGTCTCTCCCAAATCAATTCGTTGAATTTCTTCTAACCCCCACTGTAATGGTATTTGGTGATAGAATCTTTGAGAGGTCATTATGGTTAAATATGGTCATGCAAGTGGGAATCTCATGACAAGATTAGTGCCCTTATAAGAAAAAACATCAGAAATTTCTCTGTCCATCCCACTTATGAGCACCCAACAAGATGGCAACTGCCTACAAGTAGGAAGAGCATACTCTCCAGGACCTGCATTAGCCAGAACTTTGCATTGTTCATGCCATTAGTTCCAAATTTTGTTAAATCATCATCTTTTCAGTAGCATACAGAGAAATAGATGAACAATTATAACATAGCCTCCAGGCTGTAAAAAAAAATGGGAATTTTTATTGTTTAAGCCACCCAGTCTATGGTATGTAGTTATGGCAGCCTCAGCTGACTAATCTATCTTCACTTCCCCATCTCTCTGCTTTCTTGTTTCTTCCACATGTATCAGAAATAGTTTTCTGTTACAAAGCTTATCAAACAAAGGAATTTCAAGAATATTCAATCAAATGGTTGTTTAGGGTCCTAACGACACTTATCATCCTTCTTCTAAAATTATACTATAGGTGATAAAGCCCTAAAAAATAATGTGGTTTATAATTTCTGCTGCAACAAACTACCACAAAATTGTAGCTTAAAACAACACAAATTTATTTTCTTACAAGTGATAAGTCTGAAATTAGTTTTATTGAATTAAAATCAGAGTTAGTTCCTCCTGAAGGCCCCAAGAGAGACTTTGCTCCCTGATGCTTCTGGCTTCCTGAGGCTGCCAGAATTCCTTAGCTTTATTTGTTATTCCTGGGCTTCCTGCACACCTGGGTCACCCAGGATGATCTCCCTGTAGAAAAACCCTTAACTTAATCACATCTGCAAAATCTCTTTTGCCATATAAGATAATGTTCAAAGATTCTAGAGATGAGGACCTGGATATTTATGAGGTTCAGTGTCAGGAGCTGCTACATCTGAGCTGAGCACCCTTAGCCTTGAGCAATGGAGGTGTGAGACTGGTTTCCGCTACATTTGGAAGTAGATGGATCTCACCTCCACTTGGCAGGGGAATGAAGCTCTGAGAGTGGGTGTCACCCAATGTGACTGAGCTACACCCCTCTGAAACTCAATCCCTTGCCTCATTTGGGTGGAACTTTCTCAAGCATCTTGTTCCTCAATAAAAAGGGTCTCAGGCATGCTCTCTCTCTTTTTCCAACAGATCCCTAAGGTCGAGAGCTGTCCCGGATTTTGAAAGGTATTTCTGTGTGGTTGCATGCTTTCTTTCTTCTCAGTTATTGATGTAGCCAAATTTTTTCAACCTGGCATAGGTTGCCAGCCCAGCTAGTTGGAGATAGTCCAGTATTTAGTCTGTCACAAACACACACCACCCCAACAATGTCACCTATGTGATTGATCTTTTGCAAAATTCCTAACTTCCCATTTGGGGTTACAATTGTTGATCTATTTCTCTATATGCTACTGAGAAGATGGTGATTTGACAAAACTTGGAACTAACAGCATGGACAGTTTTCAGAGCAAATAACATTTTCTGGGAGTAATCAAATTTTCCCATGTAATATGAGATTTAATTCTTCAACGGCATGGGAAGGTGACAAGAGCTGTCTTTCCTTCTCTTGTGAAATGCATCCCATTATCTCATTTGTGGGTGAAATGATATTCTGTTAATAAAAAGGCAAAAAAAACATTTTAATAAATCAGATAATTTTGCACATTGAAAAATGCCATGCCATTTGAGATGTTTCAGATATATTCATATGAGAAAAAATAGCATTTACTCAAGGCAGATGTAAACAGGTGAGTAGGAAAGAAGCCTGGGATTGAATGCACATGAAATACGCACATAGATTTAAACATAACAGGTGAGCAATAAATATCTGTTTCATATAAAATTGCAATGAGGATAATTTGAAGTTTTCTAATGAGTCTGACCTTCTCATTTTATTGATGGAGAAACTAAGACCCAGAAAGTGATCTAAGATCACAGAGCTGTAAAAACGCCTTAGGAATTTTTTAATTTTTAAGGAGGCAAAACATCATGGAAACCAGGTGTGATGACAAGCACCTGGTTTCCCAGCTACTCAGGAGGTAAAAGCAGAGTTCACTTGAACCCAGGAGTTTGAGGTAGGCCTGGGCAACACAGCAAGACCCACCTCAAAAAGGTAGGGAAAGAAAAGAAGAGGAAAGAGAGTGGAGGATGGAGCTACAGAAGTGTGCAGATTGTTTTGCTGTTTACATTGGACTCTCTTCCTTTAATGCCCACTCTGGCCTCAGGGGTCTCCTGCACGTGCTCCCACACATTCACTGCAGAGTCTCCTACACTGGTCTCCTTCAGGTGCACCCAGAGCCCTTACAGCAGAGAGGCTGGCTGCAGACATATTAAGGGGAATAGAAGGAAGAGGAGCCTGTCAAGTCCAGGCCATCACACTCAGTCAAATGGGCTATCACTCATGAGCATCCCACTTTAAAGATCAGAGAAACCCCTGCGTGCGATTGGCCCCAGTAGCACTGGCAGTAGTGCCATTGAGAGCAGGATCGCAGGCTGCTTCCCATGGCAATGCCCTGCAGAGGTTGCACCCATTTCTTGAGGTACCTGCTTTACTAATTCATGAAGCACTCCAAAAGCAGAAAAGGAGAAGACATTGTGGGACATTCTACAGGTTGATATTAAAGCAATGGCTTAATATTCTACAAAGTAAAGAGATTGTTCTAATCTTGAGATAATTGTGGGATCTATGAGATACATATCATGTATACATACAGGTTGAGTAATCCTTAGCTGAAGGTCTTGGGATCAGAAGTGGTTTGGGATTTTTGGATTAGGGATGTTCAACATGTATATAGTCCTGTGGTTGGTAAATGGGAGCCTTGACACTGGAGTTCAGGATTTCCAAACCCTCTCACAGCTATGTTCTCAGGACATGGTTATGTTTAAATCTTTTCATTTATTTGTTTCAGAGACAGGATTTAGCAGAAGGTAGGAAAGCACTTGCTCATATGCTTTATGTGTGGTTTTAATTCTAGATCATTCTCCTGAATGACTTCTCCCTAGGAACTCTTCAGCTCCCATTTACCAGCCATAGGGCTAGGATAAGTCATTCTATGTGTGTAATTTACTGGCGAATGGGAATATTGCAATCCACGTATAAGACATACTAATTTTCCTTCTAAAATCACTGGAGTCAATTCAGATTGGAAAATTTCCAGATCACAAACATCCCAATCTAATGGAAAAAGCAAGGGATAATGGGGTCAGAAAATCTAGGAGAGTGAGATGAAGGTAGGGTTGGGAATAGATAGGCTCAGTTAGGTCTGTGAATTCAGGTAGAATCATGTCACCTCCCCTGAGTTTGCCACCACCTGTTAAAGGAAAACGAATAGGATCAAGTTGGTAAGGCATACTGTAAATTCAGAAGTATGTTGCAAGTACGTGAAAAACTAAGGGCTGGGGATGTGGGTCGGTGGTTGAGCACTTACTGGGCATGTGTGAAGCCCTGGGTTCCATCCCCAGATCCCCCCCAACCAAAAAAAACCTTCTTCCACTTGCTATACTTATATTGTTTAAAATTTTGTTATTCTCTATAGAAGTTTGTAACCTATTGAAATTTTCTTTTTTTAAACAAGGTAAGGTAAAATCAAAAACCTTTGAAGACAATATCTTTATCCCCCAATCCTGTCACCAACCACGATAGGCTGTTGTACAGTGTGGTAGGAAAAGACTACAGCCAGGTGTGGTGGGTCACACCTACAATCCGAGGTACTCAGGAGACTAAGGAAGGAGGAATACAAACTCAAGTTCAGCTAGGGCAACTTAGAAAGGCCCTGTCTAGAAAAATTTTAAAAGCTGGGACTGGAGTTCAATGGTAGAGCATCCCAGGTTCAATCCCTAGCATTAGGAGAGGAAAAAAAAAAAAAGAGAGAGAAAGAAAGTACAGCAGAGAAAAAGTACAATTTTGGAGCCAAAAGTCCTGAGTACAAACCCTAGTTTTGTCAGCTTAGGTAGCTCTATGCCACTGAACTTGAATCAAGAAACCATGATAGAATGATTCTGTAAAGATTACGGAAGCATAAAAATGCAAAAAATGGGGGGCAGCAAAATGAATTCCTTCTAGCTTAAAAATTTAATCTTGGACTGGGGCTGTAGCCTATTAGTAGAGCACTTACCTAGCCTGGTTTCAATCCCCAGCGCCATATAGACACACACAAAATGATCTCACAAAAAGAATCATAAATGGCTTGGGAAGCTTCGTAAACAATCTCAGAAGAACAAAGCATGTGTCCTGGCAGTGGCTCTCGACAGCACCAGCTTTGCATTCCCCAGCAGCATGCGAAATCCCGAGACCATGGCTGGAAAATGATGAAGAACAGGAGCTATTATGAAGCACAGCATTTGCAGCTTCCACAGAAGCCTTTCTTCGCTTTTGGATGGAGCACTCCATCTTCTTGAGTTTAATTATGCACAACTGTGAGTCTCCTCCAAAATACAACGAACAAATATTGGCTTCATTCAATGCATCTCCAATGTGGGAACAGAAAAAATTAAAAACAAGTAGGAGAAATTAAAATATTTTTGTAAAAAGGAATGGGGAGCTTGTCCCTCTTCTTACCCCAAACCATAATTAGACAAGGTTTGGGAGTGAGGAGTGAATGAGCCCAGCAGGTATCACCAGCCAGAGAGAGGGCATGATCTCCCAAATCTTTTAACATCTTGCAGAAAGCACAAATGGTTATAGGTGGTCTAGAAAGTGTGAAAAAGTCCAGAAAACAGGTCAGGAGACCTGGCTCTGAGCATTGGCATGTTCTATGACCCTGGCCACCATTTTCTCATCCATCAATGGTAATTATGAGTAAGTTCATAGATTCAGGGTATGCAAGTCCTGTTTTTATTACCCACTTTAAAAAAAATTTTCTTCTTAGGTATTCCCTCTCATATCTTCCATTGACTGTACACAAGGAAGTCTTGGACTGAAAAATGCTTTGGTTCTGAAAGGATTCACCATCCAAGAGGTTTTGGAGATTTATTTGGTCTTTCTCCAAAAGAAACAGCCAAACAAAGAAGTAACTCATGTTTTACATGGTTCCAGATTACTTATTTTTATTTTAGGGGTGGAAGATAGGTCCATGTATTTGCATGTGTGTGAGAGAGAGAGAAAATTGACATGGTCTCCCTAATCATTTACCTAAGACTCTGGACTCAGTAGAGACAGGTGGGTTCCAAGATCTATTTGGCCCCAAAAAGTCTACCTTTAGAAGAGGGTCTAACTGAGCATTCTCCAGGTCCACCAGCATACTAGAGAGGTATCCTTTGAGAAGTCTTTCCTGTGGGATGACTGTCAATTTCTACACTCAATTGAGTCCTTATTTTTATTCTTCATATTTGGTGTGGTAGCTTGATCAATCCAAGTAGATAACGAGCTCCTGAGGTAGGAAGACCATGTCTCTCTCTAGTGTGAACACACAGCACGGTCAGAAAAAACAAGTACTCAAAACTTATATATTTTCATTAGCACTTATTTTCCAAAATGATGCCCTTTCCAAGACCAATTCACATATTCTCCTCAGTGGGGCCTCAGCCATTCTTTAGACTATAACCACCACAAGGGAAGTGATATGATACTCCATTTATGTAAGATGTGTCAAAATGCATTCTACTGTCATGTATAACTTATTAGAACAAATTTTTTAAAAAATCTCTACTTTTTCTCTCATTTGTTTCTAGACTCTCTCTCTAGTACTGCAGAGACTTGTCAGAAGGATATGAATTAAAGCTAATACTCTAGGTCAGGAGTAGATAAACCTTAAGGTCAAATTGTGCCTGCTGCCAATTTTTGTAAGTAAAGTTTTGCAGAAACACAGTCATGCCTATTTGTTTATAAAGGGTCGATAGCTGCTTTCCAGCCGCAATAACAGAGTTGAATAGTTGCAATCAGATGGCTTACAAAGCCAAAAATATTTACTATCTGGCACTTTACAGAAAAACTTGCTGACCTCTGCTGTAGTTTAGACTGCAAAACCACAACACCTCTTAGTCTTGAAAAGGAAAAGGAAAAGAAGCTCTGAAAATTCCCTGGTCCAGGAAATAATGCTTAATGATAATTTTTGTAATACCAGGAATCTTTCTTGGTATCTTTTACATGTACAAATATGGAAACACAGATTTACAAAATTCTTGTACATTTGATTCTATCAAATCTTGATGAGGCAGGCAGGACAATTATAGCTCCATTTCGCAGAAGAAGGAAAAAAAGAAATTAAGTAATATATTCTGAGTGATTATATACTTTTTGAAAAAGTTGAACAGTTGGGATCAAATTTTGGTCTTTATATTATAACCAGTGATCAAACAAATTAAAAAATTTGTCTTATATCCATCTTCTTTACCACTAAGCTGCTTTTTTAAGCCCTTCAAAGCTGGTATTTGAAGACTACTGCTTTATAAAATTCCAAGAGTAACATTATGGTTCTGTTACATAGGTACAGTTTACTTAATTTAAACTTTGTGGGCCCATTGTCTAGGATGATACTACCACTGCTCCAAAATATATTTTCAGAATGAGCAAAATTGTGAAGGCCCAGATTTCCCTTAGTAGTATCTCAAACTCAAGATCCTTCTGTTCTGGAGTAGCTATTGGTATATTCTTTCATGTGCTTCTGTAAATTTACCCCAGTTCAATATTTTATTAGAAAAGGTTTATGACATTTTATTGTTCCATTGGTTTCATTGGTTATACAAAAGGCCCTGTGTGTCCATCTCGGTGTGTGGAAACAGGACTTTAGCTAGAACAAATGAATAACAAATCTCATCCCAACCTCCTCCTTGGCAAATTCTAAAAGTTTGTATTATCTCATTTCAGGCACTGTTATTCTCCCTAACTAATAATGGTTCCTTATGGTACCATAACCAGCAAATTGGTTTATCAGGTTATCCATGTGTGCATGTGCGTGTGTGTGCGCACACACACACACACACACACACACTATATTTATGTTCAATACAAAATTAAGTCAGCAAATAGAAGCCAAGTCTTCTAACCAGATCTGCCATAAACTGTTCAAGAAGATGAGAAAGTGGGGAGATGACATCAGAAAGAAAACAATTGAGAGCAAGTCCTGCAAATATAGTCATCAGAGACCTAAGAGACTTATGACTTCCAAGGACAAAGGAGTCAGAAAGTCGCCAAGCAGTGCTTTTCAAACTTTGTCAAAATATGAATCACCTAGAGGGCCCATAATCAACAGGTCACTGGACCCCAACAGAGCCTTTAATTCAGTTGGTGGGTCTGGTCCTAACCACTGCATTTCTAACAAGTTCCTAGGTGACCATGCTGTGAGAAGCAAGTTGTAGTCTAGACTGTAGACTCTACATCAGAGTTTCTCCAACTTTAATAGGCCAATAACACCTCCTTGGACTCTTTTAAAATGCAGATTCTGATTTAGCAATTCTAGAGGAAAAAAATGGCTGAAACTCCACATTTTTAATGAGGTCCCAGGCGGTGATGACTTGGATTGTTTGGTCAAAATAGATTTGGTGTTGCTATAGAAAGGGGCTCCAGACTGTTCCCTAGAGGATGGCATCTATTATGCAAGTGGAACTAAGCTTCTGAAGTTTCTGTGAAGATATAGCATGCTTCAAAATGTTGAATTTACATCAAGAATTGATTTTCCTTTCTTTTTTTAAATTTTCTCCCTGTTGTTCTTTTCCTTTTTCAAATTTACTCTCTCATCTTCTTCCATTTGCTGTGACTATGTTATCAAATTGAAAAGAACTTGGTATTGTCAATGCGGGTCTGACAGTCAGGCTGCTGGGACTCTGGTTTGGCTGGAGTTCTAAAAAGCTGTGCGATATTGAGCAGGTCACAGAATCTTCATGGCCTCAGTTTTCTTCAAAGAGATGTGATTTTCCTAGATGATCTTTACGATCCCTTGAGGCTTTCAAAGATTCTACTATGTTAAATGCAATCATCAGCACAACAAAAAGCAATAGTACATGTGCTGCCACCTTTGGGTAGAAAACTTAACTTTAGCTGCATCAGACCCAATTTTGAAACAAGGCATTTTACTGAAACTCTCATAGCCTGCAGCCCCAATACCAATTTAATATTTATTCTATATGATTAGAATTCATACAGGTCTCCCTTTAACATGGAAGTTCAGACACCAACCAATATAAATTTGATTTTGATGTCATTTGCTTTTACATATATTAAAATTTTACAGCTTGATCCAGTGTTCTGTGAATTTTTTTTTCCATTTCAACAAATTTCCATGGTTTCAGAAAGTTTGAAGAATACTTATTTATAATGCCTTTCAATTCACTTATAAAAGTATGAAGAATACTGATTTACAATGCATTTCAATTCACCTATTGATTAGTGTGTAACTGACCAACCCCAAGAACACATGATAGAGAAATGGAACAAAAACATTGGCTTTGGAATAAGATTAACCGTACTTTGGGCCACTCTACTTTCTAACTGTGCTCTGTGGCAAATCATTTAAATTCTCTGTGTCACATATTTTTATTTGTGAAACATATGTAAAGTATCTGTCTTTGTTGTAGAACAGTCTAAAAAACAATATTGCAAAGTCCTTAACAAGGTCAGTAACGCTATGTAGGAGAGATTCCAGTGGCCACTTCAAGGCAGCCTGTGATACTTAAAACAAAATGGGCTTCAAATCCAGAAAGCTGGTTTCAGTCTTGGCTCTTTCACTTATGACTTTGCACAGCTCCTTGAACCTCTCTGAACCAGTTTCCACATTTCTATAATGGGGATCAAAACCTTTTACAGTTAGCTGAGGTGAGGATGAAATTTAATTGCTATGGTCTAAATCATGCAACCCCCAAACTCATGAGTTGAAGCCCTCATTGTGAATATGACATGTAGTTGTATTTGGAGATAAGGTTTTTAGGAGATTTTTAAGGTAAAATAAGATCATGTGGGTTAGGCCCTGATCCAGTAGGATAGGTGTCCTCACAAGGACAGAAATTAAACAGCTGGTATGTGTTCATTATTACACTGTCCCCAACTCCCATGGAAAGCACACAAAAGCACTAAGAAGGTAGCTGTCTATAGCTCAAGGGGAGAGCCCTCAATCAGAATCCCACTGATACCTCTATCTTGGACTTCCAGGCTCCAGGACTAATACAGGTATTATAACTAAATATGCATAAAGCCTAACTGGAATTTTGAAAATATTCCCTTCCTCCTTTCATTTTGTCCCTTAATCTGATAAAAAGAATGTTAAAATTAGTACTAATAGGAGTTTAACTCAGTTTGGGGGTAACATAGAATTAACTTGAAGTCATTTATTTGCAAGTAGAAATACTTTTTGTCTGAATAGGTTCTTCCAAGTGCCAGAATGACAAGTAACTGGACCATTGTTCTCCTGACTGATTTCAGATTTGGGAATAATCATGGAGAAATAAAAGATGTATGCAAGGAAAATAGGGCTGGACATCTTCACTGCTACCATCTGCAAATGGCATTCTGGTAATAGAAAACTGGTAGTGCTAGAACATTTGGCACCCATACCCAGGCATAAAAGCAAGCAAACTTGGATTTATAATCCACAAAGACTTTAATTTTTTACCGTCTCCCTCTCATCCAGTAGAAGTGACCATCATTAGATTATTGACTCTTACAACAGGGGAAGATAGTCTCAAATCCTATGAAGCAGTCTCCTGTCTCAAAAGGAGGAAACAAGTTTTTCCTAAAGAGTATCTTTGGAAGTATCTTTGGAAGGAATTCCTGTCCCATGAACTGGAACTTGGATGTCCCAATAAAAGAATGAATCCTTTGGCATTATTTAGCAGTAAGATGAGTCCAAAAAGAGAAAGTGTTTTTAAACTTCTTTAAAGTTGCTTAAATGCCTTCTTTGTCTGGCTTCAATTGTTTTCCAGTTGCATTTCGAACAACTTCTTTCTTCAAGACATGCTTCTGCCTACTACTTGCCATATGTACCCCACATTTTTCTCCTTCTGCTCTTTGCTTAGTTGTTTATTCTTCCAGGAATTGTTTTTTTTTTTTTCCCCTAACCTGTTTTTGGGAAACAATTCTTTGCAATTTTTTTTTTCCATGTTTCTGCATGTTTTGTAACCATGGGCACTTAACCACTCTTTGTTCTGGACTATCTTCTCAAAGATATTTGAAGAACAAGCAGTCTTTGATGATTAGAAATGTCCTCCTCAAAAACAAACCCACTTATTACCCATTATAAAAGCTTCAAGTCCCCTAAACCCAATGTTTCTCTTCTCTAACGCAATCCACTGCAAATGCAGATATCATCTGGACTTCTTTAATTACTCTGTGGAAATTAGGACTCATGGAATCAACATTTTCAAATGTTTTTAGTGCATTAAAAACTTTTCTTTGTCTCTGAACCCGGAGTCTCATGTTTTCTCCCTGCATCCATGAAGCTAGAGCAAGCTAACTTGTTAGCTTTCAAGTTGGTAAGACTCTCAGACCCTTCATAGTTCCTCACACATATTTCATCCCTAAACACTCAGATTCTACTTATATTTTGAAATTTACTGCAAATGCTTCTCCTTCACAAAGGCATGCTGCTTTGTTTTGTTTTGTTTCTTATCTATTAAATAGGGATAATAACATTATCTGTCTATTTGGGTTCTTGTGAAAGTTAAATCCGTTTATATGTATAAACTATAAGTGCTATAAGCATTAGCTGTTAATACTATTATTATTCTTTTGCTCCAGAGACATTCATAAAAGGTGGCATAGTATCTTTGGCAAATGACTAATATAATTTTGTTTCTTTCAGTCTAGCTCTGTGACTTTAGGGCAAGTACATGGCCTCGATTTACCTGCTATTATTATTATTAACTAAGATTGAACCAGGGGTGCTTTATCACAGAGCTACATCTTTTCACTTATTACTTTTTAGTTTGAGACAGAGTCTTAGTTTTTAAGGCTGGCCTTGAACTTGAGATCAACCTGCCTCAGTCTCCTGATTTGCAGAGATTATAGGCATGCACCACTGCACCTGGTTATGAAAATGAGGATAATAATTCCTACTGTTTTGGAGAGGTTCTAGTGATAAATAAATTACATATAGAGCACAAAATACATAATAAATGTTCCAATCAGCATGAAGCCAAGTTGTTATGATCCTTACTTTTTACTTTGTATAATTATAATTTAAGCAGGTATAGTATATTTCTTCTGTCAACCTGTAGCTTCATTGGTAAATGAAAATTCTAGGGGATTCATCTTGATGGCCTTCAAATGCCTAGTACAAAGAAGGAGTTGGCTTTTTAGTAATTAATTCATTCAAAAACAGTGTTGATAACTCACTACGTGCCAAGAACTGTTTGTGCCCTGGAGATGCATTAGAAATCATAAGTACCCTGCATTAAAAAATGACAAAATCATAGAATTTGGAGGGAAATGGATGGCATTAGAGCAGATTATGCTAAGTGAAGCTAGTCAATCTTTAAAAAACAAATACCAAATGACTCCTTTGATATAAGGGGAGTAAACAAGGACAGGGTAGGGACGAAGAGCTTGAGAAGAAGATTTACATTAAACAGGGATGAGGGGTGGGAGGGAAAGGGAGTGAGAAGGGAAAGTGCATGGAAATGGAAGGCGATCCTCAGGGTTATACAAAATGTCATATAAGAGGAAAGGAGGGGCAAGACAAGATAATACAAATGAAAGAAATGATTTACAGTAGAAGGGGTAGAGAGAGAAAAGGGGAGGGGAGGGGAGGGGAGGGGAGGGGGGATAGTAGAGAATAGGACAGACAGCAGAATACATCAGACACTAGAAAGGCAATATGTCAATCAATGGAAGGGAAACTGATGTGATACAGCAATTTGTATACGGGGTAAAAGCGGGAGTTCATAATCCACGTGAATCAACCGTGTAATATGATGTATTAAGAACTATGTAATGTTATGAACGACCAATAAAAAAAAAAAAAGAAATCATAAGTACCAAACAGAAGGAGGAGGAGGAAGAGAAAGAAGAAGAAAATGAAAAGAATCTTCTAGGTATATAAATAGCAGGATTTAGAGAATAGAAGTGGTAGAAGCACCTGTTTATATAATCTGAGCCAAAATAAAAAACTGCTGTATCAGGTAAACTAATGCTTATTGCACTTAATCCTTAATGCCTTTAAATATTGCTACTTTCTCCATTGCTGAGCATTAGCTTAACCCAACAACAGAAGAGTCATAGAACTTTTTTTTGTTTTGTTTTGTTCTTGTGATAACTGAGCCCAAAGCCTCACACATACAAGGCAAGTGCTCTGCCACTGAGCTGTGTTCTCAGTCCTTTTTAAATTTTATTCTGAGACAAGGTCTTGATAAGTTTCCCAGGCTGGCCTCAATCTTTCAGTCCTCCTGCCTCAGCCTCCTGAGTAACTGACTGGAATTACATAGGTGCACCACCACACCCTGCAAAAGTCATAGAATTTTTGAAGTTTTGCTCCACTGACACAAAATTAGGTGGTTTAGGTGACTACTTATATTCTCATTAATTCAAAAATTGTTTGATTCTACAGTTTTTCTTATGCAAGTCAATCTTCCACACGTAGTCTTCAGCTGCCTGTACCTGGGAATCACTTCTTTCAAAACAAGCCTCTTGGTTCAAGTGTGGTTGGTGAACTCCACCCCTTGCCTGGTTTTGGCAGCTGACATTGGTATAAAAAGTCTCAGCATTGTAAGTATAGGAAGGGTGGAGTTATTCCAATGACCTCACTCTTTCATGGAATGAATAGGTCTTTCCCAGATAACAACCATTCTAAAACATACCCATCGGAAGGGAAGGGCCAATTTTAGAAAAATCAACAGCTCCATTACCCATTCATGCAATCATGGGTCTCCGTGCCCTGAGAAAATCATTCTGCTAAATCATGGCATCAGCTGCTCTAACATTATGAAAAATACATTGTCATCTCCCTGAGAGGTGTCTGGGAAAACAGAAACATAACCATAATTATAACCATATTTGCAACTAAAAAGGAACATAAATATGTGTCAAAGGAGTTCTTTTTTTTCCCTTGACACTGCTCTGTATTAAAGAAAAAACAGCAGTCTCAGATATTGCCCATACTTCTTCTTGCAGGGATCCTATTGACAATTTAATTTCCTCTCTGTGTTTATTTTTTATTAGCTCAATCAGCACAAAGCATAAGCAACAGTAGACATAAACTGCATTTTATAAGTGCAAGGTAGTGATAACAGCTATCCAGGGAGCCACTATTCAACACCACATGATCCAAAGAAATGTAAAGGTGGTCTAAGTGTCAGGACCTTCATTTGTTCTCCATCCAGCAAATAGATTTCCCAGATTACATTTCCAAACAAAGCCAATATTTCCAGCAAGCCTAGCAAGTAAGAGGACCCAAAAAGTATTATCTGAATCAAATTGAAATGTATTTGTTGAATTTTAAGGACATATAGTATACCTACCAGTGTCATAGCACATCTGCTTCTGGATCTCAAACATATCTTGGGGTCAGAAGTTGTCACCTTTAATCTCTTTTGCTATTTTCTCTAACATTAAATCAACTGAGTGAAAAGGACTTGCCAGGCTCTAATGTCAACATATAAAAGGAATTGCATTAATGAACAGTGGGCACACATGATTAGTCAGTAGCTAGAAGATTCTTGCAGTCACCAAATTCTATTTGTCTCCCCAAACTTAAAAAAAAGTGTCTATTAACAAAGTGGATGTACTGTAGAGAAACTCCTTTTTTTTGGCAAACGTCTTGCAAATGAATACAGAAACAATACAGACAGTACAGGAATATATTCTAATGTAAAATTATTTTTATTTTTCTTTTTTATTATTTTTTATTTATATTTATATATGTCAGTAGAATGCATTATAATTCTTATTACACATATAGAACACAATTTTTCATATCTCCGGTTACATACACAGTATATTCACACCAGTTCGTGTCTTCATACATAATGTACTTTGGAAAATTATGTCTATCACATTCCACCATCATTTCAAACCCAATACTCCCTCCCTTTCTTTCCCACCCCTCTGCCCTATCTAGAGTTTGTCAATTCCTTCTATGCTCTCCCTCCCTACCCCACTATGAATCAGCCTCCTTACATCAGAGAAAACATTCAGCTGAGCCTTATCTTCTCTAACATCACCCATTTACCTGCAAATGCCACGATGTTATTCTCTTTTATTGCTAAGTAATATTCCATTGTGTATATATACCACATTTTTTAAATCTATTCATCTATTGAAGGACATCTAGTTGGTTCCACAGTTTAGCTATTGTGAATTGTGCTGCTATAAATTACATGTGGCTGTGTCCCAGTAGTATGCTGTTTTTAAGTCCTTTGGGAATAGACAGAGGAGAGGGATAGCTGGGTCAAATGGTGTTTCCATTCCCAGTTTTCCAAGAAATCTCCATACTGCTTTCAATATTGGCTGCACCAATTTGTAGTCCCATCAGCAGTGTATGAGTGTACTTTTTTCCCCACATTCTCTCCAACACTTATTGTTAGTTGTATTCATAATAGCTACCGTTCTGACTGGAGTAAGTAAGATGAAATCTTAGTTTTAATTTGCATTTCTCTAATTGCTAGCGATGATGAACATTTTTTTCATATATTTGTTGATTGATTGTATATCATCTTCTGAGAAGTATCTGAGGTGAATAGAGAGCCTACATCTTGGGAGCAAATTTTTAGCCCTCACACATCAGATAGAACACTAATCTCTAGGGTATATAATGAACTTAAAAAGCTAAGCACCAAAAAAACAAATAACCCAATCAGTAAAATTATTTTTATACTATTAAAATATGTTCACTTGCCTAACTGGTCATTGAATGTTAATTGATTACTTACTTTTCCAAGTACTAGGAAGTAGGAGCTGAAGAAAATGCTACTGAAGGAAAACAGGTTCTTCCAAACCTGGAAGTTCCAAGGACCCGTGCAGTAGCTCTCTCAAGGAGTCTCTAAGGGTGATGAGGTAGCTTGGGGACCTAGAGTGAGAAGATCATTGCTGGGTCTCTTTGGGTCCTACTGCACCCAGCAGAGTTTACCTGCAGATGTCCCTCCAGGCTCACAAGAGGAGATCAAGTTTGCATTCAACATTCAATATCTCCCCTCCAAAGAATCCTCTCCTTACCTGCAATTCCTGCATTCCTGCAATTCCTTTCATTGTGGAGTTTAGCTTCTTATCAATTTGAGATAAGTGGAAAAGGGCAAATATCACTTGATTTGTCTGGGTTTCACTTTAAATACAACCAACTTGTCAATTCACAGATGATAATGACTTCTTAATCTCTTTATCAGATCTTTCTTGGGTACTAGTGTATCTGACTCCAAGCCTTGTGTTTAACTACCAAATTGCCTGTCTGCAGGATATTACATCCTGAACTTGACTTCTCTGAGCTTCACTGTGGTGTGGTGCAAAGATAAAGACAATGTTCTCCCATTCCTCACAGCTAATCAAAATAACAATGGCAATAACTAATTGCGTTTTGTTCCAGACTCTACCCCACAGTGCTTAGCTCTCTCTGACAAGGTGTTTATTGTCCTCCAACTCCTTAGCTCCTCAGAACTAAGCTCCAGAATATCAAGTGTTTTATGTTGCAGCTGTATTACCAAGCACTCAGTGAGTATTTGTTTAATAAATTAAAAAGGAATAATTAATGTTTTATATATGTTGCCCAAAGTTTTCCCCCTCTTTATTAGTTAACAGCATAAGAAGCTTCATTTTCCAAAATCTTTTATCAAAATTCAGCTGAAAAACTTTCTGTTACAGAGGTTTTATATAAAATCTCCTAAACTTCACAAGACTGGAATTAATGCACAAAGATGAATTTTGAATTCCCATTCCCAGGGATGTGATATTTCTTGTCTCTGGTGTGATAATCTGTGGCATCCATAGTCTGGCACTTGTAGCATTTTTGGAGATGATCTTATCTTCCCTCTCTTGCTGGAAAGATTGGGGGCCTGAGTCTCCCCTGTTTTTCTGATTTCTGTATGAAAAAAAAAAATCTCTCTGTTGAGTGAATTAAGTGGATGTTGTGCCACATTATCTCAAGTGGCTTCTGTCAAAGCTCCAAGAATAGTGAGGAATAGAAAATAAACAGGTATGGGACTCATATAGATGGAGAGTCAACTAGCAAAGAGATTAAAGTAGAAAGAGTTTTCAGTGGCATATGGCACCAGTCATATATTCATTTAGGAAATAATAGACACCTACTGTGTTCATAACTCTGGTGGAGGGGATCAGAGGTTGCCACCAGGTTGTGGTCTGTGTGTAAAGATACTATTTTTGAGAGGACAGAATGAATTGAAAGCTGGAAATTTATTTCCATTTGATTATCTTACTTTAAACCATTGTAGTTCTCACCACCCATTTAAATACATAAACTGTAATAAATTAGCAATATTTTGTCACTAATGATAATATTAGATGTATAATTACTAACTGGATACTACTATCAAAAAAAAAAACTGAATGAATCAGATGCAATAGCATATGCCAGTAATTTCACCAGCTCAGGAGGCTGAGACAGAAGGATCACAAGTTCAAGGCCAGCCTCAGCAACTTAGGGAGGTCCTCAGCAATTTAATGAATCCTGTGTCAAAATAAAACATTTTTAAAAGGACTGGGGATGTAGCTCAGTAGCTCAGTGACAAAGCACCCCCGAGTTTGATCCTGAGTTAAAAAATAAAATTAAATTTAAAAATCAATAAAATGAAAGACAAGAATTTACTTTAATTATCTCACCACAAATCCGTTTTCAGTTCTCACCAGGTACTTAAGGGTAAAAACTATAATAAATTAGTAATATATTATTACGAAATTATTCATTTTTCTGTTACTATAACAAAATATCTGAGATAATCAACTTTAAAAAAAAAAGGAAAGGCTTATTTTTGGCTCACGGTTTTGGAGGTTTCAGTTCAAGGTCTGCTGACCTGTTGTTTGTGGGCCTGTCATGAGACAGTACATCCAGGCAGGAACACATACATGATAGAGGAAGTTGCTCACCTCATGGCCAGAAAGCAAAAGCAAAAGAGAGACAGGAGAGGCCAGGGTCCTAATATTTACTTTAAGGGCACATTCTAATGACTTAACTTCCTTCCACTAGATCTAGACCTCACATCCTCAAGGTTCTGCCACTTCCCAATTGCACCATGGATTGGGGACCAAGCCTTCAACATATTTACCTCAGGGAGACATTCAATGTCCAAACTATAGCAAGCAGTAGTATCAGTGTTATAAATAATTGCCAGCTGGATATCTCCATCTTATTTTTAATGTATCTAAACTTAATTGACTTCCCAGTCTATTTTTTTTTATTTTTTGTTTTTTTCTTTTCATTTTTTGTCTCCATTAATGTCACCCATTTTTCAGATCTAGAGACCTAAAAGTTATCCCAGGCTTTTGTTTGCACCCAGCCCTCACCCCCAATATACAATCAGTTGATTCCGCCTCCTCTCTTTCCCCTTGCTCCTAACCCCAGCTTTCCCCTCTCTTCTTTCTCTCCCTTAGGACTGAAAGGGGCTTCCTGACTCTCATTTCCTTGGACTTCATTCTTAATGCATTCTCCACAATGTTGTGAAAGTAATTGTTCAAAAATACAAGTACGTTTCGATTCGTTTCTTCTCAAAGCCCATCAATAGCTCTTCCTGAATCTTAGGTTAACTTTCAAAAGTAGTAGCTTAACAAACAGAACCTTTCATGATCTGCCACTGACTATGTGTGATTGTTAATTTTTTGTGTCAACTTTCCTGGGATAATGGATGCCCAGATAGCTGGATAAGCTTTTTTTTTTCCTGGGTATGTCTGTGAGGATATTTCTGGAATAGATTGACACAGGAACCAATGGGGAGAGTAAGGAAGATCCACCATCACTCAGTGTGGGTGGGCACCAAGCAATCCATTGAGAGCCTCGATGGAACAAAAAATGCAAAGAAAGACAGATTTGCTGTCTCTAAAGTTTGAACACACATCTTCTCCTGCTTTGTTTATTTATTTATTTAGGTAGTTGTAGATGAACAGAATGACTTTATTTTATTTGTTTATTTTTATATGGTGCTGAGGATCGAACCCAGTGCCTCATGCATGCTAAGCAAGTGTTCTGCCATGTTCTGTTCACCCAGCCCTTCTCCTGCTTTTAAACAATGATTTTTTATATTCTCTGGTCTTCACACTCCAAGGCTTACACCAATAGCCCCTTAGTTTCCTGGTCTTTCAACCTCAGGTTAAGCTACATCATCTGATCACCTGGTTCCCAGGCCTTTGAACTTGGACTGAGCTACACACTGGTTTCCTTGGTTCTCCAGCTTACAGGTAGCTCATCTTAGGACTTCTAGGCTTCCATAGTCACATGAGCCAATTCCCCAAGGAAATATATATTTTGTTTGTTTCTCCAGAGAATCCTGACTAATGTACTGCCTTTCTAAACTTATCTTTATCATTATTATTATTATTATTATTATTAGTTGTTCAAAATATTACAAAGCTCTTGACATATCATATTTCATACATTTGATTCAAGTGGATTATGAATCTAAACTTATCTTCTACCCCTTCCTTCCTTTCTTTACCTCCATTTTCTCAAAGCACAAATATGTTCTTTGACCTAACCAAAATGATTTAGTTTCATTCTTTTTGTTTCTCTTCTTCTTTTAATATTTTCTTTTTTTTTTTTTTTTTTTTTTTTTTTTTAGTTTTCAGTGGACACAACATCTTTGTTTGTGGTGCTGAGGATCGTACGCATGCCAGGCGAGCACGCTACCACTTGAGCCACATCCCCAGCCCAATTTAGTTTCATTCTGGGAATGAATCCTGATGTTTTAAAGTGCTTGGTTTTAGCACATGCAGTTATTCAGCCTGAAATATTTTCTGTTCCCTTTGAGGAGTTAAAGATAACTTGTTCCTTATAATTCTAGGATTATTTTTACTTGATTTTATTTGTTTATTTTGGGCACTGGGAATTGAACTTCGAGGTGATTTAACACTGAGCTACATCCCCAGTAGGATATATACAATATATTCCCAATGCTCTCAACTGCGTAAGTATCTGCTAGGAAAACATGAGGCTGGGGTTGTGGCTCAGTGGTAGAGCACTTGCATAGCATGTGTGAGGCACTGAGTTCAATCCTCAGCACCACATATAAATAAACAAAAAATAAAGGTACATCAACAACTAAAAAATATTTATACACACACACACACACACACACACACACACACACATATATATATATTTTAGGAAAATAAAGTGTAGAGGGGTGCAGAGATGTACACCTGTAATTTCAGCAATTCAGAAGACTGAGGCAGGAGGATCACAAGTTTGAGGGCAACTTAGGCAACTTATGGAGACCCTGTCTTAAAAATTTAAAAAGGGCTAGGGACATAGCTCAGTGGTAAAGCACCACTGAGTTCAATCCCCAGTTTAAAAAAATTTTAAAAAGAGGGGCTGGGGTTGTGGCTCAGTGGTAGGGCGCTTACCTAGTATGCATGAGGCACTGGGTTTGATCCTCAGCACCACATAAAAATGAAATTATGATTTTTTTTTAAAAAAAGAAAGAAAGCGTTGTGACTAGAGATGAGACTAAAGGACTCAAGGGACCAGTCTCTTCTAAACCAACAATTCTGTGATCCTGAAAATTTCTAGTTGATATATTTTCCAGTGAACTAAAGTGAACTGATTTTGTTGCCAATAGAAAATCCAAACTGTGCATTAAACTAATTACATGTTTAATTAAAACAAAACAAAATTAAAAATCATAATAATCTGAGGAGGCTTTGAAAACTCTGTAGTTTCCTAAGAAGAAAACTTGCCTGTTGGCAATTTATAATGAGTTGCCAATCTACTTTCCTGATGACCTTGGACAATGATTAGACATTTTTACATCTAGAATGGTTTCACTGTTGAAGACAGAGGGCAATAACCTCGTATGGAATCCACAATTTCCCAAGCGGAACATAACTTCCATTATTTGGTATATTCTTTTTCTCCCACTTTAAGATGAAAAGTGCTTCCGTGATGTGCACCCACATGGAACAGATGTTCCAGTTGGCTTTACATAAACAAGCAGTTCCCCCAAATCAAGACTTGTTCCCATCCGTGCGGTTAATTAATATGTCAGTTAATCAACAAATGTTTATTGAGGACAGGCACCGTGCCAAGCTTTGAAGACACAACAGTGAACAAAACGAGACCCCTGCCTTCAAGGAGCTCACAGAATTTAAAGGGTATGATTGTCCTGATGGATGACAAACAAATAAAGTTAAAAAATATCTGAGGTAACAAAAAAAAAAAAAAAGGATTTCCTGCTGAAAGGAAATAACAGTTAGACCTTTGCTTTATTGAGTGACTGGCCCAAGGCCAGAGAAAGCACTCGTTGTAAGGATTATTATTGGAAAGAATTTGTTGTAATTAGGTAAACCAAGTACTATTAACACTGAGCTATAGGGATATGGAAATAGAGAACCTTCTTTGAAATGGCATTGGCAGCTATGGGATTTTGCCTGTGGGCTGCAATGGGATTTGACATAGAACTGTAATATTTGGCACAAAAGGAATTTTCCCCCATCCCCTATTTGTCTCTAAGGAGCAATATGAGTTATTTAATATACGTAATGAAGTCAAAACCTGACTAGTTGAAAGGAAATTAGGGCACATTTGTTCTTCTGTGTCAACCTGAGAAAAGTAACTCATTAGTGGTTGATCCCATCCTAGAACCAGATACACAACGTGCGTAAGAACGCACGTGGAGCTCTGTGTTGGCTGTCACATGGCCCCACCTGCTGGGACCACCTGCACAATTTTTGACCTATCCATGCATCACCTGTAATATTACTTACACAACATTTTTCCTTAAGTCAATTGACTTTTTTTTCTTAAAAATCAAATTAAATGTCACTATGGATAGAAAAACCAATAGCATTCCCATAAATAGCACATGGCCATAAAAGTCATTACAATTAATGAAGCAATACTGTAACATTCTACCTAGATAGTGTTGCATACAATTGCCTGGTAGAAGCTCTGGTTTGTTAAAAACTGGTTTTTCTTTGTTAAAAAAGGAATTGGCAACTCTTAGAGAGGTATCAGAGACTTTCTAAGGTAAAAATGAGGCATCTTGGAAGAGATGAGAAGGCACTAGAAAGAACATTTTTCTCCTTCTGTGACTTAATGTTGTTTCTGTGCCCCTAAAAAAAGCTAAAATAATCTCCTTTTTCCCCCCTTTATTTTCTATTGGTACATTATAGATGTACATATTGATGAACTTTGTTGTGACATATTTATACAAGCACACAATATAACAATATAATTTGGCCAATATCATTCCCCAGCCTTCCCCTCCCACCCCACACGGCTCCAAATCATCTCCTTTTTACGAGTGGAAGACTACACTTTCATCGAAAACTTTGAACCTGCTGACCTTGAGGGTGTTGATCCTTAAATAGTGGGTACTCTGAGGCACACCCTCTGATCCAGGATGGGACGGAGGAGAGATGCCTTTTGAAGTCCACTGCTAGGATGGCTCCCCATGGTCAGCCAGCTCTTCCTCTTCAAGCCTTAGTTCAGATTTCACATCCCAGGTTCGGTCATCTCCCCTTGAGAGACAGCATCTCTGCCTTCAGCCTGAAAACTCTCTTTAACACACAGAAAGCTATTAGTTGATGTTTTAGTCAGCTTTTTCACTGCTATGACTAAAGGAAGAAACTAGAACAATTGTCGAGGAGGAAGAGTTTATTTGAGGGCTCATGGTTTCAGAGGTCTTAGTCCATAAGAGGCTGGCTCCATTCCTCAAGGGCTCAAGATGAGGCTGAAACTTCATGGAGGAACAGTGTGGCAGAGGGAGCTCACATGATGAACAGGAAGCAGAGAGGGAGACTCCATGCTCCAGATACAAAATATATACCCCAAAGCCACGCCCCCAGTGAATCACTTCCTCCAGCCACACCTCATCTACACCCAGTCACCACCCAGTTAATCCCATCGGAGATCAATTAACTGATTAGGTTAAGGTTATAACCCAATCATTTCTCTTCCAAACTTTCTTGCATTGTCTCACACTGTGAACTTTGGGGGGATACCACATCTAAACCATAACAGTTGAATAGTTGAAAAGAGATCAGGGCACATAAGAAAGAGCAGGGTGTGGTAGCAAACAGCTGTAATTCCAGCTACTTGGGAGGCTGAGACTGGAGGATTGCAAGTTTAAGGCCACCCTCAGCAATTTAGGGAGACTCTGCCTCAAAATAGACTTTTAAAAAGTTCTCAGGATGTAGCTCAGTGGTAGAGCAGTTACCCAGCACTTGTGAGGATCCAAGTTCAATTCCTAGTACCTCCAAAGGAGAAGAAAAGAAAAAGCTGAGATTTGTTACATTTCTAGGAATCTAATTGATCCAGGCCAAATGGAGGAAAATCTTATAGCTCCTCAACTCTCTGTGGCACCTAACATTAAAGCATTTGAAAATATCCTTCGTGGAGGCAGTATGTTGAATATTGATGGGATGTTTCACTTTTCCCATACAGATATTTGGAATGCTATAAACAGTGCCTTTCATTAAACCATGTAATCTTTGGCAGAATTAATTGTCATTTTAGACACACCTTGAGCGCCACAGTTAGACACATAAAACAAGACCAAAAAGCTAGGACATTCTCAGGATTTATCAGTTTATGAAGGGGAGAAGATCTGAACAGTTGCCAAGGGTTTTTTTGTACTTTTTATTTTATTTATTTATTTAGTTGGTTTTGGTACTGAGGAATGAACCCAGACTTTTATATTTTTTGTTTTGAGATAGGCTGTCACTAAACCACTTAGGGTCTCTCTAAATTGCTGAGGCTAGCCTTGAACCTGTGAACCTCCTGCCTCAGCCTCCCGAGTCACTGAGATTACAGGAGTGGGCTGCTATGTCTGGTAGGCATCAAGATCTTGATAAGTGAGCTGAAAAAGAAAGTTAGGAGCCTCCTTCTTCGTTGTCTTTATAAACTCTCACTCTGTTTTTTCATCAACTGTCTTTCTCCATAGTCTCATTTTGTTTTCTTCTAGCAAGGAATTAGTTATAACTTAATGTATGTTTTAAAATAATGAGCCTTTTAATTAATTTCAATTGTTTATAAAAGACCATTTAGTTCTGTATACTCAAATGTTATTGTTTGCCTAAATCTTTTCATTAAGTCTATGTATAGAATTTCTATGATTTCAGAAACAGAACTCCCTCTTGTGGCAAGAGCGGTTTTTGCAGCCAATTCTAAGGCATCTGAGTTCCTAGATGTTTCAGAGCCAGGTAAGATCTTAGAAACTCCCTCTTTTTACAGAGGAGGTAAAGGAAACCCAGAAAGGAATTCATGGTGTCCGTGTTTGTGCCTGACTGGCTACTGATCCCTCAGACCCAATGCCCTGGTCTCCTGTGTCCCAATCAAGGGCTTTTTCTTCATGTTAGAAGTTTGAGTAGTGCTCTAACTGGTGTGATTTCTTCTCTCAAACCACTTTCTGCTGCCTTGGGGCAGAGCTGGTGGAGATGCCATTCTTTGGGAAACCCGGTCCTCCAAGTGAAAGATTCTGCTACCTGGGAAGTTTTCTCTATGGGGTAATTAATTACCCAGTTTTCTGAACTGGGTTCTAAGCTACATTCCTTACATCCGACGCAGTTCCACTCTTAAGAAAAAGATTCTTTTCATCATTTTGGAAACAGCCATCACACATCATTGCTAGAATACTGTTTACCATCCAATTCTCTTTTATTTGCCCCACTGTGACAATGTATAGGGCCTTAAACACAGTACTAGGGATGCAGAAGCACAGAGTCACCTGACTTCCTATAAGGGTAAGCATTGCAACTGCTGAAAATATAATAGAACTCTCTAGCAACTTGCTACTCAAATTGTGTTCTGTGGACCAGCACCATCTGTACCACCTGAGGGACTCCTAGAAGTACAGAATTGTTGAAAACTGCCCTCTGATTTAGGAAATCTGGGTTAGGAAATTCCTCAGAAGCTCTCCAGTGATGTCAATGCTGCCGAGTCATAAATCACACATTAACTAGATGGAGTCTAGAATAAAGTAGTTTACCACCACAAACAGTAAACACGAGTAACAGTTCTGTGTAGGGCATGATGTAACATGTGGGGCATGTTGCATCAGAAAGGAGGAAACCTAACTTGCTACCAGCTTCCTGGTCCTGGGGCCACATGTGGCTAAGATAGCGCCTGGTGATTAGCCAGAAGGCATTGCCATGGGTTGTGACGAAAAATCGGACGACCTCTAGGATAGGCTCAGAACCCTTCTGCCCTCATGGACAGCTTGTGTCTCCCACTACTGCTTGTAGGAAGGGTGTACACATGAACTCTCCCCACCCTGCTGACCAGCTTGATCAGCTCCTGTACATTATATTAGCTGTGTGTGTTTTCTCATTAAAGGAGATCCTGCTTTGACTGGTCTCCCTAAGTGTCTGATTGTCCTCCAGCGGGTGAGGGCTGGGTGTGGGATTTCTTGGTTCCTTCTGGTTGGGGCCTGCTCTCCCAATCTTATCCACAGGTGGGGGGGGGGGCTAAAAACCCCCTACAGTTCTGTTGTTTCTGTAACTGTAACAACTTGAAAGTTATTCATCAAAACAAAGAAAACGATAAGCTCTTAGATTCCATGAACATGGAAATAGAGAGAAAACCCCTAACCTAGACTAAGTCAACTGTGCTCTGCTCTGTTGTAGATTTTGGTCACCAGTGAGTGAGGCAAAAATGTTAATTCTTAGATTCCCAAATAAACCTCTCTCCCAGTCCATGCATCTTACCTCTAAGTCTATCATATAGTCTCTAACCCAGGAGTGAGAACTTTCTACCTAGCATAAGGTCAAAGTTTGGCAGATTTTCACACCCACTATTCTGTGGACGTGCCATTAAGTTGCCATGAATCTAAAGACCTATTGCCATCAAGCCTTCCAGTAGAAGCCTCCATCAGTCTTTGCCTGCATCAAACATGAGGCAATGAAAATTCAGGTAATGATAAAGTTTGGGGAAAAGAAAAAAAACAAAAAACCCAAGCACAGCAACATCATTGGAGCCTTGAGGAATACCCACTAGATGAAGAGAAAGTCCAAACAATGCCCGGATATTACACAAGGATTCTGGACAACTGAGAAAATGTGTAATTATTCATGATTACTTTAATTGATTTGTAGTATACAGATAAGATTTTTTCATACTTATGTTTTGGATGCATTCATGAAGAGTCATAACCTCAAGTTCTGCATCTATTATAACTAGTAAAAATGATGAGAGTTTTTGGAAAAGCAGCTCTAGTCTAGTTCAGAGTTGACTGTGTAAACAATAGGTCTTAAAACAAATACTGGGGTGTCTTGCTCTCACTTGAGAAACTTGAGTGAGGAATAACTAAAGCTGAGCAGCATCCCAGCAGAGCCTTTTCAATTATCTTAGATCAGGTGCCCTGGGAATCCACCTCTGACATGGAGATTTCTGGGCAGCAGGTGTGCTGGGGAGCCAGCTAAGGCTATGTCGAGAACAACAACTGAAAGCACAGTGAGAAAGTTTGGGAAGCAGAGGCTTTTCCAGGAAGGATTGAACACAGGGAAAATTGACCTGTGGTGCAGTTGCAATGCAAGTTCAACTGATCCCAAGGAGAATGGTGGAAAAGAAATGGCCCTTCAGAGATGTCCCAAACTGAAGGAACGGGGCTTTCGCTGTGCAGTCCTGGATGCAGACCACTCCTACAGGAGTGGTGCAATGTTGAATGAGGCAGCTTGCTTGGGCTGAGACAATTCCCCAGAAGGATTTAGCTAGGAAGGGAACCTACAGTAAGTCTTGGAAAGCATTATGTAGGGAATAAGTTCCTGGGTCCTGAAAGGATGGAAAGGGAATATGTAAGCAGCACCCCATAGCACTCACGACAGAGAACCATGGCAAAACGTCCTCTTCCCCTATCCCAATATTAATGATATCTCTTCATGGCTGGGGCTGCTGTCTTACTTCATTTGCAATATTTTTCTCTCAAGATGGTGTCATATGCAAGGGAGGAGTGCGATTTAGAAATGCCTATGCCCAGTTTCTGCTCTCTGATTGAATCTATTTTAATGGGTAGAGTTGAGACCTCTGGGCCTAGTCAACAGTTATTCTTAAATCCAAAGGGCATTAATGTCCCTTGACATGTAGGCGAAGTGTCTCAGGATTACATTTGGTTGGCATGGGACAAGACTGTGGCAAGTTGTGAATTCCAGCCACCACTGCTCCAAAGGGATTAATTAGAGATGTCTAAGGTGTGTTGAGGAGAGAAACAGCCAACATAAACATACCCACTGCCACCTCTGTCAGGCTGCCATGGCCCAGGACTTTGCAGATGAGTTTTATTGGCTGGATCTGAAACATTTGAAGCTTATAGTTTGTTTCTTTTTCTTTCGGAAGCCCATGGTTTGTTTCTCTTTCTTCTTATTTTTGGTTCAATGTCTGCCTTTGGGTGCTTATATAAAAGAGACTTTTATTCACCTAGCTCTTGTAATCCCACCAGTTTTGGCTGAAGTACACTAGTGGTGAGTCTTTCATGGCAGAACAAACTATGCAAGAGTTTTAGTCAAATCATATCCCCCCAAACCTAACAGTCATGTGCTACAAAAATAAAAATTCCATCAATGTGCACCCTTCTTTAAGATGCTAGCATTATAATGTCAGTGTTCTCAGAATGTGCTTTTTGGTGTTGTGTTGTGCAATTATGTGTGTGTGTGTGTGTATATATATATATATATATATATATATATATATATATATATATTTACTTTGTATGATTAAAAAATTCCAATCTATAGAAATAAAGAATAGTGTATTTATCTTCATTTTATTCATCATAATAGAACATTTTACTCCTCCTTATTCATTACCTAGCTTCAATAATTATTAACATGAGGCCAATTTTTTTTCCATTGATATCCATTATTTCTACCACCCCCATCCCCTTGCAAAACCTGGTTTATTTTGAGGCAAAAATCCCAGATCATTATTTCATTCATAAAAATTATGAATGCTTTGTGGGTGTTGCTACTTTATCAGCACATCTTCTGAAATTTGAAGTCATATGAACTATCTTTCTGTACCAGAAATTATAGACAGAATTATTCATTCATCAGGCTGGTATTTGGCACGTAGAACATGCTTGTCTCTTATGACAGAAAATAGAACTGGACACAATATTTGTCTCTGGGAGTTTTAACTTTTCTCTCTCTCTCTCTCTCTCTCTCTCTCTCTCTCTCTCTCTCGCTCTGTGTGTGTGTGGGTGTGGGTGTGTATGTGTAATTTGTCTAAGAGAGAGAGAGAGAAAAAAAATTAAAAAAAAAAATCCAGATGGTAATTAGAGGTTGGATTAGAGATTGGATGTGTTTGAAAGTTTATAAAATACTGCTATTTTGGCCTGGGATTATGGCTCAGAGGTAGAGCGCTCACTTAGCACTGGCGGGACCAGGGTTCAATTCTCAGCACCCCATAAAAATAAAGGCATTGTGTTGTGTCCATCTACATAAAAAAAAAAATTCTCTCTCTCTCTCTCTCTCTCTCTCTCTCTCTCTCTCTCTCTCTGTCTCTCTCTCTCTCCTTAAAAAAAAATCCTGGTATTTATATTACTATTTTCTATGATAAATTTATACTTATTCAATAAGAAAAGGACTTTTATTTTTAAGTACACTTATCTCTATCTTTAAGAAAATTAAATTTGGGGTAAAGAATGTGTCTCAAATGTATGCACTATTACAAATTGTGCTTTTACTACAGTGGTGGACAGAATGCTATGGCAAGACATCTCTAGGGGAGTCGGCAATCACCAAAATAATTCGAAAACCACACTAAAGGAGGATATTGGAGAAAACAAGAGATGTTAAGGAAATCCATCTTGCAAGAAGACATTGAAGACTGGTCTTCTGTTGATCTAAGATGATTATCTTGTAAAAAGCTTTCAAGTATACAAGACACAACTGTGTCCAGCTATGTGTAACCACCAATTAGTTTTTTTTGTTTTTACTTTGTCTTTTGCCTTTTATGATATGAGTCAATGTGGCTTTGTGTTTATACAAATTTTATTTGTGTCATTTCATGCTAAACCTCAAATAAATGTTTCCTTTGACTGTTAAAACAAAAACAAATTGTGCTTGTGTTCCAATGGGACTGCTATTAGGCTGGGAGGAAGATCGAAAGAAAATTCTGTATCTAAATGCTGTGACAATCATTTCTAGACTTTTCTTTATTTTGATTTATTCATAAATGCTTTCAACAGCAAATGATATGCCCTCACATATGTTGTCAGTCTTCAAGTTCCTGAAGGTCTTTGACTTCATTGATATTTATCCGACATATTTAAACAAAATGGTAATTTAGTTCAAATTTGCAAAAGGATACACGAAGGTAAAAGACATTTAGAGATTGCAAAATATTCTGTAGTACATTCTATGCTGCAGTGCATAGTGTTACACAGATTTCTTCAATTTTGCATAGAGCCGGACTTCCTTCATGCATACTGAAGTTTCAAAACTCTCTTTTCTTGAAATAATGCAGTGAAGAAATTAAATAATTAAAGTTACAGGCAAGAAGTATTAAAGACTTTTAGCAGAAAATGGGAGAAGAGTGAAAGAAAGGAAATGAACATTTTTAGAGAAATTAACATGAACCCTTTAAATGCATCTACTATTTAAAGAGAAAACTTTCAGGAATGAGACCTGAGGGGTAGGGGAAATGGAGATCCTTTGTTAGAAAGGAAATTGGTGATCATTGTTGATTGCTCTATTTGAGGAGGGCCTCTGGTGCTACGGATTAGATTGCAGTGTTTCAAGTAGCTTTTCAATTACTTTATAAAACCTTGGTTCAGGATGCTTGAACTTATTGGAAACTGGCTCCTGTTCTCCGCTTACCCTGTAGGCCTAAAGTTGCATTAGGAGAATCTATTGGCAAACCAGGCCTCAGGCAAAAACCTTTTCAGGAGAGGTTCACAGTAGTCTATTTTCTTGCTGAAGCCTAATGTGCTCCATTTATTGAAGACCAGGAATATAATTTTGAATGGATTTTAAATGCCTCGGGGAGCAGAGCATTTTCCAGTTCCCTTTGGGTTTCCCCCCAATCTCAGGAAGAGCCCACACCACATGTCACACTTTGCTCAGAGTGGACTTTGAAACTGAAAGGAAGATGCAGAGTCTTAAAGATTCTCATTGGTTGAAGAATGACCACTTCTAATTTGTAGGCTAGAGAATTTAAAAACTTTGTTTAAAGGAATAAAACAAACAAACAACAACAACAACAACAACAAAAAAAACACCTCCTAAAACTGAAGATCCCTAATGAAAGCCACTGCGAAGTGTATCAAACGTGAGAATGGTGGGGCTGGGGATGTGGCTCAAGCGGTATCGCGCTCGCCTGGCATGCGTGCAGCCCAGGTTCGATCCTCAGCACCACATACCAACAAAGATGTTGTGTCCGCCAAGAACTAAAAATAAATATTAAAAATTCTTTAAAACAAACAAACAAACAAACAAAAAAACCCCGTGAGAATAGCAGGGGGGGTGGCACATGCCTATAATTCCAGAGGCTCCAGAGGCTGAGGCAGGAAGTTTTTGAGTTCAAAGCCATAGTCAGCGACTTATCAAGACCCTGTGGGAGGGGGGATAGTAGGGGATAGGAAAGGTAGCAGAATACAACAGTCACTAATAGGGCACTATGTAAAAATGTGGATGTGTAACCGATGTGATTCTGCAATCTGTATTTGGGGTAAAAATGGGAGTTCATAACCACTTGAATCTAATGTATGAAATATGATATGTCAAGAGCTTTGTAATGTTTTGAACAGCCAATAAAAAAATAAAAAAAGAATTGTATTGCATTCCGTTGTCATATATAAATAAAAAATTAATTAAAAAAAGACCCTGTGGGAGGACTTCAGTAACTCAGCAAGACCCTGTCTCTAAATAAAAATGTAAAAAAGGACTGGGGGTGGGCGTGGCTCAGCACCCTTGGGTTCAATCCCTGGCACCAAATATATGTATGTATGTGTGTGTGTGTGTGTGTGTGTGTGTGTGTGTTAGAATCATGTGATGTTTTTACTCAAACCCAAGCCCCAGTCCAGCTTTTAAAACTTAAGTCTATTTTTTCCTTGAAATTGCCCCACCACTCCAGTAGCAGATTCTTTGCTTCCTCACTTTCTTTCTCTTCGTGTTAGAACTTGGCACTAACAATTAGACAACTTCAATAATAGTATAGCAATTTAAGTTTCACCAAATGTTTAAAAGTTTTGTGAAACTATGCATTCTATATTGGTCATTGTTCATAGCTCCAAGACTAGTACTGGCTGACTGAAGGGGAAATGGATGAATGGAGTGAGCCAGATGAGTAGTCAGGGCAGTAGATTTGGGGAATGCTGTCAGGGCTGAGATAAGAGCTGATTCACTTCACCATGTTTATTGGACCACTTCGCCTAAGTAACCTGCCTGGTCCCTAAGAGTTTTTAGGCTACATACTATTCTTTAATTTTTGGAGCAAGAGACACTAGAAGGTTGTAAATTCATCCTAAGGAAAAAATCTAGAACAACATAGCCTACATTCATGAAGAAGATATATTCTCTGCAGTATTATTATAACAATTAACAATTGGAAACAATTGAAATGCCTTACAAGAGAGTTTAATAAGTTATGATACCCAAAGGAGAATGGTCATTAAAATGATAATTACAGAGACCATGGAGACTTATTTATAAAGTGAATATATTATGTGAAAAATACAGGGTATAAAATTGTATATGTGGTAGGTTTATAACTTTATAAATATATAGTTGCTTTTATACCAATTCTAGAAAAGAGCACATAAATATGAAAATAGTTGTGTTTCAGAGGTAGAAATATCACCACATCTCTCCTCTTTTCAAAGTCTTCTAAATCTTTTTCTACTATTTATTCCTAGAAAGAGCACAGTCGTAAAAGACAATACGTGATGAATAGACAGATGGGTAGAAATTTGGAGCAAGGGAAATTTGAAAGAAAAATGGGCATAGTTTGGGTGAAGAAATTAAATTTATCATAAAGGGAGGAAGGGGATACAGTTAAAGCTGCCTCACCCTGATGAATTTTACGTGTGACATCTGTCACCTGAATCTTCATTTTCTCTTACACAAATCTTTTCCTGTCATTATCAAAGTTCTGCAGATAGTTAATGTGCTGGGGGTGTGCAAGCCTGTGTATGGTGCGGAGGAGCCAATATTTAAAATGCACCTTTGACCCTTAGATAAGAACAACTCTGATAATAGGAACCACTTATAAAATAAACATGTCACTGGAGATCTTAAGAAGAGTCTTTATAAGAGTATCCATTGTAATGCATTCCAACACACTTCACAATTGTTTCTTATGAAACTAGTGAAATTTCATCACAATGACTACATTGGGATCAAACATACCCTCATCTTGCAGGTCGTGGGTAATTAGCAAATGAAAAGAAAACTTCTCAATTCCATCCAGACAGGAGAAACACATTTTAGACTCAATGAATCACACATCCACTTGCAGCCTAGGAACTCTAGTGTTGATTTGGATATTCATCTGGGGACAGAGCTGAGAAATTATTGGACTCTGAGGCAAAGAGAGAGGAGGGAAGAGGTGAGAAGTAAATGCTACTCGATGACAGAGCCCAGAGGCCAGAAAGGAAGGCCCTTTGTTTTGAATTTTCCTGTCCCTTCTTCTCAACTGACAACAGAAGACCTTTCCACAGAGGAACTGCTAAATGCACAAGGACAGGACAGACAGATCTATTTCCAGGGGCTTATCTTTGCAGAGATGTTGCTGTAATTCTGGACTGATGACATTTAGTGCACAAGCAGGTTTCAGAAAGTGTGAGTTCCTGTCCAAGACCCATCGCTCACCAACAACGAGCAGCTGGACGAATCATTTCACTACCTACTTTTCATATCTGCAAACTAACATTGATAGCTATGACAGCATTAAAATAATGGCCATGTCTCCACCTACTTGCTGTGTCATTTTGAGGACTAAATAGGATAATAACCTGAAAATACTTTGTGAAATCTATATAAAAGCTATCTGAGTAGTCTATTGGGTATTAACATCAAGATGACTGGGTCATTCAACATGACCGGGTTTTCTTTCACCCTGAATATACAGATTCATCAATTGCCTCTTTTCTTTTGATGCAGATGTTTTCGGGGAATTTTACTTTGAGTTTGTAGAAAGGATAAGGCCTTTTCCTGCCTGAACTCCATTTGGCAGAGAGTTTATCATTAAACATACAAAGGGGATGACTAACATAGGAGAAATTGCAGCATTCTAGGCCCAATGTAAGTAAAATGGCTGCAGGATAATAGAATATTGATTAGATAATTTGCTTCAGAGTCATTAGTTTCCACACATAACTGAGCCACTTCTGGAACCTCACATCTCTCAAATCGTGAGAATCAATCTGCTAAAGCCAGAGCTCTGCCATCATACACACTTGGTAGAAAAAGTGTTTTCTAAGGTGACCAGGGTATAAATGCAAAATCAATTCCACGGAGATCCAGCTCTTTCATCCAGCCAATGAACTGTGGAGGATTTCACAAACCTTTAGGTGACTGCCTTCTAACTATAAGTTTAATTTCTCTTGTTCATTCAGCATCTAACATCTAGCTCTTTTGAGCCTAGGAGTCTTAACTTCCACCATCCTGTAAGATTTTTTTCTGATAATACTTAGCCCAGTTTTATAGAATGCCACTAAGTTTTGAATTGCTGACATTTTCTGCAAAATTCTTTGCATTTTTCATTTTGCTGCCAAAATGTCAACATACAAATATCCTATGAACTTTCCAACTTGTATCTGTGTGGACTTGCGTGTGTACACACACACACACACACACACACACACACACACAAATGTATGACAAAGACAAAATAAGAAATGATAAATGATACTGAATATATTGCCTCTTCTTTCCACATAGGATTCAATCTTTGCTCACCTCCTCACCTTTCACAGTTCAGTATGCTGCCAGATCTCAAAACAATGCTCTCATTATTTTAAAATAATAAACAGCAGTACTAGGAAAAGCTTTTCCAGGATGCAGAGTGTATTGGTAGAAGTTGGTCTCATCTTCACTCACAGAAGATAATATTTGGCATTTATACAGATAATTTATATCACAGTCTTATGTAGTGTATCTATGAAGTAGGCTTCCACTGTACATACTTGGAGACAATTGAATAAGGAGCCTGTCTTAGGGTCTCCATTTTATTATATTCTTAGTTCACGCATTTCTGAGAAGTCAGTTAAGTCATAGGACTTAAAAGGGTGGCATTTGCTAGAATTCAAATTGGGGTCTATTTTTTTTTTCCTTATCCAATATCTATTTTTGAATAGTCAGTCACAAAGAACTTGTTAATACTGAACCAGGGAAATCTAAGCTTTTAAAAATTTGAAAGCTCTGAGAAGTTTCTGCTGAATATATATCCCCTTATCTTTAGAAAAATAAATTTTTATCAATGAATCATTCTAAAGTACAGGATAACCTTTTAAAAACAGAAGTTTGTTGCCATTCTTGATACATTAACTCATTCAACATGATTTAAAGTAAACCCCTTCTTTTCCAGGCAAACAAGTTTGCACTGAATTTGGTTCCATGGATCTAAGGGTAAGGGAAAAAAACAGTGTCCATTTTTTCTTTATATATTACTAAAATCTGAGACCAGGGCTGGGAACTTGGTAGAGAGATGCATATACAATAGCTGTGTGATAACCTTATACTGAATACCCCATGGGAGGAATGCACACTACTGGAAATGAGAGAGTGTAATATAGTCCTGTGCCACATAACGACATTTCAGCCAACAATGGACCACATATACAGTAGTGATCCCATGAGAGTACAAAGAAGCTGAGCTGAAAAATCCCTATCAGTGATGTCATCACCATTGTAACCTTGTACCACAAGCATTACTCATGTTTGTGTTGATGCTGTTTGTAAACAAACCTACTGTGCTGCTGGTTAAGTATAGCACATACAATTATGTGCAGTGTCTAATGCTTGATAATAACTAAATTACTGTTCCATGTTTTTATATATGCCATGTTTTTTATTGTTAGAGTGCACTCCTATTTATATGCTGGCAACAGCATCATACATCTTGTGTTTACTATTTCATCAAGAGTTCATATCCAGTTGGGCAGGGTGGTGAATGCCTATAATCCCAGTGACTCAGACTGGGGAAGCTGAAACAGGAGGATCAAAAATTCAAGGCCAGACTTGGTGACTGAGTGAGATCTTGTCTCAAAATAAAAAATAAAAGGGCTAAGGATATAGCTCAATGGTAAAGCATACTTGAGTTCAATCTCAAAAAAAGTCTATGTCCTGTGATTGACGTATACCGTGTAGGCTTGCATAAGTAGGCATGATGATGATCAAGCAATGGTGAAATCACCCAAAGATACATTCCTCTGAACTTGCCCCCATCATTAAGTAAGGCTCAATTGCAAATGAGAGAGACATACTCACATAGGTATTTATAAAAGAATTTTGTCATAATTTATCTTGTTTCGTATTAACAAGTAAAAGTCCTACTGTTTTGTTTTAGAATATCTCACTTAGCATTAATGAATTAGAGCTACTCCCTGGACCCAAAAGATGTTTTAATTCCTAGGGCCATTTTAACTTTGTCTTCCTAAATAAGATCAAGTTGAGTCAGTTGTTGAGTCAGTTGTTATTAAACCCTGATTCTCTGAGGGAATCTTAAAAATAAAAGAGAAAATAAAAAATCAAATAAAAGATTTTGGAAGACAGCATCCAGAGCAATTTGACTCTTGGTGGAGGGATGTTATCACTGATTTAGTGTCCAATCTTGTTGGTGGATGAAGCTATAAGACCCAAATATGCTTCTTTTGATTTTCTCCCATTCTTTCTCTATCTATTTTCCCCCTGAATGAGAGTCTGAGATAGGTTGGGGAGATATCACAGTCACCCATTACATCCATTATGAAGGGGACACTGCTCTGGTATCAGAGAAGCTAGAAGGTGATAGCTGGTCTTACTGCCTACACATCTGAAAGAAATCAACAAACTTCATACTTTGGTTTCAGCTGGAAGGCTTTCTGGGAATCAGTGGATGATTTAAATGTCCACAGAAGAGGATCAACCATGCCAATGTAAGTCAACTTCAAACATGTCAAAGAAGGAGCTAAAGCTTCTTAAAATCTGCAGGATGTCAGTCACCTGTTAGCTTCCCAGGATATAACTTTATGCAACAAATGTAATAGCAAGCCCTGTATTAATTTTCATCTTTGGTTCATCTGTGTCCTGAATCTTACTTTCAAGTGGTGATGGTTAAATACCTAGGATATCTGAAAGGTTAGTCAAGGTTCCATTCTCCCATTAACCCAGGTATGCAAATTAGACTTATGTTAATCCTTGGCTCACAACACACTATTGTCCTGTGGCTTTTCTTTCTTTCTTTTTTTTTTTCCTACTTATATTATTCTTCCATTTGTTAACCTAAATTTTCTGATAGTTACTGTCCTCCAAATTGATTTTCTATTGACCTTAGTATATTTATCTATTAAATAAGTTTAGAATATGTGATATCTATGGTCTCCTTCTCTATGATGATCTATGAATGAGATTAAGACTTGAAATGTGTTTGGCCCAGTGCCTGGCATAAAATAAGTGCTTAATAAATGGTGGTTATTACCATAATTTATAATTATTACTAAATTTGATGAACTTTCACTATCAATTTGATATACTGGAAAGATCCTATAGATAGAGACTTCAACTAGGCAGTGAAGTGTCGAATAGCCTTTTTTCCTTGGTTAGCTTCAAACTGCCCATTATTCATTTATCATTGATTCACAGAAGCTTGGGCTAAAAATAATTTTTTTTTGTTTGTTTGGTACCTGGGATTAAACTCAGGGGTACTTAACCACTGAATCACATCCCCAGCCTTTTTTTTTTTTTTTTTTTTTTTTTTACAGTTTATTTAGAGAGAGGGTCTTACTGGTTTTGAACTCATAATCCTCCTGCTTCAGCCTCCCCAGCGGCTGGGATGATTAGGCTAGACATGTGCCACTGTGCCTTGGCCTAAAAGTGTTTTTTTTGTGTGTGTGCTGGGGATTGAACTCAGGGGCACTTGTCCACTGAGCCACATCCCCAGCCCTATTTTATATTTTATTTAGAGACAGGGTCTGAGTTGCTTACTTAGCACCTTGCTGTTGCTTCGGCTGGCTTTGAATTTAAGATTCTTCTGCCTCAGCCTTTCAAGCCACTGGGATTACAGGTGTGTGCCACTGTGCCCAGCCCTAAAACTGTTCTTAAAGATAAATTACCAGCAGAGGATGTAGCAGAGGAAGAAATGTGCTATCTTATAGGACAATCTCTTCCCAGAATAATTCTGGTTTGCATAGTTTCAAGATATACCTATATGGAGGTCTTGTTCACTCCTCTCTCTGTTAAACTACTTAGATTTTCCTTAATTGCATTTCACCGAAATTTACTTTTAGAGTTGTCAGGGACTTTGGCATATAGGACAAACACTAGTGGGCCCTCATTATCAGGTAATATGTTGCTGAGTAGAAAGCAGGAAAAAAAACTTAAAACTGCCTGATTTCCTGCCATATGGCATGTTAGAGAGGGAAAGTCCAGGGTCAAAGTTGGCAGTGCCATTCTTTGTATACTAAAAGGAAGCATTAGTGCAAGACTTGTATTACAAATTCTTCTCTAATATTAGTGACATTTTGCATTAACCACTACTAGTCTATCAGTTCCGTCTCCCTTTGGCAGCTGAAATACTGGTAATAGGAATTTCCTAACCTACAGAGCATAGGGTGGTGAAGTAAGACAGCCCTTTGCAACTCTTGATCCTTATCTGGAAGCTTGGCCAAAGGGGTTCTATCCAAGGAAGTTCACAATTCATTAAGGTACATCCCAAAGCAGAAAGAAGACTGTGCTTACTCATCAGTGGAGAGGGACTTTGTTATCATTTAGGTTTAGGAATCACACTTTTTGAGAATGCATTTACAATGGAACTGGAATATATTTGCTAAAGGGAAATATTTCATTTTATTTCTTGTGATACTGGGGATCAAACACATGGTCACTTTACCATGGAGCTACAGGATCACTCCTTTTTATTTTGTATTTTGAGATAGGGTCTCCCTAAATTGCCCTGGCTGGCCTTGATCTTGTGATTCCTCTACCTCAGTCTCCTGAGTCACTGAGATTATAAGAGTGTGCCGTCATACATGAACAAAGTCTCCAAATCTTAAAAAACAAACAAACAACAATAGCAAAACAGAGCTAGGTTTTTCCCTTCTAAATACATATGCATCCTAAAGGAAGAATATGTTCTTTGAGTAAACTAAACCTAGGCCTAAGGATTAGCTTACAACATAGAAAACTTGTTTTCCCACTTCATACCTCATTTTCCAATTTTCTCTCATGTTCAGTGTAGTGAGTGTTATGCTTGTGTGTGCCAAGCAGGGCACATAAAGTGTTAGTGGAAAGAAAAAAAAAAAAAGACAGCATGGAGGGAAAATATTAGCAAGCAATTTGGCCAGCCCTAGGAAACAACCTCTAGGCCTCAGGAGACACAGTGCAGTAGTGATTCCTCTTCATTTCATTCAGAAGTTGAAGGCCAGAGACAACATAGCCTTCAAAGGAGAACACTTTGTGTTGTCTTTGTAGTCCTAAACAATAACACCCAGAGTCTCAGAGAGAAATCCACAGGCCTTGCTGCAAAATTCGCTCATAAAATGCCCGTGGAGTGGCCCCCTCCTCTGGATTGTGGTCAGACAGACTTTCCCTCCCACCTGAGAGCAAAAGGCCAGGATACCTAAAGAAAGACTAGCTATCCCTCCTATGTGCATTAAGACTTAGATCTTGATTGAACCTTTCTAATTCCATCTGAAACTGACAGCTTCTAGTGAAATAAATCCACATCCCTATGCACAGATACAGATGGTCACTCTGACAATTAACAGTGATCTAATAGATTGTGAACTTTTTAGACTCCATAGTTGGGGATTCAGTAATGCAGTACCATAACATTCTGAAATGGACCATAACATGCTATAACTTGCCATAACATATCATGCCTGAAGATACCATGACATATGATAATATAAAATAACATGTGACACCACACAATAACATGCTACAGTGCACCATGAGGTAACATACTGTAACACGTCATAATACACAATAGCACAGTATATGTCCAAAGGGTCTGGCCAGTAGCCAGACCATATCAAAACTCTAAAGCCCAAGGGCAGTGTATATGCTTTTCCACCTAATAATAATAATAATAATTATTATTATTATTTTTATCAGTATAAGCCACATTTATTCTAGAAGATTCAGAGTGTGAATTCCAATAATCTTTTCAGCCTCCCCTGCTCCTTTCTCCAGCTTCCAACATAATATGATGTGGTACATGCTAGATACTAAAAGAAAAAAAATGTGGTCAATTCATCAAATACATGAATAAAAGACGTACTCTTCTGCAAATAACTTAGTTCTTTTGATTCTTTACTTCTTCATCAAACAATGTGGGGATGATATTACTTTGTGGTTTTATTTGCAAGATTCAATAAAGCAGCATACTTTATGCAATGCATAAAATGTCACAAAATGTTACACGTTCCAAGGTGCTAGTGGAATTGAAGTATGTTTCTGATAACAAAATCATTGTATAACGGGTTAATCTCAAACATTCAACAAATGCTTAGAAAGAAGGATAACAGGAATGAAAGGAGAAGAGGGGAAAAGGAGGTGGGAGTCAGGGATCTAGTGTCTAATTTTAAGGCCAGTTGAATTATTTAATAAGGGTTAATTTTTCCTTTTATAATAAGTCAACATGCCCCCCTTAACTCCAACGGAAAAAGAGGTTGTAAAAGCGAAGCAAGAGGGTTAAATCCCAGTTCCCTCCTGCCTTCTGCAGTCCCAGTGCCGTGATGCAGTAATGAAGGCGGTTCTGCCACATATTTCATCCCAACTTCCTCGGTGGTCCTTTTTTTTTTTTTTTTTATCAAAGACTATCCGGTTCCAGGGTTGTGCTTGGAAAAGTTGGAAAACTTCTCCCTTGGTGGAGAAAAAGAAGCACTCATCAGATGCAATCCAACAAACGAATGAAGTTATTCCCTTGATCCAACATGTCCATCGACTTGCATTCCAAATATTCATTGAAATATCTTTCCTGAATTCATGGCTGAAATTTCACTCTCCTGTGGCGCTGCCTTGTATCAGATGCGCAGATTTCGAAAGTCGGCAGGCAATTGACTTGGCTTTGGAGCCTCGGCGGTTGGCTTTTGTAGGAGAGGATGCGACTTACTGTCCCGGGTGGTAGCTTCTCCTGGGAGCAGAATTTGTTAAATACACAGTTGCTGAAAAGCATGAAGAATTCGCGAAGTGAAAATCTCGGGTTATTGGTTCAGCAACTGACACACAAGTGACCTTCTTAAATGCTTAGTTGTTTAAAGACGTTTAGTGAGAGGATGAATGAATCTTCGGGGCACTTAACGCGTACCAGCGTGTAAATCTCGTTAGTCTTTCGGGAAGTAGTGCTAAATTAATACAAATCCAGCCAGGAGGAGAGAAAAGGAAGTAAAACCGCGATCCTGGAGTTTTCCTCCCAGCCCTTTGGAAAGACTCGCCTTTTGCTGCCCGGGACCCTGGAGGATTACGGCTGGGATAAGCCGGAGGCACTAGGACCTGGTTGGTGCCTGGCTGCGGCCGCGTTGGGGAGGGCGGAGGAGCGAGAGGAGGAGAGCGCGGTGGGAAAGGAGGGGTGATAGGGGGCGGGGGAGTCATTTATGCAGAGCAGGCGCTGCTGCCATTGCCACTCACAGTCCCCGCGCGCAGCTCGGAGCCGGAGAGAGCGCAGGAAGCCGGGAAGCGCTCGGAGCCTGGGCCAGCAAAGGGGGCGCCCAGTCGCTGCCTGCACTGCCCTGGCTGGTCGTCTCAGCCGCTCTCTGGGGCCCAGAGAGGAGCTAAAGCTAGTCTGGGAGTCTAGGAGCCGAGCCGGCGAGACACAACTGCTGAGGGCGCCAGCTCCACTTCGCCGCCTTTTGCTCCGGAGCCGGGAATCTCTCGCTGACCGCCCCGCCGGTCGGAGAGCGGGGAGCACTGGTCCTTGCAGCCTCAGGGATGGTCTAGGAGCCGGCGCGAGGCTAACTGCTTTGCTCCCTGCTGGGGCTTGCCGCCTCCTGCCGATCTCCGGAGGTTGCGCGCCTGGGCGGCCCAGGCCGGAGAAGTTAGTTGTGCGCGCCGCTTAGTGCGCAGAGCCAGCGATCTTGCGAGCGAGCGAGCCAGTAAAGGGAGCCGCGAGGCGAAGGGACCATGGGCTGGGGGGGCCGCTGCTGCTGCCCGGGACGGCTGGACCTGCTGTGCGTGCTGGCGCTGCTCGGGGGCTGCCTACTCCCCGTGTGCCGGACGCGCGTCTACACCAACCACTGGGCAGTCAAAATCGCCGGCGGCTTTCCGGAGGCCAACCGCATAGCCAGCAAATACGGATTCATCAACATAGGACAGGTAACTAACGTCGGGGGGTCGGACCCTCCGCCTGGAAGCTCTTGGGGGCTACTCGTCCCCTCCGCTTCGAATCCCCCTCCCCCTCTTCCAGATGTGCTCTTGCCGCTTGCCCTAACTCTTGCGCTACGCTGTCTCGCTGTCGCGCGCGCTCTCTCCCCCTCACACAAGATACCCACGTACACCAAAAGTTGCCGGAAATTTTATTTTGTTTACTTGGGTTTTGAAATCTACGCGGGACAGGTAGGGTCTCCGGAAAGATCTATAGTGTCCCCGTGGTGACTCTACCAGACCTTTTGACCTGGGAGGTCTAGGAGCACTAGTAGCTGGAGGAAAGGTCTCAGCGGGTGGCCGTAAGGAGGAGAGAATGAGCTCTTTTGGGGGGTAAGGGGTGAACGCATCCTTGGTGCTGGCGGAGAAGAAAAACCCTTTGCTGTTCTGACCTGAATTTAGCTCAGAAAGAAGTTTCCTCTTCTTGGGCAAGAGAACCTCTGGGCGCTGGAGAAGCTGGAGCGCGGGGACCCGAGCTGGAGTAGAGGAGAGAGGAAGCGGGGGGGGGAACGGGGGGCGGGACCCGGTGTAAGTGCAGCTTTGGGGGAGATCCTGTGGCTTCCTAGCCTTGATCGGGATCTGGGGATTGGAGCGGGAGACGGGAAACTTCTGAAGATCGCTGACCGGGTTCTGCCTAGGGAAAATGGGGTATCTTTCCGAGGGTGGAACGTGTCATGCCCGGTGGCGGCTCAGTGGGGTCAGAGTTGGGTGGCCTGCAGGAGCGCACGTTTTTTATGGGGTTTGCTCACCGGCTTTTGGCGGAGTTACCATGCGAGGACATGTCAATAAATTGGATGTTATGGGATGTTGGCAGCGTAACAGATTTGGAGGTATTCCGGGGCAAAAATGGTTTTGGCTTTCTCGTTCCCTCCCCCCACGTCCCTGAGAGAAATAGTGATTTAGAGGGCTCTGTGAGTGGCCCCTTATGGTTTCCTTCTTTCCCAAAAGCTTCTCTGTAGCTGACCGGAGGAGGGGGCCCTAGCTGGGCTAGGAGGAACCTCCGTCGGCCTGGGAAGAGAGTAAATGTGTGTGTGGTGGGGGCGCGCTTCTGGCAGGCGCGCTTTTGGGACTGCTTGGGGTGTACACAACCTGACATGCTCTGCTAGGGTGAAGGGAGAGGAAAGTGCCATTTGGTGTAGCTGGAGCAAGAAAGCCTTAGGTGGTGTCTGACGTTATAGCTCTCCAAGTCCAGAGCAGCAGGACACCTTTGTCCCCACCCGCCCTAATCCCCTGCTGCCTGGCCTCTGGAGTTTGTGATTAGAAAGAGATGCGTTCAGTCAGAGGAGCAGGAGCTCAAGGTCTTGCTCTTTGCCCTCCTAGAGGGAGGACATATTCCAGAGAAGTCAGTTCTGCCCAGGACTAAGACCTGGGCAAGCGGCACGGTTTGGGTTCTCCTCACCTCTTCCTTATCCCAAGGAAGTAAGGGAAGCTAGTCAGGTTTTATTGCCTGGGTTCCTGTCATCTGCAGAAGAGTTGTTTTCTAATGACTTGTTAGGATTCTACTGGCATCATTTTCTATGGAAGAAAATACAGAGTCTGTTCAAGTCTTTTTACCAAAGCTTAAAGTTGAGCACTGCATTTACCCAGGATGGCCACAGAGAGGACCAACACTAAAGGGCAGAAGGCCTGTTAATCTTTTCAGAGATGTCTCCTGTTCAGCCAACCATGAGCATCTCCCATGTACCAACCATATTTAGTAGGATAAGTTCTTGAACACACAGTTTCTTCTTTTTTAAAATTTAAAAAAATTGTTTTGAATATTACTTTTTATACAGCAGATGAGGAAACCAAGACTCATGGGAAGTTGATGCCATAGGATCACCCAGCTAGAGAGTGGCAAAACCTAGAATTCTGGCTCAGGACCATCTCTCATGGATCCTGCCTTTTAGGATCTTCCAGATGGGGAGAGAAAAGTAATATTTCTATTTCCTTGTATTCTAATTTAGTGGCTCAATAAACTGGAAGCAAATACCCAGTCATAATTCACAGATATTGAGTTCAAATAAACCTGGATTTGTTGATGCTAAGAAGGTTCATAACTTACAAGGGCAGAGACATTGGTATCTTTCTGAATTCACGGAACAGAACTTAGATGTTGTAGAATCAATGGGGAGGGGGGCAGAAATTGCTACCCAAACCACTTTTGAACAAGCAAACATTTCAGTGTCCCCCAACCTTACTTGGCTTTTTCTTTTAAAAAGTAATACTAAGAAAGTTTACATATAAATAACACCAAGTACTATTTAATGTGTTTTTTACAACCTCATTGAGGAAATTTATAGCTTACAGAGGTTACACAGGACCCCTTGAATTGATGCCATAACCAGTGTAAAAAGATCAGCTATTCTACAGTATAAACCCTTTCCTCTGTAGATCAAAGGAGCATATGCCTATGCTAAGTCTTTGGGGTGGTAAATTGAGTTCACACATGCAATATCATTGAATTGTAAGGGCCAACTGTATTTCTTATTCATCCTTTACTGCACTGACCTTTTAACACTTTATACATCCTTTTGTTATTCTTTCTTTTCATCAATAAACCAGCTGTAGTTCAGCTAAGGGCAGTAACCAATTTACAAATGTCTCTGAAATGTTCTATTTTTACCTAGTTGGGCTTGGGGGGTCTCTTCTCCTGTGTTGCAGATTGAAACTAGAGCCTGTTACTATTTTTGAAATCATCTACTGTACTGGTAGTATTTTTGATATCTTCAGTAAGATAGGGAGGTGAGTAAGGTAGTGAATTTTCACCATAGTAAAGGTACACTCAGAATATCAATGTAATGGTTTCTGTAACATCTTAGCATTTAAAAGTAATAAGAGGTAAAATTTCTGGCCTGGAGATGTCTACAGAAAAGAATAGCTATGCCTCTTCTGTTTAGAAAAGATAGGATGTGCAGAGTGATACTAGAAGCAATCAAACAAGCTAAAAGGACACGCTTGTCTTCTAGAACGGAACAATAATGAGGGTTTTCCTGCCTCTGGTTATGGAGGTAGCATTATGTTTTGGTAGGTTTTACAAAAATGTTTATATTTTGTTCATGGTTATACCTTGAAATTCTGAAGTGATACCCAGCCATAATCATTTTTAGTTGCTGCTATTATGTCAGCATATATCATGTTTGCTTGATATTAACATCAGCTATAGAATGCTTTGCCTTTCTTCCCTAGGAGCTCCATCTCTGACTACAAGTCCCTTTAGTATCTAGTACCACCAGGGTGGCTGCAGGTAGGAGGTGTGCATGCCTCTTGGCCTGTTGGGGGAGGAGGAAGAGGCCTTTGTCCTTTTCACTAATTTGTGTGCTCTGACCCTTTGAACTAACAGTCTACTTGTTACAGAGTTTAAATGACATAAAGGAATACGACTGGACATATTGTTAATTGTAGACCTTAGTTTGGACTAAATCTACAAAGAGGCATTAATTTCTGGTTATTGGAGTCCAGGAAGAAGATCCCTTTTGAACAGATGGTTTGCAATGTGCAATAGCTGTGTTTATCCTTCTATGAGTTGCCTATAATCCTTGATTCCAAGCCTGAGATTATGAGGGGCAAAAACCCCCTCCCCAAACCATATAATTTATCTTGACAAGACTCCAGAGGGATAAAATTAGATGCATGCCATACTGAGGAAATATTTTACCTGGAGTCCCCATGGACAGCCTGTGGACTTCGAAATTGCAAAGGCCACTTCTCAGGCTGCAAAAGCGGGAAAGTCACTGAACTTAATGGAGCCCCTGTTCCTTCATCTGTAAAATGATAAATCTCTAGATAATAGAGTGAGTTAACTATGCATTGCTCAGCACATAGTTAGGCTTGCAGTAAAAGGTTTGTTGAATCTGAATCAGAGGAGAAAGGTTGAACTAAGTGAGATCCAAACTTTATTGAGATGCCAAGAAAGGAAGACATTTTAAAAATGGAAAATGCAAAATGTAAAGATTAGGGAGACACATTTTTGATGGCCTAGTTAGATGGGCTTTGTAGACATGGAAAATGATTTTCTAATTCAACTAACAATTTTAAATAGCTAAATAGTTGTATGTTTGATTCTAAACAATTATGGCTGATTTCCCATGGCAGTGCCACCCTTCTCTCACTGATTCTTGTTGTAGCTTTATTAGGTATTATAACATAAACTTGTTGGAGTTGGGAGAAAGGGAAAGAAAATATCTGAAGAATGATTATTTTATAGAGTATCTTGCCTAAGCTTATTATGTTAAATCATATTTGAATTTATATTCTTTTAAATTCTTAGACTACAGCTTGTACAAGTAAAATCAGAAGACTAGTTTTCCAACTAAGTAGGAAGAAGCTGGTTCATAGATGGCCTGAAGGCCCCCCACTCACTCTGCAGATTAATTTTGACCTTTGAGTAACAGGATGCTTGAAATGCAGATATATGGTAGGGATTGAGTTCTGGGTGCTTATGGATGGCACTGGAAATAGAGGACATGCATGGCTAGTCTGTTGGGCTGTTTGGGAATGGGCTGTGATCCCCCAGATCCTCCAGTTCTTAGGCATTTTATAAACAGAAGAGTAAATTGATGTTGTAGTCCCAGGTTGATCCCTGTGTGAAACGTTTGGCTTTGCACACAGCAGCTCTTCACACCCAAGAACCTCAGCCCTGACCTCTGCCAGCCACTCTCACGTGCTTATTTCTCATGCTTATTTCTTGTGATAAGGTAAACAGGAGAACAGGGGAATATTGACTGGAAAAAGCAATTTGGAGTGCACAGCCTGATGTTGATGGGTCTGTGTCTGCAGCATTAACTTCATAGACAAGAAATGGGGATTTTCAGTGTATATTTGAAATGAAAAACTATTTATTTATTTATTTTTTTGAGGAGTCCCAAAGCAGCTGAATTTGCCTTCTTACTATCTTTCATGGGCTTATATCCAGAAGTCTTAACCTGAAAGGTCAGCCAGAGAAGCAGGGTAGTACGCTGGGAAAATATCCAGTGCTCTCTGACTCTTTGGCTGAGAGAGGGAGTCCTGACCCAGAAATGTCCCCTGGGCAGGGAGGAGTATTTGTGGTGTTGGTTCAAGTTATGTGAAGCAGTGTCTGGGTTTTCCCCAAGGCTGAAGGATCTCCAGGCATTGCTATGACTTGAGACTGTATTTCCAGATTCTTGTGATTGGCACTGGGGATTTAATGAGGCTAAAAGGGAGAGGAGTCAGTGTTGAGACTGATTTCTCCCATAACAGGATGGTGTTGGCTTCAGTTAATTCAGATTGGATTAGTGACAAAGAAGCCACCTTTGACTTCCTGAATGGTAAACATGCTTATAGACATTTATGCATGCTAGAAAATAATACATACATATGCAATTATACATGTATATAGATATATATGTCCATCAGTTTTTAATTTTTATTTTATTTATGTGTTTTTTTTTTTTAAAGAGAGAGTGAGAGAGGAGAGAGAGAGAGAGAGAATTTTTAATATTTTTATTTTTTTTTTAGTTCTCGGCAGACACAACATCTTTGTTGGTGTGTGGTGCTGAGGATCGAACCCGGGCCGCACGCATGCCAGGCGAGCGCACTACTGCTTGAGCCACATCCCTAGCCCCTTATTTATGTATTTTTTAATGTGGTGTTGAGAATCAAACCCAGTGCCTTACCTGTGCTAGGCAAGTGCTCTACCACTGAGCCACAACCCCAGTCATCAGTTTTTATTTTTATAAAAATAAAATTCATACATATTTTAGAGTGAAATTACTTACGTGATAGTCTCTCTACTTTCTACAAGTCAAATCTCCACCTCTAAAGGCACCAAGGAAGAACAATTAATGCCAATAAACTCTTCAGTGTGAGTTAATCCTGGGAGGAAAATGAGACCAGAAGGAGGCAGGGGAGTAAGTATAAGGGTGGGGGTAGATTTGATCAAGGTATATTATATGCGTGTATGAATATGACACAATGAAACCCATTATTTGGTATATTAATATGTACTAATTAAAAAAAAGAAGAAGAAACAAGAAAGAAAAGAAGAGCAGAAGTTGGGTTTGAGTGAAACTCTGGAGTATTTCCTTTGATTAACCAACCTGACCCTTGGTTGGTTCTTTCTTTTTTTAAATATTTATTTTTTAGTTGTACAGAATACCTTTATTTTGTTTATGTATTTTTTTAATATGGTGCTGAGGATTGAACCCAGGGCCTTGCATGTGCTAGGCAAGCGCTCTACCGCTGAGCCACAACTCCAGCCCAGTTCTTGATTATTTTGAATAAGGGAACTTTACGCCTGTTCCTTTCAACTTATAGGGTTGCTATAAATATTGTGTCCAAACAATATCGTCCAAAGGAAGGCATAGAGACCATTATATAATCTAAAAAGGACACCAAGAAGATGCAAAAACTGCCCTAAGGAAAATAAGAGCATGCTGTGGTTAATGGGGATTTCTAGATTTGAGCAGTTTGTGATTTTCCAGATTCTTGTGATTGGCCCTGGGGATTTAATGAGGCTGAAAGGGAGAGGAGTCAGTGTTGAGACTGATTTCTCCCGTAACAGGATGGTGGTGACTTCATTTTCTGCCCAAGAGACATGGAGACATGTAGGGCTGGAGCAGCTGACCAGAAAGTCAACAGCTAAGGCTTCTTATGTCCTGGTTGGACAGGCCTGGTGTTTATGAGGCCTGTATGATGTAGAGGTTGCAAGATTTGAATTTGAGTCTGCTGTGTATAGAAGAGTAGTGGGAAATGAAACTGGAATGTGGATAGTCCCATGAGGGATATAATGAGGCACTTAGGTGGAAACACCGAGAACCCAACTCATATTGCTTAAACAAAACTAAAAAGCAGATGCAGACACAGGGAATTTGTGTGCAGTTCTGAAAGCAGAAGATGAACCAGACCTTAACCTGATCTGCACATTCCTCATGGCAAAGCCTCTTCTGCCCTACACTGACATTAATTATGGTATTATTTTGTTTTGCTGCAGAAATATTAAGGAGTTTCACTACAGGGATGTTGGCCTTAATCCAGGTAAAGGTGTACATAACGTACTCCAGGATGCTCTCTGTTGTACTTATCTCATCTGAAGAGTTCTCAATTCTGAAACATCTAGATATATGATTTGTAAAAGAGTCATTGGTTGCCTATCTAGCTGAAAAGCTATAGAGAGCACTAATGTCCACTATTTCTCTGTTTTCCTGTGTTAGCTTTATTCTCAGACAGGTGCGCCCCACGAAGCAGCAATGCTCATGTGCTTTTTGGTACCTCTGATACCCAGTGTTGAAATTAACCCCCAACCAAGACTCTGATTGGTTCTGACCACTGAATGAGGTCGTGTTCCCACACTTGGGCCAGTCTCTTGGTCCAGAGGGGTAGCAGTACTTGGGTGGGTCAGCTTGGGTCACATGTCCAGCCTTGAAGTGAGAGAGATGTTGACCTTTGGTAGGCGATCCAACATTTGGGGAGGGACAGTTCCCTAAAGGAAAATGAAATGCTGTTACTAGAATAAGGGAAACCAGATGTGAGTCAAAAAATGACCCCACTACAGATCAGATTATATAAGCCTATAAATGCATCTGCAGGGAGTTTCAACATTACCAGAGAGGATAAGAAGTTACATTGAAGACTCACAAGGAGGATTGGCAACAACCTGTTGATTCAGTACACCTGAGAGTCCAGTAGGTACTGTTCCACACCGTGAGACATTCTCTGCTCTCAAGGGGGTAGGACATTTTTACCCATGACCATCCTTCAGTAAGACAAACATTATGGAGCTCTGAGCAGCATAGCATGTTCATTTATGTCTGAGGCCATGTCCACTGGTGACAGTTATACATAATGAACTGATGGAGGCAGAGAGGCTATTGTGTATTTCAAGGTTATTGGTAAGAAAAACAGAAACTGACAACAGAAGGATTTGGGCATTCTGGTAGAGGTGGATTCAGTGGGGCTTGATAACCAAGTAAAAGTGGAGGATGAGGAGGAGGGAGAATGTGAAGATAACAGCAAAGTTTTGGCCTTGAGACCAGTGGAATAGTGGACTCATTTGTAAAATTAGGACAGCTCACCATTTTTTAAAAAATTTATTTTTTAGTTGTGGTTGGACACAGTACCTTTATTCATTTATTTTTATGTGGTGCTGAGGATCGAACCCAGGGTCTTGCATGTGTGAGGTGAGCGCTCTACCACTGAGCCACAACCCCAGCCCCAGTTCACCATTTTTAAGAGAATATAAATTACTGTCTGTTGTACTCCTGCTGTATTCTGGGTCTCAAGAAGTATTCACCCTACATGATTGCATTCACTTACTTTCTCCATTTTCTCTTAAATGGACTCATTTGTAAAATTAGGGTAGGACCAGTTTTAGGCACAAAAAAATATAGGTTCAGCATTGGTTATTTTAAAAATTATTTTTCTTTTTTTTCCCTTTTTTAAAATTAAAAAAATTGTTATAATTAGTTATACATGTCAATAGAATGCATTTTGACACATACATAAATTGAGTACAATTTCTCATTCTTCTGATTGTATATTATGTAGTTACACCAGTCATGTAATTGTATGTGCATATAGGTTAATAATGTTCAAATCATTCTACTATCATTCCTATCCCCATACCCTCCCTTCTCCCTTCACTTCCCTCTGTCTAATCTAAAGTGCCTCTGTTCTTCCCTAGCCACCCGCTCATTGTGAATTAACATCCACATATCAGAAAAAATATTTGGCCTTTGGTTCTTTGGGATTGGCTTCTTTCACTTAGCATGATAATCTCCAGTTCCATCCATTTACCTGCAGATGGCATAATTTCATTCTTCTTTAAGGCTGAGTAATATTCCATTGTGTGTATATACCACAACTTCTTTATCCATTCATCTGTTGAAGGGCACCTAGGTTGCTTCCATATGTTGGTTCCTACACAGGGCCTTAATAAATTGCTAAGGCTGGCTTTGAACTTGTAATCCTCCTGCCTCAGCCTCTGGAGCTGCTGAGATTACAGGCATGGTCCGCTGCACCCAGCTCCATTCTGTTTCTATATAGCTGACTTTCCCCCTTCAGATTCTATATATAAAGGATATCATCAGCCTTGGTTTTATTTGAGATAGAAAGAAGTGCTGAGAGAAATGTACGGTAGATGGGAGAGAATTTAGGTGGGGAAAGAAGTAAAAATTCTCTGCAGATGAATTCCACCACTCATCTACCTTAATGAAAGTGAGCCTGTAGAAGTTTCTTCATGTATGAAATGAGATAATATGAGTACTTCCCTTGCAGGATTTTTGGAAAGGATTAGTTAGAAGCAATTTGAATGGGCTGGGCTTATAGCCCAGTGGTAGAGTGCTTGCATAGCATGTGTGAGGCACTGGGTTCCATTTCCAGCACTGCATAAAAACAAATTAAAAAAAGGTATTGCATTCATTTACAAGTTAAGTAAATAAATAAATAAATAAATTTTTTAAACAAATTGAGAGCCAGATGCAGTGGTATATACCTATAATCTCAGGTACTCAGGGAGCTGAGGCAGGGATTGTGAATTCAAGGCTAGTCTGGGCAATTTAGTGATAGTAGTCTCAAAAAAAAAAAAAAGGTCTGGGGGTGTAGCTCACTAGTAGAGCACTACTGGGTTCAACTACTAGGCTCAATCCCCAGTAAAACACACACATACATACACAGTAGTTTGGGAATAGTACCTGAAATATGTTACATCCTTAGCAAACATCAGTTATATTTTGCTTTAAAAAATTTTTTAAACCTGCACTAAATCATTTCACCCCCCTTAGCTATTTTTATGTTCCCTTTCACTTTTGAACAAGTCTAAGAGAAATTAGAAATTATGATCCCCCTAATTGTACGTGTGTGTGTGTGTGTGTGTGTGTGTGTGTGTGTGTAATCACACACCTACCCTTTCAGGAGCAGAGAGCTCCTTCAGCTCAGGACAGTGCCTCATTGCTGATTGTGTCCCCATCACCTAGAGCAGTGTAGGGTGTGGTCATGTGGGACAGGAGGCTTGACAGGTGAGGCAAAGAGGAGTGAAGGGTAAGTGGAGAATCTGAGAGGTTCATGTTGGGGTGGAAAGGAAGTGAGCTGGTGTGTAGGATGTTCCCCATCTCATTAGTCACCGAAAAGGTGGAGGTCACCTGCAAAGAAGCAGGAACTGGGTGAAACTAATACCTGGATGCTCCACCTATCATTGTTTTGGGACATTTTTAGGAAATTCTGATAAAAATCAAAGATAAGTCACAATAAATGATCACCAAATTGCAGTGAAGTTATTTCCTGCTTGTACTTCGTTATTGCTCAGGAACTGAGTAAATGAATGAGTGAAAAAAAATGAACCATCAGTTTAGTGATCTTGCTTTATTCTGCTGTTTTCTTGCTAATGCTCATGAGCCTGAGATTAGAAAAGGACACATCAAGAGTTAGAATTTACCAGGGTTAGAGAAAGAGAGTCTGGAAAACTAGGGGTGACAGTTTCTGACTACAGGGCACCATATTTGAAATTATTGACTAGTGTGTAGGTGATGAGGAAGGTGGTGGAGCCAAAATTGGATCTACCAACCCAGTGAACAGGGTGGGGTTGGGTCTCAAAATTAAAACAGAGGGCCAGTTTGATAAGAGTCGCAGAAGTGGGAAGATCAGAGCCTTCCCAGGGAGCTTTTGTGAACTACTAGATACAGCTGTCCTGCTTGATGATACAGATGTCCTACGTGTCCAAGACGTGGACGTGCAGGTGGCCTGGCCAGATAGAGAAGACGTGAGGGCTAGTGAGTTGGAAGGAGTCAAGAAACTGAGACTGGGATATTGGAAGTGTTATCAGGGTGTATAAGATGAGGATTCCAAAATAATTCGTGCTGTTATCCTCACCGGGCAGATAAACATTAAGTTTGCCTCATATTTCAATTCTCTTTGGGTAAATGTAAGTATTATCTCTGCCTCACATAACTGTGTGCTCTTATTTGTACTGCAGGTCCTGTACTAACTTAAGGGATAAAAACAGACACATGGGTGATTACTTTCAACTCCCAAATGTATCTTCCCTTATTTGACTTAAAAACTGAGGATTGCATTGAGCCCTGAAGAAACAGCATAAGCAGAGAATGTAAAGCCAAAACTAATATTTAAGGATGATTTTTAAATGGTTTATGCCATGTCACACTTTACGTTTACTTCTAGAGTAGGTTGTCACATAGCCTATTTTCCATCTCTATATTATAATGGATGTTTGTAACTATAGTTTATTCACATGTCACATATTTTGCCTTTTATACACATATTTTATGTAGCAAAAATGAAACTGTGTTCTGAAAATGTCCTTTATGCATTCATTTCCTAAACTTTACTGCTTTCTGGGAGTATAGCTATATTTTAAAATGTAGGTTTTAAATTATTTATAGATTGTTCTGTTTATAATATATAATATTTTAACATTGTCCTGTAAAACATTATATTCATCTTGTTTGCATTTGTATGTTAATCTTTATGTTAATTTAGGATTAGCATCACAAAAGAAGTATTAAGTTACTATTGTAATCTGTGCATTATTTAAGAAGCTAATTCTCTCCTGGGAAAATTGCATTTTGGATACCATGCTAGTATTGAAACCAAAATTTATTACAAGTCAGTCTTTCCTTGATGCCTTTCCCAGTATCCCCATATGACAAACTGTGTATTCATGTGTGTGTATGTGTGTGTATACTGAAGGGCTGATATTTTTGTAATAAGTACTGGAAGTCTGGAATTTTCCTATACTGAGAGGCTCCTACAGCTGTAAAAATATACCATCCTCTCCATATCAGTGTTCCCAGGCTTGTGCCTTGTTTTCTCTAGTTGAAACTTCTCAACCAAAATAAAGCTGGGTAGTGTTCACTAGTCTGAATACAGTGCAGGGAGTAGAAATAATCCCAGGGCCTTTTAACTTTCTAAGCAAATATTCATAATTATGAGGTTAGAAGACTACTAGTTACTCATCCAGGGCCGATTCTGTTAGCATTTAATTTAAGTGTTTGTATGTGTGTTGGGTTGGGGTGGAGAGATAGAGAGGGGAGAATCATCAATTTTAAAGTTTCCCAAGAAAAAACTAAATTGTAGGTCACTTAGGACTTATCACTGGCTAGCTTCCAGCAAAACTTTTTTTTTTTTTTCCTTTATTTTTGTAAACTACGGGGCATCTTTCTCTTGGGTTAGTCCTTGTAGACTAATTTACCAAATGCTGTGTTCTTTGGCTTATCACAGGATGATGTCATTGCTTCTGGGCTGGGTGGATGATCTTGGGACTAGTGAAGGAGAATCAAGGCTGAAAATAAGTGACTTGAGTTACCCCTCTAGGTCCCACCCCATCACTAATATATCATATACTTTTGAACAGGTCACAGGTTTTCTTTATGATAAAAGATTTGTTCTACTTATTTACTTAAAAAAATAGTTGTTGAAAGACAGCATCAAGAAAGTGGAAAGACAACCCACAGAGTGGGAACAAATATTTATAAATCACTTCTGCTGGAGGACTTGTATAAAATATATAAAGAGCTCTTATACTCAATGATGAAAAGAGCAATTGCTCAATTAAAAATGAGTGCAAATTGATATGATTTAACATTTTTGCAAAAAAGATATACAAATGGCCAATAAGCACACAAAAAGATGTTCAACATCATCATTCATTAAGAAAATTTAAGTTTCAATGAGATGCTAGTTTACACTTACTAGGAAGGCAATAATAATAATAATACAGATGATCATAAGTGTTTGAAAGGATGTAGAGAAATCAGAACCCTCATACACTGCTGGTGAGAATGTAAAATGGGCACATTGGAAAAGAGTTTGGCAGTTTTTTGAAAGGTTAATCACAAGGCTGCCCTATGACCCAACAATTCTGTTCATATATGTGTGTGTATATACATATTCATTCTCTGAAAATGTTTCTCCACAGAAAAATTTGTTCATGTTAGCATTATTCAAAATAGTCAAAAAGTAGAAATAAATATCAACTGGAGAATGGATAAATAAATTATAGTATAGCCATATAATGGAATATTATTCTACAATAAAAATAAAGTTCTGATACATGCTACAGTATTGATGAATCTGAAAATGCTATGCTAAGTGAAAGAGTCAGTCACCAAAAACCATATATTAAGTCATTGTATTTATATGAAATGTCCAGAATTGGCAAATCTGTAGACATAGAGGTTAGTTAGTGGTTGTCTAGGGCTGGAAGGGTAACGGGGCATAGTGGTGATGACTATAGGTATGAAATTTAGGGGGAGGGGATTGATGGGAATGTTCTAAAATTGTGGTGATCTTTGCACAACTCTAAATATATGAGAAACTATTGAACAGGATACTTAAAATGAGAGAACTGTATGATGAATTACATCTTTATAAAGCTGTTACGAACAGTTATTGAGTACCCATTTAAATAAGCAAAATCCTACTGCATTTGTTCACGTGAAACATACATTAGAATGGGAAGAGACAAGCTATATGCTCATAATTAAATTAATAAAATAATTTCATATTATAAGTGTTTGTTGGAAAGCAAAATATGTAGACTAAAAAGCAAGTAAGAGCTAAGGAACTCTTTTGGGTAGATTGGTCAGGGAACACATTGAGGAGGAAGTACTGAGTAGATACCAGAATGTTAGCAAAGCCCCAAGCACAAGGTGGTCTGGAGTGGGATGAGGTCCACACAGAGGGGACTGGGAATGCAAGAGTCCCAGGGAAGGGGCTGGTCTAGGTAGAGTCTAGTTAACGAGCAAGAAATGGTCAAGCTTGAAGTTGGAGAGGACGGACGGTCTTAAAGCTTAATTTTGGTGACACCACTTTTTCATTTAGAAGTCACCAGGAGCATTGCCTAGAGCATTAAAACAAGCCTTCCCTGGACTTTTAGAGTCGTGTACCTTCTTGTTCTGAAATGCTTTCCCCATCATCTTTTCTACTCTGTCTCTTAATAAAGCCAAACTGAACTTCCCCTCATCCTCCAGATATTAGGCTCAATGCTACCCTGGTTTTGTGACAGTTTCTTTCTTTCTTTCTTTCTTTCTTTCTTTCTTTCTTTCTTTCTTTCTTTCTTTCTTTCTTTCTTTCTTTCTTTCCTTCCTTCCTTCCTTCCTTCCTTCCTTTCTTTCTTTCTTTTTTCTATTCTTTTTTTATAATAACTTTAATATATTTATATATTTTTATGTGGTGCTAAGGATTGAACCCAGTGCCTCACATGTGCTAGGCAAATGCTCTTATCACTGAGCTATAGCCCCAGCCTCTTGTGCCAATTTTTCTACCTGGAGTATTCACCTGACCCATAGCTCTTCTAGAAATTTTATATCTTCTCAAATATTACCCCTTTACCCGTATCTTGCTCTGAAGTATAAGTACATAAAGGTATAGGTAAAATTACTCTGATTTTTCAATTCATTGACTCCCATAATAGTTTTCCAAATTTTTTTCTTAGGGAATTTAGAATAGTTAAGTTTTCCTTCTTTTGTTTTTCTCTTATGGGGACTTACTGTGTACTCTGCAGTGTGTAGCATGATGTCTTGCTCATTGAAAGGAATCATTAGCTGGGAGTGGCAGTACATGCCTGTAATCCCAGTGACTCTGGAGGCTGAGGCAGGAGGATCATAGGTTCAAGGCCAGTATCAGCAATTTAGTGAGGCCCTCAGCAGTTTTGTGAGACCCTGTCTCAAAATTTAAAAAAACAAGGGGTTGTGGTGGTGAGATGTAGCACAGTGGTAAAGCACTCCTGGTTTCAATCCCTAGTACCAAATTATTAAATATTGTTTGAATCTTAATCTATTTTATAGATATATATTGTACATGCAAAGTAACCCTGAACACTGGAGAAAAATTTCAAAAAGCTTTACAATCCAGTCAATAAGGAAAGCTAATTAATGCTTACTATATTTCATAAAGGGGTGTGGTAAAAAGCAGTGCTCTCAGATTGGAGAGTCCTTCATGTGTGGACTCTGAAGCTCGGGCTTCCTGGGAAATAGACCAACACTTATCTTTTAGTGTTTTTAGGACCTTAGCATCATCAGCAGGTCATTTTTTTTCTGATTTTGACTTTCATGAACTTTCTTTGTGTGAGAATTAGAGTTCTCAATGTGACCGCATTCATGCCAAGATCCAAGCCCCAGCTCATCCTAGGACTGGGGTCACTTCTCTGTGGGTCCCAGTGAACCCCATGGATGCTGCTGGCTGTGATTCTCTCTGGGGGTGGCAGTGAAGACTGTGTCTATTGGAGCCGTGGGAAGAACAACAGAGAGCACCCCCGACCCCCCAAACACTGTGAAAGAACAATGTTTTGTAAACAATGTTTTCAGATCACAAGCAGATTTTATTTTTGGTGTGGAAACAGTAGGAGTAGTAACAATAAGCAGATTCAGTGCACCTTAAGGGCCCTAAAGGAAATAAGCAGTAAAATCTTGTGGTTTGAGGCTCATGGCAGGGCCTACCTAGATTGGCTCTTTCAAAGGGCGGAAACTGAGGTTATTCTATCTGCATGAGAGGAGGGATTGCAGACTCCAGCACAAACAGACATAAATTAAGCCTGCAGCTTAGTCCTTAAGGAGTGGCTTCAGAAATATCCTTGGAGACAGGAAACAAACTGAGGACAAAGAGAACAAATATTCATTGGGAGTTAACTCCCTTTAATCATAGAAGGAAAGTTCTCTTGGTTGGGTGACATGGCCAGAGGCCAGTTTCTCAATTGAGATGGGTCTCCCTGTCAGACCTGTTTAGTTTGATCATATCCAAGCCTCAAATGACCCGGCCTTCAGACTTCTGCAGGTAGGAGGAAAGATGGGTTCTATTTTCTGGGTCAGATGAAAGAGAGATGGGAGAGCCACGTTCTGTCATGGGATACATGGCTTGAGAACAGAACGGTTTCCTCCTTTCAGTTGTGTTGGGTTTCCACAGCTAAGGCCTTTGTCACTTTTTGTTTGGGCTATTGCATAAGTCTTATCTTGTCCCCCATAGTCTGCTCCTTTTCCTCTAGGCTAGTCAAAAAGACTTTACTTTTTTCCCCTTCCTCGTATTTGTTTTCTTCTTCTACTCTTCCTTCTTCAATTTTCTGAGCATCACTCATTGTAACCATTTTGTCATTCTTTGCACATTTTCTGCCACCTTCTGCTTTTCTGCCTCCCCTCATGTCATTCTCACTGTATGGACATCCTCATGTCAGTATTCCTCATCTACAAAGCCCTTCTCAGCTTCCTCAAAGAAACTCTGTGGCTAAAACTTCCACTGTTTAAACTGTCACCGAACCTTGTATGCTTCTTTTTATTGGAATTTGACATTTTCACTGTGCATTCTTCCTATCTATCTATCTATCTATCTATCATCTATCTATCTATCTATCATCTATCTATCTATCTATCTATCTATCTATCTATCTATCTCTATCATCTATCTCTTCCATCATCTTTTTGCCTACTCATGCATCATCTGTTTTATCTTCTCTGTTAGACAGTCATTCCCGTAAAGACAGGACTTCTGTCTGCTTCATCTTTGTTCCAGATGGCACCCAGAATTGAGTGCTCTGCAGTTAAAATGCCCTTAAAAACATATTCTGAAACATATGCATTGGCTCTGAGGAGAAGAGGCAGAGAGACCACAGTAGTTGTTAGTACTATCCACATCTATTTCTCCTGGCCATGGGATAAATCCAAGTTTCCCTGTCTTTGGTGTTAAATATGGCAAAGTGACTTCAGTTGGCCAGTGGAAAGTGAGCATGGGGACACAGGTCACTTTCTTACTGGTCAATAAAGGACTCGTGATGATCAACATCTGCTGGGATGATTGACAGAATTCCAGGTGGTAGATGTTCCAATTGTCTGGGTCCTTGAGGGATCTGATGTGCAGCATGTCCAGCCAATGCTTAGTGGACGCATGAGATGAACTAGAACTTTCTCATTTTAAGTTGATGAGTTTCATGGGGTCATTTGTTACTGCAGTGAAACCGTGTCCATCCTAATACAGAAGTTTAATCTCATTAGTTTTCTCTTTTGCTTCTAAATGGTAAAATAGGCAGACCTCAGTGATCTCCAGTTTACAGTTTTCTCCTTTTTCAATAGGCTATTGTATGTGCCAACACCCAAAAATCAAACAAACAAACAAATGAAAACCAGAAGCCAGATAGCAGGTCTTTACAAATATATATATAGATGTGATTCTGATACTTAAAGGAGATTTGCATTTCTTGAAGGAAACCCTGAAGGTCTTAGGGCTTAATTGTCCCCTGAGTTGCTTCCCTATCCTCATGTTGCATATTGATCTTGCCAATTCTGTGGATGAGATTTATTCTGTGAGTTCAGATTGGTGACTGGTGAGCCTGTTTAGAAAATTCAAATTTTTTTCTTTTCCAAGAAGACACAAACTTATTGTAGTTTGCCTTTTTATGTTTTCCCCACCAAATGAAAATAATTGATAAATTTTGCATTTCAGAGGATTGTTCCAGTAGTCTCAGTTACTTGGGACATTGAGTCAAGAGTATTGCTAGAGTCTAGAAATTCGAGGTCAGCCTGGGAAACATAGTGAGATCTTGTCTTCAAAAAAAAAAAAAAAGTTTTTTAATGGAGAATTGTCTTTCTGCTTGCCAAAAGCACTTGCTTTTTGCTTTCTCTGAGGGCCACATTGTTCTTTCAGAAATATGACACCCACTGCTGCAGAATCTGCTTAAATTTGCCGCCTCTTTCTAGGGGACATTGTGCTTCAGCTGTTAGAGAACTGGCCTTTCAACATGTGGATATCTTACACTCACTGATTTATGTGATGTGGACACAGTAGGGAACATCTGAGATGTAAAATATGATGGCCCGATTCTCCAGCTGTTGAAATTAATCCAAAGTAGCAGATATTTCTTCTCTGGCAACACAGAATCAAAGCAACATGCAGTGATTTGGTTCGCCGATTTGTGATCTGCTAAAAACTGGAAGAACTTAAAATGGAGGGAGTAAGTGCTTCATAATGTGAAAAATATTCCAATATTGTGCAGTCTTGGGCAAATTAAGCACCATGAAAGTAGGACTATTTTGAAAAAAATTGATATACTGCATGTGGATGTGAGGTTTTTTTTTTCTAAAATACCCTTTTATCAAAGTTGTCAAAATCTTATTTTGTTCAACCTAATTCTGAAAAAGGCAAAGATTATAGTGGCGCTCTGCCACTTTCTAGACTCCCAGCTGTGAAGATCATCTCTGGCATTTGTTCATTTTTTTCACTTGTAAATCTCCTTTGCAATCTGTCTGTCCTTCAATATTTCTTGAAAATATTTAGGATACTCCTACCATGCTGGGCACTTGACTAAGCAGTGCACAGTACCCCCTACATTCTAGGAATTTGTATACTCACAGAAGGAGTTTATCAGCTTGCTTCAGAGTATATCATCCAGAACTCATTGGTTTATCTCCACAGTCATTATTGCTTATGAGGCTTTGAGTTAACTGGAAGGTTCTCCATCAACTGATGGGTCCAACCAGGGCCTGGCTGGTATAGCAGGGCTTCACTCACATGCCTGGTGGTTGGTATTGTCTGCTGACTTGGGGGTGTTGGGTTACTTGGCCACATGTCTCATCCAGCAGGCTAGCTGAGGCTTCTTCCCATACTGAAGAAGGTATCCTTGGAGCCAGACAGAAGCAGCCTCCATGTGAAAGTCCTTTTCAGATTTCTGCTTGTGTTTTATTTGCAAACATCTTATAGGTCAAAATGAGTCACAGGACTAAGCCAATCTTTAAGAAGTAGAGATATAGATTTCATCTCTAGATAAAAGGAGATACAAATAATTGGCCATATTTTGTGTTCTAGCCTAGGGAGACTGCTACTAACCAAATGTAGAGAAAACAAAAGTGTGTCAGATGGTGGTAAGTGCTGTGCATAGAAAACAGGAAAGAAGAAAATAAGGGGCTGGGATTGTGGCTCAGCGGTAGAGCGCTCCCCTAGCATGTGCGGGACCTGGGTTCGATTCTCAGCACCACATACAAATAAAGGCATTGTGTTGTGTCCATCTACACCTAAGAAAATAAATGTTTTTTTTTTTTGTTTTTTTTTTAAAGAAGAAGAAAGTAAAACAAAAAAGCAGGGAAGAAGAAATATCTAGGAAAAAAATTTCAGTTGTAAACAGAATTGCTAGAGAAGTCTTCATAGGGAAGGTGGTATGAGCAAAGATCTAAAGAAGGTAGGGAAAGAAAGGAACCTCATAGACAGCTGGAGGAAGCAAAGTCTAGCAGAGGGAACGAAGGCGCTGGACAGGAGAGACATTGGTATGTTCGAGAATGGCAAAACACCAGTAGTGCTGAGGGAGCAAGGGTGGGGTAGAGATGGTCCACAGAGGTAGTGCAGGTGAGTTGGAGAAGTAGATCCCATCCTACAGATCAGTGTTTTCCAACATTTTAATGTGCATTTAAATCACATGTGGACCTCGTTAAAATAGAGTCTGCTTTAGTAGAGCAGAGATGGAGCTGAACATTTGCATTTTGAACAGGTTTTAGGTGGTAACACTGCTGCTGCTTGTCTGGGACAGCATTTTGAGGGGCCAACCAGGAGGTGTTTGCAGGTCATGCACAGTAAGGACTTTGGATTTTCTCTGAATGAGGAGGGAGGCCCTTAGAAAGCTTTGAGCAGAGCTGTGACCTGTTCTCTACCATATGATCAAAGAGGGCCTTGGTTAAGAAAGTTGAAGTACATGCCTACAGGGTAAAGGAATGGAGGTACCCTTCAGTCTAATGTGGAAAATATGGTCTGAACTTAGCTTGCCAGAACTTCAATCTTTGGAAAGTTCTTTCCTCTACAGAGAGCTTTTCCTGTCTATTCTCAATGAGCAAAAAGTGAACCTAGACTTGGATTTCTCCTCACCCTAGTTCCACACCACATCTGTTCTAGAATGCACCTGCTCTGTCTCTAGGCATTCACCTAAATTCTCATGACTAGAGCTCTTCTGCCTTAGCTTTTTCTTTCCCTGATCCTTACCTCCCTGCCTCATGTGGCTCTCAGTCCTGGCTTCACAATCCAAGCATCTGTAGCCTTTGTTGACACCTCAAAGAGGAATTGATCTGGGTTAGGGTCTGACCTATGATAGTTCCCCTCTTCACTGTGGTTTTGTTTTTTAACAACAACGTCAACCTTGGTCTGAAAATATAATATGGAAAATTTTAGAAATAACAATTTCTAAATTTTAAATATTTTTTATAGTATATTATTTTCATTATTCTATTTTGTTATTAATTTTTGTTAATCTCTTCATGTGCCTAATATATAAATTAAATACATATTTATCCTAAATATGTATTTGTACGAAAAAAAATAGTATGTATAACGTTTGGTGCTATCTGTGGTTTGGACCTCTGCTGGGTAGTCTTGGAAAGAGTTTCCTGTGGGAGAGGGAGGACTACTGTATGCACAGGCTGAGAACCACTGTGCTCCTTCTTCCTCAGCATCTGATATGTTGGAGGTTGCCACAGAGGTCAGAGCTTCTCTTTCTTTGAAATGTCCACTCTCTCTTCATCTACTGTGGTCTCTTTCATTATCAAAACACATGAATCATTAACTCATTTTCAACCCTACTCTGTTTTGATGCCTGGGTGGCCAGCTTTTGCCTAATTATAATCCATTTGCATTTGAGGTAGGGGATGATTTTTGAGTAGCTACAAATACATGAGTATCTAAGTGTTTGTAATGTTTAGTGTCACATATTTTTTGCTTTTTTGTGTGTCATTGCTATCGAGTGACTCTGTCCACGTAACAAATCTGTAGGTAAACTTCAGTGTCTTACCCAGGGGAGAGGATACTGGGAATATGAGCTGGAAGATCAGTCATCTCTGGGTTGCATGTTTATAATCCCTTCTAATGAGCTTGAAATACAATGCCCATTTGAATTTTTTAACTCATTGTTCATCTCACATTGTTTATAATATGCTAGGAAATAACATACACTGTGCATTCCAAAACTATAGCATAGTTATATTTTGGTGTTGTTTGGAAACGTTTAAGTAAGCTACAGACTTTGGTATTTTTAAATTTTTGAAGTACATGAGGAGCCTCAAAATATAGAAGTGGCTTGGGTCTGTCAACCTTTGAGAGGCCTTCCCCAAAGCCTATGTGATTCCAAGGAGAAGGCTTCCCTTCCCTTTTAATTTAGCTTATATATGTAGGTCTTTTTTGAGGGTTCTGTTTATTGTTAAATGACTTTTTTTTTGTTTCTTTATCAGAGTAGGAAATAAAGAAGAGTGTAATATAGTGCAAAATATTATCTGTGATTTGTGTCACAAATTTGCTGTATCATCATGTACTAGGAATGACTTGTCTGTGCCTCATTAACTTGTAACAGATTTAAACTAATTATTAACTCAACCAGATAGATTGACTTGAGTGTTATCATAAAGGGCTCTGAGATGGAGAGCATGACCAAGTTCCATAAAATTTATTGCTTAAACCTTGCTGCATCCAGCATTCTATTAAGGAGTTGCCTTTTGACCCCAAATTACTTCACTGGAGCTTGGTATTATTTACTGTTGGGAAGAAATTGTGTGTGTATTGTAATTAACAATAATTTTTTTTTTTGTCTTGAAAGAAATGTCCTTTCCAATAGTCCACGGCTGTAGAAAATCCCTAATATTAGTCTCCTAAAATATAAATGCCCTTTAGGTAATTAGAGTTTGGAGCAATCATGTCGCCTAGCCCCCTCATTATAGAGATGAAGAGATGGAGGCCCCTAGAGCAGTATGGGTAGAGTATTGACTTGCTATTAGCAGATCTGAGTTCCAGTAACTTCACGCACTGATTATGAAAACAGCTCCTGAAACTTGACTGGTTAATAAAAATGTAGAGAACATTTTCTGGTCATCTTGATTTTTGTAGGGTGTGTGTGTGTGTGTGTGTGTGTGTGTGTGTGTGTGTGTTTGTGTGTGTGTTTTAGTCATTCTTGCTAATCATTTTGTATTTATCACCATTTGTGTTTCTTCAGGAGGCCTGTGGTGGGGAACTGGTCAAGGGAATTTGCCTGTGTAGCTAGCTATGTGGCAACTGGGCATCAAGTTATCTAACTTGATTTTGGAGGCGATATTTTTATCCGTAGGTCTGTGGAAATCTGACCTTTGTGCTCCTTTCACTAAAATGCCTAGATAAAAATGATAGATACTTCTCCTTATATTTGGTTCAGCAAAAAGTTTGAGGAACATTTCATAGTTCTATCATGGTGATTTTGGCAATAAGATAAATGATTGAAGAAATGGCTGACCTGTGGCCATTTTAGTCAGTCCCTGGGAACCAGGCACCTCTTTCTTAGGGAGAATCAGAAGATTCATTCTGGGGAAGACTGGCATGGTCATTATTTTTGTAAGTAGGAATATGACTGTCTTATAATGGGGTACATTTACCCATGACTGCAGAGCTGTGGGCCAGGAAGCTACACTTAACTGTACTTAACCAATCTCGACTGTCTTATGTGCTTTGTGGATAGTGCACAATGAGGGGTAAGTTGCTGTATTCATCATGGTGAGCAGCATAAGTTCTGTTTATAGGTCTGTGGAAGTTATGTAGTAACTAAGATAATAGAAGAGACATATCAGCATATCGAATAGAGTCACTGTAGGAATTCAAGTTAACATGAAACATTTGAAATGGGAGTAAGTGCGTGTGGTTGCCCAAACCATTCTCCACCCTAAGTCTTTATCACTTTGGTTTATTGAGGTTTTAAACCTATTTCACAACTTAGCTACAGAATGTTGGCATGTTAGAACTAAGAGGGAGGGAAACATGGGCAGTGCTGTTCTTTCACGAAATTGCTTGCATCTATTTGAACAATGCAAATGTAGCAATCAGGCGATTGGCAGTGTTTGCATATTAAAATAATTCATGGACTAATTCTCAGTCCTGTGGAAGCTTCAGATAGAAGCTTAATATCTATTAAATGCACTTGCTTTTTCTTCATTTATCTAGATATGAGGTATTTGTCCAGCTAAGTATGTCTTGGGTTACTGCAAAAATCTGTAAACATTGCAGTGATTCTTTTGGTATAACACTCTATTGGGTTTATCTTTTATGTCAACAGTAAGTACTTAGGAATGATAGAAGAGAGATACTTAAAACTCGATCTACTACGCCAAGTTCATTTTCTTAAACATCACTTCTAACTTTCTATTTTAGAGATACAAACATTTACTTGGTAGGCATAATGATTATTTAAACTCCCTGTTTTGTATTTACCTGATAGATGTTGAAGCCCAAGCCAGGTGCTCAGATAAAGGTCAATGGACTTTTTATGTTGTATAAATAAATAAATAATTAATAAAAAAAGGTTTAGCCAGGCTCAAGAACTGAGATAAAGTTATTCTAGAATTATCAGGTTGGAGTTAAACTTCAGTAAAAATTCAAAGAATGATTCTTAAGGACAAGTTATGATATTTCTTAGGTTTAGTTTAGAATAGTGAGAACAGCACTGAGGGTGGTGTTGGAAAGATCTTATTTCTGTCGTTTGCTGCTAGTGTAGACTTGGGTAAATCACTGAATTTAGTGAGGACTCACTAGTTATTTGGAGAATGGAGAAGAGGTTGTGAAATTTTTAGAAATATGTTTTGGGAGCAGTATTCGTTCACTCACTTATTCTTTCCATAAAGATGTACCAGACAAATACTAGGCACCAGGCACTGTAATAGGTACTGGCCATGTGGCAATATTTTAAAAGTTAGTAAGGATAAACAGCAGAGAAAGTAGTCGGGGAAGGCCACTCAGGAGGTCAGAAAGACTTTGACTTCTGAGGAGATGATATTTGATCCAAGATGTAAAATATGAGAAGGAAGTGGGAAAAGGGAGCAGAAATAAAGGGAATGCCAGGCGGCTGAGACCACAAGTGCAAAGGCCCAGAGCCTGCAAAGGAGGTCGGTGGGGTTGGGGTGAGGAGCCAGAGGCTTTAGGAGACGGTAGTGGAAAGGTAAGTGGGAGCCAAATTTGGGGGCCTTCTCATGAGGCAAGTAAAAGCGTTTTTGATGCTATTATAAACATAACAGGAAGTAATTGACACAATTTTATAAAGAGGTCTGACATTATCTCATATAAAACCATATGGGAATGCCCTTAAAATGGGAAAAGGTGTGAATGTAAGCATTTAATATTGCTGTTAAATAGGATAACCTAGTTAGATGAGTTAGATGATGATAAGATATTTATCCTGTTGACCAATTTTTTTTTAATTTATTTTTTGTACTATTGATTGAACCCAGGTGCTTTACTAGCCTCCCATGTCACTGGGATTACAGGCTTGCATCACCACTCTGGGCTAAGGTTGTAAAATTTTAAAAAAATATGTTTTGGGAGCAAGTGAATGTAGAGGTGATTGGCAACCTACCTTGGTGATATTAATTCTCTCTAAACTGATGTTCAGATTTTGTGTTTTTGAGCATGCATCCACTAAAGATCCAGGTGCCACCTGGGAACTAGCTAGCCTCAAGTGAAATACTCATCTCTAGGTAATTCAAAGAGTAGAGCATTAACTTGTGCAGAATTAGGAACTTATGGTGCTTGGATATCACAGGCAGATGTAGTGTCAATAAAGCAGATTTCAAGGGGAGACTGATTATTACAAATAATGCCTTGTGCTTCAAGAATTCTTGTTGAGTCTACTAAATATAGAATTTTTCTCCTAAGATACTTGTTGAGATACCAAAACACTTTACTTGAAAAAGGAAAGTATGTGCTGATCTTTATGGTATGAGGGATTTATTGGCAATTTAGAAATCATTATTGATCTCTCTATATGAGAAGTCGAAGCTATGAAGATATGGTCAACGAGAAGCAGAATATGGCAGCACCTAATGGTTATGGGAAGACAAACTTTTAATTTTTCATGGTTACAATAATCAGCATCCTTATCACTTGTGAATTTTTAGCTTCAAAACTTTACTCATGTGCCTAAGAGTGAACTGAGTTTTCATCAAGATGGTCTGTTATAGATAACTACACTCAGTACTGAAAAAATTTTTAATGTTTTTAATTATCTCCTAAAGTTGAGCTTGGATAAAAATATTCTTGAAATCTAATTTCATTTTGAACATATATTGGGCTTCTAGCATCATAAAACAGAAATGAATACAGATCGAATGGGCAGAAGCAGGGTACATTTGATCACGCAGGTAAGGAGAGACAGTGATGAGCTTGCAACCTTTTTGAATGTTCACCTGTCACTTGTGGTGGCCACTTAGACATCTCTTGAACTGAGTTGACTGAGCAGGGAGAAGACCAGATGCTGATCAGGCGTGGTAGGTAACTGGGCGCTTCTGCCAAGCTGGTAGGTAATGCCAATGTGTATGGTGCGGTGCTTCCCGTCCTAGGAACACTCTTAGAGAATCACTGATTTATAGACCTTTACTTGTTTTTAAAGACAGTTACATTAGGTGGATGTTTTACACCTCCTAGCTCTGAGCCATTTGTGCCTTCTCATCTTTGTTTCAAAATTGCCAGCCATTTCTTTCAGAGCTTATAGTAGTTCCAAATGACTCCATCATGTAGCATAAACAGTTGTATTTTGTGGTGACTAAGATGGTCATGTTAGTGGAAGGCAGTACTTTACTAAGAAATGCTGAGATTCTTTATTCATTTCATAAAAGGAAAGCTTCACATATTGTGGATGATTCTCACGGTAGTATTTGCACTGGGTAGCTCCAAGTGCCGAAGTGGCTGCTATGGCTTTAGGGAAGCTCTTTAATTGAATAAAACCAATCTGATAAAATATTGAAACTAAACAAACAACTTCTTAATTTTTTGCTGCCTCATTTACATCACCTTTGTAAAAATCTCCCTTGATGACTGGGATTTTTTTTCCTAAGGACTTTTTCTTCTTTAAATCGGGTTTATTGAAGTATCATTTGCATATAGTACCATTTACTGCATAATTTGATAAGTTTCAACAAATGCCTATAGCATTGTAACCACCAGTATGATGAAGATATGTAAAAGTTCCGTAGCCTTCAAAAATTCCCTAGTGCTGCTTTTTAATCGGCCTCTTGCCTCACCCCCTTCCTCTGGGCAACTACTAATCTGCCTTTTGGTCTATCTTGCCTCTTCTTGAATATCTTTCTGATGAGAGATATATATCATTTTCACCCACAGTTTCTGACTCATAATTCCCTCTCCAGCACAGACTGTAGAAATCAGAATTTCTTTTCTTCAAGCAGATCATAGAAACTCTAATATTTCTCCACTTTTCTGTCTCGGAACTGGCCATCAAGAAATTCTCTGACCTATTCCGTCTGATAGTAGATCATAAGACTCCCATTTCGAAAGAGGTCCTGCCCTATACCTGGGGGGAAGGAATGTTTGCACAGAGAGGCCAAGAAGAATCTGAACATCTGGGTCACATATCACTTCTAGGATTTCTGGTTTTCCCCACTCAGTCTATTAGCATTAGATCATATGCTTTTCCTACAATCACATAGCTGTCCCATGGCACAATAATTCTCACACAATGAAATTTCCATAAAACCCCCAAAGGACAGAGAGTTTTCACAGGGCTGAAGATGTGAAGGGTAGTGTTCCCAGAGAGGGCATAGACCCTCCAAGGGACTTCCCTATATCTTGACCTATACATCTTTCATTCTTATCCTTTAAAAGAACACTACTAAATGGAAGTAAATATTCCCTGAGTTCTGTGAGTTGCTGTAGCAAATTAATCAAACTTAAGGAGGGGCTTGTGGGAACCCTGATTCATAGCTGGCAAATCCTGGTCAGAAGGACTGGGTAAATCAATCTGGGACTCGCGATTGGCCTACGAAGCAGGAGGAGGAACCGTCTTGGGGACTGAACCTTTAACCTGTGGGATCATACACTCTATCTAGGTATTGGTGTCAGAATTGAACTGAATTAGGGAGGCATCCAGCTGGTGTCTGCTGCAGAACTGGTCGCTTACTTACTGGTGGGGAGAAATCCCCACACATTTTGTGGTCACAGAAGTCTCCGGTGTAGATTGTTGTGAGAGCAGAGGAAAATGATTTTTTTTTTTTTGGACCCAGTCATAGAAACAGAATAATATGTCATGTAGCCTTATGAGTCTGATTTCTTTCCCTTGTTATAATGCATTGGAGATTTATCCCCGATTAACCAGTCACTAGTGAGCTCCTCTTTATTGATGAGTACCATCCTGTTGTATGGGTGTACAGTTAGCTTATTTATTCAGCCTCTGTAGGGCACTGAAGTAGTTGTTTCCCATTTTTGGTAACTATGACGGAAGCCACTATAACATTCATGTGTAGTTTTTTTGCGTGAATATATGTTTTCATTTTTCTATGGGAAAATAAGGAGTTGTATTTCTGGGTCTTATAATAATAAATGAATATTTAATTTTGTAAGAAACTGCCAAATGGTTTTCTAGGTGTTCCCAACAACAGTGTGTGTGTTCCACTCACCACACAGCCTTATCATCACTTGGTATTATTGCCTCTTATTTTGACTATTCTAATAGGTATATATTTCTGACATCTTGAACGAATACAATGGCTACGGTGTCTGAGCCCCAGGCAAGAGGATCCCAAGTTCAAGGCCAGCCTCAGCAACTCAGTGAGACCCTCAGCAACTTAGTGAGAGCCTTTCTCAAAATAAAAAGGACTGGGTATGTGACTCAGCAGTGAAAGGTAAAAGCCCCTCTGTGTTCAATCTCCAGTGCCAAAATATTAAAAAAAAAAAAAAAAGATATTAGTTTAATTAGTTTTAAAATCAAATTAGGACTAGGGATGTACTTAGTAGTTGGATGCTTACTAGCATACAGAAGATCCTGGGTTCAATCCCCAGAACAACATAATAAAATGAAAAAAAATAAATAAATATGTAAAAAAAGAAAATTAATTAGTGATTTTCTTACTAAAGTTATTAATTAAGTAGATAGGAATATTTGAATGGATATCACAGAATTCAGAGTAAATTGTATTTGTTTAGCAGGAGATGGCTGAATTAGAACAGTGGTTCTCTACTTCAACTGCATAGAATCACTTAGAAAGCTTTTTGAAAGAAAACACGGATGCCCTGGCTTTAACTCAGACCCTTAAGCCAGAATCTCTGGGTAGGTATGTAGAACGGGATAATGGGGAGTCCTGGCATTAGTATTTTAAAAAAAAATCCCCATATAATTATAGTGCATAGCCAGGGTTGAGAATAAGTGGACCTAAAGAGAAAATGTAGGGCTTCAGGAGCTAGTTCTAGCAATATTTCCATCTATCAAAATATGACTATTTTCTGTTGGTTTCCATAGATGTGGAAATACTTCAAGTTCCTAGGATGATCATTAATGAAAAAAGTGCAGAGCCACACGTAGGCCAGGTGTAGGCCAGGTTCTCTAGGTCTCAACCGGCTCTGCCCCCCACCCCCACCCGTTTGCATGCATGCACACATGCACCTTACAAGCAGGGGAAATAACTTAAATCCTAAGTAATAATTTCTTTTAGGTTCTCCATAAATTACTTACAGATGGGTTTTTTAGAAACTTAAGAATAGCTGACTACAAATAGCAGTGATAAATGTTTTTATCTGAGGAATATAGTACAAGGCTTATTTTATTTTTAAGGACACACGTATTCATCTTGGATGAAACTGGAGTGAAGAAAATAAAAAGCTGACATCATTTCAAGGTCATTCTTAGATAACTATTACAAACATATTGTAAGGTGAATGTTAAAGCAAGTCCTTCCATGTAGTGTACAAATGTGAACATTTCTTAGAGAACACTTGGGGGAAGTATTCTGATTTGGTAGAGAAGGCATGAATTTCAAACTTGTAGTTGATACAGTGGGGTTGACAGGACCAAGTCAGAGTATTATCTCTACATTAGCAGGGACTGTTTTGTTCTCTTGATCTGCAGTGTCTTTGGAATGGTGCTTGGCACATAACACACACCCGGTAAATAAACGAATGTCTAGACAGGCTATAAAAGCATAGAGTAGAATATAGAAAATGAAATTCAACGTTCAACAGAAATGTAAATTTCTGTCATTTACATTTAGGGATTAAAAATACAGATTGGAGGGGAACCAAATTTTCAAGGGTTTCTGATGATTCTTTAGTTCATTCTGCTAAAAATATTTCAATTTTAAGCCATTTTATCAGACCTGCATTGCCAAGGGAGACCATGGTTTCATGGACTCTGTCCTGGCTCTGTGATACCAGGGTTGAGATGTGTTATGTTCTAGGCTCTGAGGTTTCTGGGGAGATCTTACAGATGTTGGCTTCTTTAGGGGAGGCAACCTGCAAAAGATTTGTTGCATGAGGATAGATGGAGAAGTTTGGATGTTCAGCCAGGAACAGGGAAGAGCCAGTAGGGAAGCCTTGGCTGCTTGGCATGTTGCAGAGGGATGGTGCTATCCTGCAGGCTTCAACTAGGAGCAGTGAGTGGATTTAGCCTAATTATTGGAAAGAACCTTCTAACAAATGGGCTGCCGAAGAAAATGCAGTGCTCCGTGACAATGAGGAATGGATCTGGCTTCCAGTCGGGAAAAATCACTAAGGTCTTTTTCTACGCTGAAATTCTGTGATTTTCTTGGAGGCAGATCGTATGGCCCTTGTGAATGGTGGGACTGACATTAGGTTTCTCACTTGAATCTGGGAAAATTTGGTGCTGACCCTTTTGCTGTGTCTTAGGTTTCCTTGGTGAAATTGTGTTTCTCCTTTGCTCAGGATTAGTAGCCAAGACATTTTTATTGCCTACTTTTAATAGGAACTTTTAGAACTTAGGTTCTCCTACATTTTTTTTTTTTTTTTTTTGGTCAGGTGGCTTTAGAGTAAAAGGATGAGGACTTAACATTGGTGAGGGCAGAGAGGAGAGATGGAATGGGGTGGGGATAACCCTGAGAGTATGCGTGGATGGAAACACATATAAGTCTACACAGCCATTTGAATACATTTTAAATAAAATCAAAATGTTGTGACTAGAAAATGATTAGACTTTTAAAGTTGGACTGACCTGATTTCAAATCCTGGCTTGGATCTTTCCTTTCCTTTCTTTTTTTTTTTAAATTAATTAATTTATTTTAATTAGGTGTGTATGATAGCGGAATGCAGTTAGATTCATTGTACACAGTTGCAGCACAACTTTTCATTTCTCTGGTTGTACAAGATGTAGCATCCCACCATATGTGCAGTCATACATGTACCTGGGGTAATAATGTCCATCTCATTCCACCATCTTTCCTGCCCCCATACTCCCTCCCCTTCATTCCCTCTGGATCTTTCCTTTCTTGATGTACTATCTCTTCATTTTCAGCTCAGTTATTTTTTCTACAAAATTAGAATAATTTTCTTCCTCTGCAAGGTTTTTTGGAAGATTAGACATAATGTAGGGAAAGCATGCTGTAAGTTTTTATTAGTAGTAGTATTAATTATACATTAGGTTTGAATGAACAAACCGCTTACTAGCTCCTTTTTTTACTGAGAAAATTTGCTTCATTTTGGACTTTGGATTGTTTTGAGGATTAAATAAGATCATGCTAACAAAGTTCTTAGCAGAGTACCTGGCCAATATTAAACACTATATTATATTGATGTAGCTATTTGGAAAATGATACTGAACACTCGAGTGCTAAAAATTTATGAAAGATAAAAAGGACCAATTACAAATAGTCTCTTCAGTTTCATTCCCTTTGTTTCTTATAGGTGTCTAGAGAGGTACTAGTTTCTACCTTGTTTTAGGTTCTTATGGTTGCTGTAATGAATTACCACAAATTTAGTGACTAAAAATATAATGTAAATTTATATAAATATATAAACTTCTTAACATGCAGTTCTGGAGGCCAGAAGTCCCAATCTAAAAGTGAGGTGTCAGCAGGGGTATGTTCCTTCTGGAGACTCCAGAGGAGACTTGGTTTCCTGCTGTTGCTTCCCAAGGTCTTCTTCATTCCTTGGTTTATGGTCCCTTCCACCATCTTCAGAGCAGCAGCCTAATTTTCTCATCTCTCTCTCTTTCTTCTTTGCATCTGCCTCTTTCTCTCTGATCCCACTTCTGTCATCCCATCTCCTTCTCTAACTGCTGCTTTCTCTTTCCTTTGTAAGGACACTTAAGTTCCCCCTCAATAGTCCAGTATAATCTCCATCTCAAGATTCTCAATCACTCTGCTTCAGAGTCACTTAAGCCATGTAAGGCAACATATCCACAGGTTGTAGGGATTAGGATGTCGTTGTTTTGGGGGAGCCATCATTTAGCCCACCATCTACCTACACATTATAGAGATTATACAGCTGAAATCACTGAGATTCATCTTTCCTTGAGCGTTTCTGGTTTTTAAAAAAGACTTGCTGGAATTATTTTGCTCTGAATTGAAGCACTCAAGTGCTATTCTCTGAAGAGCTCCAATATTGAAACGAAACCTGAAGGAATTTAGGACAAAAAAAAATCACAAGAATTTTCTAAATCATTGATTTGAAACTGATGTCTAAAAAGATATTGTGTCATTGCATGGCATTCCATGGGTCTGTACAAGTGCGCCTAGGAACCTTGGTGCCAGGATATTGTGCTTGTTTAACTTAGAACACCCCTTGAACCTTGAAGATACCTTCTTTCCAACACTGACACTAATGGGGACCATGGTAGAGCTGGGCATGGAAGCCAGGTTTCTTGTCCCCACAGACTACAGGGAGGAAGGAGTTCTCTCTTGCTCTTGGAGGTACTTGGCAACACTTTCTTTTCCCATCTGCTGAAAGGAGATAGAAATATCACTAGAAAACATCCCCTTTTTATGGAACTTTTAGAAACATGCTTTTTTAAGATAATAACTAACATATCAGGATAGATGTGGTTTTCAGTCTTCCTTAGACATTTTTAAAATTTTCAACATATTTTAGGGTAGTTTAAGAGGTTGGGCTCTGGAATTAGAGGGCCAGCATCAGATGTGGCTTCCCCTTGTAATTGGCCCTAGGAAAGTTCTTTTTTTTTTTTTTTTTTTTTTTTTAAAGAGAGAGTGACAGAGGAGAGAGAGAGAGAATTTTTTTTAATATTTATTTTTTAGTTCTCGGCGGACACAACATCTTTGTTGGTATGTGGTGCTGAGGATCGAACCCGGGCCGCACGCATGCCAGGCGAGCGCGCTACCGCTTGAGCCACATCCCCAGCCCTAGGAAAGTTCTTAAACCTCATAAGCTTCTGCTTTTTTTGTGGGTAAAGTGGGGTTGGTGACACCTGCTGCATACTGCCGTGAGGCTGCAGGGCCGTGGTGCCTGCCGCTTGCTGTGTACTCCAGAAATGCTAGCCGTTCACCAGCTTTCTGCATTTCCTCACCTCCTAATAGAATATTTTAAAATTAATTCTACAGTTTTGTTATCAATATCCTTGTTGTTCAGTGATTAACTGTGTCAAAAAAAAAAAAAAACCCAAGGAGACTAAAAAACATAAAGGCAGAGTTTAGCGATTATGTCGTTGTTAGTGATAGAGTCTTCATTTTCCACATGTCTACATGTGGTGTTTCCTTTATTCACTTGCCACTTATTTAGCATAAAGCATATGTCATGTGTCAGTGGTCTATGCAAAATGAGCTATGAAAGCATGACAAATAAACCTTCCCTCAGGTGTAGAGACATGACCACTGTGGCTTTGAGTTCTTCCAGGTCAGGGGTCGTGTTATGGTTTGGATATGAGGTGTTTCCCCAAAAGCTCTCGTGTTAACCCAGGGATATTCAGAGGTAAAATGATGAGATGATGAGAGCTGATCCGTCCATCCTGGTTTGAGTGGACTGACTTGGTAGTAACTGTGGGCGGGAGGGGCATGGCTGGAGGAGGTGGGTCACTGGGGTTCATCTTCCCTGGCCCCTTTTCCCCCTCTCTGCTTCGTGGCTGCCAGGAGATGAGCAGCTCCACCAGGCCCTCCCACTCTCATGTTCTGCCTCATCTGGGACCCAGAACAATGGAGCTGGCCCACCATGGACTAAATCTTTGGAATAATGGGCCCAAATGAACGTTTCCTCCTCTAAGTTGTCTTTGTCAGGTATTTTGGTCACAGCAACCAAAAGCTGACTAACGTAGGCCACTTGTTCACTTTTGAATTTGATAGTCACTGGGTGTGGCTGGCACTGTTAGTAAGAGCAAAGGATAATGCAGCAGTGAATAAAACAAAAACCCTCCCCTTATGGGAGGGAACATTCCAGGGCAGGAAGAAAAACAATCAAGGAGACCAAAAGAATGTGTGATGTGGTAGGTGATGATCCATGTGAAGGAGCTAGATAAATGAGGGCATTGGGTGTGCTGGAAGGTTTATCATTTTCAACTGGATGGTCAGGGAAGACTTCCTAAGAAGGTAGCATTTGAGCAAACACCTGAAAGCAGTGGGGAAGTGAGTCATAGAGGTTTCTGGAGGAAATTCCATGCAAAGCCAAGCAGATGCAAAGGCCCTGAGGTTGGGAGTTTTCTTGATGATCTCCTTCTCCCCGATTCTTCTTTGAGAGTTATGGAGTCTGGAGCACAGAAGGAAAATCATTACAATTATTTTTTAACATTCTCACATTTGGTTCTTCCTTATCTCAGAGAAGATGGGAAGAACCGAAAGATGGATGACAGCATCCAGTTCCAGGCAACTGACTTCTTCCATTTCTCAGTTTCCAAGTCATTCTCTGGGATAGAGGAGATAGCCAGAAATCAGAAGAGGGCAATTTATAATTTTTTAAAAATATTATTAAAGTGCAATTTGCATTTCCCAAATGCAGCCATTTCTGTATAAGTTGGACAAATATTGACGAATATATATGTCCAGGGATGACCTAATAAATATATAACTTACTCTTTAGGGAAAAGAAAGCCCCAGTGTGTAGCCTTTGCCAGTGTTTTTTTGTGAAGTAAATTCTTCCATCATTGTTGATATCAAGTCATCAATCTGATGTCGCTGGAATGGTTTTGGGAAAAGATGTGGGTGGATCAGTTGGCTTGTGCAGACTGTAAGAAGCTGGTCCCAACACACCTCTGCTCTTACCATGATGGAAGTATTATCATAGTCAAGATAAAAGGCATGTTCGGCACATTTCTCCAGGTCTCTCCCAGTCAGTCCTCCTCCCAGGCTTTTGCTGGTCTGTTTCCTATTATTGCAAATGAGGTTTATCTATTCTAAAATTTCATATGAATAGAATCATACAGAATGTACTCTTTTGTGTCAGCATTATATTCTGAAATGCATTCGTGTTACTGCATATATCAGTAGTTTGTTGCTTTTTTGAATTTCTTCTTTGCAACGTTGGGGATTAAACCCAGGGCCTTAGGCATGCTATTCAAGTGCTATACCACTGAGTTCTCAGCTCCTGTTTCTTTTGATTGCTTTATATTGTTGGGTAGCATTCTTCTATGTGGATATTCCAAATTTATCCATTTACTCACTGGTAGATATTTGCATTGTTTCTAGTTTGAGTCTAGTTTCTTTCGTATTTTTTATTGGTGTATTGTAATTATACGTAATGGTGGGGTTCATCATTATATATTAATTGTTACATATTTGTACACGCACACTATTTAAGAAAGGTGTTGTGAACAAAGAAAAAGGTTCCTTGTTTTGTTTGTAAATATATTTTCATTTCTGTGTTGCATATACCTAGAAATGGAATGTGTAGGTCATGAGCAGGATATGTTTTACAAGAAATTGCCAAATGGTTTTCCACAGACCTTGAAGTATTTTACACTCTCCCTAGCAACGTGATGCTCCACAATTTCATGAAAACTTGGCATTGTCACTCTTTTTAATTTAGCATTCTAGTGTGTGTGCAGTGTTGCTATGATTTTTATTTCTAATTGAGCATCTTTTCATATACTTCTTGGCCGTGTGTATATCTTATTCTGTGAAATGTCTGCTCAAATTTTTACCCCCTCCCCCTTTTTTTGGGTGGTTGTTCATTTGTTTGTACAATGGAGGGTAAATAACTTTTCAAGTGCAGAATTTGGAGATATCTATAAATTGGAGAGGGCAGGAGAAAAAACAAGGCAGACAAGCAGCCTGGGAGAACTGAGAAGTTTACAAAACAGTGTGACTTCAGCTTTGTAAATGGGTGACTGGCTATCACTGGAAAGTCCTGTATTCCAGGAAACCTGTCAGGTCTGGGCAAACCCTCTATAGGGTGAGGTTTGGTCATTCTACAGAACTATGTAGAAGGAAGATGCAAGCTCTATGCAGGAAGACATTCATTATAGTGGTGAAATTGGTGATGAATGACCACTGGAAATCCTCACAGCTCTTCATGAGGACAAAGCCAGGGTGAGAGGTGGGTCCCAGGCCTCTCTGCTCTATAGTCAGTAGCTCCTTGGTGATATGAGAATTTAGGGAGATTGGGAATATTGTCTTTTGCTGCTTGGAAAAGAATACACAAAATACTCCAATGACTTTTTTTTTTTTTTAATTAGAAGCACTATAGACACATCCATTTGGCTTAATTTATAATTTGCTGATCAAATGCCAGTTGCCTTGAGAGGGCTAAGACATTGAGCCTTCAGTCATTTACACCTGAATTTAATTTAGTTTATGTAAGCTTTTCCTAGGAATATACTTTGGTTTGAAAGAGAGTACTACTAGGAAAATTCTGGACTCAAACGTGAGGAGCTACCTATTTAGGAAGAAAAATCACCCAAACTTGACAGAATTAGGAATGAAATGTGAAATTCATCGACTTATGCTGTGTGTAGAGTTGTGTTGCCAGGCAGAATAGAGTGTCTGTGTGTGATTGTACAGAAAGGGAGCTTAAGAGGCTGAGAGAGGGGAAATTGTTCTCTTTTTTCTTTATGTAGTGTTAAGGAAAAGGTTGGGCTTTGATCTATCTGCTATTGATTTTTTTTTCTTCATATACTCACATTGTTTCTGATTTATTTATAAAATGTCCCTGTGTTAGTTATATATTGTTCCTTGTTTTAGCCCTTGTTGCTATTGCATAACATAAACACAGTCATCTTTTGTTTTACATTACCCCAGAGGAACTAGATGGAATGCCTGCTTATAGATAATATTGCTGCTCTGTTTTCATACACTGTCTTTCTTTTTAATAACTCCCAACATGTTATGACATTTTTCTTCTTAATGTTTATTAAATGCCCTCAGCATGCTCAGTGCTATTGAAAGAATAAAAAAGACAATTCTTGCCAATAATAGATGAGAGATATAAGTATGCTTTTAAAAGTGTGTGTATATGTATGTAGATATATATATATATACACACACACACACATATATATGAATATATGTAACTTTTTTGGCCTGAAGGATGATTGATTACTTTGTTTGGATGAGGCAAAATAATTGGACTAATGCATATTATTTCTTTGATGTTGTTTTGCAAGCAAAACAGAAAAAGCATCGTGATGTTTCAGCCCACAGCTTTCAGAACCATAGCTCTGGCAGAGTGGCACTTCAGTTAAGATAAAATTGAACCATTTTTGCTAAAATTAGCCTTAATTTGGTAGTTCTAGAGATTTCGAACCACATATGGCTCAACTATATGTGATGTTAGTAATTCAAGGATTCTGATTTTTAGATCCTTCATTTGTCAGTCTTTTCTGAGATCCCATTGTGTGTCAAGTCACGTACTAGGAGCTGGGGATAAAATGTTGAGCACAGCAGATGTGTCCCAGGTTCAGTGGAGCGTGCAGGCAGGTGGAGTGAAGACAGGACCAGCGCTGTACTGATCAGGGTGTGTGCACTTGTGACTCCATGACGTGATCTAGTGAATGAAGCTGACTTCTCTGGAGAGTTTTGGTAGACTTCCCACTAGGGGTGAGACATAAAGGAAGGGGAAGAGGATAGAGGCAGAGAGATAGGTAAGCATGACACAGTCAGGGAACTAAAGATAGACCAGCAGGCCTGGATCCAGAGAGGGAGAAGAATCCAAATTTGAGGTGAGGCTGCAGAGAGAGGCCTGGCCATATCCTACAGGCTCTGTAGTCAGAGTAGGATATTGGTCTTTGTTCAGTGAATTTAGTAAAACATATTGAGTACTTTCTGGCATCGTGTACATTTTTAGTATGATATTATTATTCTGATTTACTTTTTGAAACTACATTATGGAATAGTATTAAATGTTAACTAATAATTTTGTTATTGTCCTGGGGATTGAACCCAGGGCCTCATGCATGCTAGGCAAGCACTTTACTGCTGAGCTGTACTCTCCCCCTTAACTAATACTATTTAAGAGCAAAGGGAAGCACAGAAGGATTTTAGGAAGAGGTATGACATATAACCCTCTAGCTAGATTTGCATTTTGTAAACATCATTCTAGCTACTATATAGAAAACAGATTTGAGAGAGGAGAGTGGTGCAAGTACTTATGAGAAGATCAAAGGAAACTCTTGTACTTTAACAGGACATCAGAGTTGACAGGGTGAGTCATTCATCAGCCTTTGGCTCATTTGTGCCTGTGGCCCATGGCTCAGAGGTATATAACGGAGATCTCTTTGTTATGCAAGATTATGTCAAATGTATAGCTACTTTTTTAAGTTCCAGCCTACCCAGTTTTGGATAGTCAGGGAAAACTACTACAGAGAACTGCATTTGCTAGTTGGGCTAATTTGAAAAACATTAGACTAATAGCTTGTAGAATTAATCATGAAGGTCAAGCTTCCAGAAATGTTCTTCAGAGCCATCCTGGACCTTCATGAGAATGGCCATTTCTGCCTTAGTCAGAAAGCTGAGGAATGAGGAAGCTACCTTATGTTGCCACTGTAGCTCTTTAATAGTTACTTAGCAGCTTATCAAAAAATATGTTATGCTAAAGGATGCCCAGATGGCTAGACTTCAGCCACCAGGACCTCTAAACACACAAATGCCCCTAAGGACATGTCTTGTGGTGCTCAACTTCTTTGAGTGTGTCTGACTGACACAGCCTGAGCTGTGTCCAGGCCTGAGCTTCAGGAATTTTAACGTTTCATCTGTGCAGTGCAGGAAGAGTCTCCAGAAGGGCATTGAACTGCGTCATTTGAGTCCATCCACAGGATCCATCACAAAACTAAGTTCACCCTGATGCTAGTGGGCATTCTCCAAAGATTCATATTTTACCACCTCACAATCAAGCCGGGCTGTATATTTAGGTACTCCCAGAGACTCGGTAGCCTTATTCATCAGATTAGAGCTAATGCTATTTTATCTTCCAGGGATTTGGGGGATTAAGGTAAATGGAGCATGTAGATGAGCAAAAAGATGCCTGACACAGGTAGGCATTTATAAAATGAGACGTGACCCAATAAATGAATACTGTTTCACAACTTTATAAAGGAAACAGAATCCCTAAGAGATGGGGATAAAGTAGAGCTTACTATTACAGAGATTGGATGAACTGAGTACATGGGGTCCTTGTGTGTGTGCTATTTTATTTTTTTCACTTTTAGTTAGATTTTATAATTAAAAAAAGACTCTAATGTATGCACATAAGGTACCTATCCTTACAACTATAAACATACATAACATAGATTTTTTTTCCTTTTTCTCTCTTCAACAATTTGGTCATATTGTACACATGTTTTGCACTTTTGTAATTTATCTTTTTACTCATGATGAACTTAAAGGTCAGTCTATTTTCTATATTTCATATAGAATTAATGACCTATCTTATCCATGGCAGCTGATTGTCTGCCTTCTTTTGCTTTCCAAAGTCTGTTGTGACATCCATCCCTGAATGTCAGTGACTGTCTTTGCAGAATACAACTTGGGAAGTGGAAAGATTGAGTCAAAGGTCAGATGCAGTTTATAATTTTACTGATATCACCAAATGTCTCTTCAGATGGCCCACGTTACGCTTTTTACTAATCCTGAATAAATTACATTTGTTGCCTACATATTCTACAACCGTGTTTTATCAACCCTTTTGATTTTTGCTAATGAGATTGGAAGGTGAGACTTATATGGGCCAAGAGGAAATGTCCCCAAGGGTTAGAGGTTAAGGATTAATTAGAAGGAAGATAAGAGGTTAGTGAAAGTAGGATTTAGATATAAATTTAGAAGGGAAATAAATAATCTCCCAACAGTTACTAAGAGCTAGGTGCTGACTTGCCCTGGCAGTTCACACGTTGCTTTCAGTCCTCATGAACCACATTAACCCAAACATTATTCCCCATTTTACTCTGATGCTCCGTCTCCGTCTACTTTGCCTCCCGTGTTCTTCCCAGTTTACCATTGAGGACAGCAACACCTAGAGAGGAAATGATTTGTCCAAAGGCCCAGATGAGCTTGAGTCAGGACAAAATTTCCATTTTCCAACCCCTGCATTACTTTGGAACTGTTCTGCACCACTGAGAGCTCAAAGGATCTTTAGGTTCCTTCAGGATGAGTGTGTGTTTCACCCACAGCATTGAGTTTAATAATTGAGTTGAATTCAACCATTTCCTATAATCAGTGGGGTTCTATTACAGTTGAGTAGCCATGATCTTAAGCGCATGGGCATTTTTGACCTTGGTGATGGTTAGTACTAAGCTTCTTCCTAAGAAAGTCTGTGTTCTTTTCCACCAGAACTACTCTACTTTTTAAAAAAATTTTTAAAATTTATTTATTTTTATTATTGGTTGTTCAAAACATTACAAATCTCTTGACATATCATATTTCATACATTTGATTCAAGCAGATTATAAACTTCCATTTTTACCCCGTATACATATTGCAGATTCACATTACCCCAGGAATACATGTTGACAAAAGCTACATGAGTTGAAAACTCTTAAGCTTTGGGGGATTTTAAGGTTTTCTTGTAAAAGATCTGTAGCCACTCCTGAGCTCTACCCTTTGTCCTCTGGAATCTCAAAGCTGGCCGGTAAAATTATCCTCAAACACTCCTGGAGGCTAGGCTGGCCTCGGTGCCCTCCTTCCTCCTCCTTTTCTGCTGCTGCCTCAGAGTCCAGTATCACAGAGGTTAGAGGATTCAGCTGGGGTTGCCCCGCCCTCGCCTCCCTCTTGTTTTCAGAGTCCAGAATACCTTCTTATAGATCAGGCTATTTCCACTTGAGTCAAAAATGTGAGGATTCCGATTTTCTTTCAGATTTTACTGGTGACACAACATTCACTTACAGCACCAAGTTCCAGTGATGGTTCCTAAATGGTACAAAAATTGGGTGGGATGATGGTTGAGAATGTGACAAAAAGAAGGGAATTAGAAATAAATCTTTTATCTGCAAAGAATTAACCAGGGCCAATGATTTTTTTGGGGAGGTGGGGTTGGGGGGTACCAGGGATTGAATTCAGGGGGACTTGACCACTGAGCCACATCCCCAGCCCTATTTTGTATTTTATTTAGAGACAGGGTCTCACTGAGTTACTTCGCACCTCACTTTTGCTGAGGCTGGCTTTAAACTTGAGATCCTCCTGTCTCAGCCTCCTGAGCCATGGGGATTATAAGCATGTGCCACTGGGCCAGGCGGGCCAATAACTTTTTTGTGTCAACTGAAGAAGCCCAATATTGTATTGTATCAATTGGAATTCATCCCGATGATGGTAATTTTTCTAGGGTGGAGCCAAGAGTGTTCTGGAGAATTAGACATTTACTGTATTTTCCCAACACAAGTACAATGTCAATATCACAGAATAGAATACCAGCACTACAGAGGTTTTAGAAATCAACTAGCCCCATGTATAATGTTATAGAAAAGGAAACAGGCTTAGTAAAGCATATGCTATTTAGCTCTAGAGACTTGAGCTAAAGCTTAAAGCAAGCTCTCCTTCCTTTGTGATGTGGTTCAATATTCATTCTGTGATCCACATTTTATATAATCTGCTGAGAGAATATGGTTGTTTGAGGGTTTGTTCATTTGTTTTTTTTTTTTTTCAAAGTGGACTGAGACTTATTTTCAAAACTATCCTAAAGAGACCTGTTTTTAACTTAACCAAAGGGGTACATAAACAAGACAATGGAAGTGTTCATGAATAAGTTAAAGTGGATTTGACTGTTTTAACAGAGAAAACTGAACTGATAGGTAGGATATGTGATTTTTATTTCATTTTAGAAATTGCCATTCCACTTTTAGTTTTGCAATAAATGAATAAGGGCTATGCATTTATACTGTCTACTGAAGTCGGGGAAACTAAGTAGTGTTATCTTTGTGAATGATCAACTGCTTACAGCGTGTTTCAAATTAACTATATAAATAATCTAACAAGGTCCTTCATTGTGCATTTCTTAGAGCAAACAAAATGCAATGTGTTTTTATAACCAGATAGCTATTTGATTTTTTTTCTTCCGTCTTTCCCACATTTGGATATAGATTGATATAGAATTACTTAAAATGCTGCATATAAATTAAACATTAAGAAGGAGCTATGGAGAGGCTAAGCTGCCCATTATAGTCTTTAGTTCCACAGTCACTGCCTCAAGGACACTCCATTTCATATCACATGTCCTCCTTTTGAAAAGTGATCACCAAGGTTCAAGTAACATTTAAACACAACGGGCACCTGCATAATTTATAGACCTCTTTTTGTTTTGTGTTCTTATTTTAATGAAAAACAGGGAAGCAGAAGACTGTTTTAAACTTTTAACATCTTTCTTTTGTGCTTTCCCTCCCACCTTGCCTTTGCAGATTGGGGCCCTGAAGGACTACTACCACTTCTACCATAGCAGGACGATTAAAAGGTCAGTTCTCTCGAGCAGAGGAACCCACAGTTTCATTTCAATGGAACCAAAGGTAAGAAGAACCAGAGGGTGGGGACCAAGAAGCTAAGCTTATGCATTTTTCATTGGTGATAACATACTGGTAGCTGATGACCAGTATGAGGCTCAGATTTCTAAAACTGTCACACTATCCTTTGGTCCAGTGTCCCTACTTCCTCTTCTGATGGAAATAGGCAATGTCTTGATTTTTGACTGATGAACCAGTATCATCCCAGTGCAGAGCAGCCGGGGGGTAGCCACAGGCATGCATCTGTCATGGAGAAATGAGAGTGGGCAGAGAGTTGGGAAGATGGATTGACTGAGAATGATGGAAGTAAGAATACCATGCCATCAACCTGTTACATAGAGTTCAGAGGTTCTGTGGGCTCCCCTGAAGGAAGGATTTCTTCTAGAACTCTTAAATCAGACCTTGGGATTCACCATGAGTCCTTGTGACTTTATCTGGTTTACAGCCCAGGGTAAGACTCTGTCTGGGACAGGAGGGACGCTTGAACCCAAGAGAGGTAGAGGATGACTCTTGGCTTCTGTGGGTTCACCTGGTAACTTTTAGGTTAGGCAGACAGTATCCATTCCTGGGAGGAGCCTAGAGGGAAGTATGACCTGCATACCTTCTCCCATGAGCAAGGTGGGGCAGCTTTGGCAGGAGAAATGGGAAGCTGGGAGGTGTAAGGGAGAAACTGATTGCAGAAGCTGACTCCAGGGTTGAGCTAAATATCTGTCCTTATTAATTAAATTGGATGAAGAACTGAGTTATACTGGAAAACGAATTGACCTCTCAGTCATGTCAAGTAAAGAAGAAGAGGGAGAAGCTGTGCAACTATTCCCAGTTCCTCTAAGGGCTCATGGCTCATCATTTACTGATTAGGGTATTTTGCCTCCCTCTCTACCCCCTGCCCCATTATGCTTTGGGTTTGCCCTAAGTGCATCTTTTTATATAAATTGGTGAACAGGTCTCTACCAACAAGCATAGCAGTCTCAGCTAAAGAGGCTTTGAAAATTGTATTCCTTATTAAAGCAAAGAGGCTCCTATTTGAATTAATATGCAAATCAGGTTTGAAATGTGGAGTCCTGCCCTTTGTTATGTGCCATGGTTTACTTTAATTTTTCTCTGGAATATTATGGCATAGTGTTCATGATTACGAAATTGTATCTTGGTGGTGAGTAAAAGCACATTTGTTTAAGTTCCCAATTTTCTGTGAGTTATAGGAACATTCCCTAAAACTTACACCTGAGTGACCTATAGATTGTATTTTTTTTTCCTTCATCTCTATTCTGAAGTTAATTTCTCTGGAAAGTTAATCTGTTTGAACAATCTTGAATTAGCTACATTTTTGAAGCAATTCTATATATTTTTTCATCTCTTAAACAGACTGTCTTGAACTTTGATAATTAAAATGATTTCAATTTCAGATCCCATGTGCAGAGTCAATGTGAATTTGAAAAAACTAAGTACTAGTTGGTTTGGGAAGTAAGAACAGAATGTAATGAGACATTGTTTTCATGATGAAAGATTTACCGAATAAGGAGCTATTTCAATTCTTACTGTTATCTTGGGCATCTTGGTTTTCATTTCTTCTTATCTCAGTACATGAAATAGTTTATGCATGATCCAACAGAGACCTTGCATTCTGGGACACATAGTACCTGGAACATTACACCCTTTCTCCCTCAGTCCAGAGGAACTGGGCCATTTTAGGCCAATGCAATGGTACATGCTCCATTTCCTTTTCCCCTAAGTGAAATGAACACTGGAGAGTAGGGCTATATCTCACTCTCCCTTCAGATGTCTTCTACCTGTCCTTGCACCTAGCAGTTCCACCTGCTTTGCAGATGGAGTGCCACCAATGGGGGCTTGTCCATGCTTTCTTTCCGTTTCTTTCCAGTTACTTCTTGCAGTCCATTGAGCCCCTAGTCTGCCCAGTCATTCCTCTGCCAGGCCCTGTGCTAGGCTCTGGGGGTTTGGAGGCATCGTGGTTCTCTAAGGGAGCTTGCTGTCAGTGTCTCCCATAATATCCTTCAGGGAAACTCAGGAATTTGCAGTGCTTCTTAGTGTTGGGCGTGGATGGGGGTGTCTACATTCCTCTTTCTTCTCCAGCTTCTTCCTTCAAAAGTTTAGGTCCACTTGGCTTGTTCTTTTTTTTTTTTCTTCTTTTCTCTTTGAAAAATACCTTCTTATTTACAATGATGCTGCCAGAAATTGTTAGGAAGAATTCCTATATACTTTTCTCAGATTACTTGATCAATTTTTCTCTCTTTATTTATACATATGTATAAGTGTGTATGTATATTTTCTGAAAATTTGGAAACCAATGATAGATATGATGTTCCTTCAACTCTAAATATTTTATTCTGTATACATTAAAAACAAGGACATTCTGTTCTATAATGGTACATAATTAAAATCTGGATATTAACATTGGTTCAGTATTATTCTTTAATCTGTGGTCTTGGTTCACCTTTTCATCAGTGGGATTACATTTATTTGTTCTATTTCCTAAGTCCTTTTTACTCTATCTTACTTCCTTCAGTCAGCCAACCTGTCTGCCTTCCCCCTTTAACCACCTAGAAAATTTCTGAAAACTGTTAAGTCAGGTTTTTTTATAGAATATATTTCAAATTGGGTTCATCTGTTTCCTCATGATTAGACTCAGGTTTGGTAAGAACATTTTTTTTTGCAAGAATACCAAAGAAGCATGTGTTTTTCTCAGTACTTTAATTTGGAAGGCACAAGACATTGATTTGTTTCATTATTGAAGGCGATAACATTAATCACATGGTTTGGATGGTGTCTGCAGGCTTCTCTACATTAGAATCACTATTTTCCCCTTCATAATTAATAAATGTTTTGTGGGAAGGTACTTTGAAACTCTGTGCCTTGGTCTGCCTTCTGTTGCTATAATGATGTACCTGAGGCTGGGTATTAGTAAAGAAAAGAAATTTATTTAACTGGCACTTTTTCAAGCAGAAAATCCGCACAACGTGGTACCAGCTCTAGTGAAGGTCCTTCTAAGCTATGTCACTTCTTGGCCTATGGGATCATGGTAGGAGTTTGTGTGTGTGAAGGAGATATCACATGGCAAGACAGGAAGCCAGACACCAGGGCAGTCTTCCTGTTTTATAGCAATCTCTTTTGTGGGAACTCACAGTGGTGTCCAGTTAAAAAAAAAAAAACAAAAACAAAAACAAAAACAAAACTACCTTGGGGAGGGTGGTTGTAGCTCTGTGGTAGAGTGTTTGCTTCATGTGCGTGAGGCAGTGGGTTCAATCCTCAGCACCACATAAAAATAAATAAATAAAATATTGTGTCCATCTACAACTAAAAAAAAAACAATTTAAAAAAACCCACCTTAATCCTGTCAGAAGATAGCACCTGCAATGACACAATGATCTCCCAGTAAGCCCCACCTCTTAAAGGTCCCGTTTACTCTTGATTGCTACACTGAGGACCAAGCTTATAATACCTGAACTCTCGGGGACAAACCATTTTCAATCCATAGAACTGTATAAATTTCCGTGAACCTATTTTACATTCCTCATTCCAAATTAACCTCGCTGAGAGTAGGTAGCAAGTGTTGCTGTGGCTTGCTTTCTTGGGCAGATTTCCTTTTCTTTAATCTTGGGTATTGGTATGGTGGGTGATTTGTGTGCCAGAGAGGAGGCACATTAGTGGATCTGGACCATGTGAAATGGCATCATGGAAAACACTGGTGATGTGAACTTGAAGTTATTTTTACTCCTACCTTCTCAAGACGGGGGAAGCAGATGAGTGAACTGCAGGGTCTATGTCCTACTAAAATGATCCATGGCTTCTTTTTTGTTTTGCTTCCGTGAATTGCATGGCTAGTTTCCCCCTTTGCTTTTGTTTTTAGAGGGTTCCAAACAAGGAAGTGTAAAAGTTAGCAGTGTTGTCAGAACAACACTCCTGATGCTAGAGAAAATGCTGTGGTGAGTTGGGGCATAAGAGCCCAGAGAACAAGAATAGCCATGATGCCCAAATGTCAGCATTATATTATGATTAACGTTTTGAATGACAGAGATTCACAGATTTCAAAGATAGCAGCAATAGGGCAAATAATAACATGGTCTTGCAGAAAGTATCGGTACATTTTCAGCAGCCAAACCAGTAAGTTTTCCATCCTTCTCCACCATCTTTCTTTTTGGATTGACCAACCTTTTCCCAAGAGCCAACACTAAGTTTCAGAAACAATAATCTGAGTTCACTTTCTCAAATCCTCTTATTAGTCTTTTCCTAAATCTTTGCCAGCTATAGATATTTTGGTCAAGGAGGGAATTAACTGCAGGACAACGTTTTGTAGAAGCTCTTTATATGCTTTTCAGATGCCCAGGCAAACATGGGGTTGGAGGGTGTGCAAGGGAGGTGATTTTTCCTTTCATTTTATTCTCCTTACAAGAAGCAGAAAACTGAAATTCTAAATTCTTTATTAGAGTAGGGCATATGTAGCTTTGTGAAAAGAAATACAAACTGTCATTAAGTTGGGCACCCATGTCCTATTTCTCTGTGGTTAATAATGTAAACTCAGCTTCTTCAGCTAGGAATAGGCTCCTTTTCCAGCTTCCTTCTTCGTAGGCCAGCTTGCCTCATCAAACGAGCATGCATGGCTGTGTGTATTACTTGTGAAAAAGCTGCTCCTGTAACATAGACTCCTTAGATGGTCTCATCTGTCCCCTAGCCACTGCTGGCTTAGCCTCCATCATTTTTCTGAAAGGAATTTTTTCAAATCTTTTTGAAAAAAAATAACTTTTCAAATCTGTTGTGAACATGTCCAACGACAGGGAGTTCACTACCGTAGCTTCATTACAACTTTACACCAGCTATAAAATGCTAACAAATCCATGAGTTGGCATTTATGAGTCTATGAAAATCCACCAGAATGCTTATTCTTCAGGAAGAAGCATTTCACCTATAGATTGGAAAGCTGTGATGCACTTAGGGTGGCAAGATGGCCAACAGAATAGTAGAGATGTAAAAAACTTTTTTTCTTTAAAATATTTATTTCTTTTAGTTGTACACAATGCCTTTATTTTTATTTATTTATTTTATGTGGTGCTGAGATCGAACCCAGGGCCTCCCACGCTCCAGGCAAGCACTCTACCGCTGAGCCACAACCCCAGCCCGAGATGTGAAAAACTTTGTGGGCGAAGAGTTCAGTAGGTTCTCCACCTCCTTTCTTTTCTATCTTTTTTTCCAGCTTTTCCAGATGTCTGGGACAAGTAGGAACCAGAGGGTCTTTGGACCCTCAAACATATTTCTGTATTTGAAGAAATTTAACTTGCTAATTATAATCTGCTTGCCTGTAACTTCTACCCATTGGATCTATTTTTGCCTTCCAGAATTACATAAAATGGTCAATCAACTTCTGTACAATCTCTCCTTTTTTTTTTTTTTGTACCGGGGATTGAACCCAGGGGTACTTAATGACTGAGCCACATCCCTAGCCCTTTTAATTTTTTTATTTTGAGAGAGGATCTTGTCAAGTTACTGAGAGCCTTGCTAAGTTGCTGAGGCTGGCTGGCTTTGAAACTGGTGATCCTCCCGCCTCAGCCTGTAGAGCTTTTGGGAACACAGATATGTGCCACCATGCCTGGCCACAGTAACTCTTTAAATATTTGAAGCCCTCTGCTTTTTCTCGTGGAGAAGAAATTGTCCCTTGGTAAGTGTGGCTCAGAATTAAGTTCAAGGTTTTATCTTACAGACATGCTGACATGCTGCCCCTTTGCAACATTTGTATGTAAGTCATTTCCTCTGAAGAAAACTGAGCATTCAAGCATGACCAAGGGTCTGGGAAAAGGACAGGAAGGAGAAATGAAGTGATTGGAGGTCATTAGCAAGAGCAGATGAAAGAGACATGAAAGAAGAAAGGTAAATTGAAGTTCCTTACTAATCCAAGTTGGTGCCTATCATGCCCAGGCTTCGACTTTCACTTGCCTGGAGTTTCTCTTTTTTGTCTTAAAAGTGAAATAGATGTGATGGAATCAGTGGAGGAGCAACTCCCTGTGCATCACAGAAAAGTTCTACAAATCCAGTTCTTACCAGTCAAGTGCCATTTTCCCATGAATTCCCTTTATAATCTAGAATTAGACCCATGGAAGCCACCAGCACATTAGTTATCTCTTTTCTTAGACACAAACTCCTGGTGAATATAGAGTATGTAAATGTGCTGTTCACACAGATTGATCTACTAGAGTAAATTGGGAAGTAAAGAACCCTTATTTAGGTAGAAGTAGGCATTTAGAAGCACCTGAGGGCAGCCTTTCCTGGCTCACATGCATAAATTGCAGCCACACCTCTTTGTAAATAATATTCCATTTGTTTTGGTGCAGCTTTAACATTAGTTTCATCCAAAGTTCAAGTGCGTCCAGTGCAGGCCCCTGCTGTGTTTCTTCTCCCCCAGTCCCACTCCGTCCAGCTGGGACTACTGTGTGTTTTCTTTGGCTGGTTAATGTCCTGCTCTTTGGTTTTAAATGTGATAATGACTTTTTGTGTGTGTGTGAAGTTCAGTTTTATAAGTGTAATATAACATTCCTGGATTTGTGCTCATCCAGCTGTGTGAGGTAATCTGGGACGTGTCCATTGCTTTGCCATTGTGCTTCCACACAATGAGGGGTGGCTGTGCTCTCTGGGACAGGTACCCCAGGCTTCGTGTTGTTGTTTAAGATACATCATAACTGGGATCATTTCATATTTCTCTTGTCCTTGCACCAGTGAATGAAAGTCATTAGCAAATATCTTGAGTATGTTTTTGCAATCGGTGTAGCCTTGGTTCTGATGTTGAGCTGAGCCCACCATGGATGTGATAGTCAGGAAGCATTTTGAGGACCTCTCTTGCTCCAAGCTATCTTTTATACTGCTTTTTTAAAAAAAATCAACTGTGAAATACTACAATTCTAATAAATCCAGTCTTTTTTTTTTCCTTCCAGTACCAGGATTAAACCCAAAGGTGCTCTACCACTGAGCTATAACCTCAGCCTTTTTTATTTTTATTTTTTTTATTTTGGGACAAGATCTCATTAAGTTGTTGAGGTTGGCTTCAAATTTGTGATCCTTATGCCTCAGCCTCCCAAGTCACTGGGATTACAGAAGTATGCCACACCTGGTCTGTCTTTGATTTTTTTCATAGCATTTATGAATCTTTGAAAATCCCACCAGAGTGCTCATTCTTCAGGAAGAAGCCTTTCAGCTATGGATTTGCAAGCTGTGATGCATTTAGAGTGCCAACATGGCTGGTAGAGTAGGAGAGACCGAGGAGAGTTCATCGTGCAGGGTGCATTGTGTTCTCCAGCTCCCTTCCTTTCTGTCTTGTTTCTAGCTTTCCCAGATGTTTGGGACAGTCAGACCCTAGAGGGTCAGATTGTACACTGCTCGGGTAGCTCATGGGAAAGTTTAGATCACAGCCCAAGCCCAAATTTCTGGTAGACAAGAATGAATTTTAAAAAAGAAAATTCTCATTTACTCTGGCAAAGCTGCTAAATCTTTATTAGAGGCAATTTGGCAATGCTTCGTTTGAAAGGTCATAAACCCACATGCTTACAGTGAGAGTGCAGGTGACAAGAATGAGGAGGAAGGTTGTGGAGCACAGTAAAGGGCTGCTCTTGCTGCACGTAAGGAGCAGCTGTGTTAAATGTTGGAAGCAAATTCAAAAGTTTTAAAAATATTCGTGTATACCAAAAAAAAAAAAAAAAAAACATTGGAGGGCATCCGACTTTGTGATCCCCTGGGTTGGCTGTGTTGAAAAAAAAAAAGAAAAAAGAGAAAAGTATGAAACAGGGGACTTAGCACTCTTGTGATTGTGCCTTGGTCTGACATCTCTTAAGCAGTTCAAAGCCTCAGGTACCTGTCCGAGGTATCTGGACACAAGGTTTTAGTTCTGTCAACTGTGCTTCACTATGGGGCACAAACGTGATTTCTCTTCTGTGTCTTTGTCTCCATTGTGAAGTCTGAGTTTCTTTTAGGCATGAACATAACAGGCTCAGGTCTTTGAAGGCTACTTGGGGTGAAGAGCTCATTCTTGTTTCTCTTGAGATTTACTTAGTTTCCCACTGACACCTATTATTGCCCCAGAGAAAGTTTTAATAGACTTGTTGAAGAAAAATAGATAAGTCAAAGAAGAAAACAAGTGGAAAATAAAAGTTGTGGTCATAAAAATAGGGTGAAGGGTAGAAGGAGGGAGGTAGATTATAGATTTTACATAACCACGTTAGCTACTTGTTGAAAGGTACGAACTGCAAAAATCTTTGTTAATTGCTTAGGTGTTAGAGTCTAAAATCATAGGTGTTGAATCTAGAAAATGTATAGTAATAAGAGAGTATAATACCTAGGTTGGTGTTAAAAAGAGAATTTTGAGCCTATCTGTTCCGTTGAAATCTTGGGTAAAGTAGGATAAAATAAGTAAGCAAACTTAGGGAGTAAATGGAAACAGCAAACAAACAAAAAAACTCAGCAACAACAATAAAAAAAAAAACAAACAAACAAGATCTTGGGCTGTAGCTCAGTGGCAAAGTGCTTTCCTAGCATGCATAAGGCACTAGATTCAATCCTCAGCACCACATAACAATTAACAAATAAAATAAAGGCATTCTGCCCTTCTACAACTACAAAAAAAAAAAAAAACAACAAAAAACCAAAGCCATTTTAATCCTCTGATTCTGAAGAGTAATCATTCCCACTCATATATTTATATTAATGAATGCAAAAGTAGATAAGAAATCCAATTAAAACATCACCTTTGAAAAGACCCAATTCTTTAATAAGTATTTATGAATTTTGTTTCTGGGTCCAGTTCTTCCAAATGTCAAACAATTCTTACAATACAAAAAGAGACAATATGATGTGGCAGAAAAAAACTTTGTATCCATCCACCCCACTCCCATCATTTCTCTATTCATCAAATCTCCCATTTGAAGACTCAGCATTGTTCAGGCATATACTTGAAGAAGTATATGGTATAATAGAATAAAATGAGTTCTGCATGTAAGAAAAGGAAAAAGTAAAAGTTAAATTTTTGTAACAAAATAATTTGCCATTAAAATAATGATATAAATCTACATGTATGAAAAATAAAAGAGTTCAAAAAGAATATGTAGGGGCTGGAGATGTGGCTCAGCGGTAGCGCGCTCGCCTGGCACGCGTGCGGCCCGGGTTCGATCCTCAGCACCACATACCAACAAAGATGTTGTGTCCACCGAGAACTAAAAAAAAATAAATATTAAAAGTTCTCTCTCTCTCTCTCTCTCTTTCTCTCTCTCTCTCCTCTCTCACTCTCTCTTTAAAAAAAAAGAATATGTAAATTTATTTTAAAAAAAGCATTTACAAACAGCATGTAACCGTGTTCTCATTTATATTTTGTGTTTAAACATAAAGGACCTATGTATATGTGACTTTAGTTTTATGCATGATAGGATTGGAAGGATACATAAGCATATAAAATAACTTAACCTTTCTATACTATATAATTTTAAAAAAATGATTTATAGTGAAATTGCTTTTATTAACACCAGTAATGCTCTGATATTTCAAAGCTAATAAATACATTTCAGTACTCATCTGACTTTACCTTTTAGCTGACATCATAGTTGATCCTTCGCTCATTCTTGAAAAACTTGACTCAGTTTATTGTGGCCACATTTCCTGTATTTTATTTCTGCTTCTCATCCTGTACCTACAAGATCTGCATAGTTTGATGTGGGGAGTGAAAGAGAGGGAGACAATCAGCAATGATTGCTCGGTTTTTGTGTTGAGTAACTAGAGTAATCATGATGGCATTTACTAGAAAGGAAAAGGTCTGGGGGCTGTGATGATGGATAGAAATTTGTTGACAGGTGTCTTTGTTGATGGAACTTCCTCTACTTCATATGTAAAGTTTGGGCTTAGTCATCCCTATGAATGAGAATTGTATTCATTGTTTTTATGCTGATGTCCTTGTTTCGGATTTGTAGGTCTTTCTTTTACCTTCCTGATATCCTAAACTAAATATTTAATAGGCACCTAAAACATAAGGTGGCATATGGGGACTTGTAATTCCTATCCATCACCAGAGCCCTACACTTTTTCCTTTCTAATAACTGGTACCATGACTAATCTAATTTCTTGAAACAAAAAATGAGCAATTGTTCCTGATCCTCTTCTCTTTGAACCATTTAGAGATACTGTTGCTCTGCCACTAAAATTTATTTTGAAACTGTGTATCTGTGGAGTTTCCTCTCCTGCACTGCCACCATCCTGTTTAATGCCACCATCATCCTTGACCTGGACCTTAGCTGTTGTCTTCACTCCCATTCTTGTTCTTATAGTCATTCTCTACAAGAAAGCAAGCTTCCAGAGATATAAAAAAATCAGGTCTTTCAATGACTTTCCATTGACCTTGGAATAACATCTAGCTTTTTCTTCATGATCTTCAAGGCCATCTTAGTCAGGTTTCTTCCTTCCTCCCTGAGCTGGTTTTTGAAACACTTCCTTTTTTGCTCATCACAGTCAGCCACTTCTTTGTCTCTCTCCAGTACACTAAGCACTTTCTCTTGTTCCCTTTGCCCTTTGGTCTTTGATGGATGGATGGACATCTTCTCATTCTTCATGTATCAAAGCCTGTGTTACATCGTCTGTGTGACCTTCCTCAGTAACCCTTGCTAAAGTAGATCATTAATCTCACCTGCCCATTTTTACTGTCTGGTTTCAACATATTTTAGAAATCCAAAAACATATAGTTACTTTGTTTGCTTGTTGATGGTTTTGTCTTTACAATGTGCCACTCTGTGGGGGGTCAGGAGCCTCAGGTATTTTATTAACTGTGGTATTCCCATGCCCTGGAACAATGTGTAGCACACAGAAAAGCTTCAGTAGAAGAATGAATGAGTGATTCTTAAAATCAATTTTTAAAGGAAGATAAGTGATGGAGGCAATAAATAAAGCTAGGAGCCATAATTTTGTCCTAATTCCCCTAAAACTTTAAATCATATTATAATGACATACACAGGACTGTCTCATTTGAAATGTGGAATCAGAGCAGTCACTTGGAGAGACATTGTGTTATAAAGTGAAGTCGGCATTGGCTAGATTTAGGACATTTAGATTTTTGTGTCTGCTTTACTACCAGCTCAGAGTTGCTATTAGTGTGTCACTCCTCATTGGGCTTACTTGACTTGTAACATCACGGAGCAGTTGAGCTGTTTTCTAATGTTCATTCTGATCCATTAATTACCATCTTGAATCACTGAGTGTCACTTGTGATTTTTATTATCGGTCCACATTGCCATTAAATGTGAATTTTTCCATACTCTCTATTCTAATTACTTTCCAAATATCCTCTGTCTACTTTGGTCCTGAATATTTAGAATATTTGTTATCACACACTGCTCCCCCTTGTCGAAGGGGGACTGTTTTACTGTGTTACTGTTTTACATATAAGAGCTGATGTTGCAGTTAGACTTGAGATGAACCTGGTTTATCTTGAGCCAGTGTTACCTATGCACATACTTTAATGAGGAACAAGTTACATTCCTTGCTGTTGCAGTACATGTTTCTCATTGATTCCAGAGTATGATAATGAGAACAGCAATTGAGTGTTATTGCTGATATTTCTGAAGTTCCAGAAGAAAGCAGTTCTGAATTGTAAAACATTGTACTTAATAGAGGTCTTTCTAAGGCATTAAGTACTTGGTGTGGTTTTTGGAGAAATTGAATACTTCCTTAAACACAGAACAAATTTTTGGAAGATTGGCCATGGAAATTAAAAATTAGAAATATGTTAGGAGGAGAGTGGTGGCGGAATCAGGACAGGAAATAGAAGAGGCAAAAAGTCAAATCACATAGAAATGAGGGTGGATTTAGTAATAAATATTGTTGGTTGGTACGAAGGTTCTTCTTTTAATCTATTGGAAATCTGAGTAAGCATCCTCATACATGGGTGGTCAAGCTCAGGCTGCCTGCCAGTCCAAAGGGGAAGGAAAAAGAAGTGAGGAAGACCCTGCAGCACAAGCAGGTGAGAAACAGGACTGTGTCTTCAGGACAAGCTTGCTGGGCCCGGCTCAAAGCAGCTCTTGGAATGTGCCAGTAATGTCCCGTAGGATGTGGACATGCTCCTCGGATATGTTCCTTGGATCAGTGGGATTATTTTCTTTAACCTGTCTGTGCACAAAGAGAAAAGGATATAGATGGAGACTTATTAGAAGAAGATCAGGAAAAATGGGCTCATTCCTTTACACAGAGAAATCTGAAGTCTCCCAGGAGCGAGGCAGCAGGAGAAGCAGATCCAGAGTTCAACCAGCCATTCATTCATTGGCTTTCTCCACGAGAGCAGAGACATCAGCAGACTAGTCAGAGCCCACCTAGACCCTACCATCCAGTCAGACCTAAAGTCAAGGACTGAAACCAAACAACAAACAAACAAATGCTACTTTTCAGCATTATTTTCTGTATCAATATGCAGTGCTACCAACACTGTTGAGACTCGATGCCAGCATTAATTAAAGAAAACTACCACATCTCTCAACTTTTATATACCAGAGAAAATAACAATTTTTTTAGTATATCTTAAAAGTGGCATGGGACAAAGGCTGGGGTTGTGGCTCAGTGGTAGAGCACTTTCCTAGCCTGTGTGAGGCACTGGGTTCAATCCTCAGCACCACGTATAAAATAAATAGTAAAGAAAAAAATAAATAATAAAGGTACATCAACAACTAAAAATATTTTTGAAAAATGACATGGGACATAATTATAATCAAATATTTGTCTTTTATCTTAAATTCAAGTTTAACTCAGTGTGTTAGTCATCTTTTTGTCGCTGTGACCAAAATACCCAACAAGACCAACTGAGAGGAGGAAGAGTTTATTCTGGGCTCACAGTTTCAGAAGTTCAATCGATGGTCTGCCAACTCCATGACTTTGGGTCCAAAGTGAGGCAGAGTATCCTGGTAGAAGGGCATGGCAACAGAACACTGCTCTGCCCATGACAGCCAGGATGCAGAGAGAGGAAAGGGAATACCCTCAGAAAGAACGTGCCCTTCCAGGGCATGCCCCCAGTGACCCATCCGCTCCACACCCCACCTGCTTACCATTCAGTTAGTCCATTCAAACTAGGATTGACTGATTAGGTCACAGGTCTCGTGATCTAACCATATCACCTCTAATCATTTCACTTCTGAATATCCCTGCATTGACAGGAGCTTTTGGGAGACACCTCAGATTGAAACGTTACCACTCAGCATCCTGTCTTATTATTTGGTAAATCTGGCAACCCCACTTTACATCTAAATAATTTTGACACTATAATTAGGAAAAGTATATGGATATTGAAACCACGGAACAAGCAGTGAAACACAGCTAAAGGGTAAGGATCGGCCAAATTTCTGTATCCCATGACAACAATAGCTTAGTAGATTTTCCCTGTTCTCTGCATCCCAAAATATATCTTGAAAGAGTCATCTCTGTAAAGGAACATGCATGAAGTCACCATCATTTATTTTGCCGTGGATTTATATTTGGGTTTCTAATTTATAATAGCATTCATAATATAGCAATTAAAGTCCCTATCCATGTTGATTATTTCTTTGTTGCTTAGTAGAAAGACAGACTCATTTGGCACCTTGTTAGGACATTTAAAAACTGTTCTTGTATACACCTGATTCTTAAAACTCTTTAGTAGAGCGATGTGTGTGTGTGTGTGTGTGTGTGTGTGTGTGTGTGTTGGGATGGAGGGAGGATTGCTACAACTAACCTTTTGGGAGTTGCCACAGCAAAGGCATTTTAGGTGAATGCATCTACTTACTAGCCTTCTGATCAGCTGTCATCTTTCAGACCGTATGATCCTAGGTGAATCAACCATTTGAAGGCTTGTAGACTTTGGAGATTTTTAAGGCCATGAAGTTGTAGCACTGTTGTTCCTTCAAAGGAGAAAGTTCAAACTCCTGAGTCCTAACCAGTTGTTAGTATTAACTGATAGGATCTGGGTCAGGAGTCCAGCCTTGCACCAAACCCAAGATTGCTGCATTACCCTGAGAGGGCAAAGGCTCTGCATGTACACCTGGGTGAAGATAACAAGATGAATCACCAGTACATAAAGCCGGCTGTTTCCAATTTCAAAACTCAATAACTCTGACTTTGGGAGACATTGGGATTACATCATTGGAAATAAACTTAGCAATAGTTGCCCCCAATGGACCAGGTTCAGTGCCTGTATGGTGAGTTAATACAGCAACAGAAAATCTTAAGAGCATTTGAAAGAGTTGATTTTCTCATGTGGTCAGTGGATAAGGAGGGTCCACGTTCATTCTCATACATCGAATTCAAGTTTGTAGTTGAAAAAAACCTGTAAAAAGATCCACACAATTCTGTACCCATGCTGAAATTCTTGAGCTGCAAAGCTGAATGTAACATGACGACAAAGGGATAGTCATCTGACAAATACCACACAGCTTTTTAAGAGTTAATGGGCGCTCTGCTTCCTGATCATTATATGAGCGGGTTCCCTCTGCCACACTCTCCTGCCATGATGTCCTGCCTCACCTTCAGCCCAAGAAATGGAGCCTGCTATCTATGGATTGAGACCTCTGAAACCCACCAGGATGTGATGGAAGACAACAGCAGCATGTGGATCCCGTTAGACATGCTGACACTGGTTTGGAGAATACACCCAGCTTTTCTTTGGATGATATGGTAAATCTCATACAAGTCCCCAACGATAGAGGGACTCTGGGAATTCATGCAGTGCCTTTCAGTCCTCGAGGTGGTAAAACCCTGGGGTTATTAGTAAAACGATTGGAGAAAGGTGGTAAAGCTGAACAAGAAAACCTTTTTCATGAGAATGATTGCATTGTCAGGATTAATGACAGCGAGTTTCAGAATAGAAGATTTGAACAAGCACGACAGACGTGTTTCGCCAAGCCATGATTACACCTGTCGTTTGGTTCCATGTGGTTCCTGCAGCAAATAAAGAGCAGTAGGAACAACTATCCCAAAGTGAAAACAATTACTATTCAAGCCACTACAGCCCCGACAGCCAGTATTTTGATAAAAGGTGTGTAAACAGTGCTGGGCTGTGTTTACTGAGCCACCCAAACTGAGCCACCCACCGGAGCAGACAGAAGCTTCCCCAGGACCACCTCATGGTGCACACACTCCTCTGCAATACCACCGTCAGTCCCAGCTCAGGCCCCACAGAATGTGTTCAAATGCAAGTAGTAGTTATAACACCAAAAAAGTAGGCAAGAGGTTCAATATCCTGCTGAAGAAAGGTACAGAGGGTTTGGGATTCAACATCACTTCACAAGATGTAACAATAGGTGACTCAGCTCCAATTTATGTGACAAACATCCTCCCCAGAGGGGCTGCCATTCAAGATGGTAGACTGAAGGCAGGAGATAGACTCATAGAGGTAAATGGAGTAGACTCAGTAGGCGAATCCCAAGAGGAAGTTGTTTCCCTGTTAAGAAGCACCCAGATGAAGGGACCATGAGCCTTCTGGTCTTTTGCCAGGAAGACGCCTTTCACCCAAGGGAACCCGTGTGTAAATTTAGAGCAGAAAAAAGATTCCTGAGGTACATGAGCCAGGGATCTGGGTTAGCTACCTGATGGCAAATGTTTATGGAGATAGTGTCTAAAGAATTTCTTTATTTTTACTTTTTTCTACCCTAAATCAACATAAGCATTGTTTTCTTCACTACTCTGACTTGGAAATGGATATCTACAATAATGAACATTGGGATATTTTAAAACAGATTTTATAGGTATTTTCTAGGACATCAAATACTTATCATTATTCATAATTTATCATTATGAACCAGTTGAATAAAAACATCAGGGATCTCATAATTGTCACTCTAAAGGCTGTCATCAATACTTGTCATCTTCTTCTCTGCACATGACAAAATTTCATATTTCAGACTTTTTTTAGTAGATGTAGCTTAGTCAAATATAGATGGTTGCATACTGTTATATGAAAAGGAGTTTCTTGAAAAAAAATATTGAAAATAAGAAGACCTAAGTGGCAATAAGTCCCATGGCTATTAATGACCAATAAAGATCACATTGTTTGGAATGACATAAATTAAATGAAGTCATTTGTTTGGAACATATCTAGTTTACTTTTTCTGCTTAGATCAATAAGTTCAACTATTAGGAACATTTACATGGTGTTGGTGTGAATGAAATTCATATATTAAATTTACATAGTTCTGAATGTTTTTTCTGCAAAAAGTGCTATGTTTCAATTATAAATAAAAATGACATAATTGGAGAAATCACCTTTTTGTATGGTGAGAAAATTGCTTTATTTCAAACACAAGTGATATTTTAAATGTTTCAAAACAGTTTGTACCTGAGTTATGATAGACTATTTGACATCTTTTTCAGCTAGCTTGTTATTTTATCCAAATAACAATTAGTCTGTATAAATTTGAATGGCAATGTTTTAAGGTACAGTTCCAAATTGATCAGATAGATAGACCTAATTCTCTTAAGTTATTATATTGATAAAAGGGCCATACTTCAAGTATGGATGTATCATGTTTGATAAAATTTTTCTTTGCTTATCAATAAATATTTTTGTTTTCCATATAAAAGAGTAAATCATGTGTTTTTATTAAATCCTTTATGTTATGTGTGTATTTTACTTCTTTAGAACTCACTTTTTCCTCAACATTTTAATGTCACAATTTTTGAACATCTAGCAAAGTTTTGAAAGACTTTAAAACTAATACCAATGTATTTAATTGCCTAGGTTTCTTTATTGCATAGCTATGCATCTATGCATTTGTATCTACCCATGAATCCATTTAATTTCTTGGTGCATTTCAAAATACATTGAAAATATCAGTCCATTTTCTGATCAGGCATGATCATTAACTACTGTTCAATTTTTATTTACAGTTTTTCTCCTTTTTATGTAATGTTTACATGCTTTGAGACTCCCACTCTTAAAAAGTATCTTTTTGAGTTTTGACAAAATTGTGTTTCCTTTTTTTAATATATATATATATATATATAATATACATATTTTATATATATATAAGTTCTAATCAGTTATACATGACAGTAGAAAGTTCTTGGGTTCATGATGTGGTTGTTACCATAACCATAAAAAAAATCCCCTCCATCCCTTTCTACATAGTTGTTTCCACCCAGAGACAATCCCTGTTTTGATTTTTGTCTACCATCTGGTAATAGATTCAAGAATGGTATATTTAAAAAAATCAAAGTAGGTTCAATTTATGGACAATAAAACTTACTCTGATATAGTTCCATTGAATTTTGACACATGTATACAGTTGTGTGAGCACTACCACAATGAAGATGAAGAAAAATTCCCTCACCCCCTAAAATTTGTCTTGGCTTCCTTCTTCACCCCCAGCCTTTAAGCAATGTCTGATCTGATTTTTGTGCCTATAGTTTTTACTTTTCTAGAATGGCATATGAGTGGAATCATATGTCTATAGTCTGAGAGTCCGGATTCTTTAATTTGTCATAATGGATTTGAGATTTTGGCCATAAGGTTGTTTGTGGAAAGTTTTTTTTTTTTTTTTCTGAGTAGTATTCTGTTATATGGATATACCACAGTTTATCTGCTCAGTAGTTGAAAGACATTTGGGTTATTTTCCAGTTTTTGGTGATTATGAATACAGCCACTATGAACTGAATGACATTTGTTTTTTAATCTTCCATAAGATGGATTTGCACATCCACCTTTTGCTGATTACTTGTAAGTTTTCAGATCTATTGCCCGACACAAGATAAATGCATGATATGATGGTGGGGGCATGAAGGTGTGTGACTAGTGGCATGAATTCTGTGGTAGAGAAAATCATTCAGCTGTTTCATTCCATGAAATCTGCAGTTTGTAAAACCAGGTTGACATTATGTATTACATTACATATTGTATTTAGACTTTGGGAACCTGAAAAAATATCATTAACTGCTAGAATTTCATAGTTTAAAATGTTCATCTCGTGGGTGATTGATGTTTTTCAAGTGGGCTTGGAATATTTTTCATTCCTGGGAAGGACAGATATTTTAACTTTCTGGGCTCACCTCCAAAACAAGTATGCGTAATAATGTATCTTTGTGGTCTATGTACCAAGGGTAGAGATTTGATGATAAGAAAGCAAAAAAAGTGAATGCGGGAGAGGGCTCTTCTGGGGAGAGGGCTCTAGGGTAAAGTAGCCACCACCAATAAATATTTCATTGTGTTGCTATGTGGCACTGGTTACACCAGGTCGGGTTACTGCACAATAAGTCAGGTTGATGCAGTTCCGTTAAACAAGGGAGTGAATTTCATCATCAGATTGTGGTTTTGTTTTGGCCACTGATCCAATGCCAAATGTGAAAAGCTGTTGCCAGTTGCCTACTGGAAAGAACCTTGCCTGTCTCTTCTTGCTTCTTGCATTTTCTGTGAAAGCAGAAACAGTTTGATAGTTTTTATTACTTTGTGTGTGTTCTCATGCATGCATGTGTGTGTGCATTTATCATGGTGTTGGAGACAAGTTATTTGCTGTATTTATTTTCTCAATTGTTCAACAGAAATGTATTAAGCATCTATCAGATCCCCACACTTTTGAAGCCTTAAGTCAGAATAATCAGAACTTAGCAAAAGAAAAAGGGTTGATATGTGGTTTTGTCACTACTCTAAGCGTTAAGAGTAGAGATGAAATTTTTAGCTCTGGGTATCAGTGAGGTCATTGCTACAGGTCAGCATCCCTCCCCTCTTATTCCTTAGAACAGTAATTTGTACTTTGAACTAAGTGAGGATGAAAAAGGTGTTCCAGAAACCTTTGTATTTAGTGTTCATACTGGAAGGTGTTAAACTGACCAACTCCAAGTAGGAATAAAAGGTCACTGTAGGCCATCTGAATAGGATAATAAACGGTAATAGTGTGGCAAAATAGTACATGGGAACATAGAAAACCGAATGGTTTTGCAAACTTGCCAGGCGTTTCATTGGCAGAACAGGCCTCTCTTTTCCCCCACGTAGAGCTGGCACAGGGCTCCTGAGATCATCATCAGGGAAGCATTTTTCCTTCTAGGACTACTGTTCCGATTAAGTGCATCAGTCACTTTCAGGCTCAAATGACATCAATAATCTGCCTCAGTGTTTGTAAACCTTAATGCTGCTCATGAATTTATAAGCATCCGCATTGGTTAATGACCATCCTGGGAACGAGAGGAAGTGCATCCTTGACTCTCTCCCTCTCCCACTCCTGGTATTACAGTAAATGGATGGAGCACCCAGGAAAACACTGAGGTTCTTTATCCTTATTATACTGATAGCTTGTTATGAAGTTATTAAGTTACAGTATTTTGGCTTCTTTCAAGATCAGATTTACTCATAATTGGAGCTGTTACAATGGCAATTTGTTAGACTGGAAATGCGTGGCTCTCCAGAACGTCACTGTTAACGAGAGTGAAGAGGGAGTTTGGCTGCACTGATCAAATGAATTTAGACTTCAGGAAAATGGAAGGGAAATCCTGGCATATCCCATGGAAGCTTCCAGCAGACAGACTGAGCCAGTGCACTGAGAATGTGGTCTGAAGACTGTCTTTTTCATTTGCTCTAGGACTTTTCCAGAGGAGACCAGGTCTGTGCAGAGCAGGCTAGGGAAAAAGGGACATTATGAGAAAGTACAGTAAAATTTAAGTTTGTAATGGTTGCTTCCACATCCCTCTGAAATACTGTTTGCCCATTCATTCTATCTGAACCACGAAACATACTTCTTTTTATATTTAAAATAGACACATCCCTTTAAAAATGATTTGGAAATGTTGTACGTTCTACTTTGAAGACTCACTGCATCCTAACAAAAATTACTGTGGTTCCTAGAAATTGAAAACTACATAACTTGGAGGGAAATCATGTACTGATCAAGCATCTAGAATATACTAAACCACCTTGCTGTTCTTCAGAAACATTTGGCTATTGAATGCTCTTGACAAAGTTTTGAGGAAAGCCTGCTTCTTGACAGGGGACTGAGAGAGAAGCTAAGAACAACCAGCACCCTTGCTGTGTTCAATACAGAGTACTATCTGCTACATTTGTTTTTCTTCTTTCTGACAAAGAAAGAAGACCTGACTATGTGTCAGGCCCTGTCATAAGGGCTTATACATACCAACTCTGTGTATCTCCGTCTTATTTTTTCTTCATTATTGTTCCCCCAAGGAGAAAAATTTAATTTCATTTAAATGAACTAAGTGAACTTGAATGTGAATTAAATTGTATCTATCCATAATGAGAGAAACTAAGTACCAAGGAATAAGTTTCCATCAGGCTTGGGTGAGCTTTAAGCCTCCTCAGTCATTCTGTTGTACAAGATTTTCTCACCCTCCCAAGGTGCCATCACCCCTGTTTGGAACACATTCACTAGCTCCTATCATTTGATACTCCTGACAACCCTAAGAGTTAGGTACCAGTAAGAGCCTCCCATTACAAAGATGAAAAACAAAGGTCCTGAGAGGTTCAGTACCTTTCTCAAGGTGTAGTTGGTACGTAGTGAAAGCTGCCTGGCCCTGCCCTCTTAACCACTACCCTACACCGCCTCTCATTCTTCAGTTATTGATACTGGCAGATGCCTATTGCAAACACATTTTATATTCAAAATTGTCATCTTTGATAGCAATATGGTGGAGTCTGTCCAAGTTGCCCTGTCTGTTACTTCCTGGTTAACCAACGTTTGGATTTTGGCTGGGACATACTTTGTAATTCTCAGCTCTAGCATGTACTCTGACTCAGCCCCATACTGTTATTCTGAATATTAACTAACATAATCCTCTTGATAACCTATGGAGAGAGTTAGCATTATTACCCTCATTTCACAGATAAATCAGGGCAGTACCAGGAAGGTAGAAACCTACCCCAGGCCATAGAACAAGAAAGCTACTGGATTAGGCAAGCAATTCTGATTGGTTATATTTCAAAGCTCACGCAAGTCCTTGGTCACTTCCCAGATAATCTCCCTTGGCAACCTCTGGGTGGATTTCAAACATCTCATCCCACATTAAAGATATATTAGTATCATTCAGAATTTTTTTGAAATAATTCTAGGTTCAAGGGCAAAATAGGGTGATGTAAACTTACTTTCTTTGAAACCTAGCAGATTTTTATAGAAAGAATTGTGCATAATTTAAAGATATAAACCACATAGAGATATTGGAATGCTGGCTAGAGAATACTTTTTCCTGAAAAAATGATGAATAAGGAAGATAGGTGGCTGGGGGTGTATATAGCTCAGTGGTAGAGTCATTGCCTAGGATGTGCAAGACCCTGGGTTCAATATGCAGCACTGCCAAAAAAAAAAAAAAAAGAACACAAAATAGCTTAGTTTACAAATAGGTTGTTTTTTCTTCTCTGCCTCTTGCTGAAGTTGTCTCCTTTCCTCTATTTTTACCTCTTTGTTCTTATTATTCTCCTATTCTCTATCTCAGCACTTTTCAGACTGGTGCTCAAAGGCTTAATTTACAAGTTATGAAAGACCAGTAATAGCTTAAAGTATAATTTTTCCCCTGAGTATTTGCAATTTGGCAGAAAACAAAACTTAGGAGATAAAATATCAAGGATGACATTTTAGGCCTGAGGTGGGGAAATTCATGGGAGGACCCTGTGAGTGTGTGTGTGTGTGTGTGTGTGTGTGTGTGTGTGTGTGGTGGGAGGGAGATTTAGCCTCTGCAGGCCTCTTGTTTAGGTTATAAGTAAAATTAGTCAATGATGGTGTCATGGATTTGCTATATGTGAAGGGAAAGTGAGAAAGTGAGGGATGAAGACCAGGCAGAGATCCACACAAAAGTTTTTTTTTTTTTTTTTTTTTTTTGGCAAAGCTGACAAATAAAGTCCATCCCTCTATAGAGAGGAGAGAGGCCCCAGATGTTCGGTTGCTCAGATTTTGTGGGATAGGGGTTTGGAGTTGTCCTTGTGGTTCTATGGGATAGGCTGGGGATGCTTGCGTCAGAACTAGGCGGGTGGGGAATAGCATGGGATTGGCTTAGGTCGATGGTACCATGGAGCTTTCCAGAGCAAAGGGGTCGTGTTCTTCTGGGATTGGCTTAGGGTTATGGTATCACTACCATGGGGTAGGTCACTAATGGGGGTGGGGGGAGTTTGGGTAAGAGGAAGTACATCTTACCTCATAAGATGGAGGTTCACATTTAAGAAGGCTGCTCGAATATTAAATCAGTACCCTATAATATGCCCACCTGTTTCAAGAGATGAGCTCTTGTGCCAAGAGAAGCCCACCTTCTTGTTATTGTGTCCTGTTGTTACACTGAATCTTGACTCCGGAACTGGCAGAAGGATGAGGGCCAACTAATCAGTAAGATGGCGTCTGCTCTTGGCTCCCAGGGTGACTGTGTGGGTGGTCTCGCGTGCCTTAGTTTCTCCATCTGTTTTAGTGGAAAGGATCTTAACATTCTTGGAGATCACAGAATGGAATGTGCTATATAAACAGTAGTCAGTGTTGTTACAATAAATAGCAAATTAGTGACTCTAGCTTAAAATTTCCTTCACTTGATGACTTGTCATGGTACCAAAGAATCAGATTGTCCCTAGGAAACAACTCTTTTCTGAGAAAAAACTGAATTTTAGGATTTTGGCTAGCATCTGCTGAGAAGCATAATCCCTCTCTGTGGAAGGCTGAAACAGTGGTGACGGTAGCGTCTGGCATTCTCCTAATTATAGTTGGCTAGTTGATATCTGCCTCAAGCGTTCTAACCAGTGTGTCTAGCTTTTTTGTTTTCTAATTCTAATTCTTATAATCTCATTTTTTTTTTAATTTAAAATATCCCATTGAAATTCACTGCAGTATTAGTATTAACATTGCCTGTTAGGCAAGAAGAGAAAATGAGAATGTCTCAGTTTTATTAGTGTGGCTTCCTAGTGGGAATAATCAGACAGGTATAGAGAGCAACTGCTTTCCAGTGTTTGTATGGCATGACTGTTTTCTTTTAGGCAATTCGGTATTGAGCTATTCTGTTCTCATTTAATGTTGTATTCAGGAGTGGGCAAATGGATCTTCCTCTCGTCTAAGAGTGATAGTAAAGAACAGTGACTTTGAACTCTGAATCTCAGATCTCAGATATGTCCTGTGCTATGTGCAGTTTATTTACCAGGAACAATAATATCTACCTTGTTTATCTAACTGAGCTGCTGTCAAGCTCAAATGAGATTAAAACTGCTTTGTAAACATGAAGGATAACACAGACAGTAACACATTAGCAGTAGTAAGATTTAAGGTCTCAACTGGGGCACACTGACTTAATTTCAAAAGCGATGCCTGGGCCAGAGGGAGAACAACCTCTTGAAACAGGCCTGGAAGAAACTTTGACCCAAAGCAGGCTGTGCAGTGCCCGGGGTCTGACCTCTCAAAGCTCCTGTCCTAGTTGGAATAGAGTTCAGGAGTGCAAAATGAAGCAAGATCATTGGCATATTTTACTCTGTGTACTTGACAGCAGTTTACCTAGCCTGACTATAAACAACAGGCAGAAAAAAAAATGCAATTTTCTGAGTACCCATGAGTATCCACTGACTGTGCATCTTGGAGACAGCTTGGTTCAAAGGAAGGACATGAGCTTTAGAGGCCTAATCCTGTGTTTAGTACTTAGGCATCTGTGTAGGTAAGATTTATGAGATTGAGATGTCCTGTGCCTCAGTTTCTTCTAAATCTTGCAGCATTTTTTGAGATGATGTAAAATAATGCATATGGATTTTTTTTCCACAGAAGACCCTTGATCTGGAGTCAGAAGAGCTAATAATTCTATCTCTCTAGTCTTATTCATAGTAAACATTTGAGCAAATGATTTCAGCTTGGTGATCTAATATTTCTTTCTGTATAAAGTGAACATGATAATAATAGAACTTAGAGTGAAGGTTATTGAGGTTAATTTATGCAAAAGACACATTGCAAACTTGAGGGCAGTATACAGCCATTCATTCAACTCTGTACGCCTGCTTTCCATTATTTTTGTGTATGTGTGGTATTGGGGATTGAATTCAGAGTCTCACAAATGCTCTATCACTGAGCTACACCCTTAGCCTCTCTGCTTTGTATTTAACAGGGAGTTGGTAATGTAAAGGGCACATAGATGTAGAAGCCGACAGTTAAGGGGAGCTATGGTTAGACGTGAAGGAAGTATGCCCATGACATGGAAGGAACATTGAGGAGAGACTATAATTGGTGGACAATCCAGAAAATCTTTCCAGAAGAGGGAAGACCTTTGAGCTGACCCTTAAGGAATAGAGGTTTCCCAGTAGACTAGAAAGTTGAAATGGCCTAAGGACATTCAAAGGAAGAATATAATGAAGCTTTGGAAATGTGACAGAGAATCACACTAGGCCAGATTTCATTTTGGAACTTAGATGAGATGGGTCAAGTGGGGTGTGGAGGGACAGGCTGATGAGTTAGATGCTCTAGAAAGCATGTCATAAGGTGCCATTTATTCCATGATCACAAATTTGGATTTCATCTTGGATGTGTTGAGGTGTCATATATATGAGACTATAGAATATTGTGATCATATTAAAAAGAAGATGTATTGAGCCACTGTGAACTGCACATGCACTGTAAGGTGTCCTTCATGGATTGAATGATTTGCACTAACCTAGTTAACTTCTCTCCCAGTACCCCATGCTTTGCAGTTGTATACCTCTAAGTATGGCTGGATGTAGGGCTGACCCTGTAGCTATGACCTAAAGAGATATTTGCCATGTAAAACTTAAGAATCCTTATGGGAATCAACTCCATTGGTCTCATGTGTAGCAATAAACATTCAACTTAAGAGACCATATACTGGGTGCTCACCCTGTGCTGGGCACAGCTCTGTGCTGAGTGCAAGGGAGAAGTAAGGATGAGTAAAGAATGGTTAGGGATACATAGTCATAAAAACAGCTGCCTGTTGAGTGCTCCTTGTGTCTTGGTGGTGGTTCTAGGTGCTTTACTTGTATTGATTCATTTAAATGTTGCAAAGTCCTCTGGAGTAGGTATTATGATCCCTATGCCATGCAGATTGGAAAATGCAGTTTTCGTTTTTAGGCAGACCTGGGATTCAGACTGGTGGCCCAACACAAACCCTTGGGCTGTGATGGAAATGTGTAGACAGTTTGCTGTGTGACTTGGAGAGTAAGACGAATGAGCCAATAACATTTTCAGTTTTAAAATAAAACAGAAGCATTTCTTCCTTTGCCTACATTTCTTAAATCACAGGTCAGAAGAATCAGTCAGAGCCATCGTCACATTCTAATAAGCTGGAGACTTGAAGGGAAATGAAAGCCTGTGAAGGAATAGGATTAGTTGGCAACACCCAGAGGTCAGGGCAGCTCAATAGTGTGGACTTCTGAAGGAGTGAGAAAGCCAAAGCTCTGTGGGCAGTTAATCCCTGAAAGGAAATGGGGGGAGGGAGCAAGGCCATTGAGAGAAACTAGCAGAGAGAAAACTAATTTTAATATTCAGGGAAACAGAGACTAAGATCAGGAGCAAAAAGACATAAATAAGGAAAAACAAGGGGAAAGCAGAAGGGAATTTAAAATGGCCAACGATTGGAAATTAAATATTGTTGTTGCTAGACAAGTCAGTTTACACTTTTTATATATCGCAGGGTTATTTTTATTTATTATTCCTTAAAACTGCATTTATGGAAGCTTAGAAGGTCCTCCATGAGCAACAGCCATCCTTGGGGCTCCTGCCATCCTCTGCTCATTAACATTCAGAGCTGCTTCCTGTGTGCCTGCCAGGAGCTCAGTTGCCTGAGAGGTTCTACCATAAATTATAATCTTCCAGAATTTTGAGAATGAAAAGGAGTACAGATGACACTGGTTCAACAGGCCTTGAACTATATTCATGCCGAGTCCAAAGGGGACATCTGGTCACCCTGATCAGTGATGAATGAGGCTCTTTCCAGGAACCAGGTTGTTGATTGTCTTATAAAGGAAACTGGAATAAATATGCAATCAGTTAAAACGAGAAGTGGAAAATGGTGAAATGCCAAAAGACTGGCATCAGACAACGTCTGCCTAAAAGTAAGAAGAGCTTCTTGCTAATCAAACAACAGAGCTACATGGCTTAGAAGGCCCTTGACTCCACCAGTTGCTTTGGCTGCTGAACTGAACTGAGACCTTGTGGCTGGGCTGAGCCTGAAATCCAGGCCTCTCAACCTTACCCAGTGCCTCTTATATACCTTATCCTTGTCCTCCTATGTGGAAATGATTCAAGAGTCCACTGACTGGCAACAAAGTGACTCAAGGTCCAGCGAAAATCCAAGAAAATAAGGCCTTTCAATCAATTGAGGTCACTAGCATTGTCTTTACAGCTAACTGATCAAGTAATCAATATTTTCATCTCATTCTAAATTCGTTGTCTCTTTTAATCGTTCAAATCAGACTATCCAGTATTGGAGCTTCTAACCACAATATGGCCATTGTGCTTATGACATGTAGCTAGCATATCTGAAGAAATGTATTTTTAATTTTACTTAATTAATTTTATTAATTTAATTTTTTTTTGTACTGAGGATTGAATCCAGGGGTGCTTTACCACCAAGCTTTATCCTCAGCCCTTTTTAGTTTTCATTTGGGACAGGGTCTCATGAAGTTGCTGAAGGTCAGAGTTGCTGAGGCTGGCCTTGAACTTGGGATACTCCTGCTGAGCCTCATGAGTTGCTGGGGATTATAGGTGTGTGCTGCTACAGAAAGCAATTTTAAATTTTAAACCTGACACAACAGAGTTATTAGAAAATCTTTAAGAACACTAGATGCCACTTGGATACATGAATCTCCTATTTGAACTGTTAGTTTTATAAAATCTAACTGCAAGCCGGGTGCAGTAGTGCACACCTATAATCCCAGCAGTTCTGGAGGATGAGGCAGGAGGATCGTGAGTTCAAAGCCAGCCTCAGCAAAAGCGAGGTGCCAAGCAACTCAGTGAGACCCCTTGATATGATAATATTTTTGATATACTGGGTTAAATGAAGTATATTACTGTAAATCATCTCACCTGGGTTTATTTTTCTTCTTGAATGTGGTCACTAGCAAAGTTAAAATGACACATGTGGCTCTCGTTCTCCTTTTGCTGGACAGTGTTAATTCACATATTGATTATCTGCAGTGTCTCTAGTGCTGTGCTCCCTGTGGGCAGTAGCTGTGGAGTTTGCAATGTTACTGCCTGTGTGTGGGGTCTGGCAGGATGGACTTTTTGTGATGGGATGGCAAATAAACAGCATGAATTCAGGTTGTGATAAGGTAGGAAGAGGTTATGCGGGGTGATACCTGAGTAATTGGGGTCAAGAGGCCATGGGTACAGAGGGTGTCAAAGAAAATCTCCCTGAATAAAGTTTAAACTGACACCCAAAGGATGAGGGGGGTGCTGGGAAGCATCGTAGAAGTTTTCTGTAAAGAGAAGAACTTTGTTTGACGAAGGTCCTGAAGAATGGGTTTGTTTTGCTTCCTTTAACTCCAGTTCAGAAAGACATCTTCAGCTACTGGGTCAAAAGTAGGATGTGGAGAAAGCTCTTGGCATGAGATCAGGCCTGGCAACTCAGAAGTGCAGATCAGCTGGGCCAGGGGCCAGGCAGTCAGTGAGCACATGGGGCGAGAGTCTGTTGGCAGATTCTTCATCCTGGAGCCAGCTGGATGTTGAGGGCTGAAAATGTGACAGGTGACTCTTCTTTAAGAATCAGAACACTTTCATTTTGACAACTGGTTATGCACAACAGAAAGTATAGTAGGTTTTTAATTGTGCTTCGGGTGGGCCTACCTCCACTGTGCTGCCAACCTTGAAAAGTGTCCCAATATACCCGGGAAGATGCTATTCATCTACTCCTGCAGGTCTCAGCAGAGACTTATAAGGGGACCGAGAACCAGCATTTGTGGTGAGCACACGTGATTTGGTTCATCTGTAGTGAGTGGCCACGTCAGGGGGTGTAGGGAACTGGTAAGATACTACACCTGACTGGCTAATGTAAATTGAAATGAGACCAACAAAAATGGTGAGTGGCAGCAGAGTCCTGCATGGGCCTCTCCACTTATCCAGAGCTGGTCCTGTCTTGCTTCGTAAGAGATGTGTGTGTAATGATTAATCCCAGGGGTTCTGGTGGCGGGCCCTGTCTGAATTCTTGTTTTGTTAATAACTAGCAGTGGGAACATGGGCAAAGAATGCAACCTTTCTGAATCCAGTTTCCTCTTCTGTAATGATGTCATTTGCATAAGGATTCTCATGAGGATAAAATCGCCCCATAAATTTTAGCTATTATTATTATTGACATGGTGTTCATTCCTCTTTTTCTTCTTTGTTTTTTATTAATTATTTTATTTATATATGACAGTGGAATGTATTACAATTCATATTACACATATAGAGCACAAATTTTTCATATCTCTAGCTATATACAAAGTATATTCACACCAATTCGTGTCTTCATACATGTACTTTGGATAATGATGTCCATCACATTCCACCATCATTTCTAACCCTCTCTCCTTCTTTTTAATTACTGTATAAAAGCAAAGTTAGATATGATCACATTGGCCCATGGCTCACAGGTTAGCATTTAGGAGTCTTTATCTGACACAATCGAGTGAGATGGCTCCACTACAACACCACTCAGGGGAAAAAAATAACATAATCTTGGCTCTTTGGGGCAGCAGACTTTGGCAGACTCATGGAAATCACAACTTTCCTCTAAAATTATTCTCACATTTCCAATTCTAACAATTTACAGTGAAAAGTCTAAGAAGATTTATGTTTAGTTCTTCTTCTTCCAAGTTGCTTATTTTAAAGAAAGGTGTCTTCACCTGAATCATTTTGTTGACAGCGTCTGCCACATAGAACATCTTAACATTTAGTTTCTTGGTGGTTCTTAGTCAACTAACTTAAAGATTTGTAGACATTGTGCCAGGTGAGGACTGGGGGTGGTTAGTAAGAGCATTTGTTTGAGTTCATTTTTACTTTTGGTTAAAGAACCAGTCGATTATTGTGTATGTTATAGTGAGAAAAGCACGTATTTCATCAAGAATGAGTCTACAGCCCATCTCTGCACATTCTTATGAGTAGCCTTGGACATTTTGGTTATTAGCTTTTGTAAATTTCAGTTTCTTTTTCTGGAAAATGCCAATAACATCCAACCTTTTGAGAGGATTAGAGACTATTGAGGTAGAATGTCTGGGACTGTTGTGATTCTTTGTGTAAATCCAGTGACATTGGTTACAACATCTCAAGAGAGCATGTTTAATTGCACTCATGGATTTAGGATGGCACTGGCCAGGATACCAGGAAAATAAAAATTCAGGTCAGATCATAACTGGGTTAAAGTCGATTAACCAGAACACACACAAGTCAGGGTTCTAATTATTCCTATGTTACAGTGTTTTTGTTTTTCCTGATTTCTTTTTCCTACTCAAGACAGTGAATATCTAAATCATTTGGTGAATGTGTTTGAGAACTCCTGAGTGTTCTCAGAACCCTCTTCCTGACATTATCTCATTTTCCTCAAATATTTTAAACACATCTTGAGATAAAAGCAATGATTTAAAACTTAGGTTTAGAACACCTTTGAAAAACACATGCCAACATTGCGGTGATTTATTGGATGGCGATCACAACCCCACCAAAGGCTGCCTGTCCTCACAAATCTCGGAATCTCTGCTCTGCACCTGGGATATTTGTCCAGGATATGTGGTGGTTACTAGGTGTGTACGTGTTTATGTGTGGCCGAAGGAATAAATCCTACAAATGCCAATCCATGACTAATAGCAGTGGAATGTCAGTTTGATGAGGGCCATTATTAATTTATGGTTCATTTCCATTTCACATATTAATTAAGTGCTCATTGCACATCTACCATATAAGTATAATAACTATTTCCTTGTGGGCCTATATGACAAATTAACAGTTCATTGTCACATTTAGAAAGCCAAATGTCTGTTTTAAATAGCCATTTTTTTTTCCTCTCTTGCCCAGGCATGTGGGGGTTATTAATCTATATTGTTTCAATTGCTTATAAAAGCAAAACATCCAGAAAGTGTTAGGCTAAAATGGTGGGGGAACAGTGGTCAAAGGCAGGCCTGAGAAGGATAGACCTTTCTTATCACAAGCACATTGTAAGCCTGCTTGGATTCAAGTTTCTCATTTGTAAGATGAAATAGTTGATCTAGAGAATTTTTAAGATTTCTTTCTCCAAAGCAAAGAATCTATGGCAGAAAAGAGCCTGCCAATAGAGGTAGACCACAGGCCATTGTTAGTTGTTGATAACAGGAAGCCATGGTTGTCCAGAGAAACAGGACCAATGGGAGATAGATATCTCCTATTGGCACCGTGTGTGTGTGTGTGTGTGTGTGTGTGTGTGTGTGTGTGAACAGAGGAAGCTGGGAGAAAGACAGAGAAATTGCAAGGAATTGGCTCACTCTGTTGTGGAAGCCAGGAAGTCCTATGATCTGCCTTCTACAGGTTGGAGACTCAGGAAAGTTGATGGTGTAATTCCATTCCAAGAGCACAGGTCTCAGAACCAGGGAAGCCACTGGAATAAGTTCCAGTGTGAGGGTAGAAGCCCAACATTCCAGCTCAGACAGGCAGGGAAAGGAGGAAATCTTCCTTCTGCTTTTTGCCTTTTTCAGGTCATCAATAAATTGAATGGTACCAACTCACATTGGAAAGGAAAATCCTGTTTCCTGAGCCCATGAGTTTGGATGCTAATCTTACCCAGAAACACCCTTGCAGTTAAACCCAGAGGTCATGTTTAATCTAGACACTGTGTAGTCTAGTCAAGTTGACACATAAAATTGACTATCATGCATGCTTATTAGTGACTTTTTTTTAAAGTAAGGTTATTTCCTCTTAGGTTTATGGAGTGAAGACTAATGAATAAAGAAAGCCAGTTGTTTGTTTTTTTAGTTGCCAATTCCAGAATAAAAGAGAATGCATAACTTGCCTATGAACACGTATGAAAATACCACCAGTTGAAAGCACACATCATGTACAACCACAAGAATAGCATCCCAATTAGAGTAAGTTATACTCCATATATGTAAAAGATATTGAAATACACTCTACTGTCATGTATATATAAAAAGAACAAATGAGAGAGAAGAGAGAGAGAGAGAGAGAGAGAGAGAGAGAGAGAAAATGCTTGGAAAGAATGATATCCCAAACTCTGTAGCTGCTACTTGAGGACCACCGGTCACTAGCAGTTATGTAGTCTGGAATCAGAAGTGGACTCCAGCATATGAGCTATTGAGGACACATTAGAGACAGGTGGAAGAAATTGAAGGAAAGATACCATAAGATGTACAAATATAGAATTAAGGATCCTGCCATCAGGGTGTTTACATTGCGCTGCTGCTGTGTTGGCCTCTCTTGGCCTTAAGCCCTTGTGTCTCCCTGTAGGTACGTCAGAGAAAGGAGCCATCTCTCCAGAAGCCCTTCCAAAAGGCAATCTTCATAGATTGTATCAGAGATTTCTTACAGTGGCAATTGGGAGACAAAAATTCTCACGAATTAATTATATTCTGAAGAGTGTGCTGTAGCTCAAAAGTGCAAAATGACTTCATATTTGTCACCTACAGTGTTTCCCAATAATGATTTTTAAAGACTTACTTACAAATGGATTATTTATTGGATGCATTGCCTAGGAGAGGTTAGCTCACCATTCTAACCTCATGGGAATGTGCTCTTGAAAAATATCTTTCTTCTTACTATAGAAGTGAACATACTTTTAGTGGTTTTACAGATTTTAGTAAATTTAATTAATTGCAGGTGAGCTTACCCTTGTTTTAACTCCAAGTGTGTCCCTTGCCCTGTCAATCAACATATCAATGGTACCTGACTTACAATGGTTCCTCTTATAAGGTTTTTGAATTTACAATGGTGCAATAGTGATACACATTCAGTAGGAACCATACTTATAATTTTTAATTTTGATCTCTTCCGGATCTAGCAATATGCAGTATTGCTCTTTCTCCGTGCTGGGCATCAGTGAGCCACAGCTCCCAGTCACCTGCATAATCACCAGGGAAAGCAACGGATACCCCATACTGTGATGTTGAGCTAGAATCTTCAGGAGGTTGTGCGGATATTAGCCTTTTCTCTGCTGTGACTAAAGGATCAGAACAACTGTTAAGGGGAGAAAAGTTTATTTAAGGCTCACAGTTTCAGAGGTCTTAGTCCATGGAAGGCTGGCTCCATTCCTTGGGGCTTGAGGTGAGACTGAACATCATGGTGGAGTGTGTGACAGAGGGAAGCAGCTTACATGAGATCAGAAACAGAAAGAGAAACTCCACTTTCCAGATACAAATATAAACCCAAGCCATGCCCCTATCTCCCCCCCCCCCCCCCCCCCCCCCCCCCCCCGCCAGCCACACCCTACCACTTCACTTAATCCCATTAGGGATTAACTCTCTAATTAGGCTAAGGTTATAACCCAATCATTTCTCCTCTAAACTTTCTTGCATTGTCTTACATGTGAGCTCTCCGGTGACACCTCACATCCAGACCAAAACAGTGCATATTAAATGCATTTTCTTTTATGATATTTCTATTTAAGATAGATTTATTGGGAGGTAATCCCATTGTAAATCAAGGAACATCCAAATGTGACAATTTTGTGGCAAGAATGGTGGTGACACTGGAAAAGAGCTATTTTCTACCAAACACCTATTATGTGCCCTGCACTTTTGCTCACAATGAAATAAGGAAACAAGTAATCAGGTAAGTCCAGTCACTTTGGCAGGGTCACATAGTATGTGTTGCTTCCTAGAATTAAATCTAAAACCATCTAGTTCTGTGCAACCGATTTCTACCACAACGTGTATTATGAAAACCATTCATCACTGCAAGTTAAATCTTCAACACAAAGGAACATTAGTTCTGCCTCTGCATGGCTTTTGATCCTTTTAGCTTGGGTCACATGTAGCCTTAGTAAATAAAGTCTCCAAGGGTAAAGAGCTAATCCATTTTCTTCTGCTTCTTACTGCAAATATAGGGTGACTTTTTTTTTTTTCCCTTTGAGAGCCTGCATCAACAGCTGTTGATGCACTTTGGATGTATAGCTTTCCTGAACAGTCCTTTAGATAAGGGTTGGATTCTAATTTTCTGTATTAACCAACTTTGGACAATACATTGCACTGATAAGAGCATGCTGAAACTTTTAAAAGGTTGCCTCATAAAACATTATAGAGCAAGAAAGAATGAAGGGCAGTCCTCTGTTGCTAAGATATGCCCTTTAATATATTATTGTAACTCCCTTACTGAGCCATTAGCACCTCCAGGGAAGGACCAGCCTTTTAGTTAATGCCAACAATTAACTAAATTGTTTTCCTTGACCCAAGAAGTCAGAGGTATGTCGGTAGATTCACTGTCACAACACCAGTGACTAGCAGTGTCTGGCACCTAATAGGTGCTAAATAAATGTGTATTGAATTAAATTGATTTGAAAGCTTAGTAAGAAACAACTGTATCAAACAAGTGTTGTGAAAGACCAGTCCCAGGAGCTAGGCCAGCTGATGCAAGGCTTTGAATGCCAGTCTTGGATTTCAGAGGGTCCTGTTCTATTCTTCTATTCAGGTAAATTGATTGACTCAGCAAATACATATTGGACATCTGTTGTCAGCTAGACAATTTACCAAATGCCAAGGACCCAGACACCTCTTCCTTCTAGGGGCATATGCTTCATGAAGACGCCTGACAAGTCAATGGTTAAAATGCTTTTAATAATGATTGTAGCAGAGAAAAGCTGAGGGTGGTCTGAAAGCACCTTAGAAGGACACTAAGCGTGTGCTAGGATCAAAGAATTTATATATGGGGGCCCTCTGGCAGAAGCTTGGAAGATGAAATAAATGAGGTTCAAATTTTACAGAAGTCAGAGGATTATTAGGGGCTTCATTTGCCAAGATACCAAAAAAGAAAAAAAATGAAGGTCTAAGTTAGGGTGATGGCTGTGGAAATGTTTAAAAGGGTCAGATCTGATCCATCTCACAGACTACCAGTACTTATTTACTTTATTGTAGACATCAGTATGTGGGTAGCCTACTTGTTTTTCTAATTATGACTCTAAACTCCAGGGTGTTTGTGTTCACTGGATTTGCTCTGCAGAAAATCTGGAAATCCGGTTCAGTGGGGGAGCATCACGGCCTGCCCTCAGGAGTTCTGCATCCTAGGGACACTGCTGGTTACTCCATAAGAAAAAAAATAGTTGAGAAGTTTATTTTCCAAAAACAAACAATGAGCCGGGTGTGATGGCACACGCCTGTAATCCCAGTGGTGCGGGAGTCTGAGGCAGGAGGATTCTGAGTTCAAAGCCAGCCTCAGCAATGTAGTGAGGCCCTGAGCAACTCAGTGAGACCCTGTCTCTAAGTAAAATATTAAAAAAGGCTAGTAAGGTGGCTCAGTGGTTAAGTGCCCCTGGGTTCAATCTCCAGAATCAAAAGAAAAAGGAAAAAGAAAAAAAGAAAAACATAATATAACCATAATTTTTATTTTTCGTGATCTGGAGGCCCATTCTCAGAGGCTAATTCAAATTGTCCTTGTGCTAGACAAAAAGCAGGCCTAAAAACAGAATTTTTCTAACCACATTGGATCTCAGAAGCTTTGAGGCTGTCTTCTCTTGTTTGAAGCAGGACATTTCCTTTAAGAGATAGCCTACCTAGGAGGGTGGAAAGAAGGGGGTTCAGAAGAGGCTTGCTGCTTGACCCCAGTCCTCTGCCTTAAAGGACCCCTTTCTGGGGTCAAATCACTAACCTGGCTCCTACCTAGGAAAATTGAAAGCCAAGAAGGACCAGGCTGGATAGCATAGACCTCCTGAATTTCAGTATCTTTATAAAATTTCTACCTTCATTGTCACACTTTGGTCAATTGAGTCTGAACTCAGACCTGCAGCTCTAGGCCTAGTAAAAGAAGTAAACTTCTTCATGGGCATACATTGGCACACCAACTCATCATGTGGTAGCAAACTAGATATTGCTGTGCCCGGAACTGTGCTAGGGATTGGTGTGAACCCGCTCATTCAGTCTTCAGATTCTGTTATCTTGCCCATTTTACAGACAGAGGTTTAGCAACAGGCACAAGGTCACCCTGCTGTGGATGAACAAGAATTCTCAACAACAGGTTCCTTGGACTCTAGAATCCAACCCTTATTCAGCAACCATCAGGTCTGTCTTTGCCTCATCTTGTCAATTCAGTCTAGTTCAGAGCAGCTGGGAAACCAAAGGTTTTAGTTACTAGTTTTTTGTTTTATTTTGGTTTTTAATTTGGAAAATTTTCAGGCCTTGAACTTTAAGAGTGCTCTTAAATTACAACTCAGAAGGTGCCCTTGAGGGAAAAAGGATTTCTGTCATCGCTGTGTCTAACAATTCTTTTGCCTGTTTCAAGTTTTTATTCTCCACTCATCAGATAATTCTTCTGTCATTTGCAGACTAAATGAGTCTTATGAGCCATTTAAAAATGCTTCCAGTTGAGCAACTGAGGATCCCCCAAAGTTGCAAGCATGGATATAAAAGCCCCACTGTATGTCCTTTTGTGCCCCCTTTTCTTCTTTCTTCTCCGTAGAGTTTCCATTGGAGTGTTTGATCAGCTCTAACTAATCCCCAGGCACAGAAACATTACAATGACTAAAGGGAGAGAAAGAAGATGTTCCCCTCACCCATGCTATTAGTGGAAAGATATTTCAGAAAGGAGCCAGTCTGGGCTGTAGAAAAATAACCTGGGCATGGATTGACTTTTTCAGACTTCTTGTTTCAGATTCCTTCCCTTGTGTGATCTGATCAAGCTCCTTAATTCCGCTGTGCCTCAGTTTCCCCACTGGTAACAGGATGATTCTTTTGTCTGAGAGTTTGATGGTGTTAAGGAAGGAATAGGTAGAAGTATTTTAATTTTCTCCCTTTTCCAGAGTCTGGAGAAATCTTGTACTTTTTTGTGTGTCTTTGTTTTTTTTTTTTTTTTAAACTCTTTCCCTTACATGTATAGGGGCTGAAAAATGACTGGATTACCAATTATTCTTTTACTGAAAGAGTAGTTAATGACACCACAAATTCTCTAAATCTTTATGGGTTGCCTGCTCTGGGCAAGCCACATCATGGCTGCCATTGCCAGGAGGTGGGGGGCAGGGGGAACTGGTGAAACTCACAGAAGCGACCCTGACTTCCTGGATGGTCACGAGATCTGGGCATAATCCTCAGATGCCCCCTATCCTGTAGTCTAAGTTTTCATCCTCTGATTTCCTTCAGTCTCATTCTGAACTACTAAATATAATACCCAAGAAAGTGTCTGTGGAGCGTGCCCAGCAGGTGCTAGAATTTCCATGGTCCTTTCTCCGGTCGCCAAGGCTGAGTGGGGTTGCTGGGAACTATGGTCAAGGCCAACTCTCAGTCTAGTGCTGAGGCTCAGAATGTGCCAGGGTGGAACACTCTGGGCATGGGCTGGGGATGGGGAGAATTGGTGACACCCCCGCTTCCCCAGGGGTAGAGTAAACACACCGCATTTTTATGAACATTAACACAACAGACTCCAGGGTAAGCCATCCAAAACACACAGCATGAAGGAAAGAGGCTTGATGGTGGAAATGTTGCAGCTTCTGGGTCTTCAGACTGAGAAAGTGTCAGGTTCGATGACAGTGATGAAAATGTGTTTTCTCTCTCTTTCCTGGAGCCGCAGCCCCCGGGGCTCCTGTAATTGACTGTGGTGGGTATGGATTACACATTCAGGAAGCGGCAGGCCCAGTGAAGTGACTTGGCACTTTGCAACACACATGGAGACCTCCAGGAAGCTGGGAGCTGGGGCACTGCTGGCCCTCCCGCGGGGCTGGCGGGAGCCGGAGCAGGCGCACTCATCCATCAAGCCCGGGTGTGCAGTTTCATGCTCTCTGCCCTGCAAGTTTTGTCAAGCACCACCTCAACTGTGGTTTCTGAGGTGAAGGAGTAGCACTCCAATTGAGAAAACATTGGGTTTGCCTCAGGCAACTGGATTTAGGGGAAAAATATGCCAACCCCTTTCCCGTTTGCCCAAGATTTTGGACAGTACTTTTCCCTGAAACTGAAAGGCATGCTTCTCCCCCACCCTTGACCAAAGTAGCTGTTTGCTAAATATTTCAAAGAGTGATGATAGTGTTTAAGAGCTGCCGCAATCCCAGTATTTTTGGTTACAAAACAGCCCTGCTCTCCCTGCCAATAGAAGGTTAGAGTTCACGAAGAAAAGTACAGGGGACACTGGCATCAGACACCTTCCCCAAGGCTGGCCTGTCTCTTTCTCTCTGCTAATTGGGGCCCCATCAGTTCTCCTTTCCATCTGTTCCTTTTCAGTGACTTAAGACTACTTGTTTGTTTATGGATTTTGAGCACATTTTAAGGTTTAAAAATGAGGATTGGCTTCATGGGAACCTGGAGCACTTGTGCTGGTTTTATGCATCCCCCTAAAAGTTGCATATTTATCTTATTGCAGCAGGAAAAAAAAATTGGCTTTAATGCAGCCCCATTGGATTCATTGAGCAAGAGCTTGCCAATATAACAATGGGTAGTTTCTTGATTTCCAAGATTTTCAATCCTGACAACGACAAGATTTAAAGATACTAGAAAGATTTAAAAAACTGAAGCTACCAAGTGTATTTAGAATGTCTCTCATGAAAAGAAATAGTGGACAAAATTAAAAAGTGAAGTTATGCTGTTCTGAATGGACATGCTCAAACCATCCCTCTTCAATTTTTCTACTGAGATCAAAATTATAGCAGTAAGTTCCATAGAATTTAGAAACAAAAGCTATTGCCAGTTGTGTTTAAATAGCTAGGAAAATAAGACAATATGTGCAGTGGAGCTGAATTATTCACAGGTGAAGAGTGTTTCTCTCATGAATGTAACTCTCATGATCATCGTTTCTGTCTACGGAATTAGGAGGTATGTTGTTGCGAAATGCTGACATACTTTTCGATATTTAACAGATCACCCTGTTCTCTGCTTGGAGAAATAATGAGAATAACTGCTCTTTCCTGTGCCAACATTTTGCCTCTTTTTATATTAATCTCAGCTGAATGGAACAGTTTCTCCACTCTGTACCAAATAATGCTCCTCTTTGTATTCTCTTGATATACAACTTGAGGGCATCCAATTTTTACAAATACAGATCTGGGAATATCTTGAATGATTTATGCACAGAGTTGCAGGATTGGTCAAAGAGGACGAAAAAAACCAATGCTTTGTGTTAGGGTAAAATTGTTGTTCTTGCATCTTTCTACAACTTCTAACATGGTAAGGGCAGAATAAGATGTAACTTATATTTACTTCAAGTGTTGAATGGATTTTATTAGTTACTTTACCTTACCTTTCAAATTGCTTAGAGGATGATTATTTCAAAAGACATAAATGCATGTAGAATGAAGTCATGCCACTGTGTCTAATGCAGTGATAATCTTCATTCCAGAGTGGAGCTGAAGGAGTTATGTGCTGCCTCCACTCAGTCCCTGCGTTAAGAGATTGCATTTAATCAAACCTGTGAACTTAACCCCAGGTGGCACTCAGACAGTAGAATTAGTTTTAGGTACTTTAGAATTCCATTTCCTTTAAATACTGTGCAATCAAAATTGTTTTCAAATTTGTTCTCATTTCTTAAATTAATTGTCCTGAGGTTTAAAATTTTAAAAACCCTGAAATGCAAGATAGGAAATGGAAGAATCTCTGGATATAATCTTGCCATTCCACAAGTATTTAATGAGTTTACATCACTAGCTTTTTCTGTTAATACCCCAGACTTGCTTCAGGTTCTGGCATGCGCTCACATCTCTTCCTTCTTTCATTCCTCCTCTTTTCTCTCCTCCTCCTCTTCCTCCTTCTCCTTCTTCCCCCACCTCCTGCTTCTCCTCCTCGAACCCCCCCCACCCTTAACCCACTGGAAAGCATCTTGTCATGAGTAGGAATAAAGGGGGTATTTTTTTCCCCAAAGGAAAAATTAAACTGTCCCAAAAGACAAACATACTTGAGACAAACATAAAATAAGTGACCTTCCTTCAGTAGATTTTGAGAAAGTTTAGGAAGTGACAAGATCCATAAGAAAATTAACTGGAATTCTTTTGAAATTATCTTTCCTAGAAAGATTAAAAAAAAAAATCTTCCTTTCAAATTGGGAGAAAACTGCTTATGGGTATTGTTACTAGTGGCCAGCAGAGACAAAGTCTGAAATGTTTTAAAATATTTAATATTTTATTAAAAATTTATATTGTTATATTATAATATTAATATATTTTATTAAATATTAATATTTAATGTTACAATATTAAAATTCAAGGCTTAAAATATTTAATATTCAAGTGTTAATGAAATATGTCCAAATTTTTTCTTCTCAGTCTGACACCTCTTTCCGTTTAGCTTTAAAAGTTGATTTCCCGTCATTTCCTTGCTCTTTTGTAATTGATTTTAAATTAATATTTCTTCTGCTATGTACTTTGATTGTAGACAGCCGTTGACTACTCCATTGCTGGCCATGTCTTCCCTTAGTCTTGAGGGAAGCATCACGAGATTGACATTATTCAGCCCTTTGCCCCTTTACTTTATGACATGACTGTCAGTGTCTACAGGAATATTCCTCCTTCTTGGCCCATATCAACCCCCACTTTACTTTTATCTGTTTTTATTCATTTTAATTGTAGACACTATTTTTCATTGCTTCTGAAATTTAGGCTGGTAAGATTGAGGAAATGACCGTATCTCACAAACAAAAATCTGCCTAGGAGTAAGTTTCAAGCAGGGGTCGAACATGGTAGGGGGTTGATGATATATTAAAAACATGGAATCATAGGTAGAAAGAACATATCTTTTATTAATAATTTTACATGTTGTTCATTGCTAGTAATATAAACATTCTTGTGCTACTCTCTGTTATGGAAATACAAAATATTCTATTACAATTTAACACTGAGCCTAGACTTCTGACTCCTATTTTACGTACCCCTTCCTAATTAAAATGTCCTGTTATGATTATTTTAAAAACTAAACAGACATGGACACCAAGCAAGTGGATTAATATAATATAAAAACATACATTCATCTATACCTACTTATTGAGGGCCTATTGCCAACCATTGCTTCTGGTACTATGGATACTAAAACCTGGTTTCTTTCCCATAAAGGAAGTAGAGAAGTAATCAAATAAAATACAGAGCACTAAATACTATACGAGCCTTTGTATATCGCATTTGTATAGCACATTTGACCTCACCCCTTAATGATAATGCCATTTTACAAATGTAGATATAGACTACCAAGAGTTTTTATGGGACTTTCTGAAAGTGGCCAGGCTAGCTAGTGGTTGGGGTGCTCTCCCAAGACTTTGGGCTATGCACTGTCCATCTGTGGTGTAGACTAGCCCAACTAGACTCCTCTGGATACAAAGAGCATCCTGCTGTTATGGCATATATAAAGAACAAACACTGGATATTTTAGATATAGTGCCAGAAATAACTACTTTGCTTTTAAAAGCCTATACTGTTTTGTAAGATTCATCTAATGATGGGAACAAAACCTAATTTAATGTTTATGGTTTTGTAAGATTAGTTCAATGAGGGTATTATTTCCCTTTTTCATAGCGTTTCAGAGGTGCTAAGGTCCAAGATCAAAGGATTCAGAAACTATGTCTTCTACACTTGCTGATAGACTGAATTGCATTTTATGCCTTATGTTGGGACCCTCTCTATCCTAGTGATCATTTTATTTCTCAGCTTTTTAGATGACATTCATGGCACCTATGATTTTTATTGCATAATTGAAAGGATGGGATTTGTACTAAAGCCTGCCCCACTAAACCCATTTACCCTGATTCATATCACAAGGGTACCACCTCTACCATTGGTCAAAGGGGTCCCTTGGACCTTATGTTTTAGAAGGCCTTGCTTCATTCCTCTTTTAGCTGAATTTGTCTCTGTCATTGGAGGAGTTGGAATAATTGTGGGGACATATTCATTCTGAATGTGTGGCCCTTTCTAGATTATGTTCCAGGTACTCAGGAGTCCAGAACTGGTTGATGAGATGGCTGGAAGTGGGCTTCCATGACATCTGTGTGGACTTTTTCTTTATCCACTAGAGGGCGAAGTACAATGTCAGTACACCTGGGGGATTGCTATAGGGGTCTCTGGCTCACAGATCAGCTACAGACAAAAATACACAGATACACAATCATTTTAGATCTTTTGCATTAGCTAGCCACAGTGCTTATGACATTTTCTTTGAGATCTTTATTGAACAAGTTCCTTACTATAAAAGATTTTGCCTGCCTTACTAAGAGTCTATGATCACTCTCTACCTATTCACATTACTTACTTTTGGGATTATTTATCACTCTGAAAGTCTATTATATAATATTTTATTTATTTACATGTTTATGCTCTTATTTCCTTTAGAATGGAAACTGTGTTACTTAGGGCAGGAAATTGTTTGTTTTTCCACTGGCATTCTTTAGCAGTCTGAACAATACCTGCCACATAGTAGCCAGCTAATAAATATTTTTGGAGTAAATGCAAACAAAAAGGGGATGGGGAAAACATTTTCCTGCATTAATTCCAGTTAACTATTTTTTCCATTTTGCACATCATTTTAGAAGTGGAAAAACAAAACAACAAAACAACAATCAGGCAAAAAATGAAAAATAAATTTTCAGAAGTGTATAAATAATAGTTAAGTTGTTTAAGGGGAGAAGTATGATCTTAATTCTCTGAAGTTGACTATAATGTAATAACAATAATGCTTTGAGTTTTTCCATTTACATATAGCAAGACTAAATTGATAACACATTTTTAAACTTTGGCTCTCAGAGAAGGCCTACTAAATATAAAACTTTTTTTTTTAAATGTTTTTTTTTTTTTTTAAATATTTATTTATTAGTTATTGGCGGACACAACATCTTTGTTTGTATGTGGTGCTGGAGGATCGAACCCGGGCCGCACGCATGCCAGGCGAGCGCGCTACCGCTTGAGCCACATCCCCAGCCCCATAAATATAAAACTTTATGGTAGAGTTGAGTTTTTCAGTTTGGCCTATATTGTCTTCCATAACAATGTTCCAAGTGTACATGCAGTATTTATTTCATAACTTCCTTCTAAATGACCTTTCAAAAATTATATGATTCCCTGTATTCTTGACCAGATGTGTTCTATAATATCAACCCGTGGTGTTTGCAGTTATTAAATAGGTTCAAAATGTCTGTTCCAAGCAAATCAAGTGTCCCATCAAATAAAACATAATGTGTTATTTTGTTCGTAAGTAGCTATTTTTTTTCTTTAAAAGACTGACAACATAATGTCAATATTTAGTAACTTATTAGTTACAAGTTACTAGTTGGAGAAAAATTGAATGTTTAAACATATACTTTCCCTAGAAAATTAAAAAAATTTTTTTTCACTGGTTAATTCTGACTGTTTACCAGAGTTTTAGAGAATGTCTGGGATATGTTGCCTTCTGATTTTAGGGCTTAGGAGCTGCATGTCAATAATAAAATGTCTTCATCAGTCCTTCTTTTCCATGGCACAAAACTTTCCACTGTGCACTGAACTCATACATTTCTTTTCTTCTAATTGAGACAGCTCGATTTTGTTTTCAAAATCAGAGATGAAAACAGAGGAGAAATATTTTCATGTTCATTTTCCTAATGTCAAAGATAATAAAAAAGATAGAAAATGCAGAAACTATTTTGTTTCCTGGCAACTGCTTCATTCAGATCACTAAATGGTAATATAATTCACTTGTCTCCTTTCTAAATACTAAATCTTACATCTTCACAGAATGATTTCAGGTTGTGTATCAGCTGGAGCATCAACCTCATCTCTCTATGGCTTTGAATAAACTTTTTGTTCCCGGTCAAACCAGAGAATAGGACTATGTAGGCAAAATTTCAAAGCTAGCAAAAAGAAACTGGAGGGTATATTTAGTCAACCTCCTCTTGTTTTTACAGAAAAAAGAGGCTCACAGATATCATATAGGATCACATAGGATGTGAAATCTAAGGTAACAGAGTTCCTCAAATTCTGACTCCATTATTAATACATAATGAACTATTTTATGTGTCATTGTTTAATTAATCTCTGTCTATATATATTTAGGTTATTTTCAGTTTTTTAGTTTCGAACTAGCAGTGCTTCCATAAATGACTTTGTATAGTGCAAATAAATATGCAGGATAAACTCATAAAAGTCATTACCTCCTTTGTTGTTTTCATAGGTTATTTTCCACAGTGTTGTACAGACTTATAGTCTCCTCACCATTATGTGAGCATGACAATTTTTCAGTGCTATCACTAGTAGTATGTTATCAACCTTTAGTTTGTTTCTACCTGAAAGGCGAAAAGTGGCATCTTGATTTGGTAGTTTGCTTTTGTTTTAATACATATACTAGCCAGCTTTTTGTCACTATAACAAAATATCTGGCACAGACTATTTATAAAGGGAAGGAGGTTTATTTAGTACACAGCTTTAGAGGTTCGAAGTCCAAGATCTTTGGGCCTTATTGGTTTGCCCTCTGGTGCGAGTGGCAGATGGTGGCATATGAGGGCAGGAGCACATGTAGGAGAAAGTGGAAAATTCAAACAAGAATTGCAGAGAGAGAATAGGGTCCTGTGGTCTGTTTCCAGAGAATACCCTCAATGGACCTCCCGATAGGTCCAACTCTTAAAGGTCTACTACCTCCCCAAACTATCACCATTGGAGGGGAACATAGACCATTTAGACTATAGAAACATGTAAGATATTGGGCACATTTTTAACTTGATTTACCTTTCCTGAAATTTTTGTACTTCTAAACTTTTTCTATTTTCTTGTTGATTTGTTCTCTTATTGATTATAGATTTTTTTTCTTTTTGGTATATTAAGTGAATGGACTTTTGTCCATGGTAGGAGCTGTAAACTTTTCTGTATGTCTTTTAACATACTTTTGAGTTTTTGCCATGCAAATACATTCTTTTCTGTGTAGTTAAACTTGTCAAGTTTTTAAAAAACCTTTTAGATTTATATTATGCTTACATAAACAAGCCTATTCCAGTTTTAACATTATTTTTGAAAACCTCCCCTAATTCTTATGGTATTTTTATGGTTTTATTTGTTAGCTTTTTGTATTTACATCTTTGATCCCTATGTAATGGGTCCTGAATGAGATGTGAGATTTGCTTCAACTGTATTTTCCCCCCATTGGTTGTTCTAACACCACACTTTATTTAGTGATTTGTTTTTCCTCATTGTTTTAGGGTGTCACCATTACTACATACTATCTTCATACATGTTTTAAGTCCATTTTATTCCATATACATACACACACACACACACACACACACACACACACACTTGCTGCCAGTAAATTTTAATCATTAACTTCAATATATCTTAATATTTAAAGAACCGATTTTCTCCTCCTCAGTATATGATGTTTTTTTTTTTTTATGGTGATGCCATAATTTGTTTCCCATTTATATTGGGAAAACATATATTCATATGATAACATCTTGTTTTTCTCCTGTTGCTCATAGATTACCTGCCCCATGTATAATATTACCAAGTTGGTAAATTCTAAAATAATGAAACACAAGTTCAGCTCAGATTGAGGGGCAGGCTTCCCACAATTATGAATTAATGTGTTTTGCTTGTCAAATTGGAAAGGCCATCCTTAGAGAAAGAATCCTGAGCAGTATATCCTCAGTGTCCACTTGGACCTGGGAGGTGGGGGGAGTGCTGCGGGAATAACATAGGCATGTCCATAAAACCTTGTAGCATGTACATTTTGAAATTAATGGAGGAGAGATGTGATTTTAGGAGTCCTGTGTTTTCACAATCTGGGTAGACTGTAGTTTCTTAACGTGTGAGAAATGGAACTTCTGGAAGTTAAACCAGTGAAGGAAAGTGCATGATTGTTCCTTCTCCTGGGCTGACCATAGTTGTATGGAAATGAATTTTAAAGGTCTTTTCTTTGCAACGAAGTTCTTGGCAAGAAATAAAATCTGTATAATGCATTACCTCTGAGTTTTGCTTAAAGAGCTCAAGGATAGACATATGGATAATAGTTTAAAATATAAATATGGTCTTTCCAGTCATAGAAATCTTCTGATCCAAGAGGTACTTTTCCCGTTCTCCAAAAAATATACAGCTGTAGACATACCCATAAAGCACCAAGACAAAAATACATGGTATTTGACTCTTAAAAAAAAAAAAAAAGGAAAAAGAAAAAGAAAAAAAGCCACTGGACTTTTTTTGGAGTACTACAGCCCTGTGATCAGACAGAGTGACTTGCAGTCAAATCCAGATGCCAAGCTGCTGTGTCACCTTCTAGCCACTAAACCCTGTAACTAAGCATTTTTGTTTGGTAAAATTACAGAAGAGATGCCCTTTGGTAAGATATTTTGTTCTATTTTAGTACCTATAGTTTGTCTAGGAAAATGGCTGTCACTGGGTTTTCTCATACTTATCCCATTTGTCTCTTTGTGTATGAGCTGGGGGAGAAGTGCATACTTACAGTGTCAGTCTAGAAGCAATTATCTACCCCCACCCCAGTATACACTGTCATGATTTCTAAGTGTTCCTTTACTGAGTCCACACTAGGGGAGGTTTGATACTTTCTGGTTTGTGGACACATATAGGTTGGCAGTGTGGAATTTATGAAGGCACCATTGGAAAAGGTCATTGCTAATATAACATTAGGTTTGAAAATAGTTACATCCGGACAGATCTGGAGACATCTTTTACCCAAATGCAACTGTGAATTGGCTCAATCTTATCAGGAGGAGACTTACAGACCATAATATAAGGGTTGCAAATATAAGTTGCACAGTTGAACTTGTCATAAATGGTTTAAGTAATGCAGTGATAGGGTCTATGTCAGATATCATTTATGGAAATAATTATGGTTTTATGAAATGGAAAAGGTGAAATACTTGGTAAGTTTCCCTGGTTAAGTGCAAGTCCTTCAAAGGAAAAGGCAATTCTTACTCATTTTTATATTCCCAGTACTGTGCCTGGCAAGTAATGCTTATTAAATGAATGAATGAAATTCATTTTATAGAAAGATTGTTTGAAATGAAGAGGTTAAGAATGTTTCCTGGAAATAGATTATGTACATGAATTCTCCTACTTGCTGCTCTGCTTTAAGAAGGATACCTTAAATGGGGATGGAACCCAGGGGCGCTTAACCACTGAGGCACATCCCCAGTCCTTTTTATATTTTATTTTGTGACAGGGTCTTGCCAAACTGCTTAGAGCCTAACTTGCTGAAGCTGGCTTTGAACTTGCAACCCTCCTGCCTCAGCCTCCCTAGCTGCTAGGATTGAAGACATACACCACTGCCCCTGGCACATCAGTATTTCTTCAGAACTCCTAGGTGTCAATGTTGAGAGTCAATGAATTATAAGAGACTCTTTCACAGAGAAATATAAAGATCAAAACTGTAGCTCACTAGTAGAGTGCTTGCCCAGTATGTACAAGACCCTGGGTTCAACTGCTAGCACCACCATCACCTCAAAAAAAAAAAAAAAAGAAAAGAAAAGAAAAGATGTTTTTTAATTGTTCATGAGACAGGGAAAAAGTGTCCCAATAATCAGATTCAGAAGTAAGTTGCTTTCCTTATTAATTTATGAGTAATTTTTACATATTAAGAACATACACCCTTTTATGGTACAAATATTTTCTTCACTTTTTTGGCTTTTGCACAGGATGTTTCTTTCACATACACTTTTTTTTTTAACTTTTATGCAGTGAAATCTTTCAATCTATTAATCTAGTTTTGTCTTCTTGTAGTTTCTCTTATTTATTTTTGCCTTAAAGGCTGACAGCAACTACCCCCCCCCCCCATAAAAAGGACTTCCTGACATGTTGTTAACTAAACTAGAGAATAAAAATAAAACACTTAAAAAAAAAAAAAACAAGAAGGATACCTTAGTAATTCTTCTTCTCTAACATATTAGTCAGCTTTGTGTTGCTATGACCAAAACATCTGACAAAAACAACTTAAAGCAGGAAGGATTTATTTTTTATCACCATTTCAGAGAATTCAGTCCATAGGCAGCTGGCTCCAAGGCAGCCATTATGGTGGAAGGGAACTGCAGAGGAAGGCTGCTCCACTCAAGGGAGTGGGGAAGGAGAGGGAGAGGGAGAGGGCAGCATGCCCCCAGTGACCTACTTCCTCCAGCCACACCCTACCAACCTAAAATTACCACCCTCTACCATAATCCTTTCAAACGATGAGTCCATCAAATGGATTAATCCCCTAATTAGGTTCCAAGTCTCATAATCTAATCATTCAATCTCTGAACTTTCTTACATTGTTTCACACATGACCTTTTTGGGGATACGTTCAAAACCATAACATTGAGCAATCCTTCCAATCAAGAGATGTTTTGAAATCTTTCCTGGATGGGTGAATGTGGAATTACAGCTGTTGATTACAAAGCCTCCTCTCCCTCAATTTTGAATTCCTTGTGGAGACGAAGGATAAATGGTTGAATAGAATATTTTAGAGCACTGTGACTAAGTCAGCTATCAGTAGAAGAGATAATACAAAGGAACATTTAATAACAAATTGAGGAATTCCACCAGGGCTTATACTGCATCTGAGGTGTTCCTTTGAATCTATATGGTGCTTACTCTTGTGTTGTCATAATGAGGACTTGTTTTTAAATATACTCCCAAATATATACCCCTACAATTAGATTACATATCCTGTATTAAATACATTTCCCTGTTAATTTACTTAAACAAAAGTTATGGCTAAATATTAAGACTTTTCTCAAATGTAGCAGGTTTGAATTTTAGAACTGGCTAGGAGCTTATCATTCAGGAAATTGTGTTTCTGCTAGAGTTAAGACTAGGGTTTGTTTTTCTAATTCCCCAAATAGTGATTTTCCACCATACTGTGTTACTGAAGGCTGTTTGTTTGTTTTTTAAATGTGTGATCTTGGGGCATTTGGTTCCAAGACTTTTTTTTTTTTCTCAAGAGCATCATACTTATACATAGTATTTGGGTTCACTTTGAGAAAAGCATATATGCATGGAATTTGATTCCAATCTCCCATTCCCCCACTTCGACTGTCCTCTCCTTCCTCCCCATATTCTCTTTCCTCTACTTTACTGATCTTCATTTCACTCATTTATTTATTTATTTCTGATTGATTCTTTATAAATACACAAAGGTCATATATTTCATATATACATGAAATTCCCTTTGGTACATTTATATATGCACATACTATGATTTTGTTAAATTCATTCCATATTTTCTACCCTTTCCTGCCCAGGATATATTTAAAATTTTATGTATGATCTCAAATTTAAAAATTTGATATCAGTATAGGTCAGAGACATGTGACCTTTACTTATATAGGATAAGTTCAACCTGGTTTTATATATAAAATTTTACTGGAACACAGTCCGATTCCTTTGTGTCTTATCTACAGTACTATGATGGCATTAGAGACCATATGACCTGCAAAGCATAGAATATTTAGTATTTGAACCTTTATAGAAAAAGTTTGCCAACTCAGTATAAAGTAATAATGGAAAAATACCTTTAAAAAGTTAAACAGGCACATGCCTATAATCTCAGGGACTCGGGAGGCTGAGGCAGGAGGATTTTGAGTTGAAAGCCAGCTTCAGCAATGGCGAGGCAGTAAGCAACTCAGTGAGATCCTGCCTATAAATAAAATTTAAAAATGGGGCTGGGGATGGGGCTCAGTGGTTAAGTGCCCCTGAATTCAATCCCCTGTACCAAAAAAAAAAAAAAAGTTAACACTGTCATTTCATTGTGAGTAATGTGCTTTCTGAAAAAGTTAGACGTCTGGCTTCTTTTTGAGATTTTTAAATGATCTGTCTCCAAAAGACTAAAATGCCTGCTTGCATTAAAAATGAATAAGAGCTGGGTTTGTGGGGAATTGTTGTGCTCTTGGACGCAGGAATCTAGTTGCCATGATGAAGCCTGTGACCTTGACATCATTGACTGTAGACAGGAAATGCCTGGGCCTGTCACTTCTGTTTTGCTAACTGCAAGGTTACCTGAACTCACCAAATGCCCTTCTTCTTGGCAGGTGGAGTGGATTCAACAACAAGTCGTGAAAAAACGAACAAAGAGGGACTATGACCTCAGCCGTGCCCAGTCTACCTATTTCAATGATCCCAAGTGGCCAAGCATGTGGTATATGGTAAGCCCTAAGGAAGTCTGGCCTGGGGCCGTGTCATCCAGTTTTGTGTTGTATGGGGAAAATCTCTTGGCATTGGGCAAACAAAGAAATAGTGACCAGGGGCTTATTCCTGTTTTAAGACTCACCATATGAGTATTGGTTAATGGCATAGGATGTTTTCTGAATCTTTTTTGAACTTAACTCTTGCTTTAAGGAGAAATAGAAGAGATTTCCAATTCATAGAAATTGTGTTTGAAAGTACCATTTATGTAGCGAGTTTCTGTTTGGACCTGAGGACAGAAAAATTCTAAGATACCTTAACACCTATCTATAATTGTGTTCATTTCTTAAACAGATTTAGTCCTCCTGGAAACCAGTGTGGTTAATGGCTACTGGTGCTTTGAAATCACTGAAATGGCTCTGCTATTAAGAATCCTTACTTAATATCATTTAATGTGTGTTCTATCCCTATAGGTACTAGTATTTAAAACTTGACCTTGAGAAAAGATAGTTGGAAAGAGTTTTTTTAAAATTTTTTTTGGTTCTTTTTAGTTGTATATGACAGTAGAATCCATTATGATATAATGATATAAGCATGGAATATATCTTATTCTAATTAGAACCCCAGTCTTGTTGATGGACACAATGGTAAGATTCGCTATGGCATATTCATATATGTACATTTAAAAGTTATGTCATATTCTTTCCACTGTCTTTCCTATTCTTATCCCCTCTCCTTTCCCTTCATTCCCCATGTCTAATCCACTGAACTTCTGTTCCCGATCCCTTTATTGTGAGGGTTAGTATCCACATATCAGAGAAAAGATTCAGCCTTTGGAAAGTGTTTGACTTGTAACTAGTTCAGTGGTTTAAGTAAAAGACATTTCCCTGAGGGAAACTTGCTTAACATGCTGAGAAGAGTGATCCCTCCTGTTCACTTCACATTGCTGCCTTTGAGTAGTTTATACTTATCTAGTCTTAAGAGTTTTTAGCTTCATAATTATTAAGAAATGGGTTTAAATGCATTTCATCATTATTATTATTATTAGCACTGGGGATTGAACCCAGGGGGACTTTACCACTGAGCTACATCCCCAGCCCTTTTTATTTTTTGCTTTGAGACAATATCTCATTAAATTGCTGAGGCTGAATTCAAACTTGAGATCCTCTTGTCTCAGCCTCCTGAGACACTGGGATTATAGGTATGCGCCGCCATGCCCAGCCTATTACTTAATCATCAAATTCAAATGTCATCAAGTTGTTCTGTAATCTATAAAAAGCCCTCTACTTTTTACTTTTCTCTTGAAAATATATATTGCTAAACATTGCAGAGTATTTTCTACTTTTTTTTTTTTTTTTAAATAAACCCTATCCCTCATTCTGTACAAAACGTCTCCAAACTGATGAATGGGCCTGAAATAGCATTTTCCTTTCCTACCTCGTGCTTTCCTGGATTCTGGCCTTCCATTCCTTCTTCCCCATGGTGCTCTCCCTGCTCTTCCCCACCTCCTTGGGTCAGGATCCTCCCACCTTTTCGAGACTACACCCAAGACCGACTCCTTCCCCAGAACTCCCTGTGTCCTCATCTGTCATCATTTTCCAACTTCCTTGGGGTGATGGACCATCCATTCCCGCTCCTCTGGGAATTCGTCACTTGGCACTTTGTATTCTGCTTACTACTACTGTTTTTCAATCGCTTCTGCTAGATCATAGGGGTCCCTTGAGGTCAGGCTCCACATTTTGATCCTTCTGTATATGCCCCCTAAAACCTAACAACCGTTGCAATGCTGGGTATTTGTGCTTATTTTGAGGTCGGGGGATGTGACTGGTATTTTTCTCAGATACCCTTTTCTTGGTCTTAGAAGAAAGAGGAAAGTTGTGGAACTATTTTAGACTCCAAACAGTTTTATACAGAAAGCTCTATCATGTCTAAGGGGGGAAAAGGAAAGAGTCATAAAGGTAAGTTCAAAGGGAGCTGGGAATTGAGACATCATTTGATAGGAGTCACCTGAGGGGATGATAAAACACATGACAGCTTATTTGCTCTAACCAAAGAGAAGTGAACCACACGGGAAGGCTTAGAGCAAGTGTTGTCAGGAGCTAAGGAGCTTTGTCTGCACTGACAAAATAATAAGAATGCAGTGGTATTAGGAAATAAGTTGGAGGCTGAGGTTCCTCCGCACCTGTTTATATGACCAGGATGAGGGAGACCTTCCTTACTTCAGTTGCTGTCTGCATGTGCCCCCTGGATGGTGTGATTGCTGGTACCTGTTCTGGATCCCCTTCATTATGTTAGCAGGCAGGCTGAACTCTAGGAGCAGCCCTGGCCAAGACTTAGTGCCTTGGTTAGCCTGGTGACTAAAAGGTTCCAGTGTCTGCCTCCCAGAGTTTCATTGGAACATCTCTTTCTGACATGTGGAAAGGATGAGAGAAGAGCTTTCACTGAGTTGTTTAAAATATTGGATGTTTTTCAATGCCTATTTGAATATATAATTCAAATAGATAACAATTATTGGGCACTTATGTTCTAGGCAATGTACTAAGCACCTTATGTGTATTTTTCTAAGTAAGCAAATGTGTGCATTAATATTGGCCCTGTTACAAGAATGGGAAATCTCAGGCTCATGAGGTTTATGTAACTTACCTAATATCTCCTGATCTGGAAGTGGTAGAGCTGAGATGCCAGAGCAGGGACATTGATGCCAAAGTCTGCTGGATGACACAGCGTCCTGTGCCTTTCTACTGTGTACTAGCCCTGTGACGCAGACCTGAGTCCTGCCCATCAGGAACTTGTACTCTATCCACAATGAAGTTACTAAAATACAAGGCAGAATCGGAGGCACCATGAAAGATGAATACAGTGTCTTGAGGACAATCAAAGGACCTTAAAGATTTCCATTAAATGATCAATTTTCCCTTAACAAAAAGGAATGGGGCTAGATGTGGTGGTTATGTCTCTGATTCCAGTTACTTGAGATGCTGAGGCAGGAGAATCACGAGATCAAGGCCAGCACAGGCACCTTAGTGAGTCTCTGTCCCAAAATTTAAAAAAAAAAAAAAAATTGGCCAGGGGTATAGCTTAGTGTGAAAGGGGACTACACAAGGGTATGTATACAAGGAAGTAAGGAGCCCTCTTAGATGCTGGCTACCACAGCAAAATGAAAATTTTCATGAGAAACCTTTAGCACTTTGCCTGACGCTAGGATACCCTCAATAAATCATAATTGCGGTTATTGTTATCTTTCAATGTCTTCACTGAAATACATGCTGGGTTTTTGTCAGGGGGGGTACTAGAGATGGAACCCAGGGCTTTGCTTATGCTAGACAAGCACTCTATTACTGAGTTACACCCCTAGACTTTTTAAAAAATTTTATTTTGAGACAGGATCTGAGTAAATTGCCCAGATTGACTTTAAACTTGCAATCCTCCTGCCTCAGCCTTATAAGTAGCTGGGTTTACAGGTGTGCACCATCACACCAGCCCATTGCTGTTATGTTTTTATTTGTTCTTTTAATTGCTACTAGTCAAAGATGTGTGAGAGCCCATGACCAGTGGGCACTCTTTGGAGTGGAGCATTCTTTGGTGACACATTAGTGACATAGCTGAGCCATAGTGTTCCTTTCCTTCTTCTTCCTTTCTCTGAGCCCTGAGATCTGCTGCAATTTCTGAGGGCTACTTGGCGAACGTCCATAGGGTCCTGCCTCCAACTCATGAGCCTGGGCCTGTACCTGTCATTCTGTATTTATCACAGGGGAATGGAGATTAAGGAATGGCATGAAGAGTGCTTGAGTGTCTCTTTTAATTAATTTAAAAGCTTTGCCCGTATAACACCTGCCCTTGGAAACTGGTGTGCAAAACCATTATGTGCAGCCTTGAGGTTTGGGCAATATATTCAGGGAAATGTACATTATGGGAGTTTGTTATAGACATGATGGCTGTGTAATTGTTCCTCTGCCCTGGCATATGGTGCTCCAGGAGTTAGAGGGCCCTGTCCTAGAAGTACAACTCATTTTTTCTTGTGCCTACAAGCTACTTCCTCATCTGTCCTTTGTCAGGCAAGACACCAGCACTGGGGGTTTCAAAAGACAAGTGATTCATGCCTCCTGAGATCCGTAAAGCAGAGAAGGAGTAGATAAAGCCTCAGAGAAAGCTTGATAGTCAAGCAGCTTTTCCCCCAAATATTTTCCCAGAATCATGTGCCTACTTCCAGCCACTGGTGTTTGGGCATTGGCTGTAGTTTTTGTTTGCAGGTTGGTTCTTTCTTTTTTGGTATAGAATTTCATCAGAACTGTGTGGGTGATTATAATGTCAGTATATGGCAAATATTCAATAAATGCTAATTTCATAAATGGATGAGCAAATCTGTGATCACCTCCATAGTAGAAAAAAATCATTGCTCACATTTAATGAGTGCCCAGTATGTGTGAGGTGTGTTGCCAGACTCCATCATGTAGTGTCTTACTACCAGTGTCCAGTGAGTCAGGAATTACTGTCTTCATTTTATAGATGAGGACATTAAAGCATATTAAAGTTAAGTTACCTGCCCAAGATCACACCAAGGGCATACCCTGGTGTTCAAACTCGTTCACTCTGTATTTAGAGACCTTGGATTGCAACTTCTACATCTGTGGTTTTTGAACTCCAGGCTTCAGAATCACCTGGAGAGCTACTTAAAATAGATATCGTCCACCTTCATCTTACCCCCAGCACTGAGTCTATACTCTGCATTTCTAACAAGTTCCCCTTGAGCCAATGCTGGGGTCCAGGAACCCCTTTGAGAATCCACTGCTGTGCCACACTTTAAACACAAGGTTATGTGAGTACAGTATGCTCCTATCTCCCGATTATCAATTGGGAGAAGAAGAGCTTTTAAACTTATGGAACATTTGGTCAATTTAACTTTTTCTTGGTCTTGTATCTTTTTCTTGCTCATAACATTTTCTATTTGGGAAGCTGGCAGCTTTAATATGAGGAGATGTTTTCACTTTTCTTGCACTGATTGAAAATACCCTTGGCTTATGTATTCTTTCAAGCCGCTCCAGAGACAAGAGATATTTGACAGGAAATGTCAGAAGGATTTGGCCCAGTCTTTGGGAATGCATTGTAGTAGAACTAGTTGGTTTTAATGGAACCTAGATGATGCAATGGACCACTTTTTAAAGAAAATTCAGTTTGACTCTAGAGATGTCAAGGTTAAGGAAGACTCTTCCTCATAGAACTAGGAATGTTAAGTGAGCAAGGTCAGGGAGTGTGATATTTAAAAATTATAATAAAGTATTTAAGACATACAGAGTTTAAAGAACACCACAAATACCATTCAACCACATCAGAAATCTAAGGAATGGAGCATTATCCATATAATTAGAGTCCCCTGGGATCCGTATTCTAATAGTGTCCCTTTTCCCCCTCCTGAGTCATCACAGATGATGAATTTTTTCTCATTGTAGGAGAGTTCTTGTTGGAGGGATGCTTCTCTTTGTAGGAAGGGTTAACCAATTGAAAATAATGTTACATTTTTGAAATTATCACAAAAGACATTCTTACACAGAATTCATCAGTTGGGCTATTCATGAACAGTCCTAAGAAGACAACCTGGAAAAGAAACTGGAATGAAAATGTAAGTTTAATAGAAAAGCTCTTTTATTTCTTTAGTCATATAAATATTTTATTACTCAAGGAAACTGGTGTAGCATTATACAATATTTCTTATCTAATAGTTTAGAACTAATTATGATTTTGGAGAAGCCCATAGTAAATAACTCTTTTTTTTTCTTCTATTTCATGGAAGGCAAATTCAACTCAAAAGAAAAAAAAATGGGGAAGAAGAGAAAGGAAAAGGTTGACCAGTGAGTACTAAGTTATAGTTAGGCAGAAAAAAGAATTTTTGGTGTTTTGTTGCACAGTAGGGTGACTATAGCTAAGGATAATGTACTCTATATTTCCAAAAAGCTAGAAGAAAGGATTTGGAATGTTTTCACCACAAAGAAATGATAGATGTGTGAGGATGAATCGAAACAGAACATGGTACTCTATAAATATGTAGTTTTATATGTATCTTAAAAAATAAAATTTGAAGAGAGAGAGAGGGGGGCAAAGAAATACTTTGAAATATTGTCATTTGACTCTCTGATAGTTAAGTGGTACTCTTCACTCTCCCTCCTAGCATTCGAATTTCTGTGATGAATATTGGGTGGCCTATTTAATATGCATCATTTCAAAGCAGACCGTAACAAATGGATTCATTTTTTTGATGCACTACCTCAGATTTTATGAAAGCTCTCTGGGTGGTTTTACTGAGGGGGGAAAAAAATCTTATTTGTCGATCAGCAGAGTGAAAATTAGCTGAGTTCATTTATGTATGTGGAGCATATCTGCCAAAAACGATGAACTAGCTAGGATAGTAATTGCAAAAAATGATTTTAAACCCCATGGTTCTTTCTCAGCCAACTGGATGGTGTTCAGTACTCCAAGAGTTTGAGGCATTGCTGTTTCTGTGGTTGGCACACATTTTCCTAATGATTTATACTGTCATTTGACTCTAATAAAATCTGGTGGAGTTTGTGGCATTATTATCCTGGCAGCTTGGAAATCATTTTTTTAAGACACCTCATTTAGCTGTTTTAATTGAAAATGCAACATGGTGGAAATCTGCAACCATGTGCCACATTCTGGTGCAAGCAAGAGGCCTGTGAGAACAGACAGACTCCAGCTAGGTTGCAAAGTGATGTATTGGAAGGAACTTAGTGGTTTTGGTGTACTATTATTTGCTACCAAGGAGTTCTGCAACCTCCAGAAAGGTGTTTTACTTCTCTCATCTGTGGGTTATTTAACAAAATGAGGAATGTGGATCGATGGTTTCTGGAAGGTCATTTCTACTTGAACTTCTAGTTCCACATGGCCCGTTGTAATAGATATTGAGTCTAAGAAGAGCACATACCATCAATGGATCCATGTCTTGTTCTGACTGCTTTGTGGAGCATTCAATACAATACTGCTTCAAACTCAGTATGTCCCTGTGTTGGAGGTCCCCAAGACCACCCGCATATTTGGTGAATCACTAGGAGGGCTCTCATGACTCATCATGTAGTCATATTTATGGCTATGATTTATGTCAGTGAAAGGATACAAAGCAAAATCAGCAGGAAAAAAAAAAAAAGGGGGAACATGGGGCAAAGCCCAGAAGAAACCAGGCTCAAACTTCCAAAAGACTTCTTTCAAAGAAGTCACACAGAAAGCACTTAAATCCCCTGGCACTGAAGTGTGACAACACATGTGAAATCTTGTCTACTAGTGAAGCTCACTAGAGACTCAGTGCTTCAGGTTGTTGTGGGGAGGATGATCAGATAGGCACGCTTTGCTTCCTGTGTACCAAAACCCCACACTCGGTGGAGGAAGGCACCAAGTGGTGTGACACCGAGAGCCATATTATTTGCCTAAATAGTTTAGGTGCAGTGAATCCTTTTTATTAGGGAATGATGGGATCCCTCTCAAAATCCAACTACCCAGATGCCAGCCAAAGGCCAACCTTACAAGCAGGCTTTTCAGAGGATACCAGGCTCAGGCCTGTAGCTCTTTTCTCCACTTCCCTAAACCAAATGCATAATCCCGGATTTGTCCATTTTCACTCTACTGGAGTAGACAGAAACTTAGCTATCATCCTGGATTCTCCCTTTAAAGCAAGCCTACCCAACCCAAGCCATTCTACCTATTCAGTTGGTTGCCATCTGTCCCTCCCGACCACCACTGCCTTAGTCTATACCACACCATCTTTCAGACTATTGCAACAGCTGCTTACATTTGAATTCTTCCAGTCTATTCTCTATACAGTGATTAGACTGATCATTAAAACCACAAACCAACCAACCAAAGATAAACCTCCCCTGTTAGTCACTTCCCTTTGCTTAACACTTCTGGATGACTTTCTGTCGTTTTAACAATCCAGACCATTTCTTCAAGTCCTCACATGGTTTGCACCCTGCCCTCCTCTCCTGCCCATATTTCATGGAACTTTCTGCCTCACTCTCTGACTTCAGCCTGCAAGCTTCATTTTTCTTCCTGGAACACGCACGTCAAGTTCATTTTCCCCAGATTCTTTGCACAGCCTGGATGGTCCTCCTGTACTCCCTCCCCCGGTTCATTCTATCACTCCCTTGAGATTGCCACAATCACTTTCCCAGATCCTCCACTACATTTGTCAAATCACCACCCTCATCCTTTTCTCCCCTTACTTAATACAATTAAGAATCTTTTCTTCTTTTTGGAATTGTGTGATAACTGCACTTCTGCCAGATAGATCCTATGCAGGAAGGAACCCAGGAGGAAAATTATCATGCAATCCTCCGTGCCTTAGGCTACTCCTGGTATATAATAGGCCCCTATAAATATTTATTAAATGAATGACTAAATGGATCAATGAGATAAGGATAAGTAAAAGGTTATTTTTACTGGTGTTTATACCATACTGTATTTTCCGTTTATATTAACTTTAGTAAATCCCCAGTAAAAGCAGAAATGGGTATTTTACAAGTTGTTTTTGAAGAAATCATGTATTTGTAATTTTCTTGAAAGCACTTTTTCTGATATCTTGAATTTGCTGTTGTGTTCCTCAAGTGTCATTATTCTTTCCCCCTGCCTAGAGCGTTTACTACTGCCATGCTCTCTCACAGAGGAGTCACAGAGACTGTTTCTGTGATCAGGATGGAAGTCCAATCTGTTAATAGCCAAGAATGTTGAAACCGCCTCGAACAAGATGCGTGTTCTCTTAACAATGTGGATGACCCCCGGAGGTAGAGGAAGTCAAATGCTTTAGTAATAACTTCCTCACATTGACTTTCTACCCACCGTATAGTTCATCAGAGGTAGTAATCATGGTGTTCTATGGAACATACTAGGAACCACGCCTAGTATGGCATTTGAAAAGCTATCACTTTCTTGAAGAGTTTACACCTGTGAGACTCTCCAACACTGACTCAAGGGTATTCAGGTGGCCTTTGAGGCCTCACCTGGCCTTAAGATGAAAGTCTGAGCAGAGATGATAGCACCTTTAAAAAAAAAAAAAAGCTTTCAGTTCACATAATCATAAAATAACACCAAATATAAAAAAAGAAAAAGACATACTTGTATTTCCAAGAAAAAGTAAATCTTGTATTTCAGGTAGGGTCCATACATGTTCTAAAGTCTGGGAAGTCCCAGTTGCCCAACTGAGTCAGAGCGCCTACGAGGCCGTTTGTTCATGCATGCATGCATTTATTCATATTTGGCAAAGGTTTTTTTTTTCTTCCTAACAGCTACAATGTTCCTAATACTAAGGATAAAAGAGTAAATGAGATGGCCATGTTTGTTGTCCTTGATAAGGAAACTTAAGGGGAAAATTATATGGAAAGGAGTTTGGACAACTTTAATCAATTTGCCTAATCAGTTGATGCTGGTCCATTGAGGTTACACTGCAGAACCTTAAGTTTCTGATTAACTTATGATAATTATGGTAATTGGGATTTCATTGTCCCACATGATGGGAGTGATGGAAGTGGGTATGTTAGGAATGTTAAGTGAGTCTATAAATAGCTAGTCAAGTGTTTCCAGAAAACACCAATAATTAATGACTCACTTGGAAGAAATCATTTTTGATAACATTCCTTCCTTCCAGTGGAACCTTTTATGAATATTCTTTTTTTTATTATTGGTTGTTCAAAACATTACAAAGCTCTTGACATATCATATTTCATACATTTGATTCAAGTGGGTTATGAACTCCCATTTTTACCCCGTATACAGATTGCAGAGTCACATCGGTTACACATCCACGTTTTTACATAGTGCCATACTAGTGTCTGTTGTATTCTGCTGCCCTTCCTAGCCTCTACTATCCCCCCTCCCCTTTCTTCCCCTCCCATCTTCTCTCTCTACCCCATCTACTGTAATTCATTTCTCTCCCTTGTTTTTTTTCCCTTTCCTCTTACTTCCTCTTATATGTAATTTTGTATAACAATAAGGGTCTCCTTCCATTTCCATGCAATTCCCCTTCTCTCTCCCTTTCCCTCCCAACTCTCGTCCCTGTTTAATGTTAATCTTTTTCTCCTGCTCTTCCTCCCTGCTCTGTTCTTAGTTGCTCTCCTTATATCAAAGAAGACATTTGGCATTTGTTTTTTAGGGATTGGCTAGCTTCAATTAGCATAATCTGCTCTAATGCCATCCATTTCCCTGCAAATGCCATGATTTTGTCTTTTTTTAGTGCCGAGTAATACTCCATTGTGTATAAATGCCACATTCTTGAGCCAGCTTTAGTTTATTCCATATTGGTAATTTATCTTATATTTGCTTTCAAAGTGGAAAAAGTATGTGGGTATTTTGGCTCTTGGTGTCCCATTATATACTATAATGAGTGGGTTTGTTAACAGAAATGAAATTGTTTTATCAAGATTTTAGCTGAGACTAATTAGTAACTCATTTTCTTTTGGATAGCATAGAGGATTGAGCCTTGAGCTTACTTAATCTGTGGTTGTCTTTTGAATATGTATTCAGGTTCTGTTATCAAGCAGCTTCTCTTAATTCCTCATTTCTCAATTTACTTTTCACCCTGTATTGGGGTTAGTTCTGGTGACCAAGACACTCCCCCCACCCCTTTGGCTTATTGTAACTTACCTCTCTGCTAGTAAGCAGTGTTCTTTTAGTAAGTGCTCAATTTCTGTTGATCTAAAGTGAGGAGAGAGTCATTTAGATTTCATCATATTCCAAATTCAGAGAACTGATTTTGGCTATTCCTAGAAGGTAAGGGAGGCTTCAAATGTTCTGTGTTGAAAATTCAGATTCTAAAAGTACATGAAATGGAGGCATCTGAAATGCTTCTTTTCTTTCATTTTGATTGGCAGTGAACTTGACCAGGAAATTAATGGGGGAATAGGAATGATTCTTAGCAATCCAGTTATGAGAAGAATCAAAAAGAAGAAAATGCCTAAGGAAGATAAAGTAATAATTATCTTTACACAGACCACACCTGTACCTCAGTGTGACCTCTCTAGTTTCTTTAAGAAATGCTAGGTAGGCTGCCTGAGCCTCACATGGGACTTTATGTCAGTCATGGATAATCCATTGTGCTCACAGTACAGGCTGGGAGGGCTCCTGAACACCAGATGAAGTGAAATTACAGTGAGACCAGTAGCAGAAAACTACCCACTTCCAGAACAAGATTTGATTACTTAATTGCTTAGGTTCAAATCAAAACTGGGTTCAAAAATATGATGTTAACTTTTAATGATAAATGATGTAGACAAAGTAGAGGAATGCTTTGGCTGATTCTTCTTCTTCTTCTTCTTTTTGTTTTTTGATTAGAAGAGAAGAACCTGGTTAAAAACCCCAATTTCTTTCTTTTTGCTAAAGAAAATAAAAGGGTGTCAGCTTGTCTGGATAGTGTCTATTCAAATATTGGTACAAGATTTACAGAATCATCTTAAAAGATTACTTGGAAGAAACGTAGCTTTTTTTCCTCCCATTGTTTTCTCTTTCAGTTTCCTAGTGAGTTGAATTTGACCCTTGTAGAGTGACTACTGATATAGAACTTCTGATCTAGACATACTAAATTAGCATGTCTGAAGCAAAGCAAAGAAAATAATGCCTGGGTAGCACAGAGCTGTGCTTTCCTAATGATCTCTTTGCATGGTTTCCTGAAACTTAGTTAAATTAGTGTCTTGAAAACTTGGTGTTTGGGTTTGTTACTAGTGATAGAGAAATTATTCTTATCTTTCGGTGAATTAGAAGAAACTCAGCAGGACTCTCAACAGTAGGAAGCTGAGCATAGGTGGTCTACATAAAATTGTTTTTAGCTCATTTCTATTCTGTTGAAATCTTTTAGGAGCCCATTCTCATTTTCTTCTGTGCCTGTGCTTTGGTATCCCAGGCCGTTCTGCTTCACACATAAGCACACAGTAACAAACAGTGCATGCTCTTGCTGTCTCTCCTTATTTTGAACCAGGTCGACTTTAATAAGATAGACCACCATATTAGAATAAGCCTGAAACCTAACTCATCTAATCATTGAGTGTGTGCTCAGTATCTACCTTATATGTTTTCAGTAACCAGAAATCCACTCAGAGGACTCTTTCTATAATAAGGAATCCCATTCAAACACTTTCTTGTCCTTTATCAGAAACATGTCACTTGGTCTAAATTCTAGGTTGCAGATCATATCTGATTCTTATTTCTTGTGCTTGTACTTCAAACATTATAGTTCATTTTTGGAAAATTTAAAACAAAACATAATGAACACCTGTGTCCTCATTACCATCTTTAATAATTATCAGGTCAAGGCCAGTACTCTTTTTATTGTACCCTTTTAGTCTGATTATCTTAAAGCCAATAAATAATGCATGTTCATCAAAGCATGTTCTAATATACATTACTATAAGATAAGAAACGTTCTTTTTAATAATAAAACCATAGTATCATTATCACATGTAAAATTTTAATAATAATTTACTTATATTTTCAAATGTCCAGTGTTGAAATTTTTCCTACTGCTTCATAATTTTTTTCTGTATAATTTATTTGAGTCAGATTCAGATAAGTCTCATACATTGTGACTAATGGATGTACCTCTTAAATCTCCTGTATTGCATGTATTCCTCACCATATTTTTTTCCTTTGAAATTTTTGGTGAAAGAATCTAGGTTATTTCAAATCTTTTGATCTGGATTTTGCCGGCTATATTTTTGTGCTATCATTTAGGAAGTCCAGTCACTGCCATTATCAATAAATTGATAGGTAGGAGAAGAGAAGGTTGAAGTTCAAGGTCAGTGTTATTTCTTAGAGGATTAGGGAAGACCATCCCTAGTTGTTATGTGTATTTCTATCTGGGAAGTCAACAGGTTTGCTTTGTCTGTCTTTGTCATTTTGGCAACTATCATTGCTTAAATTCTTTACTTTTTTTTTATTAAAGTTTACCATGTAGGGACATTCTCTTTCCTCATTTACTGGCTAGAATAACTTGATAAAGAGGAGCTTCTCACCAATGATTTGGAACAAGCCTGACATAACTATAGGAAAAGGAAGATTAATGCTCGGTTCTTTCATCATATTCATTAGGGGTTTATTTCCATAGTATTCACTGAAGACCACCAGTGACTTTCCCCCCCCCGATTCCTTTACAAATTCATGGGGTAGGAATATTTAATTCATTTTATTTCATTGAGTTGATAAACGTTATTCTTGCTTAAACTGTCACATGTCTGGCTAGTTAAAGCCCATTCAAATTGACTTTCAGGTGCTTTTGATGTGATTCAGTATTTTTTTCTTCTGATGAGAAAATTTACTTCGTACTTCTGTATTTCCTATTCCAGGTCTGAAATCAAATGTTTCTTTGAAGATCCTTAGTATGAATAGTATGAATGCTGAGATTCTCAATGCTATTGGGTTAGTCATTATCACTTTATAGTGGGCAGAGTTGGGCCTCTGCATTTTTCATATATAAAGTATGAAATGGGTCTATACAGACATTTCCAGTTTAAAATCAATTATACAATGTTTTAAAAAATATCTTCATCAATTTTACATCTGCATCTTTTTTTTCTATGCTGAAAATCCAGTTCTTAGTGACACCAATATCTTCACTCTTTGATTCTATCTCACCTTGTATGTATAACACTATCTCAGAAAAACAATATTATCACAAGTACTGTGATGACTGCAAATAATTTAGATATTATATAAGTTCTTTCTGTCTTTAAATATATATTCCATACATGTGACAGGGTCAAATTGATTTTTCAGATTATTTGGAATATTTCACTCTCTGTAGACTTTTTTCTGTCTTTGTGGTGCTGAGGATCATACCTAGGACCTCACACATGCTAGGAAAATGCTTTACCACTGAGATATACTCCCAACTCCCTCTGCAAATATTTATAAATGGCTCTCATGCAGCCCTAGTATCTTTTCAAGATCAGTCTTTTTATTATTATTCTTAAAAAAAATCCTTTTAGGGCTGGGGGTGTAGATATTGGTACAGCACTTGCCTAGCATGCTGTGTGTGTGTGTGTGTGTGTGTGTGTGTGTGTGTGTGTGTATGTGTTTTGGTAATGCAATCCCTATTACAAAAACAAACAAACAAAAACCCCCCAAACAAAGAAAAAAACCATTTCACATTATATATTACATGATTTTACATTCTATTCTACCATTATAATTTTTAAATTTTTTTCTTTTCAATATATTTGGGTTTATGTTCTCTATAGTGTCACTACAGGTTAGAAAATATTACTAAGATGTGCTTGGCTGTAGCTTGTACAGGCAATAGATGGAGGGTAGCAAAACCATCTGTTCCAGCAACCTGATATGCTGGCAGTATGTATTCTATTTTGAATGAAATTAACTCCACAAGGTCCATGCACAATAGCCTATAATTATTTTCCCTAATGTGCCTACATTAGAAAACTCTGTTAAACTTGCCATTCATTATTAATTTAAAAGATGAGGTGAAGCAGAATTAGAATCATTTCTAATTGTAGAATTTTCTCCAAGAAAATGAAAGATTAAAGAGATCTGCAATGATGAATCCTGATTCATTCAAGACAAGTTACAGGGAATGTGCAGTGAACAAATCATTTAAACTTGTGGTACACACTAATGAGCATTGAATTTGTTCTACTCTCCCAGGACTTAAGAACTAGGAGTTACTACAGATTGTTCAATAAAGGCATTAATTTAATATGTAACAGAAGGGGAAATGAAGGAAAGAAACAAGAAATTGTGAGTCTCACAGGAAAAAAAGTAAACTAGTAATGATTTTATTCACTCAACAGTTTATTGGGCTCCTCCTACGTATCAGATATAAGTCACCCTGCTGGAGACCACAGGTATGAAAAGGTTATGTATTTTGCCCACAAGCAGGTCACAGTCACACTGGGAAATAGCCAAATTTATGTTATGCCTAACAATATAACACAGGCATGCACAAAATACCTGCAGGGATATTTAAGGATTTTGATGTTACAATCTTTGGTTTGATTATGTGGGCCTCAAATTCATAGAAGTGGAAATAGATACATGTTATATGCTGAAATGAGGTGATGATGTAGGAGAGGATTTTTCTTTTTCTTTTTCTTTTTTTTTTTTTTTGCAGGCAAATGAATGATTTTAATAGAATTCTTGCCAAAATTGCTTCCTGTGTAACTTCTAACCTTTTTTTTTTTTTTTTTTTTTTTTTTTGGTACCAGGGATCAAACCCAGAGGTGCTTAACCATTGAGACACATCCCCAGTCCTTTTTATCTTTTTATTTTGAGACAGGGTCTTTCTAAGTTGCTTAGGCCTTGCTAAGTTGCTGAGGTTGGCTTTGAATTTGCGTCAGCCTCTGGAGCCACTGGGATTACAGGTGTGTGCCTCTGCTCATGGCTCAATTTCTAACCATTCGTCAAGTTGTTTGGTATATACTAATTTGAACGTTTCCTTACTGAAGAACTTCTCAAGAGACTTTATTATTCCAATGTGCTTAGTAAATTGAGAGGTGTGAATAGGCAACATTCATTTCCCTAATCTGTTTGTGCATAGAAAACATTTTACACAAAGCATTATTTTAATTGAGATTGAATTGTACTTACAATTCACTCACATGAATTTGGGGAAAGGGTAAAAATTGGGAGAAGAAGGGAATTTATCAGCTAATATGACTCCCGATTGGATGCCTTGCTTGATCCGGGAGGTGATACAGGTGTCCAGGAACCCAGTTCTTTATGCCAGTCATTGCATCTCTGATCCTTCCAGTTGCTGGGTTGATTCTCAAACAAGCCTTCTGTTCATGGTTGCAAGACAGATGCTGTCAGTAGTTCTTACTTCAAGTTTAATAGGAAAAATGAGAGCCTTTGCCTTGGTATGCCAAGAAAAATTCTTGGCATAAAGTATGTAACTTTCTTTCTGTCTCTCCTTACCTGTTTCTGGATCCTGTTCTTATTTCCTGATCACTGAGCCTTGACTGTCTTGTGGGACACTTATAGAATAGTGTGGTTTCGAGGGAGAACGGTATGTTAGAGAGAGCTGCACACCCCAAGCAGAAGTCTTCAGGCAAGAGTGAGCATCTTTGTCATATCTCAAGTGTTCCATGGTCAGAGGGAAGGCAGCTAGCTGTTGATGAAAAGCCCTCACCAGACAACTTTCCAGAAGAGACAGCTGGTGACGGCCTTGGCCAGAGCACACTCTGGGCTGGTCAAAAGGGCAGTGGGTGGTCCTCAGGCTCTGAGTTGGCTTCCATTTGATGTTTGGTGCTGCTTGATACAATGGCCTCTGCCTGAATTGTCAACCAATCTATTATTTTGGCATGAGCTCTATGCTGCATATTCTTGGAGACTTAATGTTTAGATTTTTTTTTAATTGTGAGTTTCCCCTACAAATAGTTGTTTTGAAAAATTGGAAAGTTATAGACATGGTAAAAGAATGGTATAATGAATACTTATGTTTCATTCACTGGATTTTTCAGGAATGGATATTGGTTTTCTTTGTGTACACACACACACACACACACACACACACACACGCACACTTTTTCCTCCTGAACTCCGAAATTACATTTCAGGCATTGTGAAAACGCAGTCCAAAAGAAATATCATCTTTATTTCAAGAAAAGAAATGATAATCTCATCGAATTTATAATCCATATTCAAATTTTCAAATTGTTATAATGATAGTTTTGGTTAGATCTATCTCTTTTTATCCAGAACTTGGGATTATACTTTGCCATTATTTGTTTTATGTCCTTAATTCCTTTCATCTAGAAGCTCCCCTGTCTTATTGAGGACATGGGGTTTGGGGAGGGCTGGGGTATCATCTTTCATGTTGATGACTTTGATGTGGTCAGGCTCGCAGTTGGTGAAATAAATCTCATTTTGGATTTGTTTGATAATTTTTTTTCCAAGACTAGATGAAAACATCTTGGCACACTAACTACTCAGGTAAGACTACCCTTTTTAGTGCTTTGTATCTGTATCAGGTGGTATGATTTTAAAAGTACCGTTTCTTGGTGATGTTAAGATTTATTCACTTGGTTGGTTGAGGTGAAATCTGATAGATTTCTGAATTATAAAGGCAAAATTTATCTTTATAATTAGAGAACTGGGAGGTGATACTCAAGATGTTTGAATATCCAGTTCTTTGTCAGCTTTTCCCCAACATGTTACAGTCTATTGATGGTTCCTCCAAATTCATCATGACATCAGTGGTTGCAAAATCATTTCCTAACTCTGTGATTCCTCTTCATTCCCCTTCCGTTTTAAATATCATATAAACTCATGGATTCTTTTTCAAATATAGAAATCCATTACTGCCATTATTCTTCCTTGGTTCTTCAATTCTCCCAATTTTCATGAGTAGAACGCCTTTTAAGTGGGCTCCTATGTCCTTTCGAGAAGTCCCCATCAGTTTCTTAGCACTTTCTCTTTCATTTGACAATAAAATGTTTGCTTTGTATTATTTCTGTCACATAAAAAAGTAGAAATAGATAGAAAATAGAAATAGCTATTTTTTCCAGTAGGTGGTTTCTTTTGTGGAGGAATAGTATTAAAAATCAAGATATTAGGGGTTATGGTGTCATTTATTCTAAGTTCATTTTCAGTGGAAAACAGCTAAGAATACAGTTCCAGGACTAACCGAGAGCAAAATTCCAGAATGTTCAAGTTCCTTATATAAGATGGCATAGTATCTGCATAAAACCTATGTACATCTTCGTGTGTACTTTAAATTTTCCCTAGATTACTCATAATTCTTTATACAATGTAAATGATATGTAAATTGTTGTTGTATTGTTTAGGGAATAATAACAAGATGAAAAGTCTGTGCATGTTCAGAACAGAGTTCAGGGGATTTTTTTCCCCCAAATATTTTTAATTTTAATTTGGGCTTGGTTTAATCTACTAATGCAGAAGCCATGAATATGGAGAGCCAACTTACCCACTACTCTATATTTACCCAAAAGAACTAAAATCAGCACTCTCTAATCATACAGGCAAATCAATGTTAATAGCAGCACATGTTTTAACAGCCAAGTTATGGAACCAGTCCAGATGCCCATCAATGAATGAATGGATAAAGAAAATGTGGTATCCATACACAATGGAGTTTTATTCAGCCAAAAAGAAAAATGAAATTATGGCATTTGCAGGAAAACAGAACTTGAGAATATTATGTTAAGCAAAAGAAGCCGAACTCAGAAAGTTAAGGGTCCTGTGATTTCTCTCAAAATGGAAGTTAGGAAAAAGGGAGGAAAAAGTGGTAAGAAGATCTCGTGAAAATCGAAGGGAGATCAGTAGAGTAGAGGTAAGGAACTGGGAAGGGAAGAGAGGACGAGAGAGATGTACTAGGAAAGGAAAGCGACCAAATAATATTGTCATATTTTGTGTATGTACAAATATATAACAATGAAACCAACTATTATATAATTATATTGTGTCAATAAAATTTTTAATAAGAATGTGTAGGTAGCTAGGTGCAGTGGCCTACACCTGCAATCCCAGTGGTGTGGGAGGCCGTGGCAGGAGGATCGAGAGTTCAAAGCCAGCCTCCGCAATTTAGCAAGGCTCTAACCAACTCATTGACACCCTGTCTCTAAATAAAATTTAAAAAGGGCTGAGTTTGTGGCTCAGTAGTTATGCACTCCTGGGTTCAATCCCCAGTACAAAAAAAAAAAAAAAAAAAAGAATGTATAGGTTAAACCGATTCTTTTAAAGGAAATTTTAGTTTGTTTCTAATCTCTGAGGTATTGTAATCTAATCAGTTCAATTTTTGCTCTGCGCTTTCTTCCCCTCTATTGAAAAACAAGATGCTACAGAATAAAATAGGAAAGGGATACACAGTTTTTTTTTTTTTTTTTGCTAGTCTAATGAAAGCTATTTGGAATGCTGAAAGTCCAATGTAGTGTGTACTTCCCTTTTTCCACTTTGCAAAAACTCTGTCCTAAGTCAGCAGAGAACAGACACCTCTGTGTGGCATCAGGAAGATTTGAACCACGATTGTCTGTGAAGTATTTATACTAGTTCCCTATAAAGAGCTTGCTAATTGGATAGAGAAGATAGTGGATACTTGGAAAGCTCTTGTAAAATATGTATGTAGGCCTGGGGGTGCAGCTCTAAGGAAGCTCTCCCTAGTGCTGAATTTAATTATGTTAACATTATTCCTTTCATTACTGAATAGAAAAAAAAATGTGGCTCAGGTTACAGGAGCAGTGTTGCCCTTGAGCAGGAATATGTTGCTGCGAGAGTAAGTGGCTATAGAGGAAGTTCAGTGTCCTTACCACCCTGTAAATAAAGGTGTGCCATTATGTTTGGAAAGCTACTTTTCTGAAATTATTATTTCAGAAGAAATTATTCAGAAGAAATTCTGTTGGTTGCTATTAAACTACATTTTTTGGTGAGATTCTTGAAATAATTCAACTTTTTTTTTAATTAATAAGAAAAACACTGGCAATTAGATTTGCTAGTGTAGGGTGAAACTGACTTTTCTTGCTCATTACACTTCAGGGTCTGGAGAAAACTCGCAGGGTCGAAAAGGCAATCTTCTCTGTAGGTTCCTTTATTGAGTGGCCAATCAAACATATTATGCAATCTTTTATCTTTTCTGAAGTCTCTACTATGCACCACTGTAGAAGAAAGCTGGGGCGTTTTATTGGCAAAATGTTTCATTTTCCTTCCAAGCAACTTTGTAGATTTTACACTAACATACATCTTCAAAGCAAAGATGTCAGGTAGACTCAGATCATTATTTTTACTCAGTCTGGAAGGAATAATATTAAAGGAGTCTTTTAGTTGCAATCTGAATTGATTTTGCTGATTGTCAGAGTTTTGAGATTGTTTTTCTTTGTGCTGTGAGTACATTTGGTTTTCTGTGGCTGCATCACCGTAATAGCATATCATACTCTTTACTGTGGGAGGTTGTTTTTCCATTGGAAATTTTTTTGTTTTTAATTTTTTATTTGAAATGTGAAAATGTTCTTTGTTTTATTTTTTAATTTTAAATGGCAATAGGTCTGGAACCTCAATTTTTCTCTAACTTGCCCTTTAAATGCTGGAGTTTATTGCTTGATACCTATAAAAGCCTCTATTCAGAATGAAGTTTCGGGGATCATTGAATAAAAAGTCAGCTCAATAATAGCAAAATTGCAAAGAACTGAGGTGATAAATGCAATAACAATTCTCTTTTAAGGTCATCGACGGTATCTTTTTAAAAACTTTCTTTTATAGGTAATATCATGACTTCTGATTATATTGTGAGCCTTATTTGCCAATTTTCTTATTATTCTTTTACCCCATTCTGAACATAAACTTTGTGAAGGTAGGTCATGTTTTCTCATTCCCTGATGCAGTCTCATCATTAGGTATTGGTTGAAAAATAAAACTCACAAAAACATACACATACACAAATGACTAAATAAATGTGTTTTTAAAAATTTTATTAGTTCTTTTCATATGTGTATAAAAGTAAAGTATATTTCGACATATTTGCACAAACATGGAGTATATATTATTTTAATTAGGATCCTAGTCTTGGGTTGTGCATGATGTGGAGATTCATTGTGATATATTCATATACACAGGACAGTTGTAAATAGGTGTCTTGAAAGTTAACGGATGTAGAGCATACTCAGAAATCGAGTCAGTAACCCCATAAATCTAGAAAGACGCTAATTCAAAAAACTTGGAAAGACCCATTGGAAATTCTGTTTCCTCTTTATTTTTGTATATAACTTAAATGCAATAATCAATCTTTTTTTTTTTTGCCCTTTAAGGGTGGCTACTTGAGTGTCTTTTTATGAAAGAAAAATTAAGGAAACCACTATTAAATGCTTAAGACCATGTTGAGTGTGACCAGGTTGAACTGTGTTCTACTAGGTTGGGATGGTTCTTAGTCTTGGGAAGGACAGGGCTCTCAGATCATCACATGAGCATCACTAGAACACACACCACCTCACTGTGGTGTGCACTTGATTGATCCTTTCTTCCTCTGCTCTCCCTCCGTGTCCACTTCTTAAGCATGATACCTTGTGACTTGGTTCTGATTTAAAATAACCTTTGAGAGCACCTCGTCTATCAGTTGCTATTAGTTTGAGAGGCTGATTTCATGAACTTCAAATGGCCTTTATTGTTCAGAAGTTTCATAGAGATCCAGAAAGTTGTACAGCATTCAATAAGAATTTGATAGAAATTAAAATGTAAACCTGTGTGTATTATTTTTCTCTTTCTTTGTCTCTCTTTTGGACTGTTCATTTATCCATCCATCCATCCATCCATCCATCCATCCATCTTTGTGAGATGATAATTATGTTGTCAAACCTTGACTGCAGAATGATGGAAGGTTTGGAATATAGGCATCTTCTTGTATATAGGCATCTTCTTGTTCTTCATTGTTGATTTAATGGAAATATAGATTGTTTCTTTACTTAAAAATTGCTGCCTCTGACATTATTTTCCATAAGAATATTGTCACTAGTGAAGTAATATACATGAATGATATTAGTCATATTCAGATATTTCCAAATGATGTTCAGAGGTCCCTTCTTCAACCTTGTAAGTGTCTCCAGCATTAGAAAAGGTTATTATCAAATTTAACCCCTATCTCTCACCAGGCACAAAAGTCAAAGTGGATCAAAGATCTGGGAAGCACACCAGAAACCCTGCACCTGCCTGAGGAAAATGTAGTCCCAACACTCCACCCTATTGGCTTAGGAAATGATTTCTGTAACAAGACTCTGAAAGTACAAGAAGTAAAATCAAAAATCAATAAATGGGAGGGAATAAAACTAAAAATCTTCATCGTGAAGAAAACAATAAAGAACATGAAGAGAAAGCCTAAAGAATGGGAGAAAATCTTTGCCACATGCACCTCAGACAGAGCATAATTCTCTAGGATATATAAAGAACTCAAAAACTTAACACAAAAAAACCAAACAAACAAATAACATAATCAATAAATGGGAAAGGAACTAAACAGACACTTCCCAAAAGAAGAAATATGAACAGTCAACAAATACATCAAAAATGTTGAACATCTCTAGCCATTAGAGAATGCAAATTAAAACTACATTGAGATTTTATCTCACTCCAGTCATAATGGTAATTATCAAGAATACAAGTAATGATAAACGTTGGTGAGGATGTGGGTAAAAGGGTGCACTCGTCCATTATTGGTATGACTGCAAATTGGTGAAACCACTATGGAAAGCAGCATGGAGATTCCTGGGAGAGGGGGAGACTAGGAATGGAACCACCACTTGACTGAGTTATCCCACTCCATGGTTTATACCCAAAGGACTTAAAATCAACATACTACAGTGGTGTAGCCACATCAATGTTTATAGCAGCTCGATTCCAATAGGTAAACTATGAAATCAACCTAGATGCCCTTCATCAGATGAATGGATTAAAAAATGTGGTACATATATACAATGGAATATTACTCAGCCTTAAATAAGAATAATTTATGGCATTTTCAGGTAAATGGATGGAACTAGAGCATATCATGCCAAGTGAAATAAGCCAGTTCCCTGAAACCAAAAGCCAAATGTTTTCTCTGATTAGTGAATGCTGATCCATAGTGGGGCAGGGGGATAGGGAAGAATGAAGGAACTTTGACTGTGTAGAGGGGAGTCAGGGGAGGGGTGGGATTGTGGGGATGGGAAGGAAGGTAGAATGAGATGACATTATAACCCTATATACCTGTATGATTATACTACTGGAGTGACTCTGCACCATGTACAGCCAGAGCAATGAGAAGTTGTGCTCCGTTTGTGTACAATATGTCAAAAGCATTCTACTTTAAAATAAATAAATTAACAAATAAATAACTTAAATGTGATATAAATACACAATGGAATATTACTCAGCCATAAAGAAGAACAAAAATATGGCATTTGCCGGTAAATGGATGGAACTGGAGAATATGTGCTAAGCCAGTCTCCCAAAACCAAAGGCAAAATTTTTTCTCTGATACGTAGAGGCAACCTAAAATAAGGGGTAGGTGGATAGAAGTTCAGTGGACTAGACAAAGGAAAATGAAGGGAAGGAAGAGGGATAAGAAAAGGGAAGATACAACTTTCCTGTGTACATGTATGAATACGCTACAACCACAAGAAATTCATTTAAACAAATAATAATAACTATGGGTGAATGGCAGAAAGATCAATAGAGAGTGGGTAGCAGGGGGTAGGGAGAGGGGATGGGAAGGAGCGGTACTGGGGTCTGAATTACAATAAGATCTATTCAATGCTCCTATAATTATGTCAAAGTGGATTCTACTGTTATGTGTAACTAAAAAAAAAACAATTAAAAAAAAGAAAAGAAGGAAGAAAAAGGTTGTTTTCTATCATTGTGTTATAAAAATTCTTTTGTGACTTTGAAAACAATAAAAGTAGTAGGACTTTTAAGTTATGAAACCAGTTGGTTGTGCTTTTCCAGAACATAGTGCATTCTGCTCATTTTAAAGAAAGGAAAACATTCTCCATTCTATTAGCACCAGTTCGGAGCCCTTGGTGAATAAACAAAGCAGGAGTTTCTGAGCAAATTTATGCAGAGGGGACCATGAGGATGAAGAGTTCTGTGCAAGCAGAATTTTGTAAACAACATAAATGAAGATATTACATATTAGAAAAGAATGAGGGTTGCTTCCTGTTAATGTTCCTATAATTATTAAAATAATGCAACTCCATTGCTTCTAAAATGCATTTTCATGAGCTTCAGCATAGGAATTGTTTCGTGGCTTATAGGCACGTAAGGAAAACATTTTAATTGAGATCATCCCTAAGCAAGCACCATTTACTAATTTACCAGTTGCACTATTTACGGAGAGAGTGGTATATTAAGAAATATCTGGCTCTTGATTCATAGCCAAGAAGAAACTCATTTGATAAACTAAGTTTCTCTTCAACTCACAGAAGAATTTGCTGCACGACTATAAGGAAAGACAATATTCAAATTGAGCCATTTACAGAAAACCAGAGAAGAGTTGAGAAATGTTTATTTCATCATCATGCCCTGTGTTCTTCCAAAGAAAATAGATTCCTGTACCCCTCAGCTCCTCTCCTGCCAGAAGAAATATCTCACAGGGCTGTAATAGGGTAATAACTCACCTGCACCATGTCGCATCTCTTCTGATTTCATTTTTTTTTTTTTTTTTTTAGTACCAGGGATTGAACCCAGGGATGCTTAACCACTGAGACATATCCCCAGCAGGGCCCCTTCCTTTTTTAATAATTTTGAGACAGGGTCTTGTTAAGTTGCTTAAGGCCTAATGAAGTTGCTGCAGCTGATTTTGAACATGCAATCCTCCTGCCTCAACCTCCTGAGCTGCCGGAATTCTAGGTGTGCATCACCACATCCGCCTTTTCTGACTTTTTATGCCAACCGTATTGAACACTATTAGTGGCACATAGAATAATCAGCACTCCCAAATTAATGTCATCTTCTCTTATGTGATTCTCTTGAAGGCTTTAGTCTCTGCACATTTTCTGTGTTCTTTCATGAATCTTTTCATTGGCAAAGAGAAAAGGCAAGTGCCCTATCATGAGCCAGTGCGCAGAAAATGAAGATTTCTAGATCTTATTTGTACCTTTTCTGTTATCTGCATTATTTGTCGACTATGTCAGTCATCCTCTTCTATGCTTTACCTTACTTAGAATTCACTTCTGCCTTTTTTCTCAAAATTCTTTGTCAGTCAGGGTTCTCCGAAGAAAGAGAGTCAAGACTCTGTGTGTGTGTGTGTGTGTGTGTGCTGATAGAAAGATGGCAGAGAGATTGATTTAGCATGAGTGACTGACATGTAATTGTGGAGGCTGAGAAGTTTCCTGGCCTGCTGTCTGCAAGCTGGAGGCCTTAGGAAAGCTATTCCACACCATATCTGAAAAGCCTGCAAACCACAGGAACCAATGTTGTAAGTCCCAGGCTAAACCTGAAGGCCCAAGAATCAAGCACTGATGTGCAAGGGCATTGAAAGGTGGATGTGCCAACTCAAACAGAAAGCAAATTCACCTTCGCCTGACTATTATATGGAGGCCTTCAGAGTGTTGGCTGATGCTCAGCCATGTTGGTGAGTGCAGCCCTACTTTGCTCAGTCTGTTCAAATGCTAATGTCTTCTGGAAACATCCTCACAGATACACCAAAAAATAGTATTTACCAGGTGTCGGGACATCCCTTAGCCCTATCAGGTTGACATATAAAATCAACCATCACACCCCTTAAAATAAAAATAAATTCCTGACTTTTTGAGTATTTTTACTATGAACTCTAAATATTTTTTAAAATATTTTTGTTTATTCTTTTTAGTTTTACATGACAGTAGAATGTATTTTGACATATCATATGTACGTGGAGTATAACTTCCAATTCTTGTGGTTGTACTTGATGTGGAATCACACTGGTCGTGTATTCATATAGCATCATATGAAAGTTATATCAATTCATTCTCCTGTCTTTCCCATTCCTATCCCCTCTTCCTTTCCCTTATTCCCCCCTGTGCAATCTGGTGAATCTCTACTCCCCACCCCCCTGCCTATTGTGTGTGGGTCAGTATCACCATATCAGAGAGAACATTGCATCTCTGGTTTTGGGGAATTGGCTTATTTTACTTAGCATGATAGTCTCCATTTTCATCCATTTACTTACAAATGGCATGATTTCATTCTTTTTTTTTTTTTTATGGCTGGGTGTTTTAGTAAGCTTTTTCACTCCTGTGACTAAAAGACTTGATCAGAAAAACTGTAAAGGAGAAAAGATTTATTTAGGGGGCTCACAGTTAGAGGTCTTAGTCCATAGACGTCCGACTCCATTTCTCAAGGCTGAACATCATGGTGAGAGAGTGTGACAGCAGGAAGAAACTCACATCATGACCAGAAAGCAGAGAGAGTCAAAGTTTCTATTCTCCAGATACAAAATATATACCCCAAAGCCACACCCCCACTAAACCACTTCCTCCAGCCACACCCCACCTCTTCAGTTACAACTCCTCCTGTCAGGGGATTAATTCACCAATTAGGTTAAGGCTATAACCCAGTCATTTCTCCTCCAAACATTCTTGCATTGTCTCATCTGTGAGCTTTGAGGACACCTCACATCCAAACATAACACTGAGTAATATCCCATTGTGTATAGGTACCACATTTTCTTTATCCATTCATCTGCCAGAGGGCATGTAGGTTGATTCCATAGCTTAGCTATTGTGGGGATTGGCTATGAACATTGATCTAGCTATGTCACTTTAGTATGCTGATTTCAAGTCCTTTGGGTATATGCCAAGGAGAGGGGTAACTGGTCCAAATGATGGTTCCATTCCAAGTTTTCTGAGGAAATTCCATACTGCTTTCCAGAGTAGTTGCGCCAATTTGCAGCCCCACCAACAATGTGTGAGTGTACCTTTTCCCCCACGTCCTTGCCAACATTTATTGTTACTTGTATTCTTGGTAATTGCCATTCTGACTGGATTGAGATGAAATCTTAGTGTACTTTTAATGTGTATTTTGGTAATTGCTAAAGATGTTGAACATTTTTTCATATACTTTTGACCATTCATATTTCTTCTTTTATGAATGTCTATTCAGTTCTTTTACCAATTTATTGATTGGGATATTTATTTTTGTGTGTGTGTTAAGTTTTGTGACTTCTTTATATAACCTGGAGACTTAATGCTCTATCTGAGGTACAGGTGGCAAAGATTTTCTCCCATTCTGTAGGCTCTCTGTTCATGTTCTTGATGATTTCCTTTGCTGTGAAGAAGCTTTTTAGTTTGATACAACCCATTTATTGATTCTTGATTTCACTTGAGTTTTATGCAGCTTAAGAAATAGGGGTTAATTTCATATTGCTGCATATGGATTTCCAGTTTTCCCAGCACCATTTGTTGAAGAGGATATCTTTTCTTCAGTGTATGTTTATGGCACCTTTGTCTAGTATGAGATAACTGTATTTGTGTGGGTTTGTCTCTGTTTCTTCTATTCTGTACCATTGGTCTTTCTGTCTGTTTTGGTGCCAATACCATGCCATTTTTATTACAATAGCTCTGCAGTGTGATTTGAAGTCTGGTACTGTGATGCCTCCTGCTTCACTTTTCTTGCTGAAGGTTACTTTAGCTATTCTGGGTCTCTTATTTTTTTAAATGAATATCACGACTGGTTTTTCTATTTCTATGAAGAACATCATTGGAATTTTAATAGGAATTGCATTAAACCTGTATAACACTTTTGGTAGTATGGCCATTTTGACAATATGAATTCTGCCTATCCAGTAGCAGGGGAGACCTTTCCATCTTCTAAGTTCTTGAATTTCTTTCAAATTGTGTTCTGTGGTTTCAAAGTGTTCTGTAGTTCTCATTATAGAGGTCTTTCCCCTCTTTTGTTAGATTAGTTCCCAAATATTTATTTTCTTTGAGGCTCTTGTCAATGGAATAGTTTCAGTTGATTTCTAATTTCTCTTTCAGCTGGTTCTTCACTGATATGTAGGAATGCAATTGGTTTATGGGGGTTAATTTTATATCCTGCTCCTTTGCTGAATTCATTTATGAGAACTCTAAAGATTTGAAGATGTATAACCCAGGCTCCATTCCAAGTGCCTTTTAATTTCACTGGGAAGATCATACACAGGTCTAGTCAGAGATTACTGATGTGAGAATTGTTAGGAGGTGAGCAAAAATGCACTGGACTTGAAATGTCCTGCTGAATTCAGGGGATTTGAGTATATGCTTTAGCATCACATATTTGATACCTTTAAGGGTCCCCATGGCCTTTCTTCCCCACAGGTTCGGCCAGCATTTCTCTTCTAGATAAGCTGCATCAACTTGATGGACTGTTTTCTCTTACCTTTCCGGATCACTTTGCTTCTCTCAAACTGATAATTTCACACGTTGCTTACCTTTGGCTGTGTGGGAAGCACTCCCTATGTGCCTCTCTGTCTTATTTCTTTGTGTTTTTCTCAATTTCCATGTCACCTCTTTCACTCTGCACCCTCCAGCGATACTGTTTTAGTCTACTTTTTTGTTGCTGTGACCAAAAGTCCTGACAAGAACAATTTTAAAAAAGAAAATTTTTTTGGTGGGGCAGGCTCATGGTTTCAGAGGTCTTAATCCATAGATGGCTGACTTCATTCCTAAGGGTTTAAGGCCAGGTATAACATCATGGTGAAAAGGTGTGGGAGAGGGAAGCAGCTCAAGAAATCACACCCCAAAGCAGAGAGAGCTGTACTTAACAAGGCCAAAATATATACTCCCAAAGCACACCCCTTGGCCCCACCTCCCCCAGCCACACCCTACCTGCCTGTAGTCACCAGTTAATCCCTGGTGACTAGGGGGATTAATGCACTGATTGGGTTAAAGCTCTCATAATCCAATTATTTCACCTCTACACTTTCTTGCATTGTCTCACACAGGAGCTTTTGGTGGATCCCACCTATCTAAACCATAACAAGTACTGATTTTTTATTTTTATTTTTTAGTTCTGTTGACTCTCAGTCTGTCTTTGATCAGTGCATACCCTTTCCAGGGTAGAACACAGCCTCTTCTTCCCTCACTTGTCATTTTTTGAGTCGAGTCATATTTGGGGGTTTAGGTTCAATGCTGTGTTCTCTCAGCCTTCTCACACTTCCCTCTGATTGGGTTCCCTATTACTAAAGTACCCTGACAACCCCCATTATACTGCCTGGCATGTGCTTTTATAAGAGCTTGTTTGTCTGTAACATGGGCTAGACTTCGAGTTCTTGACAACATGAACAGTGTTCGTGGCAAGTCGAGGGACCTGCATGTGGTGAGAAGGAAAGATTACAGTAGCGAAGGATGCAGAGGTTTCAAACTCAGATAGCCAAAACTTGACTCTGTTGTTGTACCTGAGGTATTTGATAATAATGTGAACTTGGCAGGTGCAGAAGGCTATACATGTTCAAGGTAAGTTTGTTCTTAGTGCCAAACAATGTCCCCTAAATTTTAGAGATGCTAGTTACCCATTAGTTACCCATGGCCAGGTGAAAAAACTGAAACCAGTTATCTAAACACTGATATGAGACATGTAAAGATTCTTTAAAGGAGATAGACATGTTTGTTGGTTTATCATGTTGGCTTATTGGTTCTGTTAAGTACCTTTCAGAATGCAAGTTTCTAATTCAAGAGGGGTCAGATTTTGAAAGATTCAGAGGATCACAAAATGGAAACGTCCACTTAACTCAATCTAAAAACCATCCGGCTATCCTTTGCCAGCTTCACTTTAATTTCTTGATCCTCAATTAAAGTAGAGTTTGGGAACTGCATTTGTTCTGTTTTCTTGTATATAAGCATATCATGTATACCACAGCCTCGTTCTCCCAATACCCACTACTTTTTGATGTTTCCTTGGTTTTATGTGGGACAAGCTAAACTTCTTATAACTTGAGAAATGATCCTTTGTCAAAACTTACTGTAGCTGGGCCATGGTGGCACCTGCCTGTAATCCCAGTGGCTCAGGAGGCTGAGCTAGGAGGATTGTGAGTTCAAAGCCAGCCTCAGCAAAAGTGAGGCATTAAATAACTCAGTGAGACCCTGTCTCTAATTAAATAAAATACAAAAAGGGCTGGGGATGTGGCTTAGTGGTTAGGTTCCCCTGAGTTCAATCCCCAATACCAAACCAACAAACCTGTATTATAGTAGGTGGGAACCATGCTTCAAGCAGTATATGGGGTAAAACAGGATGATTGGTGGGAGGCACCAATCTTGACAACAAAGGCAATTAGAACTGTTCTTTCTTTGAGTACCCCAACCCTATTCTCCTTCCCCCAACCTAGCTCAAGACCCCGAACATTAAGGTCATTCCTGCTATCTTTCACAAACAGATCAATTGCCCTTTCAAGGTTGTCTAATGTAACTCTCCAGACAAAGAGGAAAAATCATCTTGTTCTTTTACAATAAACTATCTCTCCTCTTTATTTTATTTTATTTTTCAACTAAGGTTTTCCTCCCTAAATTATGATGACTCCCATGCACGTGCTGTCATCAGCCACAGCACGATCACACCAACAGCAGCTATTTGTTTTGTACTTTGTCTTCTCTCATCTTCATGACTATTCTCTTGTTCAAAGGACAGATCAGTTTTAGGATTTTAGGATTTTGAAGCTGGAAAGAAGTAGAGGTGGAATGAAAACTCTCCTCTGCCTGCTTCCCTTAGCTCACATCCTCAGCTGCTCTGTTGGAGTTGGTATTGTTGAAACATACTAGCCTCCCTTGGAATTTCTGCATAAACCACAAATTGAACAATTATCTTTGGATCTGTTTTGGTCAGGGCATTTTTGTGATTTGAAGTCTACCAAACTGGCCTGTAGAGGTAGTAGTAAAAAACTTAGACCCTAACCAAGCTTAGTATAGATTATCATGCACCTGTACACATCTACAGTTCTGGAGACCCAGGGTCTCTGCTCCATACACCTGATGGAGAGCCCACTCAGCTAGGACCTTCCTCACAAAGATTCAGAAGCTTCACAAAGGTTTAGGTAAACTTGAGAAAGAAAGATTGAAGAATGACTTTTGCAAATATGAGAAGGAGTGAAATAATTGCCTGAAAACACAAAGGGAGTGCTAAGCTTAGGTGCTTCCCAGTGATTCCCAAGTACTGGGAAGCAGAGATCAGATCTCATCAGAAATGGAGCAGAACTAACCCATAGTGGGCTGCTTCCAGGGCTATGAAGGTCCCACCTTCTAACAGCTCATGGAAGATTTGTGTTGCACATTCAGGAATTGTGTGATTGTGTTGGTTTACAACTAGTCATGATGTGAGTATTTATACCGTGGTAGTTGGTAAACAGTGCAAATGGGGGCTATTTTTTAAAAAAATATATATTTTTAGTTGTAGATGGACATAATACCTTTATTTTGTTTATTTAGATGTTTTTGTTTTAATGTGGTTTTGAGGATTGAATCCAATGCCTCAGGCATGCTGGGCAAGTGCTCTACCACTGAGCCACAACCCCAGCCCAGGAGCTATTTTTTTTTTTTTTTAAGACTAGATGTACTAACATATCATTGGTCATTGAATAAAGAAGTGAACTTTATGTTATTGGAAGTAGTCATATAAAAACTTGGCATTTCCTAAGAGAGATGTAGTACCAAAAAAAAAAAAAAGAATAAGGAAAATGAAGAAGATCTCTAAGGTCTTATCTGACTATATTCTACTCTATCCCTCGAATGCACTGTCATCCTGCTAAAGCCAGTGAGATTTCAGCTTTTTTTAAAATTCTGTTTCCATTATTTTTTTTTCTTTTCTTTTTTTTATTGGTTGTTCAAAACATTACAAAGCTCTTGACATATCATATTTCATACATTAGATATTTTGATTACTGGAGATGTGTTCTCCAATGTTCACTCCTTATCCCATCATTTGAATGTTTGACCCTGCTCTAAGCCCTTTCTGTTTCAATTTTTTGCCTTAAACTTTCCATAGTCCTGTGCCCTGGTGTCAGATGGCTTGAGTCTGAATTCCAGTTCCACTATTGACCATGCATTTGAATTCCAGAACGTTACATACATTGATTAAGTCTCATTTGCTTTATCTGTTGAAAGCATATAATGAAAACACCTCTTTCAAATGGTTGTCCTAAGTCTTCAATGGTGCTATCCACATACACTGATTAGTGAAATGCTTGGCCATGGTAAGGACCTAGTAGACATTAGTTATATTTTCACATATTTAGAAGCCCAGGCCACTGCAGTTATGTTAATAATTAATATCAATTCTATTTTCTACATCTCTTAAGCTCCAAATTTTATGAAAATTTTCAAATATATATGTATATATTTTTACTGAATTGACTTGTTCTGTTTCTTAATTTGTATTTGGAACAGATTTTTGTGCATGTAGTTCTATTTTCTTACTAATATTGCATAGTCAGGGATGCATTCTTATGAGCTACTGTATAATAATGAACAGCAGATGTTTTCAAAGTTAGCAGATACTGACAGCATACAAATGGCAGTTTGAGGGCCAGAGGTGTACAGCTCAGTGGTACAGTGCTTGCATAGCATGTACAAGGCCCTGAGTTTGATTTATAGCACCCCTTCATCCTGCCACCCCTGCCAAAGGGCTGTTCTTTGGAAGCCCTCAGACTTCAGAACTTATGGAAGTTGAAAAAGAATGATGTTGAATATTTTCCCCTCCCCTTAGTCTAAAGAAAACGATAGCGAGAACATAACAGGTGTTTAATAAACTGTTCTTTCATTGAGCAAACACTGTAGAATGTTTATGAAGACATGAGAGATGTGGACTCGCCCATAGTCATTTATAAGCAGAATAGCTCGTAACCCTGGTAGGGAAAAAGCCAGTTTCTTAAAATTACAGAATCAGCTCTTTAAAATTGCATTCCTAAAAGGCCTAAAAGCTTTTATGGGTAAGAAAGTGGGAGACCTTGGTGATAGCCATTGTTTCTGCAGGATATTTTGTTTTTTACTCCCAATGTTGTTTCCAAATACTTCATCTTCTAGGCATAGATCATTATTGAAATATAGCACATTATTCAGAATTGAAGGTGCATACATTTACTATATTTATCTTGCATATCCTGTAGACATACATATTTTTTTTTTCCATTGTCAATGTTCTGAAGTTCCTGACTGGCCCCTATGGGGCTGCATAGATGGTGACACAGTTTCAGCTGCCAGTCTTTAGTTCCAACCCCAGCAGACATTTCTCAGTGTGGTTGACCATGGATGAGGGAATCGTGGTCCATATGTGTTTCATCTACCTTTGGGTGGCTGCCATCACATGGATTCCTGGCAAGTGAATAAGGTTCAGTTTAAAGACCGTTTTAATCAGACAGTAGAGGAAATGATGAATTCACTCCTGTCTTTGGTCAGTTTTGAGAGACATCAGTATTTTCCATAGTCTTTCCTCTCTACATATCTTGGGTACATGAAACAACATTAGAAACACATTTGGAAGCCTGGAGCACTGGAAATGTGTTAAAAGTCTAAGGTTCTGCTGGGTGCAATGGCATAGACCTATAATCCTAGCAACTCAGAAGGCTGAGGCAGGAGGGTCGCAAGTTCAAGGTCAGCCTTAGCAACTTAATGAGACTTTGTCTCAAAATAAAATAAAAAATAAATAGGACTGAGGATGTAACTGTGGTAGAGCTACCCTGAGTTCAATCTTAGCACCAAAAATCAAACGAATTTCACCTTGAGCATTTACGTGTTCTGATTTAAGTGTCCTCGGATGTATTACTTATTTGCAAGAAGCACTCTAGGCTTTGATTAACTCTTTACTTTTGATATTTGGGCCACCTGCTGTATAAGATCATCTAAATGAATTTTTCCATGAGATATTTCCTCTCCTTCACCTCCCACTAATACCATGGTGGTGGATTTGTTAAAAAAAAAAAAAGTGGTACCAGAATATTTAATGGTAAAATCAGATTCAATAAAACCAGAGGTGGAAAAAGGAAAACTAGTTGCTTCAGTTTTAACACACATGTTTTCCATAGACACTGGCTTTCTTCTGTTTTCATAATTACAATTTCAGGCAGCGTCCCTCCACCCCAGGACGGTTATCGCATTTGTGGGCTACCCATTTCCTGTGCATTTCCTTCCTCCAGCCCACCTCTTGGCCACATTAACATTACTCCTTGTCACAATCGATAGCACAGGTGGTCACAGTAGGTTTTGAAAAGAAAATGAAATGGAAACCTGTCAATGTTGCTTTGTGTTAAATTAAAATATTTGCTGAGGAAAAGCCACACTCTTGGCCAGAGTCAGACTTCTGAAAAAAGTAGGTATTTCAGAAATTGACACCATTGTTTATGATCATTCTGTTAACAGAGCATTAGGGGGCTGGGTGTCTCTGAAGAGGTGAAAGCAGTCAGTGTAATGGCTTGGAAGTAAAGTTGAGAATATGCCCTCTTTTCTGATCTATAGTTAACCAGCATTTCGAAAATCCTAGATTAGACTTAGTTTTATTCAGTCAGGGAGACAGAATTCACACACCATCAATAGTTCTTTGGAATTTAGCTAGAAGAAGTTGAATTGTGTAGAGCAGTGTGCATGCATGTATGTATGCATGGGCACACATGTGTGTTCCTAAGGTCAAAGAAGAGGAAAAGATAAAATAGCCAAAGAAGGCTTTGTGAAAGGAGGTGGGTCCAGAGTTGTGTCCAGAAAACTGAAGGAAGGAAGGGAAAGGAATTCAGATCAGTAAAGTAGATAGCAAAGCATATATGTACAGGGCTTCAGGTGTCAGGATCAGAAGTGAGGATGTAAGAAAACATGCCAATTTTCATAAAAATATAAGTCGTATTCCCTATGAAATTGATGTCTGTCTTGAATGCGTGGGTACCCTGTTTTTGTAGAATGAATCTTTTATTCTATTCAAATGTGTTAATAGCATTCAATAAGACTCTGTCTTATTTAGTGAACAAAATCATGTCCAAGACCACTGGAGGCATCTGTCACTGGTTAGCATTCAATTTGCGGGGAAGAGGTTTGGAAAGAAAGGAGCTTCTCTTGGGGGTTTACCTAGAATCAAAGCCCAGTCATGGCCAACAAAGCCCTCAGTGATCCAGCCTTGCCTCCATCTCTAGGCTGCATTCTTCTGCACTGTTCTTTCCAGAAATAATCACCTTGTTTCTCACTAAGCGAGAGATAACAGTTTTTCACTGCCTACAGGATGCCTGCCCCCAGGTTCTTGGGCAGACCACCTCTTTCTCATTAGTCTTGTCTCCACTCGAATTTCACTTTCTCAGAGACTGAAGTCCTTTTTCTGACCATCCCACCTGAAGAAGTATACTGAGACCCCCAATCACTCACCGCAATAGCACCCTCTTTAAGTACGGAAAAACCAAGATCACTTATTTGCTCCTTTATTTTCTGTGTTCTGCCCTTTAGGCCAAGGACCTCAGTCAGGTACCTTGTTCAAAGCTGTACGGCCTGGTAGTAGGCACTCAATAAAGTGTGTGTTAAATGAATCAGTGGCAGTTGGGTCTCTGTTGTGCTTACGGCATAGAAAGCTTGGCATTCTTTGCCATCCCTAAATGCTGAACTGTTTGTTACAGGAGGAAAGGAGTGAATGGCTACAGGCCTGGGGTGGCTGGTGTTGCCATGGCATCATAGAGCAGCACATTTCTTTTCCTTAATTCCTCTCTGGAGCCTTAAGAACCTGGAAAGCAGCACCACTCAGAGGGGATATTTCAAAGAGATGGACTTTAAAGGAACAATGGTGTGGGTTGGACAGTTGCTAGTAAATCGTATCAGGAAAAGCTGCTGGCTTAATTTCCTTTTCAGTATGGATGTACGTTGTAGCCATTGCAGAATGACATTTCTGCAAGGTTCCATGTTTTACAGCCTGCTCCTTGAAACCTTCACATGCATTTTCTTGTGTAGAGCACTTTTCTGGACTTTGCACTATTTTTTCCCCTTCTTAAAGTATTACTGATTGAGTCTATTTATCCTAATACATTATGGTAGAGCAGCCGTTGTTAATTTAGTGAAAGAAGTTTGGAAAACTTTTTCTCATTCATGGGTTTCTCATAGTAGCACATCTCTGGCTAACTGTACAAAAGACACCTGTGTGAGTTCCAGTGCGGCTGAATTGGCTCCTAGGTGCCTGGCTAAGTATAAAAGTATATGTTCTTCAGTTACCTGGTTTGGGTTTATAAATGAAATTTTACAATGACTATGACTCATTAATACATGCTAACAATAAATGCTATCTTCCTTCTGACGTTTTTGAGATGTTCTTTATTTTTATGTTTTTCCAAAGGATTTATGGTACCAGAACAGATCGCAGCTGGTGGCAGATTCTTACTTGCCTTTCCCACATCTCTCTTTCCCACCTCCCCCTGTTATTATGCTGGGAGTCCTGCTTCTGTGCTACCAGGCAATCTACCATATTGCTATTAATTTAATGTGTTGTCTTAACAAATGGGTAGTTCCCCTGTCTCCTCACTATTTAGTAATCTGCCATGTCTTCTTCTTTCTTCAGCACTGCAGTGACAACACACATCCCTGCCAATCAGATATGAATATTGAAGGAGCCTGGAAGAGAGGATACACAGGAAAGAACATTGTGGTGACCATCCTGGACGATGGCATTGAGAGAACCCATCCTGATCTGATGCAAAACTATGTGAGTGTTTGCTGCGGTCGGAAGTCTCCCCTCCTTGGAAGGAGGAGGACCCATGTTAGGATTATCAGAAAGGGGGACTGCTACTGAACAATGTAACAACAGATACAATAGGCTCTGTGTTTTACTTCTTTCTTGTAAAAAGTGAGCTCTTAAAGTACAGGAAGCGTGAGATAACAGTTTTTCACTTTTGGGTGCCCTTGATACTGTGGCCTACAAAAAGAAAGTAATCAGGGAGCAGAAACTCCACCACCAACACCATCTGCTACCAGCAACACCTGCTCTTCTCAACCATTCAGCCAACCAGCCAGGTGACATCTTTTGTTTCTTTTATGGGAAAAAAAAAAGTAGACTTAAATTATTCTCAAGTTATTTTGCTGGTACCTTTCTTTCGCTCCTCTACTGTTTTTTGCTTTTAAACTTTTTAGTTGTAAATGGACACAATACCTTTATTTTATTTATTTTTATGTGGTGCTACAGATCAAACCCATTGCCTCACAGGTGCTGGGCAAATACTCTACCACTGAGCCACAATCACAGCCCCTCTGCCTCTCCTCTTTTAAGGATAGTAGTGATTAGCCTCCCAGTAGTCTGTAGGAATCGTCAATCTCCCTTCTTAGGAAGGAACTGCAGATTCATTTAGTTCTCCTTTGAACAAAAAGAGATGAGTGACAGCAGGCTATCCTCACCCTGCATTCAAGCCACCTCCACAGCACAGAATTTGGAAGCTTAAGAGGAACTGCCATTTAATCTCCTCATTTGATGGGTAAAGAAATTGAGGCATAAAGACTGAAGGGAGTAATCCAAGGTCAGATATAGAATCAGAACTGTGGCTGCCTATGCTTCAGCAGAGATGTCTTTCTCGTCACATGCACGGAGGATTTTGCTGTGTGCTGCTGTTCCCCCCCTGCAGACATCTACTTTTGATTATATATGAAAAGCCTTCACTTAATGTGATTGCAATCTTTACCTTTTTTCTTATTTTCCCTTGAAAGAAAATTCTCTAAAATTACCTGTATAATTAGCAGTGCTGGTTCCCTCTGAGTTCTTATGTTGGAGCTGGAGGGGAGTAGGGAAAACATACCAGAGGAGGTATCAGAAGACCCGGGTTCCAGTTTTTGTTTGGTTCATTCAAAAACAAGGTAGAAATTAACCTGTTTGAGTCCTCTGTTTTCTTATAACTAAAATTGTTATATTGGAGTCAGTGCAGAATCCTTCATGTTTTCATGGCCACAAAGAGCAGTTACAGGGCCCCCTTTGTACAGGAAGCAGAAGCTTACCAGCTTTACACGTAATATATTTTCCTGAATTCCCTCAAACATTTCAAGTTCTGTGCACTAAAAGTTATTTCAGAAACATGAGCCTTTTGATAAATACAGAAAATAAAGATTTTGCAAACATTGACACTAGGAATCATAAGGCATAAGGAAATTTCAAACATCTTAAAGTAAGCTGTCTATGGTGGTATAAATTTGAACAATGGTAATGATCCAGTAAATTCTTTATAGTTTCTGGAAATTTTTCATGACTATTTTTTAAAATACATTTTTTGGATGTTGGTGGACCTTTGTTTTATTTATTTATTTATATGTGGTGCTGAGGATTGAACTCAGTGCCTCACACATGCTAGGCAAGTGTTCTACCATTGAGCCACAACCCCATCCCTTTCATAAGTATTTTTTAAAAAATATTTTTTAGCTATAGACGGATGCAAAATCTTTATTTTGTTTCTTTATTTTTATGTGGTGCTGAGGATCGAACCCAGTGCCTCACATGTGCGAGGCAAGCACTCTGCCACTGAACCACAACCCCAACCCCATCATAAGTATTTTTAAAAGCAAACAAATCTAACTTCGGTTTTGGAGGTTCTGTATCCTCATTTTGTAACCTCAGCATAAGAAAACTTTATTCATCATTTTGGTTAGTCCATAAGCCCTTGAGTATTAGTAAAGTCTGAATTACAGGCTTCCTTTTTTATAGGAGATACAATATCTGAACGCAGACAAATGTTTAATAGGGGTCCCAAGGTACTTAATGGAATAAATATCTAATATTGATTTTTAGTTGGCTTGCCAATTATATATGAATAATTTTTGCCTTCTAAAATCCTTAATTATGATAAAGAAGTTAACAAGTTCAAAAATTGAAGTAAGGAATAGGGAGTGAATCTGGAGAATAAATCACTTTGCTTCCAGGTGTTTGAGGAGTACTTAGTGGAAAAGGACATGTTTGAAACACACACATTTCATGACCTGGGTCATTCCAGGTGCACTGGGAACAGTAATGGCATAATGAAGCAGGATCTCCTTGGTCTGTTTTGAACACTTCTTCACCCTGAGGGGGAAAATGAAGCATTGATAATTCCTAAACCAGCAGACCCTCCCTAAGGCATCCTGACACCAGTGAACCATGAGTTATTAGTTAACCTAATTACTCTCTGGCAGAAATGTATTTCAGATTGCGGGAGCCCGTTGGTCACTGGCTAATTAATGATTGTCCATTTCTTTTCTCTCGCTCTCTCCTCCATGGCCATAGGATGCTCTGGCAAGTTGTGATGTGAATGGGAATGACTTGGACCCAATGCCTCGTTACGACGCAAGCAATGAGAACAAGTAAGGCTCAAGTCAAGGGCGGTGGCAGGAGTTAGGTTTTCTGCTCCTGCTAAGGGAAGTATGTTCTTGAAAGGCTTGGTAACCAATGGGCCTCATTTACTGCAAAATGAAAAGGTGTCTTTTCAGCAAAGTTTCTGAGTAATAAAAAGGAGAGGTTCACAAATTAAGAAAGGTTGCAGAGAGAGCCCTCAGCATTTCCATATCTTGAAAATTGAATTGGAGGACATCACCCTCACCGTCCTCACCCCATTTGTTTAAAGATAGTGGTGCTAATGGGAGAGGCAAAAGTACCCCCAAAGAGAGTTACTTGATTCTCCTAAATTCAACAAATTTGATGGGCTACTACATTTGAGGCCGCTATCGGGGGCTTTATTATTTTGTTTCTCCTTTGCTCCCTTCTCCGTGATTAGGTTTCCACTAATATATAGGAAACACTTAGAAGAATTGTTACCATCTGGGGAATGCATTGCCTTTCTTATGTCCTTCCACAACCAAGAGACCCATTTCCACTTTCTAGTTCCTATACTCGTTTTTAGTGAATGCGAATGAAATAGTACATCCATTAGATGATAGATTATTTTAACATTCCTCAGTAAGTCAGTGTGAGTTGTTTTTCTTACTTATAACGAATCAGATTCTTTTAGTTGGTATTTCTAATCAGTATATCACATTAATTAACATTCCCTCCACTTTTACTGAAAAGCTCCTCTAGGATAATGCTGTGATTTGGATATTTTCATATGAATGTTTATTTACCTGTTTTAGTCTGGAATCACAAAAGTTGTAAGGAAAATGGCCGTGCTCATCTGTTATGTGCTATTTGCAATCTCCTTTTTTTTTTTTTCCTCTAGGGGAAACTTCTCAGCTTGTAGTATTTAAGTAAGTCAATACATTTAGATAAAAGCATATGACCTAGAAAAATTGTGACTATGCATGTGCTTTCTTTCCCCATCTACAAAGAAGTCTTAACAAAGTAGCTGTAGAAATATGCTATTTGTTAATATTAACAACCAAGTTAATATGACTGTGGTGAAAGCTTTAATATACAAATTGATATAAACTTTTCCAGAACTTCCGGACAAAACAAGAAAGTGGCTAAATTAAACTGGATAGTTTCCTTTCAGACCTGATTGTTATTGTCTAGATTGTAATGTTGAGTGAATTTTACACAAGGGGTTAGAGTTTCAGACAACAAGAGCTGATGTTTTTTGTCCTAATTTATAAACTAGCATGAAACAATGAAAAAGAGACTTGAATCACTCAGTACTTAAAAAGGCACTAATGGTTTGCATGTGTGGGAATATGGAAAATATCTGCCTTCCTCTCAGTTTTGCTGTGAATCTAAAACTTTTCAAAAAATAGTAATAATAAAAAATAACACTGATAAATTTCAATATATAGTTTGTTCTCCTGTCATGCTACATATGCATTCCTGATATGCACTCCTAAAAACAATAGCACTCTGCCAAATCCTAAAACACAGAGTGATGAAAACATTGAGTTGGAGTCTAATATTCAAACATCATCAGTCTCTGTCTCTGTCTCTGTCTCTGTCTCTCTGTCTCTGTCTCTCTCTCTCTCACACACACACACACACACACACACACACGATAGGGATCTATTAAAATGGTAGTTAAGAAATAATTAAAACTACTTTAAAAGTGGCCCTTAACCATGAACAAGAACCTGACGTGTGCCTGTAGAAGTGTATGCTCATTATATCTCTTCTCATTTGCTTTCTGCCCTGTGTACAAGAGAAAAAGAGTAAGAGAAGAAGAGATCAATGTGAAAACCAAGAATAAAAGACATAGAATAAACGGGAAAAATATACAACAGGCAGAGAGAAAGAGGTTAAAGTTAAGCAGAATGGAGGGCGATGTCTCCCACCCCAGGATGGCCCTTGTCAGAAGAATGATAGCTTGCCAGTTATTATGGGGAGGAGTGGGAGGAGGGTTATCAGAGCACACACAGAAGTTGCAGTACCAGATGTGGCTAAGTGCGGACTGCTGTGCCTCTAAGACGCATAGCTCTTTGTGTTTTATGTACTCCTATGAGGTTCGGTTCATCTGGGCATGTTTTCTGCATTCACCTAGAGTTTCTGTGACAAAATCCTATCTAAACAAATGCAGATTTCACATATGCTCAGAATATTCCCGTCTATATCAATCATGTTGGATGGATAAAATTGGTGTTTTAAGGCATATATTATAGCAGAATTCACTAAATTTATCACATTAATAATTGTATGGTCAAAAGAGAAGCAGGAAAACTATAAGAAAGTCTAGATCATGTTAACACCTAAAGTAATTCTTGTGCAGAATATAAAGGAACAGGTAGAAACCTAAGACCAATGTGCTAATCCCTGTAACTAGTTGTATGTATCTAAACCTGTGTGTGGTGGTTTCGCCTTGAAATTCTCACTGGGGATGGCAACTGTTCTCCGAGGATGTGTGTGCTCTGGCTAACCTCGCTAACCATGATGTCTATGCATAGACATTCTTTGAGGACCAACTTTGATGGCTTTTACACACTTCTCTTTTACAACCTTGTTCTTTGTAAGGATTCCTTTAAAACTTGGCCACTCCCCAAGACTTTTGTTTAAGACTTTTGTTCATGAAGAATCCCTGAGGTTATGCTCTCTCTAGGGTGTTCTAGTGTGTCCTGTTTTGACCCATTCTAAGCACTCTTCATGGTTCATTGAGTGCAGTGGGAGTTTGCTGGAGGACCCCAGCATTGTTCCAGATGTGTGCTTAGGTTTGTAGTTTTGACACTGAAATATGGCATTTTCGAACCAGCATTCCATACCTCTGTTTATGCTGTCTCCTGATGTCCCTTTAGCTCCTCTCAGTAGCTCTGTTTTTTTTTTTTTTTATCTTGACTGATCAAAAGCATGTATTCAGGCATTTGTGGTTAAAATATCCTCTCTGCCTTTGAGGCCACATTGATAGACATGATTGATAGATCTGTCTTCAAGCGTGGATCCATAAATGGATAATTCTGTTTGGATAGAACTCACATAACATTAGGAATTACGAGTGGGTTTGTAATTTGGAAGAATTGACTTTTAGCCCTGGATCTCCTGGAGTGATTTGCTTTATCATTCTTAGGGTCTAATTACTCTGGGCTTTGGTATTTTTTTAATCCCTAAAATGATATAAAAATACTTATATCTAAAGAATAACAATAAAATGTGTAGAACCCCAAGCTGAGTACATAATAAGTAGTAGATAATTATAACTGTTATCATTGTAATTATGTGTTCTACTCATATACCTAATTCTTTATAATCAGTTAAAAATTATAATTATCTCAAAATATGTGTGCATATGAACATTTCAAATCTAAATTAAGACTTGGAAGTCTTTTTCTTCTAGGGTTAGAAGTTTAGATTTTTCTGTTTAAGGGCTGGAAGGTGTGACTCATTCAGTCCGCAGTCTGTTTTTTCCCACCTACCTCCATGAAGTATGAGGGCTTAAATTGGAAATAAGATGGTGAATGTGAGAAATCTCTAGTCATCATTGGAATCAGGAAGTTGAGGCATATGATATGCAAATGTCTGCACATTGCTCAATCAGAAGAGTGGCTTCAGAGCATGTTTGGAATCTTCATGCTTGGATGTATTTGTTCATCCATTCAACAAGTATTCATTGATACCTTGCTGTGTGAAGTGGTTCTGTGCCAAGTGCTTGGGTATAATATGAAATGATACAGGTTATTCATGGGTTGAACTTGGAGATGACAGTAAGAAACTCTAATGCCTGAAGGATTTTCAGGGCTAATGGAGCATATATAGTATACCTTCAAAACCTCATGCAAATGATCTCTGTTAGTCTCCTGTGATTACATTTCTGGTGCCAAAGCTTTGGAGTGATGGAAAAACCTCTGAAGTATAAAAGTTGTTATAAAATTTTTTTACTTGTCACTTTTTGAAGTCCCAATAACTTGAGGTATATCAAACCCCAATAACTGATGCTAAAGAAATAACACTAGGAGAAGAGACCATAAAACCTTGTCTTCTGAGTTAGCTTTGCCTTCATTCATATCAGCTTTGTATTCTTACGGGCTTAAAATAAAAAATACCTCCCTACAAACAAAACAGTCTCCTGGCATCTCATACCACTACTCTATTTCTGATAAATGAATTATTGATGTCTGAGTTAGATCAGTCCTTCCCTGGGTTGCTCCCTGTTAACTGTTCTCTCTGATTAAGCCATAGAAACATATTTGATAGGAGATGAAACCACTGCATTATATTTAGGATGTGTGGTGTGTAGCTCCAGAATCTAATTCCTTTTCAAAATAAACCAACCTCTAGGTTAAAGATTCATTTTCTAAAAGGAATGGCTTTTTTTCTTTTGTTTCTTATCTCTATTTTCAAGGAAGATTTAACCAGGGTAGATGGAAATACATTTTCGCTGTTTTTTTTTTTTAATCTTTCACACATCATTTCTGGTTTTTAGAATGTCGTCATGTTGCAGAAACTATTATGTGCATGGCCTTCTCTTTCTTATTTTTGCAGATGACAGTTTTTCCAGAGATTGTGTTCCAAAGCACAGCCAATGAATGTAGCCAGTATTTTCTGATTATAAGGGAAATATTCTAACTTAGTACTGGGGGGGGGGGAACTCAAACCATATTATCTATGATCTTAACAGGTATACAGAGTTATTTTTCATAACTCAGGATTTGACTAAATAGATTAAGATAAAGTTATAGCATAGTAGGACAGATAAAGCCTATCAAAGAAAAGTAGGGTCATTATCAAAATTTGATTTATTTTTCCAAATATCTTCAAAAACTTTTTCCTGAATACTTCTGCACAATAACATCTCCAATATCTAGACTATATAGTAGTTACATTTTATGTAACATTGATTCTAAATATATTATTGGAAGATGAGCATTTTCAAATAAGGCAAATGTGAAAATTATCTTACACTTTTTGTACACAACAGTTAGTTCCAGCTACTATAACGAAGTGTCTTAGTCTGGGTGATTTATAAACAACAGAAATTTAGTCCTCAGTTCCAGAAGTAGGAAAGCCCAAGAACAAGAGAGCAGCAGATTCAGTGTCTCCCTTCTTCATGGATGGCACCTTCTGTGGGTCCTCATGTCAGAAGGAACAAACAAGCTTTCTCAGACCTCTTTTATAAAGACACCCCATTCATAAGGGCTGTATCCTCAAGACCTAGTCACTGCTGGAAGGCTCTCCTCTTAATACCACCCTACTGGGAATTAGATTTCAACATGTGAATTTTGGTAGGATACAGAAATTCAGACCATAGTAACGGTCATAGATTTGATATTCATGAAAGAACCTGCAACAAATATTTTAGAAAATTCCTGTGTGTTTATGATGCAAAAAGGAAGTAAATAACATTTCTGGGAAGTGGCCTCACATGGAAAGTCTCAGTCCTAGTCGGCAGAGGCTTCTCTGGACCTGAAGCCAGCCATCCCTGCCCTGCCACTCAGCAGACATTAGTCATCGAGGTCTGGTGATCCCTCCCTGTCCATCCATTCACACTGACCATTGTGTTGCTGCATCCCCTTTCTCTGACCTGCTTTCTTGTCTCTGGCCTCATCCCCTCCTGCTTCCTAAATAATATTTCTGAACTAAAATAAGAATATGGAAATCCTTTTGTACATTGATATATGCTAAAAATACAAGACCCTTCAGGACCCACCTCCTCCTCATAATCAACGCTCCTCTGCCCTGTTTGTTCCACTCCTTTTCCTCCCACCTCAACTCCTGGGTTCCCTGTGTGTGCTGCCATCGGCCCCTGGAGAATTCCTCCTCTGCCTCCACCTTATGTCACTTCCCCTGTGACTCACCATCCCTGATGTAACCTGGGTATCCCTCCAAGGAGTTTCTACAATACCAGTCAAGTTATTCTTCTATAGAAATTTCCCTACTATAATTGAAGTCCTATTTACCAATATACAGAATAGAAGGCAAGGAAAGATACTGAGAAGATAATTTTCAATTTAATTTGGGATGTAATAATATGTCCATTTGGTCTTTCTCAGAATAATTACAAGAGTACTCAACTTGATTGGCTCATCTAAGTAAATTAGCAAAATGTATCCCAGTCGCAGTCATGGCCCTATTAAATGGTCTTGTTTAGAGGGGGCCTATGTGCTGTTTTCCACTCTATAAGGCTGATCTTTAGGAACAGCATTTGTGGACTTCCTTGCTCTCCAGCCTCCCATTAAATTTGGCTAATAGAAGTCTCAGGTAGATTAGTGGAGATGCAGGAGAATGAAGAAGGGGTATGAATTCTCCCCACGCTGGGTCATTGGGTTAGCTGCATCTCTGAAGTTCATAATTCCTTTCATGTGGTCCTAAGCGTGACCCTTGGAGATGCTTTTCCTAGATACTGGTAAGCATATCAGTAAAGAGAGCATTGATTCCCCACACCCTGTGTGTCTCTTATATAATAAGGGCCTGGAATAAACGCATTGCCCATTATAAAAGAGCCCAACATTCCATGATAGGCCCTCAACTGACACAGGCATGTTTATTTTTTAGCCTGGTACCTTTGTGAAGTAGAAGAGAAAAGTTCGGATACCACTAAGAAAAAATGAATAAATTCATGGGCATTGATAAATGGCTATTTATTCTTTAATGAAAGCTGAATAGATATACAAAATGGTGATCTAACCTCAGATTCCTGTATACCTGTTCCATGAAGTATAAATATTCATCCTCTTAAAACAACACATTAATTATTCCAGAGCTCATAGTCATGATAATGCAACCTTCACACTCTTTTGTTCTCCTCTTTGTTGATTTCACTGTTTTTTCCTCCAGGATTTGAAGACTTAGTCTCTGGGGGCTCTCAGTAACAGTTTTGATAGAGTCTGATTGATGCTATAAGTTAAAATGAAGTTTTGGTATAATTTATGCAAACCTCCTGTACTGTTGACATGAATAATTGATAGTTGCTTGAATTTAAATTTCTTGTTTAAAAAAAACAAACTCACCAGTTCCTAGGGCCTCTAAAGCAGATGGAAATTGCAGTAAGGGGAAGAGGTAAGTATCCTTTTTAAATAATGGATTAAGCATTTGAGCAGATTTTCCAGACAGGTGTATTTATTTATCTTTCTCTTTTAAGCTTCTCCTCTAACCTTCCTTTTGGATCCTTATATTTTCTCTTGTATCCTTCTATTCTGAAATATGAAAATTTGGAGCATGAAGACCTTGAGAGGTCAATCTTAGCAGTGTATTATTGATGTTTTTTACCAACATGATAGAAAGCACCCGAGAACTCAAAAGTTGGTTAGCTAGCAGTCATATTAGATACTGAACAAGAAGGCAACTTCAGGAGAAAAGAATCTTTGTTTTATTTATTTCATTCCCTGTATAGCAAACAGAATAAAAAACATGCTGAGTAAATGCTAAAATACTAAAACTCAGCCTGCAGATTGTTCATTTAATATTATTGAGATATTACTTAGATATTGGTTTACCTTTCATTCATATCAAGCACCTTCTAAGTTTAAGTACTAAAGTTTGAATTTTGTCCTTATATGCTCCTAGAGGTGTCATAGTTTTTATATGCAGCAATTTGGTTTATTACAATAGAACCTTGTTGTCCCAGTGTCTTTACGTATATGTGCGTGTGTGTGCATGTGTGTGTATGTGTAATAGTGGGAGGTTTGCATTTTAACTGCAATCCTTAAAAAAGGGTATGAGGCTAGAAAATATGTCCTTTATTAGATCAATGCATATTTAATTAGTTCTCATGTCACAGGTGATCAAAGAAAGAAGGGCAGTGTAGTATGAGCAATGCTCTGCTTTTAGAGGAGTCCTGGATAGTAGCTCTAGCCTTTTTGTCCTTTTACGTCAGTGATCTTGGTGAACCTTCTTCTCACAACTTTCTTTCCCACACCAGTGTCAGTAGATCTGTTTAACTCAAACAATAAAAAATCTGTAAATTTATTTCAACTTGACTATATCTGGATGCAATGTAAGCATAAAATAATAAAATAAGCACATCTGCATAATGTTTCATTTACTGTTCACAACAGCTCACATTCAGAGAGAAGTTTGGAGAGGTTAAGTAATTTGCCTAATGGCAATGAGTGGCAAGATCAGAATTTCTACTCATTTGTTCCCACACCATCTTTTTACCTGCATAGCTAAATTAATCTGTGGCCAAGTAGACAGAATTAATTTGTTGGCTGAGCGTGAGTTTCAGTAAGTTTACTACCGAGGAAAAACTGTCATCAACAAGAATGCTGAAGCATTATTCCTATAAACCTTTAGTAGCCTGGCTTCACTAATTGCTGGTACCTAGGCTCTGTTTCTCCAAAGGGAGTTTGTCTACAAAGGTTGCTAACATTACAAGTTCATGTGTCTTTGAATAAGCAACACAGATCATTTAGTACAGTAAAGGATTATATAAGTCTGAGCCTACGATGGTATTTGTTCAGTGGAAATAAATGAAGGTCATTCAAATGATTCCAGGTGCTACTTTTTCAGATCTCACAAGGAGTGAACCATTGGCACTTGCAGAGGCTCAAAGTCAGATACAGGACTACGAAAACCTATATAGTTAAAAAAAAGAAAGAGGCAGGCAGGCAGGCCAGCAGGCAGGCAGGTAAGCCTTAAGAATTGGCCTGATTAGGGCTGGGGATGTGGCTCAAGCGGTAGCGCGCTCGCCTGGCACGCGTGTGGCCCGGGTTCGATCCTCAGCACCACATACCAACAAAGATGTTGTGTCCGCCGAGAACTAAAAAATAAATATTAAAAATTCTCTCTCTCTCTCTCTAAAAAAAAAAAAAATTGGCCTGATTAGAAATTGGCATAACTGTCCTGTGGTCATATATGAATATACTACTAGTGTAACACCACATCATGTGCAACCACAAAAATGGGAAGTAAATCTCCATGTACACATGATATGTCAAAATACATACTACTATCATGTATAACAAAAAAGAACAAATTAAAAAAGAAGTTGACATGGCAAAGCTGTACTTTGGATCTTTGTGTTGTCAAACATGTCTACTAGTATATATTAACAGGATTTTTTTGTTTTTTAATTAAGCTAACTATCAGGTGTCACAATGTAAGTAAAAGGTTTTTGGAAAGTGTATCAAAATGCCACAGTATGGACATATATTGATATTATAGGTGAAAATAAATAATTAGATAAAGTTGTGGTCTGTTTCCTCAGAGAGCAGGTGTTTGTCTTCACCTTTCTTTCTTTGAACATATGGACTCTTTGAGGTTAGAATCATAAGTAAAAGACACTTTCTTCATGTTTTTGCACTTAAGTGACAATCTTTGGAAGTGCTCTGGAAGTGTGGGTTGTAAAAAAAAAAAAAGTTCTATGTAGGAGGAGAAGACTGAGCCCAGGAATACCCTATGGGAATAAGAAACCTTCTCTTACTCTAAGAAAGGAATGAGATCATGAGGCTCTGTCTGACTTTGGGGACTTGTGGAGGACTGGTTTGCCTATAAAACACCTAAAAGAGCTCCAAAGAATTGAGGAGGGTGGTAGAGTACTTGTGACTTCCCTACAGATTCTCCTGAATCCCTTCTTTCTCCACACTCATCACAAACTGAAATCTCATGAATTTTAGAAATGAATGACCTTTGTTAGAAGAGTTTACCTCTTCCTATTTTTAGATATCCACGCACCGTCTGCATATAATTTACATATGCTACTAAATGCATTTCAATTTGCATGAATTGCAGATACAATACCTTGTGGTAACATCCTTGGCTGAAATTAGCTGACTGCTACGGATTTTGTGTGACCTTCCTGCCCTTGGTTGGCATTCTCTCTGTCTGAGGTTCAGCCTCATAGGATCACACCCCCTCCTACACTTGTCCCAGTTACATATGTCGACTAATTTCCTCCCCAATGATCCAGCCCTATGTGTATCAGGTTTTCTCATATCCCTTTCTTTTTCCACCATCCCAATATCCTGATCTCTGCATAAACATTGGTATCAGGTCATTCTGAGAAAGAAGCACATGCCCAGTCTCCACGTCAGTTAATTGTTATTCATCCTTGGTGATCTGAATGGGATTCATGTTAGATGGCAGTTTCAGTTGACCTATATTGTTGATTTTATTGGATATTAGTCTCTTTCATGATGTTAATTTACTTATTTTTCCTTCCTGAATGAATGGCAAGTTCCTTGAATACTTGCAAAGCAGTGGAAAGTAGTCAATGATGTACTGAAATAAAAACACCTGGTTGTTTTGTTCTGTTCCTTGTCCAGCCATCTCTTGTATCACATACAGAGTAATTAGAGGCCATGGGCAGTAGAGCATCTGAGGGCAACTGTGGTTTGAACTGAAGAGACTGAAGAATTAAGGGACTTGACTTAACTGAAATTTCATTTCAAAGGGGACGGAAGGTGTCCCCAAAGTGAGGAATAATCTCAGAAGCAACCCCATTTTTACTTTATTGTCCCTACTTTGAAGCACAACATTCATGGGACAGCAGCGGCCCCTGTCATTATGATTAGTTTTCCCCACAACAGAGATGCTGTGGCTTAATTCTTTCATAGACTGAATTAATATGAAATTGCTCAGCCCTCTGTGGGGAGTAATACTGGTGACATCGTTACGGTGGAATCACATTCCACAACATAGAGGTTTAAGAACAATACCCATTTTATGGGTGTATTTGTGTATTCATTCATAGTCATTGAAAAATCTTTGTGGGCTAAATGCAAATAAGTGATTTGAATAAGCCATTACAAATTGCATTAATATTCTTTCTTTCATATTTTGTTTGTAGGTATTTTCTTTTTAACACCAGTTCATTCCATTTATGCTCATCCAGTTTTCTCATTGTGTTTCTATGAGCTTCTTTTAAAATGCCCAATGTAAAACCTATTTCAACGACAAGGGATACCAACTCATATATAATTTATCCTGGTTGAAACAAAATGCCCATAATTCTTTATATATATCTCTGTGTAATGTTTTTTTTTCCTTGTCTTTAGTTAAGAAGCTATTATTTTAAGAAAGTACTTTGTTAAGGATGGTGCCCATCTCTAATTCACAAAATATTTTCCTTAAGAGATTCATGGGTTTCTGAAATCTATATGGATAATACACATTCATAAATTTCTATGACATATATTTGGAGTAAAACAGGAAAATGTGTGCGGAGGAGGATGGACGCCTAAGTAACTGCTAGATAAGTTGTTTCATAAAACTGAAAAATCCCTTTATAAACTAAGAGAATATATTGAGCAATACCCTATAAAATCAGGCTGGTGCTGATACATGGACAAACACCACATGGTGGTACTTGAAAAGTTATTGTTATGTTGTTATAATAATTTTTAGAACTCATTATACATAAGCTTCTTATTTGGCGTTTGTGTGAGCAGTTCTGTGACTCTGAGAAGCTTGGTGTATGATTTGTGGGGAGGAGTAGTGAATAACTTTGTCCCCCAGTGAAACTTTGACTGTTTTTGCCTTTAGCTATAAACTTAGCAAAGTCTAAATAGAGTTCAGCAGGGTCAGAATGTGGTTTTCGTGGGAGGAGAAAAAAAAAAGGAGCAAGTCTTCAGGTCCCTTAAATGGCATTAGTCCTCCCAGGCCATCTTAGACAAATCTCACTTTATCAAACGTGGAACATTCCTCTACTAAGAATGGTAACTTGTAAAGTTGACAAAGTGTTTTTGCTTTGTTCTAATCTCATATGAATTGTAAAAGTTCATGTCTGATACATAGAATATATAATTCTTTTGGTCCCTCAGTATCTGAATTCTGTTTTATGTATAAGGAATTTTCTATTATACATCTTGGTAGAGATCAGACTACTCTCCAGTATGGCAACCAGTATGAATACCACTCCATCCAATTCCCTTGTCATAGTCTAGTGCACAGGACATGTGCTCTGGATCCTAAATCAATAGCACCTCATGCAGTTGTGTATTTCTCATCTGAAAATCCAAAATCTGAAATGCTACAAAAATCCTAGACTTTTTGAGAATCAACATGACACCACAGGTAGAAAATTTGACACCGTGAAACTGTGTCATGCATAGAATTAAAACCTTGTATAAAATTACCTCAGGGTGTGTATATAATGTTTCTGTGACACATGCATTTAGTCTTTAGACTTGTGTCTCATTCTGAAGATATACAAGTGCCTTATGTATATGCCAAAATTACAAAAAAAATTGAAATATTTCTGAGTCCTAAAGATTTCAGGTAAGTAATACTAAAGTGTATTATATCATTAAATGCACTTACTTGCTTTCTCTCTTTCTCTCAGTAGTCCTTTCTTCATACTTAGCTCTGTTTTTCTTAATCCTAAGCCTGGCATTCTGAACTTCCCAATATCCTCTATGTGTGTGTCCTGTGTGTTCATTTTTGTTTTTGTTTCTCCGTACTGGGGATTAAACCCAGGGATACACTACAGGGTCTCACTAAGCTGCCAAGGATGGCCTTGAATTCCTCTTTTCTCAGCCTCCCACTGGAATTATGGTCTTGTGCCACTATGCCCAGCCCAATATCCTTTTAATTAACTACTTTTCTATGTAGTTGGTTATAACAAAGAATCCAAAGTCAAATGTCATTAACAGTTCTCCCTCTTCTTCAGAGGAAGAAAGTAAAAATAAGGAAGGCAGGTTCACACAGCTTATGAAAGTGAATTTAGCTTCTGAACTCAAATGCCTTGTATCACATAAGACATTCTAATGGGGCCAGACACTCAATACTCTCTTCATAAGCAATGCAGAAGTTTTAATTCAGGGAAGCAATAATAGCTAACTATTCCCCTTGGCATGGGGTTAGAAATAAATGATGGTGGAATGTGATGGACATTATTATCCAAAGTACATGTATGAAGACATGAATTGGTGTGAATATACTTTATATATAACCAGAGATATGAAAAATTGTGCTCTATGTGTCTAATAAGAAATGTAATGCATTCTACTATCACATATAAATAAAAATTAATTAAAAAATCTAAATTATAATGTATTTTAAATTACTATTCATTTTAGAATCATTTTTGAAATAAAAACTTCTTTTTATACAAAATGAACAATTCTAAACTCATGTTATAAGCTATAGAAGTATTTTGTAGAGGAGTTATCACTGTAGGATAAATTGAGAGCCTTTTAGAAAATGACTGATCAAAGAAAATGATAAATACTGAGACAATGTCTGTAGTAACTGATAGTGCCTTGGTATTAGTGAGCTCCTTACAAGTTCATGAATAAAGGACATTTTCTTACTGAGTCATTTTATTTTGTTTTTGGTAAAGAGGTAAAGGCAGAAAATGTTTTCCCTGCAGCTTTTCCTTTATCTAAAACTCAAATCAGAATGTATTTTCCCTCTATCTTCAAACTTGTGTTAGTCAACTTTGTGCCACTGTGACAAAACACCTGAGATAAACAACTTAAAACAAAGAAAGATTTATTTTGGCTCATGGTTTCAAAGGTTTTAGTCCCTGTTGCTCTGGGGCCTGTGGCAAGGCAGTACATCATGGCCGAAGCACATGGCAGAGGAAGTCTGTAGACTTCATAGTGGCCAGAAAGCAAAAGTGAAAGGCACATAAGAAATAGCCCAACTTCCCAGTGATCCAGCTTTCTTCCAATAGACCCCTCTCTTAATGACTCCACCACCTTTCAGTAGCACTACAGGATGGAGACCAAGCCTTCATTCAACCCATGACATTAGTGGGACATTTAAGATGTAAATCCTAACAAAACCCCTCATGACCAAGTCCAGACTCTTTAGGCATATTTGTAGAATTTAGAATATGTTCACTATCTGTTTAGCCTCACAACTTAATCCTTTCTACATTACATTTGAGTTTTAACTAATCTTTTTATAGCTGTCTGAAAATGGCATCTTTCATTTGTGCTTTATACTGGTGAATGGTAATGGTGATATTGTTATTCTACTATGCTTAGAGATTTTTAAATATAAGGTCTTATCTTGGTGTGCATTTTCATTATTACTAAGATAACCTACTTGGAAGATGAGTATTGCAACGTCCCCACTCTAGGGAGAATTATTGCCTGCTTCCTTTTCTTTCTTTCTTTCTTTCTTTCTTTCTTTCTTTCTTTCTTTCTTTCTTTCTTTCTTTCTTTTCTTTTCTTTTCTTTTCTTTTCTTTTCTTTTCTTTTCTTTTCCTTTGGTGCTAGGGAGTGAACCTAGGTATGCACATCCCCAAACCCTCCCCATATCCCCAACCCCCACTTTTTTTTTTTTTTTTTTTTTGGAGAACCAGGTCTCACTAAGTTGCTGAGGCTTGTCTTTGAACTTGTGATCTTCCTGCCTCAGCCTCCTGAGTCACTGGGTTTATAGGCATATGCTACCATGGTTGGCTCCTTTCCACTTCTTGAACAAAAAAGGGAAAGAAGAACATCCATGACATGCAAAATATTCAAATTTACAATGAAGAATCTAAAACTCATGGCAGAAATAAGTTTAAAGTGAATATTAATTTGTTCTCATTCTTAGATTTCTCATTATTTTATAAAAGTGCCTTAACTGCCATTTTTGTTCTTTTGTTCCTATGTATCTGAAATGCCTCTGCATACATAAAGATTTCAACAATAAGAAAAATTTCCCCCTATATATTGAATACTTGTTTTTTGCCAGTGTTTTCCCTAGCTAGAATTAGAAGCAACACTTATTGCCAGTTTATGTACAAAATATTATGTAAAATATCAGATTAACTCAATCAGATACTGGTGTTTCTTGAGATGTTTGGGATGAATGGCCTGTAACCATCTTCACCTTTTGGTGAAGATACTGGTGTTTCTTGAGATGTTTTGGGATGAATGGCCTGTACAAATAGCCTGTAAACATCTTCACCTGCAGTGCATTCTCTCAGAAGGGATAGTTGTAACAGCTTTAGAGGGATTGGACTCTATGGCATTAGTGAAATGGAAAGTCTGAGGTTTTAAGCCCAAATAATCTCCTAAATTTTTCTATTGCAAAAGGTTTGTGAAACTAGGAAGGGATAAAAATTGGTAAAGAAATGCATTTTTAAGATGATTCCATATTTTTACAGATAGACTTCCACTTGGACTCTTAAAAAAAATGACTGCAAAGAAATCCTTGTACGTTCCCAGAGGCTGCATTTATTAATATTGATTGATTTTTATTCTTAGGCATCTGAGAGGAAATTATGAATTAATTAACCTTTGATTTTGAGGGATTTTTTGTTGTTGTTGTTTGTTTGTTTCAGGTGTTATATACTGGCTTTGCTTGAAATAAGGAGCCATATCAGTAGCATAAACTTTACACAAATTGTTTTCACTAAGTAATTTTAAGAGGTAAAGGTGAAAATGGCCCATGCACAGAAAATTACTGATAAATAAAACTTTTCAAGTAATTCATTGAGAGATTTGAATTCTAGCCAAAATCAATGTCTCTCTGTATCAGTTTTTGCTGTTTTTTTTTAATTGTTGTTGTATATGTGTCTATGTTATAACACATCCAACTAAATATATTTGGAGATAGTTCTTTTTTAATGAAAGAGGGTGCTTTAACTTATTTTTATATCTTTATCAACTTCCTTATTGTATTTTTTACTTACTGACTTTATGTGTTGATCTAAAAAATTGAAGTGAACCCACTTTAATAACATATGTAGAAAAGAGGAAACAGGTCATATATATTGGACCAACTTCAGATATAGTACTTAGATGTTATTTTAACAATTGGAGATTTAAATATTAGAAATAAAGATCATAAATGAGTTGCATTTATTAAAAATGATAGCATTTGAGGTCAGACATTTCTGCATTTTTTTTATCTTCTCTTAATATGGGAAGATTAGAATTAATGAGGTGAGAAATAGACATGGTGATATTTCTAAATTGGGGTTACAGCTAGAAACCAGGAATTGAGTCTGAATAGGATAGATGTGAACATGAAAATCTGACAGGGAGAAAGAAGCTCAAAGGTTATGGTAATAACTTTGGGCAGGTCTTGTTGCCACTGGGAGACTTAATTATCTCCTGAGAAAATAGCCACTTGCAGTTTGCCATGAGAATTACAGACAGTGTGTTCTAAATTTTCAGAATACTGTAGTTCTACTATCCCATGTAATAACTCAGAGTATTAGAGCTAACCTGGAGGTTTTGTCATCAGATGAGGCTAGTGACAGAGATCTAAGTTAAATGAATTCTTACCATTTTTCGTTTTGTTACTTCTTTGGAGAAAATTATGTTGACTTAATGTGGAACATTTGTGTTTTAAATATGCAAACAATGCAAATGATACCTAGATTTATGTTATGTATATATGTCTGTATGTATGTATGTATTTTGGTGGAAGGGGAGGGAGAGGGCCCTGATATTCTTTTGGAAATGCTGAATACACTTAAGAGCTATGGGGACTATATTCACTGTGTAACAACTGGTTATTTCAGTGGTCTTTTCAAGCTCTGATTTTTCAAAGTAGTTTCAAAAAATAGAATAATCCTTCCAAATCTCTTCTAAAAACTGGGTCATGGTCTATTCCTCTGGAAATCACATTTCTTCCCTCATGCATTTACTAAGGTTATGTAGAAAAGGAACATGATTATAAGTTTTGAAAGTGGTTCTTGGATTTGAAAATTACACATTTTATTATATAATTTATTTATTGGATTCATAGCAAATTGTCCTTCAAAGGATGATGAATAAAACTCATGAGAATACCATAATTATTATGCCCATGAAGAAGAGTTACAACTGTAAAGCAGTAGGGAATTGTTTGTCCACTTAGACATCTCTGTGTTTCTGAGATTAAACCATGCTGTCCATCCTGATATAAGAGAAAAGTTTTAAAACAGTGATTATTTCAATATTCTTGTTCAAAAAATTTGATCTACCTTGTTTTCACCAGTTGGTGACTGGTTTCCATGGAAATGAAAATGGAATAAGCATTCCTCGTTTTAGATTCTTAGCTGCCCCATGCCAACTGAGAACTGTAAATGCCATTTGGTTAACAGTGAGGATCCAGAATTCTTCCATTTCAAAGTGGCAGAGGGAGAGGAAAAGGAAACGTTTGCCAGGTCATTTCACTTTTCTGTCTTTTGAAAAGAATACTGGGCTTTATGATTGTCTGAGCTATCATTCGACAATAAAAGTCTAACAGCGTCTCCCCTGATTAATCAATCTAAATCATTTTTTCACCCTCCACAGAGTTTTTACCTCAGTGCTATCTAACTGGCCTGTGCTGGTCTTCCTGGCTCTCCATTTGCTATAACTCTGGTGGGCACTGAATAGGAAAGTGGTCCAAGTGTTGGGAGGAGACAATTCCATAATCTCACGGATCAATGACCTGAAGGGGAGAAAAATGTCAGTAAAGGTACTTCAGAGTAGGAAGACAACTTAGAAAAAAATTCTCACTTCTGAGAAAATTTTAGTTAATTTGCTATAGGATTTTCCATTTCTGAGATTGTCATTTATAACCACTACATTACCTGGAACTATTCTCTAGACAGGAGAAAGAAAAATACTATAAATAAATGCTTTAACATAAAGTGGGTAGGCATCTATATACTTCCTGCCTTGTTTTACGACTATGACCGATTCAATCCAAATGAATACCGAAATAAAACCTTCATAGCATTCGTGCATAATGTTTTATATTTGATATTTAGATACTAGATCAAGAAGGAATCTGACTCTGGTTCCTAAATAGCATGCAGTGAGGTTCTGTGAACACACTTCTCTATGCCCCCATGTCCAACCTGAAAGGAGAAAAGCAGACATCATGGCTTGGGCTGCCCCTGTGCCCCTAACCTGTGCCCTCACACCTCGCCAAAGGAAGTAGTATGTCAATTAAAGAAATAGGATCCTCATTGCTAGACTTAGGAAACTGCAAGAGAACTTCAAGGGAAATCTTACTGATGCTGAGCATGCAGTGCAGGGCCTGATGTTTTCCATCTCATCTTGTATCCACAGGGAAATATTACTTTGAAAACTGTTTTGATTTCAGCAACTCATGCCTCCTAGTGACTTGAGAAACAAGCCTTTAGGATATGGAAAGGGACTTCCATTGAGGATACACTGAAGATAAAGTTACTTCTTCAATGAGACTCACTTCAACCCTATCCCCATATCTGCTCTCTTAAGACAGGGCAGCAGGAAGGGCATGGTGGCACATGCCTGTAATCCCAGTGGCTGGGGAAGCTGAGCCAGGAGGGTCGTGAGTTCAAAGCCAGGCTCAGCAAATTAGTGAGGCCCTCAGCAACTCAGTGAGACCCTGTCTCTAAATAAAACACTAAAAAGGGCTGGGGATGTGACTCAGTGGTTAAGTACCCCTGATTTAATCCCTTGTACCCAAACAACAACAACAACAACAAAAAGTAAGAGGGCAGCAAATTTCATATTCTCTTACTTGAGCCACAGCTGACTGATTTAGATAGGCATTGGAGGAGGGATTTATTATTGGGATAAATAGGTGTTAAGGGAAAAAAACATTAGAGCTGAATCTATTAAATTGAGGCCCAAGTCTTGTTATAAATGTAGCAAACAGTGCTTTATTTTGAACAATGAAAGTAGAATTATGAAACTGCATGCCATTTATTATCTAACGGAGCATGCTACTATAGTCATTCTTATATCAAACAAAAATGAATCATGTTTAAAGTTGTAGTTTTTTTCTGTAATATGATGAAATTTGAATTTTAGTAGGGTCGTAAACAGACACAGTTTGTAAAAATCTTTATGGGTTGTTCCAAGGACCATTTGGAATCATTTTATTGACAAATCATTCTCATTTAAAGCCACTGTCACGTTGCCATCCTGGTTGATTTTTCTCTCTTCTGTTTTTACTGATCTCACACTTCTGATCCTTCATGGCCTTGAGTATGACTGAAATTGTTCTCAAATATTATTTTCAATCATGCTATGAAATCCTTTGCCTTTTGAAAGTTCATTGAGCAGTTTATTTGCTTGTTTTGTCTTGTATTGTTGTTTGCATTTTATGTTTTCAGAGATGCAAAGTTAACACCCTGAAGAGGAGGGGGATGCTGGAGCCAGCACTAATGTTATTATTGGTTATCTTATCCCCTCTGGTACTGGGGATCAGACCCAGGGCCTCACTAGGCTAGTAATGTTATTCTTGAATAGAATCTTTTACTTGCTCACCTAAGAAGCCTAATAATTATGATACCCTGTTAAAAGAACCTGTGAACTCTGATCCAAATAGCTTCAACATAACACTTCTGAACATTTGTCTCAGGAAAATTCTTAAAGCACCATTATTTTGTTTGGGCTCTAGTAAATGTGTATGTGCCTAAAAGATATATGCATTTTTCTCCTTAAATATATTCGTTTACTATTGCAGAATCCTTAAAGCTTGGCCTCAAGAGATCTGGTTCAAGTTCTTCCAAAGTAAACTGGTTGTATTTACTTGGAAAAGTCATTTAAATTATAAGAATCAATTTCCTTACATATGAAGTGGGGGTAAAAATGTGTGCAGTACACAATCATTAGGAGATCAAGTAAAATTAAATATGAGGATATAGGTGAGAATATCTGGTGAATAATAGATACGTAAGACTATATGGCAAAATAAATGATAAGAGATTCTTACTACCTTCATTGATTTGATGTCTAAATTGAAAATTGTATTTACTGAGTTGATTAATATACATTTACTGTTTATTCAATATCAATATCAAGTCTTAGCAAGTAGAGGTAGAAAAAATAGAAGCATGTGCTTACTGCTACCAAGAAGATACAGGTGGCTATGGGTGTATTTACTGTCCATGTATTTACCCTCCAGGCCTAGAAGCCAGAGGTCAGGGGAATGCATATTATGGATCAAATCTTCCCAATCACCATCCAACTGAGAATGTTTTTGACATTTTCAAAGGGTTAAGAAATGAACTATGTGTAAGAGACTGTGTGGCCACATAAAGCCTAAAATATTTACTACATGGGCCCATTACAGAAAATATTTGCCCATTCCTGTCTATCAACTCATGCTAGTAGCATCATAATAAAACCCAACTTATATGTTATTTCTAAATGAAATATGATATATCCTAATCATTTAATTTATAATTAGAGATGATAATAAATTGTATGTTTTGAAGGGAGGTGTACCTTAATTATTTAGTAATTCCATAATATTGGTAACCTTCCAATCTGTGTGGACAAAACACCTTTTTCTTTTCTTTCTTTCTTTTCTTTCTTTCTTTCTTTCTTTCTTTCTTTCTACTGGGGATTGAACTCAAGGGCACTTTACCACCAAGCTACATTTCCAGCCCTTTTTTTCTTCATTTTTAAATTTTGAGACAGCATCTTGCTAAGTTGCTTAAGGGCCTCACTAAGTTGCTGTGACTGTGTGACTGGCCTAGAACTTGCGAACCTTTGCCTCAGCCTTCAAAGTTGCTGGGATTACAGCCATGTGCTACTGCACCCAGCATGTGTGGACAAAACTCTGAGGAACTTTGTAAAGAGAACCAGGAATAGCTATTGAAATAGTGATGTAATAGCTAAGTGAATATAACACATTCGGGCTTCTTGTCTATGCTTTAGGACCTCTTGTCCAGATTGCAAAATATCACCTGACTTCTCAGACTCTTACGTGTCTTGCAGAATTAAGTTGGTAACATCAAGGGAGCCCTTGCATGAGAATTCAGTAGCCACCGTTTACCTGTATTTCAGACAAATAGGATTATATAATAGTTGCCTATTTTCAGCCTTTGCTCCTTGCAAATTAAGTCCAATCTTTGGAAGTGTTTTGATAGTTTGGTCATGATCTGGAAGCAATCGCTAGCAGCGTGAAGTCAAACATATATAATACTACCTTTCTCCAAAATCATTAACAGAATTTGAGTAAAGCAAGTATGTTTAACCTATTTTATAATGCATAGGTGTTGAAGAGTACCTTATATGATATTTTAGCAAAAACAGATAGCAAATTTATAAATATATTTACTATTTAATTATCACAGACTAGTGAATTATTTTCTATTTTTTAGCATCTCTTAGCCAACAAAATTCACTGAAACTACATCATATCATGTTTATTTTTCTCACTTTTGAATCCTGAATGACTGACTAATACATTCTTGAGCGTGTGATTGGTACTTACTTGATATTTGCTGAATGAATGATTCAGAAGAGTTAATTAATTATGAGTCAGTTCATGGGTGTAACCATCTCATTAGGTGTAGTTAAGTAGGTCATTATAATAATATTCATAAAAGTGAGCTTACAGGAATACAAGTAAGTTGATATATTGTCTACTTAGGGTACAGTCTAGCATTTGAGTCTCTTGTTTTTCTACTTTAGAAATGTTTATGTGAGGTGGTTTTTAGTGTACATTGAGGAAGACAACTATATATGGAAAGAAATGGACCATAAAAAGATAAAAATTATAATTTGATACAGGTCATTATTTCTTTCACTATCTTTATAGATCTTTTCCCAGTCTCTTAGCATATACACTCAGTCTACTCTTCAAATTTCATGCTTTACTGGATTCTAATTATGAAATTTTCTTTTAATTATGGTAATGTGAAATTATAGGAAAATCAGTTCAGGTGTTAGGAGGTCTTCTAATTATTTGTATTGCATACCAAGCATTTTCACAAGCACTAAACCCCAACCAGAACAACTAGAGCAGAAATTCTTATAACATTTTGCATACAGACCTTGAATGACATGTACCAGAATACTTGGTAATTATTTGCAGAAGTCTTACAATTGGTCAGTCAAACTCACAGAGCTCATTAGGTCTCCAGAGGTAATTCTATACTCCTATGATAGAAACATAACATATCAGTTGGGAAATATCTGCTATATTTCTTCAGAAAGAGTAATCAGAAGTCCCAGAGCTATTTTATGCTCCTCTGCTGCCCCAACCGCTGCTTTCAAAGTGGCTCTTCAGTTTTGCAAGATGGGCCATATGGGTGTATATGAGAATCACTTTGCCTTAGAAGCCACATGTTTATACGAAAAATATTTCTTGCAATTGCCTATGAATATAGCTTCCAGGGCCATGCAAGAAAAGGCCCACTCTATTTGTAGGGTCTGTTTTAAGAAGGTCAAAGCAAAGACTTTATGTATTTATAGTCCTGGTCACAGATCTCCCACCAATCTGGCTTCATTTTTATTGTAAGCAGTGTTGCTTGTAGCCAACATGCCACCTATATCAAATATCAATAAGAACAGAGCTAAGAAGTTCAACCAAAGTGATTTTCACATACATAAAAAGGTTTTTTGAATCTTTTACTCAGAAGTTTCTCCACAAGGATTGTGGGCATCACAGCCTTAAAGTATTCAACTTTGCATGTTCCATACTTCAAAAATGATTAGGACATAGTATGTGAATTATTTGGAATGGAGAAAAGAAGGAGGGACTCATATTGTTAACTAAAATATCCGGAGATACTGTGAGAATTTTCAATAAAATAAAAGCAACATTCCCCAACAGTTCACAATTACTTAATAAAAAGTGTTATCTTTTCATTTTCTTGGATTAGAAGCAGAACTGTTTTGGTTTAGACATTAGGTGTCCCTCCAAAGCTCATGTGTAAGGCAATGCAAGAAAGTTTAGATGTAAAATGATTGGATTATAAGAGATTTGACCTAATCAGTGCATTAATCCCCCAATTGGGGAGGTGCCTTTGGGGGATTTATTTTTGTAAAAAAAAAAAAATAAAAGTAGTCTTTCTCTCTACTTCTTCGTGACCATGTCCTGAACTGCTTTTCTCTGCTGCATTATTGTGCCATGATGTTCTGCCTCACCTTGAGCCCTAAGGAATAGAGCCAGCTCTCTATGGACTGAGAGCCCTAAAACTATGCGCCCCCAAGTAAACTTTTCCTCCTTTAATTGTTCTTGTCAGGTCTTTTCATTACAGCCACGAAAAAGCTAACTAAAATGAGAACTGACCTCAGTAGAGTAGACAGATGTCCAGGGGGCAAAAGAAACATCATGTTAAACCCTCCAGTCCCAGGGAAGAATTGAGTCTTCCACATTTATAATTACAAACATCTAGGAGAAAACATTCGACTTGCAGCTTACCAAGAACAGACCCCAAATTGATTGACTGAATGAGTGTTTTCTATTTATTTATAGACAAGAGGTGAAACAGTTTCTCTTTCCTCCATTTGTTATGGAAAATGAGATTGTTTCCAAAGCTCCAACTACAAGGAGTAAAAGCTAGTAGATCTAAGTTTAAGAAGACTACACAGAACCCTCTGGGAAGAGGTTAGATAGTTTGAAGAATAGGATTTTATGCTCCTATACCGAAAGGGGAAAGAATGCAGAATCACCTGGGGATACAGACAGGCATGAGCAACCTTAAGTCATAGAAATAAACTCAAGTACTACATGGAAAATTAATCATTTCAAGAGAAAAAGTATGACAGGTATAAATTTGGAGTACTAACCAGGAAGCCAAGAAAAGGAGCCCTGCTCCACCGTTGTGATTGGCATATTTCATCTACAGGGATCTCTTTACTCTGCTGCTTTGTTGTTGATCTCAGGGATAGAGGAATGGGGAAAGAAGGTTGATTAGGAGACAGGCAACTCTCCTGATCGACTGTTAACATACCTGCATGTATGCCTAACTTGGGATATACTATACTTCATCATTATTTTTGGGAAAATATCTGAAGTAAGGCAAAGAATTCACTGATTTTCTGGATCAACCAAGATATTTCTTTATTCATTTAGACATATATTAATATAATATTTATGTTCTTTTAGTTAATAATGAGTAAGCTATTTTTGTAGGCTGGAGTAGAGAGAATGAAGGGGATAAAGTTTTCAAAGATCTAGGCTGGGGAGGAAGAAAATGAAGTAAAGTGTCAGAGGTAAAAAAAAATACCTTTTTTTTAAAAAAATTATTTTTTAGGTGTAGATGGATACAACACAATGCCTTTATTTTTATGTGGTGCTGAGGATCGAACCCAGGTCCCACCTGTGCTAGGCGAGCGCTCTTCCGCTAAGCCACAATCCCAGCCCCAGAAAATACTTTTTTAAAAAATATTTTTATTTGTAGATGGACACAATACCTTCATTTTATTTATTTATTTTCACGTGGTGCTGAGGATGGAACCCAGTGCCTCACACCTGCCAGGCAGGCGCACTCCTGCTGAGCCACTGCCTGGCCCCAGCCCAGAAAATACTTTTAAAGTAGTGTATTGGCCTCTTGTCTTTTATTAATTTGACTATTTTGTTATTGTCAGTATTATTTGTGCTATGTCTGAGTATCCATCTTGAATCACAACTGATCCTACAAATAACCACAATTTTTAGACTTACAGTGATTATTTTACTAGTTTTCTTAGAAATAATTATACATGCACAGGAAGTTGTAAAAATAGTAGAGGTCCCATGAACCTTTTTATGGAATTTCCCATATGATAACTTATGTAATTGTAGTATAGTATCAAAAACAGGAAATTGACATTAATACAATCTACAAAATTTATTCAGACTTCACCAATTTTTACAGACAATACTTTTAACAAACCAAAATAAAAACTCTTGCTTTCTTAAAAAGAAATTTCATTAGTCATTTACATTTGATATATCTGATACTGTTTACAGTGGTGACCTCTTACTACTTAATACTATTAAATATACTTTTCCTTTCTTACTACATATTCAAACATTAGACCAGTCCATGAATACAAAATTTTATTTAATGTCTTCAAATATTGTGTATCAATTCCTAAAAGCCAAAAAGATGATCAAGATAAGTATAAAAACTAACATCGTTTGTAAATTTCATGCTTAAGATATTTTCAATAAGAGGCTATCAAAAACTCTGTGAATATGGACTGATAAAAAATTTAGAATAAAAAAAGACTCTGTGAACATATTCTTGAGTTATTTAATATACCTATTTGTTGTTTGGAACAAATTTTCTTGACTGTTCCCAGTGTAACAAAATATGGAATGGTTTTAGGGTCTTTTGAACTTTGCACAATTGCAGTCACTTGAGAAATTATTATGTTAGTTATTCACAAAAATTAATCATTGCAGAAGAAATTGTGATTTCATTTTAAAATTAAAAAAAATTAAGTTTTTACCTTTATGATTCTTATTATTTCTTTCTTCTAACTCAAGTTGAATAATGTATCATGGAAGTTCTACAACATACACTGTCAAATATCCTGTCCTTAGTACTAATGAAGGGATGAAGTTGCCTCTACCCCACAGAGTGTTGACAGTAGGCAAAGAGGAAGGCGCAGATAAGGAAGTCATGGAATCTTGGCAGTCATTACAGGCCTTAGCAATGAGGGCCTCAGGAATCCTACTGGAGTGGTGGAGAGTCACTCTCTAAAGGCCCTGGAGACCTTGGTCTAGTTCTTGTCCTGCCACATTTTATACCTTTCAATTGCCATCGGACATAATGTGTTTTCTCATTTATAAAATAAGAGAAATATGTTTTTTTCACTCCACAGGGTTGATGTGAGAATCAAACGAGGTTAATATACTTAGAAATGGTTCATGTAAATGTGGTATGTATACAGATTGGAGTTTCATTCAAACATGAAGAAGAATGAAATTATGTCACTTGCTGGAAAACAGATGAAACTTGAGAGCATTATCTTAAGTGAAATAAGCCAGACTCCTAAAGTCAAGGGTCATCTGTTTTCTTTCACATGTTGAAGGTAGAGAGAAAAAAAAGGAAAAGAAAAGTGGCAGGAAGATCCCATGAAAATCAAAGGGAGATCAGTAGAGTAGGGGAAAGGGACAGGGAAAGGGAAAGGAAGGGAAAGGGGAAATACCTGGGAGTGATACTGACCAAATTATATTGTGCTATTGTATATATGTACAGAAAAGTAACAATAAATCCCACTGTTATGCATGAAGGAGAGGAAGACGTCTGAACAGAAAAAAAGAAGAATTTTTGCCAAGTCATAGGCATAGTTGGGAATGGTAAACATTGGGTAGAACCAGAACAAACTTGTGCAGCTAGAGGAATAGCTTCTGAACATTTAATCAAAATCGAGGGGAGTCCTGGTGCCGTGCCGTGGCCCATGCCTGTAATCCCAGTGGCTTGGGAGGCTGAGGCAGGAGGATCTCAAGTTCAAAGCCAGCTTCAGCTAGAGCGAGGTGCTAAAGAACTCAGTGAGATCCTGTCACTAAATAAAATACAAAATAGGGCTGGGGATCTGGCTCAGTGTTCGAGTGCCCCTGAGTTCAATCCCTGGTACCCAAAAAATAAAAAATAAAAATTTAAAAAGCCAGTGGAGGTTTATAATTCAGAGGTGATAAGGAAGTTTGCTTTTATAAGTTTTGCTTTAATTTTTCTGAATAGCTAGTAATAGCAGTAAGTTTTTTTCTGTTCATTTTGAAAAAATAATACTTCCAAGAATTGGAGAGTGCTCTATAAACAGGTTGGTAATATTGTAAGGCAAAATATGAGCAATCAAAAATCAGTTTTGGGCCATATGTTGGAGAATGCATCCCTGTCACTTGCTCTCCTCTTTCCTAAGAGGGCTTTCAAAATAGATTTAAATGGTTTTCACATAGACTTATACTACATTAAAATCTGTAAGAAAGAAGGAGCATGCCAGATGCAGACAGGAATAGCAATGGTAAGGGTAGACAGAATCCATAAAGAAATGAAGATGTTTGTTGCAAGAAAAGAAGGAAAGAGAAAGTCATTTTTCTTCCACTTGCCATGGCTGGATTCCCTACAAGTGTAAGCTGGACCTTCAAGCAGTTCCATTGGCAGGTGTCCTGATGTCTCCACGTTGTTGCTGAGATACTCACTGATCTTCTTTTTAGTTCTATGGTCAAAGCTCAAATCAGATAATATTTCCATTCACATGAACTCCTCTGTAAGGACAAAAATTTACTAAGTAATATGATGAGGAGACAAGGAGAAAGCAAAAGAGGAAGAGAATACAACCTCTTAACACTTAGTAAGATATAACAGACCCTATGAATTTGCAACTCGCCTCACCTGACTAGCATGACTTCACAATACATAGAATAGAAATGAATTTGCCCTCTCATCTGAACTTCCATCTTCTCAGTAAGGTAGCCAAAGTAGAACTTTGTGAATTCTATCATTATAATGGTTTATTATCAGGAACGGGTCATGTAGTAAAAACTAGATGATCTAGATGTAAGAGACATAGGCAGGACCATAGCCTTTTGTTCTGTCATCTCTGAGCTTGTTAAAATACAGCTCTAGGATGGATAAAACTAGGTGTAGTAACTGATAAGAAAAAGCCATAGAACAAACATGCATGATCTTTAAGTCAGGATGCTTTTAAGGAGCAAACATGGTTTATCGAGGTAAAAATAATGTGAAAAAAAATTTCACACATACCAGGACCCAGACAGTATCCAAGAAATAGAGAAGTGATACAGAAGAAGCAGATTTAAAATGTTAGTTTGTCTACATCCACTGCACTTTTCATGATGTCCAATTTCTTTTAGTCATTGTTCTGTGATCAATTATAATCCATGTAATTGGATTATGTTCCAAAGTCTTAGAAAATATGTCTTACTAGTATTGTAAACCAGCACAAGAGAGCGTAACAGATGACTAGTTTTTCAAAGAGTACATATTACATGGGAATTGGTGAGTAAAGTCCATATTTTAGGTCCACTTTTATTAGCATAAATTATAATGAATATATTATTTTCAGGACTCAAATCTACAGAAATTTTCTCGCTATGCTGAAAATACCCTAATGCTCATATTCTGGACCAAAATACATCTGAAACAATGACTTTTGTTCTTTTCTTTTATATTTAATTAACAATATGACATACTTCTAGCTACCCATCCTCAGTTATTTAGTTCTAGGAAAAAATGAGACTTGTTCACAACTTGAACTTTAAACAGGTCATGATGATACTTCTGCTTCTCTGGTTTGTTTTAAATCACATCAAAAATATTGGGTCCATCTAAAATATAAAAGCAAAAAAAAAAAAAATGACTGGTACTTTTTCCTGTCCTCTGAAAAGCAGAGGCTGTTTAAATGTATTTGAAATAGTTATTTGGACTTTCAATTACAGTATCTTGCAATATATTATTTAACATATATTGTAAAACATGAGTCAGCAGAAGAGTGAGGGTTTAGCTCTGATAATTTCACTGTCTCACAAAAGTGGTTCATACATCGCCATATAGTACAATGTACAGAGATCTTTGTAGGAAATTTTTTATAAGGAAATAGTTACTCTGTTATTCACTCAGAAGCATTCACTATGCATTAATGATGCATATAATATGTGCAGAGCTGTTTTACATTTGAAGGATAAAGAACCAGGTTAGTTATTCCATTTTTAATAATATGGTAGAATAGATATTCAATTAAATCTCTCCTAGTACATCTCAAACTCCTGAGAAAATATTAAAGAACTTTTTAGTGCATGATTGACCTGGTGGGATACAAAGAGAATTTTTCAAAGAAAGCTCAAATACAAGAGTAAGTGGCATATGCCTTTTCCAGGGTGAACAATCAACCCAAGCCATCCTAGAGCTGTATTTTAACAAGCTTAGAAATGATAAGTCAAAAGCCTGTGGTCAAATAAGGTGAGAGAGGGTTTCTGCATAAAACATAGCTCCTAAAAAAGCAAACAAATCTTCAGTACTTTAATGGATGGGGAACCCTATATACAGTGAAATAGGGGACATCTTTTACTTTCTCCACCTGGGTAACAGATGGGACAAGAGGATGAATAATTAACTATACCTTAAGATTTACATACAGCACTCATGTAATTTATACCTCTAATTCATATTACTTGTGTGGTTCAAATTTTAAACTTAAATGAACAGGTCCTGGTTGGTTTAAACAATGACCACTATGTGACAGAAGCAAATTTGAATCTTCCTTCTAACTGTGAGCTTTCTGCTCTAGCCTCAAAGAATTCACAAAGATAAAAGCTCAAGCAACATTATTTCTTTTTTTTTTTAGAGAGAGAGAGAGAGAGAGAGAGAGAGAGAGAGAGAGAGAGAGAGAATAGAGAATTTTTTTATTATTTATTTTTTAGTTTTCGGGGGACACAACATCTTTGTTGGTATGTGGTGCTGAGGATCAAACCCGGGCCGCACGCATGCCAGGCGAGCGCACTACTACCGCTTGAGCCACATCCCCAGCCCACAACATTACTTCTTAAATCAATAATTTACCAACTACGTAGGAGAAATTTCACCAAGAAAACAAGCCAGCAGCAAGCATCATAACAGAATTAGAGGTACATATTATGTAATTCTAATTATTAGATAAAATATGTATTTCTAAAGAAATGAATATTGAAAAGGCATTTGAAAAAAGAGAGCATCAGAATTAACCAAACCAGTTTGAAAAAAAAAAAAAAACAGAAAGAACTTCAAAAATGATACATACAATAAATGAAGTGAAGATTAGTTATGGCTAAGATGGAATAAGTAAAACATAGAAATCAAAGAAGTTAAACAGATAGCTGTTCAGAGAGAAGGCTGGGAGAAGTCACTAAGGTAGTGTGAAAAGGTATTAAAGATGCTTCACTGGGGTCCCAAAAGCAAGGACTAGAGAGAATGAAAAAGAGCCATTTTCAGAGATAAGAGATAGAATCCAAGGAATTAGAAATTAAGCTACAGGCTTAGGAATTCCAAGAAAGAATTTTTATAAATTCATACATACAACTTCCTATAATGAACCTGAAAAACAGAAGAATTGAAGAGAAAATCTTGAAAGTATCCAAAAGAAACATTCTACAGATTGCTCACTTTTTACCAGAAACAGTGGAAAACTGGAAGACAGTGGTATTGGTTTGGAATCTTTTTTTGTCCACTGAAAATGTTGTTTTCAAGAAGGGTAAAATAAAGTCATTTCCTGAAGATACAAGAAGACTTTTGACTACCAAAAGACTCTTAGGAGTATATTTACAAAGTATTTTCTCTTTCTAATTTTTTCTATTTATTTATGTATTATTTATTTTGTGGTTGCTGGAGATTGAATCTAGGATTGTGCATGTTAGGTAAACACTCTACCACAGAGCAACATCCAGCCCTAGATAATGTTCTGCAGAAAGAAATCAAGATGCCAGAAGGATGTATGAACTACAAAAAGAAATAGGTCAAAGAATGTATTTATAAATCTATACAAAATTGATTGTTCAGAGTAGCATCGCTAATGGTAATTTCTAGGGTTAAAAAAATCCAACTATAATCATAGAAAACTTATACATGTGTATAAGAGATGGATAATCAGAGTTCAGACATTCTAAAGAGTCTGCCTTGTTTGAGAAATGAATAAAAATTATTGATGACTTTAGGCTTCACATTTTTAGGTATACATGATGAAATATCCAGGATTACCACTAAATTATACAAAACATGATGATCAAATTGGCACAGGGTTGCCAAGGGAGATTATAGAAATGAATGTGAATGTATCCATAAACACAGCTCCTGTAAATGGACTTATCTATAGTTAAAGACAGTTTATCTACCTTTAAAAGAAACATTTTTTTTTTGTAAAAGGCATAAGTAATCTGAACATAGAATGTTTGAAAGTAAAAAAAATAAAATACAAGTTAAATATTTACTAGTTATCTTTTTGTTTTTTTCTACAAGATCCATAGACTGTTGTTATGGGTTCATAAATGGTTTGTTTCACTAGGAAGATTAATAATTCCATTCTAAATAGAAAGTTGGTAGAACTGTGAAGAACATTAACAAATTCAATAAACAAGCTTAATATAATGGACATATAAAGAACAATCAAACAATATATAGCACATATTTTTCAAGCACAAAGAATGTTTATTAACACTGTTCATGAATTTGGCCATTTTGTCTCACAAAATATAGGGAATTGACTCAGAAATTATGTTCTGTTATCAGAAGTAGTCAAGTTATTAATGTCAAAAAGCTACCGTATATATTTGAAAGTATTACTTGTAAGTAACTCATGGAGAAAACCAGAAGAGAATTTAAAAATAGAGGCCCTTCTGGTCCATTTGCATTTGGCATTAATTAATAATAGATACATTGTAAGAAGAGTGGACTCACTAAGGGAATTAGACATTTGAATATAAATAACTTACACCATGAACTAACATACAATAAGACTAATGAAGAATTACAGTTAATAATTTCTAGGTTTGGGGGGAAATTATTAGTTGAGCTTGGGGCTTACAGAAGAAATCATTCTTTTAGCAATTGACTATTTTTCTGGTGATGAAAGTGATATGACCAAATACCAGAAGGACAAGATTATTTTGAATACCTGAAAATCTAATATTGTGTATGACAACAGAAGATTGCCCTAAATATGATTTTTATTTTGCAAATCTGCAGTCACATTTATAGCAGATATGACAGGAGAGTTGGTACAGAATTTAGATAAAGGTTATGAAAGTTATTTATAGAACAAGAAATAAAAATAACAAATATTTTAAAAGATGGTCTGCATCAAGTGTAATCAGGGAAGGAACCAATGATGAGATATTATTATGTCAGATGGGCCAGGATAAAAAGAGACAGAAAAGCCCAGATCAAGGGTTTATGCACACAGGGTTTATCCAGATATTTTCTCTGCTTTTCATAGTATCATTCATTTTGGCTTATTCTGTCTCTCCCCTTCCCCCTTGGCCATGCAAAAAAATTCCTGTTCTGTAGTAATATTTTTGATCCCAAAAGTTTTCTATAGTTTTGTCATATTCCTTACAAATGCTGTTAGCAATTTGACAATGTATTCTGTGAACCTAGCAATTCTAGGAATTTATATCCAGGAGTGAAATGTGTATATGTGTGTGTGAATGTATATGTGTGTGTATAAAATTTAATTAAAATTAAATAAAATTAGAAAATAAGATAAGGTTGCATTAGTTAACATTTCACACACACACACACACACATATATATATATATACACACACACATGTATATGTATACACACACACATATATGTACACACACATAAAACCATTTAGTAACCATTTGTGTTAGTGAGCTTTGTGTAATTGTGACCAATGTACTTGACAAACAGCTTGTAGGAGGAAACATTTATTTTGGCTCACAATTTTGTTCGTTAAGCCCATGATCAGCTGAGTTCATTACTCTGAACCAGAGATAAAGCAGAACTTTATGGCAGAAGGGTATGGCAGAGGAAACCTGATCAATTTGAGACAGCCAGGAAGTAAAGACAGTTTGAGTGCGATAAGCCAGAGATAACATAATATGCAAGGACACATCGTTCTCATAGTCTAATCATTTCATCTCTGAACATTCCTTCATTGTCTCACATATGAGCTTTCTGGGGATACCTCACATCCAGCCATAACACCATTAAAATTATATGTAGATTAATATTTATAAGAAAGAAAAAGCAATATATATCTTTTGTGTAAACTTGCATGTATACAATGTGTTGTAAGCAATAGTTTATAGTTATGCAGACGGTACAGTCATATCTCATGATAAATGTGGTGAGAGGCAACTGTTATATAAAATAAAAAGCAGAGATGGAATTGGGGGCTTGAGTTTTAAAGTCACCATTCTGCTAACTATCCTGCTTCAAAATATCTCTTTACTTCTTAGGTCCTTCTACGGGTTCTCATGTTTTAAGTTGAGGTGAGAGATGGGTATTGGACTTCATTAGCATTAACAGTTCTGCATAATGGTAGTCATTGCCTCTGTCTTCTGCAACATGACAGACAGCAGTCTTAGTATTCTTTCTCTGGGCTCAGTTCTGCCTCACCATTCTTCTCAAAACAATGTGTTAATTCAGGACTTCTAAATAGATTGTGCTTTGTACATGAATCTTCTTTGCCATCCTTTGACAAAACCAGATGATCTTAGAAGTTCTTTCAGCTGGAAGGTCTTTCTAGTCAAGGAACAGAGCTGTTGTGGCAAGAAATAATAGGGAATGCCTTTCAAGGCCAAAGAAAAATTCTAGCAGCCCCATTTAAAAAAAAAAAAAAAGTAACAAAAAAGTGAAAACAAACAGGTGAAATAAATCTTCATAATTTTTTGTTTAAAATATTTCTATAGACAATTGATTTAAAACAGTTATTAATGAGATATTTGCTTTTTATATAGAACCTTTGCAACCCACTGTGTTTAAAGCACATACCATTCTAGATAATAAATTTTCACTGGAAATACTTGATCTGTATTTAAGTTGACAGTTTAAATAGCATATTTTCATACCTATATTCTTAAATTTTATAATACTTAAATTATTAGGTTTTTAAATTTAATTAAATTTAAATAAAATTAGAAAATAAGATAAGATTGCATTAGCTACATTTGACATGTCCCCAAACCACACATGACTGATGGCAGCCATATTGATTGCCTTATTGGTTTGGAGAATAGAAATAAACATGTGGTTTGGTTTTAGCCCTTAAGGAGATTTTCTTGTTGAGACACTGAGATATCAAAAATAAACATATCAAGAATATAATTCAAAATAGCATAATTAAGTGCTAAAAATTTGCCATAGACAGACTATGTGCTACTTGGGTAGGAAGTTCTAGAAACATCCACAGCTGGATACTTTCCTTACCACTTTGAAGTCTGAGTGTTGGCGATGACTTGTTGAGTTTGTGAGAATAGAGTGTCTTACTTTAGAAAGTGTGTGTGTTTTGCCTGCAGGCATGGGACCCGCTGTGCTGGAGAAGTGGCAGCCGCTGCAAACAACTCTCACTGCACAGTTGGAATTGCTTTCAACGCCAAGATCGGAGGTATGGGAAACAAACTTAGATATAGACATGAACCAGGCAACTCTTCTGCTAAATAGTTTTCAGAATCCTTTTAAAACTAAAGATGGGCATATTTTTGCATGACAGTATTCAACTCTTGCTGACAGTAAAAAACAAAACAAAACCAAAACAACACGTTAACATGGGTTGTTCAGTATAGTTAAGGATTGCTGATGCTAAATGTGAAAGTATTGCAGACACATCATTTTTGAACAGGCTTAAAAAATGTTATTCAGTAATGAAGACAGGGTTATTGGTATCTATACTAAAACACAAACTTGGTGCCTGTTTCTGAAAGAACTAATAGTAGAAGCATCAGGTCATCATGTCTCTATGGAATGAGGTGTTTTGAGGTTCTTCACAGCAGATAATACTTTTTTGTGTGTTGTGTTGCTCAAGATTTAAAAAGGGTTCCTTTAACTATAATTAAAGCAGTAAGAGTAAAATCTTTGAAAGTCTCATAACGTAGTGATACTGTTTCCATGAATGATTTCAGATGCACAAACTCAGATATACATAAGTTTGGTATAAGGGTCCCATAAATGCTGTGTAAATCCAAGTATTGATAAAAGCAAACTCTTAACTTTCTCATTTGTAATCATCTTTGTAAGCAATAACCATGTGCCACAGCTACATGCAAATGGGAAGAAAAGCTTATATACAGAGCCTGGTGACTGATCAATATGCCTGGCCTGAAGGCATTCCCATAGGGTCTGCTGAAAGGTCTCCCATAAGATGAATGAACTTTCTGAAACCAGGCTGACCTCCTTGTTTCCAATGTGTCATTTGTTTCCATATTATAAATAGAGTTGGAACTAACAATTTTAGATGGCAACTCTATCCGAGATAAAAATTTTAAATATTTAGGGAACTGCAGTGTCCCCTTATCTCAGATTCCAGTGGATGTCTAAAAGCACTGAGAGAACTGATCCCTGCATATTTTTTGTCCTGTATTTAAATATTAACAATATTGTTTATCAATTAGGCACAGTAAGTGATTAACAATAATAACTAATAATAAAATAGGACAATTTTCACAATAAGCTATAACAAAAGTTATTTTAAAAAATGAATTATTTCTGAAATTTCCATTTAATATCATCAAACCTTGGCTGTTGTCAAATCAGGGAAAGCAAAGCCACAGATAAGAGGGGACGGTGATATACAACAATAGTGCTAAGAAAAGGTTTCCTGAAACTACCTTGAATTTCAGTCCATGGTAAATTTGATCTTTTCCTTTCATTTATTTCACCCTGAGTTCTTAGGGTATGACAGTTTACTGATCAGTAATTAGCTGCACTCAGGAATACCTGCTGTGTGTCAGGGGGAAGGCCATTGGGGAGCTCAGGAAAGGAAGCCAAGGATGCTCCCTAAAGGATGATGGCCACTGGAGGCCCCTGCTCATCCCAGAGTCCAATCAGGAGCCACCTGGTGAACCTGTCTTGCAGCCCAGGACTCGTCCTCACATACAGACTTAGACCCCAGATCCCACAATTATACTCTAGCACAGACTCAGTACTCTTACTGACCTTGAAGGAATGAGAGCATGAACTTGTGAACTCAGATAAACTGCTGACCTAGCTGAACAGTACTTTATTTAAAAAATGAATGTGTGGCGATGACTCAAGAATGTTCTAAACAAGAGCATTCTGAATCATAAACTTAACCCCTCAAGCCCATGAAGTCATGGAGTTAAATGAGAAAAAGAAGCAGTCTTTCATCTGTAAAGTTGATGCAATTTTTTTTGTGAGTTTTTAAGACAGAAAGCCATTACCTTCTGAATGCAACTTAGCAATCTTTTCCCCCATTTTTTTTCCATGTACTTCATGTAGATTACAACAGAAATTGAATTGAGGTGTTGTGTTGATATTCTCACGTTAGCATTTGCACACACTCGTGAGATTATTTTCAGACAGTTATAGTGTTTTTTTTTTTTTCAGACCTCAATGTACTGGAAAAATAGATTCATTTTAGGCTTTTAAATAAAAAGTCAGAAGCAGGGGCATGGTGGTACATGCCTGAAATCTCAGCAGCTCAGGAGGCTGAGGCAGGAGAATTGTAAGTTCAAGGCCAGTCTCAGCAATTTATGGAGTCTCTAAGCAAGCAAATTAGCAAGACCCTGTCTCAAAAATAAAATAAAAAATGGGCTGGGGATGTAGCTCAGCATTTAAGCACTTGTGGGTTCAGTCCCCATTACCAAAAATCAAAAAGAAGATGAAGTATTTTCTTTGTCATTACAAAATGGAATGATTAAGTTTGAATATTTATATTAAATTAAAATAAGCCAATGGCTATTCAGGACTGAGTACATGCAGAGTATTATCCTGTGTTTTCAATGGCCACAAAACAAATTACTAACAGACTAAGTGTTGTTTCCATCCCATAATTTTTAGACTCATTCACAACCTTCATTCTCCACAGTACTTGTAATCATTTTCTTTTAAAAGTCCAAAAAGTCACAATGTCATACAGTAAAACTTAAGTATGTGTAACAACTATGTACCTATTAAGAATAATTAAAAAAAAAACAGAACCCAAAAGTCTAGAAGCAGAGAATTTGAAGGCATAACAACCAAGTGTAGTGTCTATAGGGATACTTGGACAATTTAATGTCGGCTGGGTGTGAGATGACAAATAGTTTAACCGACTATTTGTATTGTTTAAATGAAGAAAGTGAGGCAAAATTTTTAACAGTTTCTAAGTACTGGCTATATATGTATTCATTGTTCATTTTTTCCTATTTTTTATTTGCAAGTTTTATAGTTAAACTTTTTAAATGAAGTAATCCCAATTCAACCACATAATACTCAAAGCTGCCTGTTTTGAGGCTTTAATATTTAGTGTCTGTTTATTAATAACCGATAAAAACTTGAAATCCTACTGAGATAACAGTGTTTTCCTAAAGAGTAAGTTTGCCTTTTAATGGTAATAATTTTAAAATAATACAATGTCTCAGTGATGATAAGTAGTTGAAACTGAGGAGGAGCATATTTATTTACCAATAGAATGTTTTGTTAGATTTTTGTTATTTTGTTAGTTCGATTGCATAAAATGAAAAAAAAAAAAAAGGAAGCCTGGAATTTGGCATGTAACTTATTTCTGATTATCTTAGTGTCCTTTTGCAAAAAAGAGTTAATAAATTTCTACTGTCTGATAGAAACATACTTAAATCAAGATTAATAACTAAACATTGCTAAAACTCTTTGAGAATTATCTGAAGTGTTAAATGCATTCTCATTTATTATTTGGCTTGTAAATAACTTGGCAGAAAAGACATATATTAAATTCAAATCAATTTTAAGATTAGAGGATAGTATTCAATATGGAAAAAAGGAGACCAGCCTAACTTGGCAGTTTTCCAAGTTTTATAAGACTGCCAAGGTATATACCAACTCAGAACATGAGATATTCAGTGAAAAGAAATTTTAGGAAAGGTTGATGATTTGAAACTCTTTGTCAAATACTCAAGAGTGGGATGAGAAGGGAGAGATTGTGTTTGCCGTTGTAGAAATTAGAACCGTAGGGGGTGATAACAATGGAATAAAAAAGATTTTAAAGAAGTCTTACTCATTGACATGCAATTTAACTTCCTTTCTCCCCAAAATGACTTCTACAAAGCAAGCATTATACTTTTATAAGGGAATATTCTTACTAAAGTGTTGATTAAAGATGTTTTCTTTTACCTCCAAATCCTATATCTGGGTTACTTGGGTATTATGTAGTGAAGGCTCTGTAACTAGCTGGTCCTCCTTTCTGTCTTGAAGGAGTACGAATGCTGGATGGAGATGTCACAGACATGGTAGAAGCGAAATCAGTTAGCTTCAATCCCCAGCATGTGCACATTTATAGCGCCAGCTGGGGACCAGATGATGATGGCAAGACTGTGGATGGACCAGCTCCCCTCACCCGGCAAGCCTTTGAAAATGGCGTCAGAATGGTAGGTTTTAAAAGCATGAAAGCTCATCCAAGGTGGTGATTCTCATATGAAGACTTTGTGACCATCTCACCCTCCAGGTTAGAAGAACAGATGGAGCTCATGGGTTGGGACAGTAGATAGATTAATGGAAAGAAATGCGGTTGTTCTCTCTTCTTCCTGCCAACTAAGAGCTAGAGAAGTTCCTCTGATGAGAAGAGAGGTATGCTTATATTAACTCAAAGGAAGTATATTAATTAATATGTTCAACTTGAGTTTGGAGAAGCAAATTCTTGGGGTTGTGAGGTGGAGTGGGGATGTTAACATTCTTCAGCTAGTGCTGATAGATTATCCAGTAATACCTTTTGGCTACCTACTTTTTGTCATCCCTTTCCTAGTCTCACTTCTGTCTCAGGATGACATTATTTTTCCAATGGCTCTCAAACTCCCTGACCAAGTAGCTTAACCCATCTTTTGTTCCTTGATTTCAATGAAAGATTCACGGACTGCTGTCTTCCAATAAATGAACTATGTAAACTAATGTAATAAAATGTCTGTTTCAAATTTCTTTAAAAATTCTGTCTTATTCAAATTAAATAAAAATGAGGATGTTGATACTTGTAATCATAAAAGGAGAGCCCAAGTAGAAGCAAGCTCTTTCTTATGTATGCATAGACCTTTATGTGGTTTAAAGCATTTCCTGAATCATGTTCACTGGAGGCCATCATTGGTCTGGTCCTAAACATCCTTGCCTTCTTCATCTCTTTTCTCCTTCATCATATAAGCAAACTTCACCCTTAGTATCCATCATCACATACTGCTTTTGGCAATTCCCTGCTCTTTCACCATGGCACTACCCCCTACCCCCAACTCTTCACACTTTTGCCCAAATCCTGCTTGGTCTTTAAGCCTCAACTAAAAGGTCACGTCTTTCCAGAAGCTTCTTATTGCCCAAACTAGAAGTAAGTGTAATTAAATATCTATTCTGTGATCCCTATTCTTTACATTTTTACTGATGTTTTATAGAGTTGTCATCTCATATTGTGTGTTGTTTCTAAGTGTATCTTCTTTGCAAAATCTTCAGTTCCTGGAGAGTAGAACTTATTCCAAACATCTTCAAGAGTTTTGCAAAACCTAGATGGTACACTGAATTCTAGTGAGCACTCAATTGTGTGTTGAATTAAGTTTAATTTACTGCAAATGATACTAACTATAGAGTTGTTATGTATTCTTCCCAGGTTTGGAACAGTGGAATGTAGTGAGTTGATTAATGTAGTGCTGAAGTAGGAATAAAAATAATAAGTCTCCTACATCTTTGTGGAATTGGTCTTAGGATTTTAACAGAAGACTGAGTTAAGCTGTTTCCTGGTTATTCTGAAATAGACTGGAGGGGAAAATGATGTATTTTTTTGTGGGAGCTTCCTAGATAAGTAATAGTTCATGTTTGGTTAAGATTTGACTTTTCTAATTCTCTCAATTTTCAACTACATCAGAGCCCTCTTAAACTGTAGGATAATGTTTTAACAATTGTCTAGAATTTTTCTTTCCAAGTTTCTTCATCTAATGATTTCATTATCATAGGTGTAGTCTACAAAATACTATTCTTGCTCACTCTGACATCCACAGAATGGTTTTTAAGTTAAGTAGACCAAACTTATTCATATTTAACCTTCAAATTGTATTTGTATGTTGCCTATACTAAAGAGAAACATGGAATTTCTTATAAATATATAAATATTTATATTAGTAATGCACAATCTCATGACTGTACCTGTACATGTGATAAAAGGCTGTGTATCCAATAGCTGGTTTTACTAAGAGACTGTGAGGCCTGCAGTGACTCAGGTAACATGAACCAAAGGATGTCACATTTATTTTGCTGGGGAATTTATTGTTCCATGGAAATCTCAACAGCAAGCTTAAATGTGTAAAACAAACAATGGAGTGCTTTGGTTGAAAGAAGAGTGAAAAAAAGTTTAAGGTTAGAAATGAGATCATGTGCTAAAACCACTAGAACACAGAGGAGTACTATACTGAGAAATAAATAATGTGGAAAAATGTATATTCATTATTAGATACAAAAATAACCTTGTGCTTATTATGATAGATCATGTACAAAAAATGTATGAGGATGAATTAATAATAGATTTCCTCATTCGTTTAGGTAACAATGCTAGGAGTATACAACACATCTTTCTGTACTTCTACACACATTAACAACCCAGGATCATTTTATACATCTGCATGCTGCTGTTTTCACATAATGGTATCCCAGGGGCATTCTTCTAGAGCAGCCCATAAGGATAGAGCTCATTTGTTTTATTTATATCAAAATTTGGGGAATATAGAGTTACCAGAACTTTGATGCTGAGGGCATAGTTCAGTGTTAGAATGCACAAGGCCCCAGGCTCAATTCCCAGCAGTTCCCCCACAAAGGGAGAGAAAAGGGAGCAGGGAGTCAGAGGGAGAGATACGATAATTTATTTGATATTCCGTTGAGGAACTTTCAAAGTTTAATTCTCAACAAAAAGACCTTTAGTTTTAAAATGAACCATTAACTTTTAGAGTTGAAGAAGTAACAAAAAAGAAATGACTTTAATAGGATTATTTTCTGACTTCTAGCATTTCATATCAAAATATGTAAATGACAAAAATCAGGGTTAACCCATTGAAATAATGTCAACTCATTAGCATTCTCCTATAAGTTAGGCTGAAGTCATATCCAATACCTGTCATACACTTCTCTCTGACCTTATATAGATCAAGGTACTTCTCAGCTTCCATTTTCTCATCAAAATGAGGGCAATAATAGCACTCAGTATGTTCAATAAAAGCATTTCTTTTTTAAAAAAGAAAAATCATTTCTTTCCAAAAAACTCCTATGCTTGTCCTCAGTCCCCCATTCTTCCCTCCTTACAGAGTTCTAGATGAATCCCTTAGTTACCCAAAAGGTAGATCAGAAAGAATAAGGTATGCATTATCACAGACTTTCTGAGTTCTGTGGTGTCATTTACTTTTTCTTCCTCTGTCTATACTTGCCTTCGATTTTACTTGCCCTTAAAAAAAGCATCTTCAATTTCATCATGATCACCTCTGGATATATAACTCATTTCAGTTATCTATGTGAGTAGTCTTGAATTCAGTTTATATTTTCCCAAAGGATGTTTCTCTGAATATCTATGAATATATAATTTAATATTTTAAGCAGTATATTAGATAGTCTTTTCCAGGAAAATGAAAACTTTTACTATTTTCTCTGTTATCAGGCATTAAGTGAGACTTTAAATCTTATGTTCTTTGCAATCATTCTAATTTATGTTTGTATATAATATATAATACCCAGGAAATAGTTGGATAAAAAACTTTATACAAAGTTAGATTATGGAGTGTAAAAGAAAAATAAATAAGTAGTGTGTTGGCTGTGTGATTTAAGGCATGAAGGAATAAATGGTTGGTACAATAATTCCTTCAGTTAGCTAACTGAAAACCTACACAACAGTCCAAAGTCACTCTGTCCTATCAAAGTTTAAGTAAATCATCTGTAAAAATACAGGAACTGGAAATTACTTATCCCTCCTATTAAATTTAGTGAGCTCCAACTTTCTATTCAATGTAAATAAAAGGATGAAGAGAAAACATCTAAATTTTACATGTAATATATTAAAATCCCTCCATTCTAGCAACAAGACAGAAAATAAACAATCAAGACTCCATCAGCTGAGGATGAGTGGGATGAATGAAATAAAACTAGGGGCTGGGGGAAGGCAGAACTGCTTCCATGGAAGGTCAGAATGTCCTCTTTGAAGAGGTGATAATTGAGACATAAATGATAATAAGGCAGTCGTGTGAAGAACTAGGAGATGAATGTTCTACACAGAAGGAGCAGAAAGAACAAAGAACCCCGATTAGAGAGAGATTTCAGTGTATCCCTGGAACAGAATGCTGATTTGGACATAGGAAGCAATCTATAGGGAACACCAAAAGAGTGGTGAGAGATGGGTTGGAGGTGTGGGTAAGGGCCAGCTCAGCAGAGTTTTCTAAACCATGGAGAGGGGTTGCATTTTGTTTTGTTTCAGAAATGTACTGGAGGTTTTAGTTTTAAGCCATAGTGCCCTGATCCGATACACAGTTTTAAAAGATCACTGCTCTGAAGATAGCAAAGTTTCTGTGGTGTAAAGGGTGGGGAAGCAAGAGTGAAAGATTGAAAGGCCATAGGACAGACTTGAGCTGGGTAACAGCAGTGCCAAGATCAGCAAGGAGATCAGGCAGCAATAGAGATAAACCCAAGTATCAAGAGGTAATAAATATATTTTGCTCAGGGAGCCCAAGTATTGATTGCATCCATTCCTTCTGTTTGCTAATCAAAAAATGTAGCAAATATTGAATTTTAAAATGCTCCCTATTTGTTTACTCTAAGATAAGCATTTGGCTCCTAGAATGTAACACTGCTTTCAAAGACTTTAACAAAATCAGAATTGATTAGATTTATAGCCCCTCTAGAATTAATGTGCCAAAATTGCATTAGAGAAACTGTGTTAAACAAATCATATCACAGTTGACAACTTGCTCTTTCTCCCAAGAACTGCATTTTATTTGATGCTAAGGAGCTATAAAATTAAATGCAAGTATTAGAAACATATAATTTGGGCCAGACACAATTAATGTAATAATAACAATAATAACAGCAACACGAAGAACATTTAACATTTTGACCAGTCTGTTGTTATACTAGAATCACTCTTCTAAGCTCTAAAATAGACAATTAACTTTTCATTGTCTCAATAATATTATAAGACAGTTACTGTTCTCCCCAATTTTTACAGATCAGGAAACAGAAATCCAGCACAGCTAGACATATCAGACCATGGGCCTCAAAGAAATCTAAGAAACTCTGTTACATGTTGTCATTTTCATTTTATTGGAAACATCTGACCTCCTACCTTACTGTTGCTATGGTGAATGAGTCAATTGCTCACATCCTACCTAAAGCTGCCTCCTCCGTTAGTTCTCTGCCCCCGACCATCCCACCTTATCCTATCAAAGACTTATATCAACCCATTATTTTTTCTTTTGTCATCAGAATTTCCCTTTCAACTCTATTATTAACATCAATATACATTAATACTGTTAATTCTCCCACCTTAAAAAAATGAGCAGAGAATTCTCCTGTTGTCTTATATCTCCTTCCTATGACTGCCTTGTTTCTCTTCCCTTTAGAATGAAATTCCATGAAGCCAATGTCCATATTTACCTCCAACCAGCTCTTTTTTTAAATTATTATTTCTTGAAATCATGGCATAAGATCTCCGCCCCAGAAATCTGCTGAAGTTGCTCTTTCTCTTATCAAGGTCACGATGACCTCCCTGTGCAAACCCATGGATTTTGCCTTTCACTTGTCCTAACAGAGGCCCACCTGGTTCTCTGGTTCAATATAATACACACATTCTAAACTTTCAGAACCCCTTCTTTGCAGTTATTATCCCTTTTTTATGCTCACCTTTTTGCTTATCTTCATAAAAGCCAGAGTCTCACTGTGTGTTTTTCTGTATCCCAAATACCCTGAACAGTATTGGATACTCAACAGGTGTTCATTGAAGAAAGAATGAATGATTGAAGGAATGCGTGGATGACCTCCATGCCAGTTTGCTATGTCTTGAATTAATTTATTTGAGAATCATATTTGCATTGCTTTTTACTGAAAATTCTGGAACTGAGTTATCAACACACATGGTATACCATAACAGTTAAAGTGTCCAGACTCGGGTTCAGACGCTCCAATTTGGAAATGTGGGTTATAATACTTTTTTACATGTTCAAGCTAATTAACCTTTGAGGATCAGTTTTCTCCTCTATAAAATGGAACTAGCTGCCAATAATTACCTTAAAGGGGTGTTGTGAAGGCCATATGATTGATGCCTTTAAAATATTCAGCAGACTTCCTGAAACAATGTCATAATCGCTGCCACACATGGGCAAGAGTAATAAAAATGAAAGCATGATTACTCATATAAAATACCATAAAAGTCTTGGCTGTTCTAAATATCTTGCTTTAATCAATTTCATATTGGTGAGTGATTCTCATGAAAGATAATTACAGTATCTTGAGTATATATTAATGAGTAGCCTATGTAGTAGGAAACAGTATCCAAGAGAATATTATCTAGGGTGCATTACAGAAACCCCTAACTTAATGAAATGCTAAACAGCATGGATTGGGAAACACCACTTATATATCATTTCTTTGGTGAGGTAAAAGCATATAAAAAGCTCAGAGGCCTCCAATAAGAAGATGTGTTTAACTTTATTTAATCAAGGTTCTTAAGTTGAACCACATAGAAGCTTTTCTTTTCATGACTTTTCTGACTTGCTTTTAAATTTAATTTCATTTTCGATTCTATGGAACTATGCTATGCAAATTCAGCTACACTTGTTAGACCTTGAGAGACAGAACATCAGAACTAGAAATAATGTTAATGGTGAAGTCAATTTTAACCGGTATTTGTTTCTTTACTTGTTGGTGGCACCACTATTCACCCTGTGTCTCTTCTTAAAACTTGTGATTTTCTTCCCTTTCCTTATCCCAGTCATCTATAAGTCTTGTCTGTACTGTTTCCTGAAAGTTCATGGAATCTGCCCTCTTGTTCTCACAATTAGAACAGATGTCTTTCACACAGACTTCTGCAGTAGCATACTTCTAAAACTTTCTCAATTAAGCATCAGCTTTCAATTCTTCATGGAAGTGGCGGTCAAAGAATTATTTCTGTATTCAAAGCTTGTCCTTTTTCTTTCTTTTAAAATTTATCACTGCTTTCCATGACTGACAAGGAATATTCTAGACTTTTTAGGAGGGTACACGGGGTCTCTTAAAATTTTGCTAGTGGTCTCAGAATAAAAATTTTACATGTCATCTTAGAAAGGACAGTTTAAAAGTTCCTCTCATCCACATTGATGTGGTTCCATTTGCTGGTTCCATTTGCGATTGTGAGGCTTGGGCCTGCCCCTTGACAAAGGGCCCCTCAGGGGACATTCCTGACTTAGTCTTCCCCAGTCAGTCCTAATAGAAAAATGATTTTATTAAGCAAGTAAGTCAGTCAGTTGACGGTGTTTCAGATATAGATGACTCCAGATTTGGTGTCAGAATAAGAAGCTAAGAACCTAAAGTTGTCTTTGATAGACTCATTTATTCATCTGTCCCTGATGGTGTTCAGGAGACATTCACTGGATGGTTCCAGTATTCCAGGCTCTTTTATAGATGGCAGGGGAAGATGAATAACATTGGGCCTTTGTCTTTGGGGAGCTCACCATGCAATGATGAATAAGTGTTTCAAATGATATGCAAACTCCCACTGTCCTTTCAGTTAAGTCTGGTGAGAGAGAGCAGAACAAACAGCACACAAAATACACAGCTCATCATAGTACAGTCTAGTTGCCTTGGAATCATCTTTTCTTGTCCCATTTGGATTATTAAACTTTAATAAGACAGTGTAATTGATATGCATTAGCATGTGTCTAACACTTTGACAGCATTTCACAATTTTCTGACAAGTGTGTTGAATAATGATCTGTAGGAAAAGAGTAAAAAACTTGAAATTGAATCTTTATAATCAGAGAACCCTATATTTTTGTTACAAGTAATTCCCTTATTATTTTACTCGAGAAATATTTCTTAAATATCCACTATATAACAAGCACTTGTTGGGCATTTGTCTTCATTATCATCATCATCATCCTCCTCTTCCTCCTCCTTCTTCTTTTTTGGAGAAATCACTTGGTTCATTATAGCTATTCTAGGAGCACAGCTTATAGAGTTGTTTTTTGTTTTGTTGTCAGTTTATCTACAAGTATACTTTCAAGTCCACATCATTTTTCTTTGTGATTTTTTTTTTTAATTTGGAAATGGCAGTTAAAGCATCAAGGGATTCACAGCAGAACAGAGCCAAATGTTAAGGATAGGCAAGAAGACTCAATGAAATCTGAATCATTGGTCCTTGATCTCCTTACTTACACTATCATATTCAATGGTCCATATGGAAAGCACCATAGTTAATGGACATCTATTGGATATGCCTAACTGTTGACTCTCTTAGGGCCCTGATTACTATTTCCTCTACCTGACATCAGTTACCTTTTTGATTCAACAGAGTTTGGAATTGATTGAGTATTTGGCATACTTGCCAAAAGCATAAGGTTGTTCTACAGTCACACATTGTCTATCACACACACACACACACAAACACACACATTTTTCCACCCTTAAATTAAAGGCATATGTTTACTAGAAGAGGAGAGAAGAGTATAATGAGCTTTTACAGTAAAAGCAATAATAATAATCATAATAAAATTAACTGATTCCACCTGGGAGGGATTATGTTTTTATCTGATATGCACACAGCTGTAGCAGGATTGGTACCAGTTTGCATTTTAATAAATGACAGATTGCTGTTAAATTAGTTGGTGAATGTTGTAAAACTTTGGAGTGATGTATGGGTAGGCAAAGATAGTGGAGGAAGCTTATTTAAAATCAGTTCCTCTTAATGAGAATTTATTTGAACTGATATTTATTTTAAAAGTCTTCCCTCCGGATTTGATATACCCTGATGGAACTCTATGTACTTAGAACTTTAGCAAAACTAAGAAGTGACTTGCCAAGTATATCCAATGCAATGTCATCCATTTTGGAAACAAATGTGTGCCTTTAATGAATAATATGCAGTTTCATGTTCCATAATCTCCTCAAAGTTATCTGACACCAAAGAGTACGATTTTTAGATTACTATATTAGTGTGAATTATGATACATTTTTATGGGGAGTGCTGAACTCTATTCTAATCTTGTATGGTACAAAATCCAAATATTTATTGCCACTTTGTTTTTATTTTGAGTGTAGAGATTCATTAATAACTGAAAGTTGTTAAATTAACTTTTGCAAATCCCATTCTAAATCCCTCTGTTAAACTATTCTATTCATGCATTAACCAGATATTAATAATTTCTTTTCTGTATGTTTATTTTGCTCTGTTTACTGTGACTGATAGATTAACTAGTGGAGGTGATGGGGGGTGTATGGTAAGCGAGGGCCCTAGACATTATTTACTAGATGATGGACATTTCTGTTAAGCAAAGATAAAAGTACATAGAGATTGGATTAGGTCAAGTTAAAGTCTATGCCAATCTGGAGTTTTTGTGTTCATACATATAGATTTCAGAAAGCTTTAGGGAGAACGGAGAGATTAGTTTCCTTCTACATACCAGCAGTCATCAGAAAAGAAAAGCCATGTGTCATTAACATGAGTAAATTGAACAGAGCTGATAATAGCCAGTGATGTTTATCATTTCCATAACAAAGTTTTTAGTCCACTTGGCCTGTACCCACATTCTTCATCATGTGTTTGATGATGAGTACAGTCAAACCTAATATTCAGAGCTGTAGACATCAGAACTCTCATGGCAAGCTAGTTAGGCATTAAAATGAGCTCACAGGAATACCAGTTTATGGATGTATAGACTGAGTCTTGGCAAAGTGGATAACGAGGCCATTAAGAAACACGACTGGTTCAGACTCATGTCTGCCTCCCTCCAAAGCCTGCATTTTTTGCCACTGTGTGATATTACCTCCTGTCCAATAGGTCATGCAGGCCCATTTGAAAACATTCAACTGATTTGTGGTCATGAAGATGACCATTGCAACAAAGAGCTGGCCTCTCTGAATTTCCAGGGAACTTACAATCCAAGCAGCTGATTAGTGTATCCTGCACTTTGACTGTATTTTTTTTTTTTCTCTTCACATTTGGAGGAGGCCTGGAATGGTGTGCAGAGTACTTACCTTGCTCAGTTTGGTCACTCTCTAGTATTTAATAAATCAAGTTACTAAGTTGTTATAACTTCCATGTCCCTGAGAAAAGACTGTGATGGTTCCTTCTTTATGGAGCCATTATGAAGATTGAATAAGATCTCACATATGAAGTTCTCAGCCTGGCTGCTGGTCTCCTTAGAGGAAGGGCAAGATTTGATGCATCTTTAAGGACTACAGATTATTCACCACAGAGACATTTAAAAAAAAAATATGAGCCTAATGCTGATTGTTAATGGTTTTAAAGTATAAATTATTTTGGTCTAAAACTAAATATTTATGGTTAGAAATATTTATGTGTGTATATATATATATATATATGATTTTCTTGATTTCACAATAATATGAGATAATCCATAAGATCAAGGTCATTGCTTCATGTGCTAGAATCCTATGACATCATTCGAGCCCCACTGTGGACTATAGATAGGGAAAGATTGTTACTCTTTTAGAGTTGAGTTGGCAGTTGGAATCAGCTCACAGTGAGAACTCTCTCATTTAAAGCTAACTTAGAGGAGAGTATAAACTTTGCATTATTGCTGGAATATCCTGCTATCCTCATGTCCAAGTGCTTTTCCAAACATTTGCAGTAAATTCTTTTCATACTCTTGATGATAATAAATGTTTTTATTCTCTATGAAAGGAATTTTTCAAGTTTTACTCCCTCAATGTAAATCTAAAGGTAATAGTATATTTTTAAGAAGTTTCAGAACTGGTACTTAATTTTGGAAATGTCATCGCTGAGCACAGTGGCACACGCCTACAATCCCAGCCACCCAGGAGAGTAAGGCAGAAGGATTGTAAGTTCAAGGCCAATGTTGGCAATTTAGCAAGACCCTATCTCAAAATAAAAAGAATTTAAAGGACGGGGTATGTAGCTCACAATGTTAGAGCACCCCTGGGTTCAATCTTTAGTGTCGCCCAAAACAAACAAACAAACAAAATGTCCTTCCAATTTCATAACCCTGGCTCTCCTGAAAGTCTGGTTTTTCTTTTTGTCTGCAATAATCCAATATGTAGAGACTTTTGGCAGGTATGAGAATCACTTTTCTTCTCCAAAAAATGGGAATTCTGGTATGGCAGATATACCAAGAACAGCTGTGTTGGTGCTACAAATTATTGGAATGTGATTATTTCAGAGAGCATATGACATGCACACGTACATTTTTAGCTGCTTGGAATGAGTACTTGAGAACCCTCCTCTGCATGTTTCTCCATCTAACCACTGTTAATAGTCTCCATACCATGGGAAAACAGCTTGCACAGTACTCAAAGCGTAAAGGGCTGTTGCCTTATGTATGAACAGAAGTATATAATATCCTCTGTATTTTTAAATTTAAATTAATTTTTTTCTTTTAAATACATAAAACCATAAAATTACATACCAATGGGGCACCATCTGATGTTTTCATACATGTAGACATCATGTAATGTTTAAATCAGATTAAGTGTATCTATCATTTTAAACATTTCTTTATGGTAAAAAATGTTCAAAATTCGTTCTTCTGGGCTTTTGAGATTACTTGAGTCTTGCTGTATTAGTCAGATTTCATTGCTGTAAAAAAATACCTGAGAAAAATAATTTAAAAGGAGGAATAATTTGGTTATAGTTTCAGAGTTTTCAGTTCATGGTTGCTTGGCTTCATTATGTCTAGGCCTGTGGTCACACAGAAAATCATGACCACCAAGAGTGTGTGCTGGAGTAAAGCTGCTTACCTCAAGGCAGCCAGGAAGCAAAGATAGCTTGTTTTTATAACAAAGCCCCTCCCCCAAATCATCCATTCATGAGGTCACAGCCTTCATGATCCAATCACCTTCCAAAAGACCCCACCTTGACACTACTGAATTAGGGCCAAAACGTCAATGTATAAGCTTTTGGAGAACATTTAGGATCCAAACTGTAATAATAGCTGAGACTTCTGTTAGTCAAATGAGGAAGATGAGGTTTGAGATAAAACAGAATTGGCCTGTAGGAATTGACCATAGGTAGAACTTAAAAGCAGACAATTATTTGGAAACTTTGGGTTTGGCAGAAGAGATAAGGTAGGAAGGGTGGATGTTTTGTTTTTTAAATTTTTTCTCCAATCTGCTTTTGTTAAGCTGTGTTTTCCTTGTTATGTTACTGAGTATTTTTAGGGACACCCAGTATTGCTACTAGTCAGGGAAATCAGCATTGGATAAGGCAAGATCAAGTGCATGTACAGAATATCAGAAGGTTATAGAAATAAAATTCTTTCCTCAAAAGTATATGTATTTGCAAGAGTAAATACACCCAGTTGTTGTTACCTAATAGACATTCTATTACCTTTTGCATCAAAGACTGATTTTCCTCTGGTTATGCTGTAAAAATAAATGAAGTAAAACAAGTTCATGCTATTGTAATGTGCTGTCAGGAGCAAGGGCCACCCTGCTGTGCGATTTTGTGAAAAAGTGTAAGAAACTGCTAAGAATATAAGCCCTCAGTGTCAATCCTTCTAAAGAAAGGGCATCTCTGAAAACAGGATTGATTCTACTCAGCCTTTAGTGAGTTGATGCTTTCCTGAATTTATATGCCAGCAGATGTGGTAGATAACCAACTCTTTTTGTTTGTTTGTTTGTTTGTTTTGTTTTGTTTTGGGGTTAAAACCCAGGGCCCTGTAAATGTTAAGCACACACTCTACTGCTGAGGTACACCCTTAGCTGTAACCCATCTTTTTCTTTCTATTTAACACAATAAACATAAAATTAGCTATTTACAGGAGCTTGATGGTGGAGAGTTCTGCATTTGTAGCACTGAATATTCTTTTTGCTAGTCTTCAACCACATGACTTAACATTTCTAAGTGTCACTTTTGAAAATTCAGTTAAATTCACCCTGAATTTAGTGCAATATGTTGTCCATTCATGGACTAGAACATTCACAGTTTTTATGAAAAGATTCTAAACATAGATTATAAATGTGATTTTAACAGTTTCTCATTTTTAGTTAAAAAATAAATTTTGATTTTTAAAAAATAATTTCAAATTTGTCATTTTACTAGAAATACTTCCCACAACCATCACTAGCAACTGACTCCATAATCATCATTGGGCTCTCTATTTTTAAAAGTGAAGCCAACTGCATTTGGTATGCTCAGGAAGCATATGAAATGAGTTTTCATTTGTGTATGATAAAATTAATATGGTTGTTAATAACTCCACCTAATATTTTTCATTATATTATTAAAAGGTCAAAAGAACATAAAAACATCACTTCACATACTTGGCCTAGCAACCTATTGTAAACACAGAATATCAGAATATAGAGCAGTTACTAAGACTAAAATGATGGGTGAGTGTGAGAAGGAGAAAAAAGATGAGGAGACAGAAATGAAGAGAAATGGGTCACTATTCACATAAGCTTTCTTCCACTTTTAGTGTATTTCTTCCCCCCCCTCCCCCAGAAGTAGAAAATAAATACATCCATAGTTTCAATCTTTCTCATCCACCATCCTTTGGTAGGTAGGTAGTTGAAAAAAGACAAGAGACTGTGGCTGAGCATTGGCTGAGAATCATGGAGACACCCTAAGGATTGCTTTTGGTCAGTCAGTCTGGAGCTGTTTAGACAGTCCTTCCCCTGAGGCCAATTGAAGGCCCTGGGGGCAGCTTTGAAAACTGAAGCAGGTACAGGAAGACTGAGACAGTAGCAGGGGAGGACCTGGTGCTGAAAGAGGTGCTGACATCAGCAGGTGATGAGCCCTTGGACTAGCTGTGGAGAGCTGTTGGTTGGCCTTTAGGGAGCTATTGTTTCCCATTGGGTAGCATTCCTGGGATTTTTGTTTGGAAACAAGAGGAATTATTGAACCATTGGCTGTACTCAAATGACCAAATAAATAAACTATAATTAATGACAGTTTGGTTTTTAAATCCCTCTGTTTAATTATCCTGAGAAGCAGCATCAGGTGAAACCTGCACACTCTTCCTGTTAGACCTTTCCAGCTGTGGGGTACATCATAAAAAATAAGAGTCCCACATGCTTGTGCTCTGGATGAGGATGGAGTTCAGTATCTTGTTGTAGGCTTGTTCCTGTTCAAAGCAGCGCATAAGCTCCAGATTCCTAAACCTCACAGACCAGGTCTCTGTAGTCCTTAAAAACATCTCATGTCTGTCTTATTCAATTCCACTGAAAGGGAAAGGGTGGCCCACTTTATCTTCTGGGTTCATATAGTTGATTTGCTTGCCCTTGGTCTTCATCTTCCTCAAATGAACTGATTAAAGAAAAAAAAATCTCAGAATTTCATAAGCTGTATCCCAAAGATGTCTTACTACATCTGTACCATGACTTCATTCTCTATGCACATTTCAAAGAAAGCTTTCTTCACCAAGATAGACCAGTTTCCTCTCCAAGGTTCTGGGAGTGGTGAGGCCATCTGCTCCTGATTAGTGTTTAATTGCTGACTTTCTTTCTTTTCTGGGTATTTTTCAGGTCACCTTTATGGTTCATGTTAATCATTTATCCGATGAATGATAATGATTTAAAAAGTTATGAAAATTAATTCACGAAAGCACTGTTGGAGAATTCTGGGACAAACAGTCTTTTGTGAATGCCAAAGCAGTTTGTAGAAGTTTTTGTTTGTTCATTTTCTTTTTTGGTGGTTTTTTTAGTTTAGTTTTGTTATTTATTTTTGCCATTGCATGTATTTCGAGATCAGGCCCATTTCCTTCAGTGAGTGTTGTTCAAGAAGGAAGATAGGTTGTGAAAATGGAGCTTTAAAAAGATACCCAGTTCTCCTCCTATCTAAGCTACTGAGTTGTTAGTTGCAGGTGTCCTGTGTCTCCCACATCTGTCCCCCTTATCCCAGGAAGCCCAGTGTCCATGGAGCACGGAGAATGGAATACCCCTGCCACACCCAGGAGCTGACAGAGAGGTCTGTGTTTTTTAACCACTGAGGACAGGAGTGTGTAAAAACTGGGGAGAGGATCACCATGGGGCTTTAGTTAATTAGGCATTTGGGTTTTACTTGGAGAACATCACAGATAAATGAAAGAAGTTTCTCATTCTGAGGGTTATTCTGTCATGTCTCTTCATGTCGATAGACACACATACATAGATTCTGGTCAGACATGGGGTCCTTATCTCTTGTCTCCATGATGTTTTGGTTAAATGATGCAGGGACCATTAATGTGTCTCAGCTTCCTAATTTGTAAAAAATCCATATAATAATATTTACCTTTCTGGCATTACTCTACATTTTACTCTTAATTGGGTAATAATAGAATTCATACATTATCATTTCCTTCCTCCTTTTTGTATTGCAAGAGATCTCCCTCATTTATTTTAAGATTCTTTAAGAAGCCTTGCTAAGCAACACAGGAGGAGAAAGTCATATTAAAGTATCAAATAAAATAACTTCATTGGCTGAAAAAGTAATCACACCATGTAACGAAACAAAACTTAGCTTTCGGTGTATGATTGAATTGGTAATCCGGCATAAAGTGGCCTTTTCTGACCTTCTGAGCCACAAGAAAAACTAGTTCCTCTCTATCCTTTAAAAATAATGCTTATGGGGTAATATAAATTGATTTTTGTAGGGCACACATAAGAAAAAACACATGCACATTTAGATACACAGTGAAAAAGACTATTTAGTGTTTGGTTGAATGGATCCTGCATGGATTTCACAATATCTTTTGCCTTAAGTTCATTAACTTTTAAGTTGGCACTCAATTAAATCAAAGGGTTTTTTTTTTTTCATTCAGAGCCATATTTAAATAACCAATTGCACTCATAATATTTACCATGCTAGAAAACATCATTATTTCCTACAGGAAATATGTATCTGGGAATTCTTTTTTATATATAATATTATGCCCATCTTCCTTTCTACCTGCACACTACATACTGATTTAATTTTTAAGTTACTCTGAATTGGAGGGCAATATCCAGATTTTTTTTCTTTACCACATGTTTTGGTTTCTGAATATTTCACCCTAATAAAAAACCCCTGTGCATCTGCAGAAAATAAATCTGTGAATTGCTAATTGTTTCAAATTAACCCCATAGATCTTTAGCAGCTGTCTTTATGGCATTTTCAGACCACAAATTCAGTCTGTGTATTTCTGGGACTTTGATCATAAATCATACACACAGGCATAAAGGTCATTTTGCCTCATGGATGGAATGATATCTGCATCTGTACTCTGTCTCCTTTGTGAGGGGCAGGGCACTGTTCATCTCCTTCTCTCTTCTTCTTCAGTCAGCTTGGGCTGCCTTAACAAAATATCACAGACTGAGCAGATAAAGCAAAAGAAATATATTGTCTCACAATTCTAGAGTCTGGAAGTGCAAGGTCAATGTATCAGGACAGCTGAGTTCTGATGAGGCCCCCTCTCTGGATATGAATTCTCAGATACATATTTCTTCCACACAGGCACCTTCATGGAAGCCTCTCCTCGGTGCCTACACACCCTCTTCTTTGCTTCTTAATAGGACACCTGGCCTATTATTTTCGGCCCCACACTTTAACCTTGAGTATCTCACTAGTGATCCTCCTAGAACTGCAGTCTTATTGGGCCTTCGGGCATGCACATATGAATTTGGGGGGACACAGTTTATTCTGTAGCACTCTTAAAGGACTGTGCCAGATGTCTCCCCTTCAACCCTCAGGTCTTCTCTACACAAGCTCTGGGCCAGAAGGACACTGATGCCCATGACCTCTGTCTATGGACTCCTAGTTCACTGGCTTCTGGCAGGATTGGGCCCATGGAGTACACTGGAGAGAAATAGGTATGGGAGGAGGGGATTGGGGCTTCAGTCCATGTGCTGCCCACCTCCCTGCAGGGTCAATATGGGATAGTGTGTTCCTGACCGATTCCTGGTAGTCCCTCTATCTTCAGCCCTGGGGACTCTCATGTCCTCATGTCCCTTCAGACTTGGAGATGTTTAGTGAACACACTCTGTCCTTGGGGGCTTTCCTGCTCCATTGTAAAGTGAATCCTTTGAATTGTCCCTTTAATACAAGGATGTCTCCTGGAAGGAACATTTTCAGAGCATCAGCGACCAACTGTCCTTGTCCCCCAGACCTCTCTCAATCCATTGGTTCCCCAAAGGACTCTTTAACAGTGTCACTGTTCCTCCATAGTGATTTTACTTGTGAGTGCTGCCAGAATAGAAAAACCAGTCTTTATACTTCTGAGGGAGCCCCACTAGAGTTGGAATTTCCAGGGAAATTTTGGTTTGGAATCAATGTCTTGTGGTGCTAAGGAAAAGGCATACATCCTTTATTAATTCTAATTTTCCCACTAAGTCTGCAGTGAACTTGGAACTGGTCGGCATTTAGATCCTAATGCTAAGCTGCAATAAAGACACAGGAGATTGGGCTGAAAAACAGAATAATAACCACTAGCCCTCTTTTTGCCCCAGTCTGTTGTAAGGGTTAAAGGCACAGACTTTGGCTCTGGTATTTCAGGTTTGGCTCTGGAATTAGCAAGCCTTTCTCAGAGGCAAGTTTGCGCATCTGTAAAACAATGATAATATAGACTTGGATAGTGCAGAATAAAACTTGTACAGTTCTTGGTGTAGGTTTCTAGAAATTTTGACCTCTGTTGTTTTGGTTTGCAGTAGACCTTCTATGAGTGAAACCCCCTTCAATCATAATGTTAAAAAAATTACTCCCTGAAGAGAGGAAAGTTTATTTCTCAAAATAGTTCATGGTCGGGGCTGGAGTGTGGCTTAGTGGTAGCACACTTGCCTAGCATGTGTGAGGCACTGGGTTCGATTCTCAGCACCACGTACAAATAAATAAAATAAATGTCCATCAACAACTAAAAAAATTTTAAAAAATAGTTCAAGGTCTTGGAAGGTTGATATAAAAAGGGAAATAAAAATATTTTCTAATCTTACCAACCAGGATAACTTCTTGTCCAGTGTCACTGTATGGTAGACTTAACGTTGTCTAACGTGCATACACACACGCACGCACATTTTTTTCTAAACTAAAAACATACTTTTCTCTTTGCAGTCTACATTTGTAACTACATCATAAACACAAAAGTACTTTCTGAATGTTTTCTTAAATCAAATTACTTTTCAAAAATATTTTAATAGAATTTTATACGTGGGCACACAATTCATAATTTTACCCAGATCAGTGGATGTGATTGTATCTGCTACTCTTTTCCATTGCCTTGTGGTTCCTAATCTATCATGTCATTGTGTTGTTTAAGTGAGGTGGGTTTTTTGTGCCATGGCATGGGCTCTCTTGACTTGCCAAAGTAAGGCCCAGTGTGACCATGCTTTAGGTCTGCAATGTAGCCCCTCAGTGCCTGATTGAGTGGGAAGTTGTTGGTGATGGGTTGGAACATTCTTTTCTCTCTGGCTTTTTTTTTTCTTTGTCTCTGAGATCTAGATGTGAGTCAGTCACAAGAGTTTCTGTCCCAGTACACACACCATGGTGAGGTATAATTTCTGCTTGCGACTGACAAAGCATTCACTGAGATTCTTAGCTAATGACGGCATGGCGAGTTTTACATTTTGTTCTGTCTCATGGATGTCATGATAGGAAGCTGAGGGATGGTGAACCAGGTCCAGGCCCAGTGTCCAGCAGCAACAGCGGCCAGAGTTGATTCCCCCCCTCTCTTTATGGCTCTCTCCCCATCCCTGTGTAATCATATTGCATTTTCCAAGTTGAAGGACAAAATCTGTGTTCTGGTTAGTCAAATCATGTCATAAATATTCTATTTCTTGAGGATTCAAGGTCAGAGAGAGTTTATCTGGATACTCCAGATTCTTTATCATCTCTTTTGCTTTGGCTCTTTTCCCAGAAGTTCCAAGACAACATCTTAAATACTTTTCCCTCCACCTGTAGCAAGAAATACAAGGCCTTGAAGGAAGAAAGAGACTCAGCCATCAACAGTTATGTGACTTTGGTTCTTACTTCCTGACTCAAAAATGATGCATTTGGCCTAGATGTCCTCCAATATGCCTTCTGGTTTTAAAATGATAAAACTTGCTTGGGATTTCAGATACAGCTATTCCCAGAAATATTTCTTATTTTGATTTATTTCAGTTTTCTCCTGAAAACATCATCTTATAGAACCAGAGTTGCTTTACTTCATGCATCTGCATTCTACTTTACTTCCATTCTTTAATTACTTAGGGCCTTAAGAGAATCTTTTAATTATCTTATTTTAAGTGACCAAATTTCGGCATTCAGAACGTGTCTCTGTCTCCTAGCATTGTAAGAAAAAAAAAAGTTAACATATCTGGTTGAAGAAGTTATCTGTGGCCAAATACATTTGGAAATTACATTAGAGTTTACACCGTTCTCAGAATTTTGAAATGAGCATTCACACATTAAAGGTTCTTAGAAGTTTTGCAATAAAGATGGTTACTTAAGAATAACTCAGGGATTCCAAAAATATATGTAATCTTGAAATCCTTTACTATTAGAGTGTCATTAGCATGCCTCAGTAATCAGCATACACACCATGCATGGGGGAGGTTGGCTCTAGAAAGAATTGCATAGTTGGTACATAGTTCTTCTGCTCACTGACAATGGGATTTCAGCATAAATGCATAACCTCTCTAGAACTTGTGCTCCTCAATATAAAAAATTATGCACAATCACACCTACTTCATGGTGGATATGAAGATTTAAAGCAATATTATATGACTAAGAGGGTTACAACTAATAACATTCCAATTCTGGAGTCTGGCTATCTGGATTCAAATTTTGGCCCTACTATACAGGTAACCTTAGAAACACCATTTGACTTCTGTGCCCCAAGTCCTCATTTGTACAATGGGAACAAAAATTGCACAAATCTTTTTGGGTTGTTGAAAGAATTCAATCCAATTCAGGAAAATCATTTAGAATTTTTCTCAGTCCATAAATTGTAGCCATTATTAGTATATTCACTGGTGCTTTGGATACTTGCATGACTGTTTCAGTTTATTGACATAACTCCTCTTACCCCCTCTGAATGCTGTTTAAATACAGTGAATATTATTGACATCCTGCACACATCTGATTTTGCCCTGTTTTTATTTTTTTCTGATCTTCTCTCCATCTAGAGCTGTGGTTCTCATCTTTTCACACCATCATTTAGCTCTTTCTCTTTGTCAACAGGGGCGGAGAGGCCTTGGCTCTGTGTTTGTCTGGGCATCTGGCAATGGTGGAAGGAGCAAAGACCACTGTTCCTGTGATGGCTACACCAATAGCATCTATACCATCTCCATCAGCAGCACAGCAGAGAGTGGAAAGAAACCTTGGTACCTGGAAGAGTGTTCATCTACACTAGCCACAACCTATAGCAGCGGAGAGTCCTATGACAAGAAAATAGTATGTGACATTTGCATGTCTCTCATTATCTATTTATTTCATGTTCACTTTGAAATATGAAGGAAGAACCATAACTATGTATGTACAAGTAATATATGGGAATAGCAGATGAGATTAGCTGGTGGTACTCAAAACAAGTCATTGTAAATATTGTCATTCTGTTTCTAATTCATTGAAAATGCTTGGCTCTATTGTTATAGTCAAAGATTGAATGTAACTTTAGACATGAATAAGCATTGGTTTTATTGAGCAGAAATGATTGGTCCACATTTACATTATGAGTTAGTAGCAGAGCAACTAAAAAACCTGACCTATGTCAGTGCCTTGTCACTCACTTAACCTTAGCTGCAGTTCTTTGGTGTCTAAATCCAGCTAATTTGAAAGTATATATAAAAGTATATAAGGAAACTTAGAACCAATCTTTTGCAGATATCAAGGATTGACTTGTATTTATTTAACTTGAACTGTACCTATATAAAAGGTGCGGTGCTTTTTTTTTTTTCCTTCTCTTTTAATACCGGGATTGAATCAAAGTGTGCTTAACCACTGAGCCACATCCCCAGCCTGTTATATTTTTATTTTGAAATGGGCTCTCACTAAGTTGATCAGGGCCTCACTAAGTTGCTGAAGCTGGCTTTGAACTTGTCATCCTTCTGCTTCAGCCTCCCGAGCTGTTGGGATTACAGGTGTGTGCCCCCCAAAAACTGCTTTTCTAAGACTGCAGCATACAGTCTGGATGGAGAAGAATAGAAGTCCTACGAGGTGAACATGTCCTCTTTTCTAGACAAGCATCAAAAGGATTAAAAGTTCAGGTTGCCGGTCCAGTCTACATAAGTTTCTTTCACTCTTCAGCTAATTATCCATTGGGAACTTTGGACAAATTACTTGGTCTTTTTTTCTCAAAGACATTCTTTATAAAATTATTGTTTATCCATGTATTATAGCTCATGGATAACTAAGGTAATGAGGAAGTCAATAGAAGTGCCTAACCTATTGGTGACTAAGGAAGTGCTGACCTTTGGAGTACCCAACACTGTGCTGGCGATTCTAAGTTTCAGGCACCTTTGCTCTTGGTTCTTTCTCTGATTGTGGTTTTGTAAACTGTCTCAGCATTGGTCTTTCTAAAGTGGAACAGAGCTGCTGTACCTGACACTTGTTAGCATTTAACCAAGACCCTGCTTTCAGATCTTGCAGAGCCATGCAGGTGTGACATATAGGAAAGAGAATAGGGCACTGCAGTTTGAACCCCCTAATCCCCAAATCCACCACAAGTGGAAAACTCCGCACCATGAAATTTTGTTTGATGCATAAAATCAAAATAATTTATATAATTACCTTCAAGCTATGTATATAAAGTGCACAAGAAACATAAAAGAATTTTTTGTGCAGACATGGCTCTCATACCCAATATATCTCATTATGTATATGCAAATTGCCCAAAACCTTTAAAAAATCCACCATCCCATACACTTCCAGTCCAAGCATTTAGGATAAGGAATATTTGACATGTATCTCCTTCATGTAGATCATATTTGGGGGCAGGGATTTAACCTGGGGTGCTCTACCATCAAACTATATCCCTAGCCATTGTTTTTTTTTTTTTTATGTGTTTTGTTGTTGTTGTTGTTGTTTTGTGTTTTTATTTTGAGACAAGTCTCTCACTGCATTACCTAGGCTGGCTTTGAATTTGTGATTCCTTGCCTCAGCCTCCTGAGTTACTTAGATTACAGGCATGTGCCACCTAGCCTTCTTGCAATTCTTGATCCACATGTATTTAGTGTCTCTTAATTCCTGCTTGTTATGATTCTTTTTTATGCTTGATTTCTCAGCTGCTTTTTACCACCTTTAGTTACATTTTGTAGACTGACTTACGTAGAAGATGCTTACCCATGTTCATGTCCCCAAATCTTTCCCTAATTCATCCACATGACTGGATTTAAAAATATACATGATGGCCTGACAATGCAGTTCAGTGGTAGAGGACTTGTCTAGTAAGTAAAAGGCCCTGGGTTCGATCCCCAGTCCAAGAAAAAAAAAATAATAATAATAATAACAAAAATATATGCAAGCCCAACGGTCAGTACTTCCACATCATTCATCAGTAAGAATAACTCCAAAACATAAAGTAAAAGATGAAAATGCAGAGATTTAACCCTGTAGAATGAGCTGCATCCCCAGCCCTTCCTTTTGTTGTTGTTGTTTTTAGATAGGGTCTCACTAAGTTGCTGAGGCTGGCTCAAACTCACAATCTTCCTGCCTCAGCCTCCCAAGTCTCTGGGATTCCAGGCATGCACCACTGTGTCTAGAAAACTTTCTGGCTTTCTTAATTAAAAAATGATGCTTCTGTGAGACTTTGCCTTCATTATGGAAATTAAGCTCTTTTGACTGGAGTTAGCTCTTTTGCCTCTGTGTCCCCTAATTCATAGTCAGTGTCCACTAGTGCTGAGTCACATTTATCATTTCCTGTGAAATGGAGGTGGTATCAGCACCAAACTCAGAGATTTCCTGAAGCTAGAAGACACTGAGAATAATGACGAGCTGAGCATCGAAGCTCTAAAGCTTCAGGCACTGTTGTTACTGGAGCCAGTAACCTGCTGCACCCTGGGAGTGCAGGCTGGTCGTTTTTCGAGCTGCTGTTAACAGAGGTGCTTTTGGCACCTCCATTTTTCCAACCTAAGAAATACTGTGCTCTGTTCCACCCACTCCATAAAGAAAGGCACTTTGATGGCGAGCATGTTAACAGTTTGAACATGAGTGGAGCTGGCAGCGACATCAGCCTTTTATGGTCCAGCTGACCCCTTTTCCTTCAAGATGTCAGAATGATGAATAATCCCGCCTTACGCCTGGGACCTTGCTTCCACCAGGCTTTGAACCTAGACGCCTGTGGTCCCTGGGTGATGCCCACATCCTGTTAGTGGCATCTGTGATTGAGTGCTACAGGAATGGCAGTGTCTTCCTTTGTACTGGGCTCCCTTCCCTGAGCCATTCATTTCCTTTTGTCATTTGCAGCCTCTCCAGAAGAGCGCCGTTGTCATCCTTCATTCATACAGCACCTTTGTGATTTGAACCGAGACAGTCACAGAGGACCCGAGGAGAGGGGAAAGAACTCCTCTCAGCTTCTGGGAAAGTACTTTTGTCAAATCAATTGTACTTGTCCTGGACAAAATGCTTTTTCATGGTTTACAAGCAGGGAAATCTTGTCCCAGGTTTCGAAACATAGCATCGTCTCTGTCCCTGCGTTTCCTGCCATTACCATTAGCACAACTCTGGACATTGGTCTGGTTCTTGCTTTCGTACATTTGGATTGTTGGTGGCCTTGTGGTTCATTCCAGCAAAGGAAGCATCCAAAATATAAAGTTTATTATAATAATACGCACTAGTCATTTTTAAAGCCACGATGTGAAATCATATTTTATTAACCTCACTTATACACATCATATTCCATATCTCATGCATAGTACATTTTTAGTTTTATTGATATGTCATAAAAATCATTTTTTTTCCCTACAAATACTTGCCTGGTACTATGCACATCACATACATCATCTCATTATTGCCTTAAAACATTTTGGAGAAGAATTATCATGCCTTCAATACTGATGAGAAAACACTTTAAAAAGTTAAAAAGGAAAAAAAATCACAAGTAGGAAAAGGGTTCCACTGAGGATGGACCCCCAAAGCCATCTTGTAAATCTGTGTGCTGCCATGCCTTTGATACTTTCAATGACACCTAACAGATCTGTATGAAGGAACGGCAATTTTCTTACCTATTTTGTGTCCTTTCCACAGTGGTTAAAAAAAGAAACACTTAGAATATATAGGTGTCCATTGTATTTTCTTTTCAGTCGTCTTTTTTTAAACTTCATGCCCTTTCTTCTTTCATGACTCCCTTAATTAGACCTCTGACAAAATCTAAGGCACAGCACTGAGCTCCCGAGATTGCATCTTTTGGGTGATGTTCAGACCAGGGCTCCATCCTATGCCCTCTGTTAGAAGCATCCTGTCCCCAGATGCCACTTCCTTTATGTCTCTTCTCAGATTTCACTTCAGAAAGGATTTTCTTCCTTCCCTTCCCTAAAATAATAGCAGTCCCCTCCTTCTCCCTCTTCTCCTTTTTCCTGTTCAATTTTCCTTCTAGTGCACTGAGAGCTACTTAACATGATCATATTCATTTTCTTATTTGTTGTCTGTTTTTCATGCTGGAGTGGGAAATACTTGGGGATGATAAACTTTTATTTCTTTGCAAAGCGTGGGAGCTCAATAAACATTTGTACATGATTATCAGATATTTGGGGTTCTTTTTTGTTTCCATTTTTTGGAACTGGGGGTCAAACTCAGGGCTTCGAGAATGCAAGGCAGACGCTTTGCCACTGAGCTACATCCCAGCCCTGAATATCAGACATTTGGAAGGATGGAATATTCACAAGTGGTCTGTGTAGACACAGGAGGACAGGGAGGGAGGCACACTTTTTTCTTTTAGAGAAACTCCTTCAGTTGGCAGATTGATGGAAGGTAATTGATATTTGATAGTATATTTAGCATTGGAAATAAACAGGAACCTTGCTATATAATAAAGCTGTACATGTCACCCTCCTTAATGTCCAAGAGCATTCAGATTCCACCTGTAAGCGTTCACTGTCCCTCCACCTTTCTCCCAAGTTCTGTCTTCTGGATAAAGCTCTCCTCTCTCCCCATTCACTCTCATCATTAAATTATCTCTTTCTTTTGGGACTTGCTCAGCCTTTGACATTTTCCCTTAGCCATTTGTCTTGGTGATTAGGATATGGGTCCATTGTATTCCTTCAGGGAGGGATTCTGTGAGCCAGGGTTTGAAGCATGTATGTGCTGCTTAACCCTCTCCCAATGTCATTTATTTTATTTGTGTTCAGAAAAAAAAAAAAAAAAAAAAAAAAACCCTGCTGCCTGGTATTTCAGGGTTGTTCTAAATGACCAATTCCACATGGAGGATTATCTTGTTGCTTTTAATGCTTGTAAGCAGAGGCACTTTTTTTCCAGGAACACCTCCACCTTCCACCTAATTCATTTTTCAAGTGCTGTCACCATCTGTACTATATTATCCTCTATCATCTCTGTTCCTCTTTTTAATTTAGCAAACGCCATTATTTTTCATAAGTAAAAGACTAGCAAATCCAAATGTATTTAGTATGTTTGGAAGTTTGATCCACATTCTGTTGAGAATGTTAAAAAGTGAAAAGAAGACCCCACTTCTGACAACTTGTAGTTTTAACTGTGCCCTGAAGGAGCATTGCCATACCCATTCTCTAACTTGGGCTGAGACTCAAGATCAGTACTACCATTGCTACTGCTGCTCTGGCTCTGTTGCTTTTGTTCTCATAGAGGAGTATCCACTGAAACTCAGTTTCTTTTGCTGCTGTTTCACATTTTAGTATCTTCACCACTCCCATGCCCATTGGTTGCTCTGTGTTCTCAGGCAAGTTACTTAGTCTCTTTGAGCCTCCATATTCTTAGCTGGTAAATATATCTTCCTTGCAAAGTTTCTGTGGGTTTGTATGTACTCTTGAACATTGCTTCACTTGCTACAGCCTGTTTATAGTAGTAGTTTTAGGAGAAGCAGTGGGGTTGTAGTAGTAATTGTGCAAATAGTGCTATAGTTGAACCCCTGAGTTGTATATATACAGGTACACACAAATTTTTTGTAGGATGATTACAAGTTTCTGTGAGTTTTGTTGAGATAGACAAGAGAGACATGACCTTAAGGCCTTTCCTAATGAGTGGGAAAGTTTTTCCTAATGAGAGGGAAACCCTTCCTTGTGGGGTTGCTTAGAGTTTAAAGCTTACCTTAAAATGAGTATATGGCAGATTGATCTTAGCAATTTATCTTAGCAAATACTATGCTTTTCTTGGTGCATGGAACTGAGCTGAACATTAAGAAAACATGACAATAATTTGAGATGGGATCCCCTTACATCATAGCAACCTCACGTTTATAAGCAAACCCTTAAGCTTGTACTTCACACTTACAGCTTCTCTTACCAACAGGGGAGTGAGGCTTTGGACTGACATGTCATTCATGATTGAATTCCATACCATTGTGAACACAAAAAGCATTCATTGGTCCTTGTTCCTTTTTATGTCACTGTGCTTGATAAATCCATTCCTCCTCCTTTATTCATCGTTAGAGTTAAGATTCAGTTTCTGTCCTTCTCCCCAATAATGGTGTCTGAAACAGCTTTCTTGGCACATGTCTGATCCAAATCAAAATCAACACCAGAAACAGACAGCAGAATCACTCCATGTTTTAAAAATATCTGTTCAGTTGCTCTTTTAAACAGACAGGAGACAATATGGACCCTTCCATGTAAAACATGTCACAGGTCATTGGGGAGAGAAACAACCCCCCCCCCCCCGGCTTGTGGGGTTGCTGTCAAAGCCTGTCACTTAGGGCCAAAGTCAATCTGCACTGTGATTCCCTAGAGAACTGCATCGATAGCTTATAATCAAAAGTCCAATCAGCTCAAATAATGAAATGTGACATTACTAGGAAGTAAGATCTTAGGATGAGAAAAAGTGGTGATGGAGGAGGAGACTGGCTAGAACTAAACAGTACCCACTTCTCACCAAGTAAAGATCACATCCGAACTTTGTGGAGTCCAAAAAACCATCTGCTACTGATCCTGAGAGGCTGAAAAAATCTAATTTGCTGATCAGGCCAGCTTTGATCTGGCTCAGGGCCTGATGTCCTCCTCTCCAGCTTTCTTCTCTCCGATGGACACAGTTGATATTTTCTTGAGCAATCTGAGAGGCTCTTTGGAGGCAAATTCTGTTTCTGATTTGGGTAGTGAATTGAGGGAATCTGTAGCATGCAAGATGTGCCACCAGGATCGAGACCAACTTCTGAGACATTCTTTCGAACATCTGACATTAAAAGTGCTTTATTGTCTGGCTTTGCACATAGAATCTCTGGACTCTCCCTGCCCCACATTCTGTGCCCAACATCCAACACAACTTTCCTTTTAATGACACTGTCAGGTCCTGCTTGCGTGCGTTGTGATTAATGGGGTTACCTCATGTGCTTCCAGTTTGGAGAACATCATTTTTCTTCAAGATTGCATTTTCCATGGTGGTCTTTGCCTTTTCTTTCTAAAGATAGACATAAAAATTCTCCTATACCGTGACTTCTCTAAATGATGAGAACTCCAGCTTAGAACTTCTCAGTAATTTACACCTAAATAGCTCCACCACTGACAGTAACTTCCTCTTGAGATGCTCCAGCTGCAATGTCCGATTAAAGCAGATGAAAAGGGAGTGAGGATGTTGTGATTCCTCCCCCCACCCCCATTCCTTTTAACCTTTTCCCTTTCTGTCACCTGCCTACTCCACCCCTTTCCCACCCCTACTTCCTACTCTCACTTTTCTTTTAGGTAAACTAATTGGGGGGAAAAAATAAAATGCAGCACAATAGTGACTTGGAATTCCCCAGACCTGCCCAAGTGAAGAGCATTTAACACCTCATTGGTGTCTACTTATAAAATTCCTAAACAGCTTTTTATTTAAGTCCGTGTTATGTGATCTATACCGAATGACTCTATGTGGATGAGGCATATTCCTGTTGCGAAGCTGACATGAAATTTTCATTGTTCATGTTTGGCTGGAGGTGGTTATTTATTAGACTCAAAACTGCTACACACACTTGGAGTGTTGATTCTGGATGTGTTTCTGTGTGTTGAAAGTGTCTGGTGCAGCTGAAGAATAAGCCAGGAGAGCCAAGTTGGGAAATAGCATGAAAAATCTTGAATCCAGGCACAAGTCATTGAAAAAAAAATAATAAAGCATGGAGAAAGGAATGTGACCATGGCTGAGGTAAAATGAAAGGAATGCAGGCAAGGCCATCTCTCAACAGCAGTGACTCTGGAGACCAGAAAATAAAGCTGCAGATTGACCTAAAATTTCAAAAGAAGTAGAATTACCTTTTTTAATGATCCAGGAATCTCAGTTTTGGATATATATTTGAAAGAATTGAAAATAGGACCTTGAAAAGATTTCTGCACACATGTACAAACTCTGCAGCTCTGTTCACTCCAAGTGTTCTCCAATAGATGGATGGATAGAGAATCGGCAAAATGGTGTATTATTCAGCCTTGAAAAGGAAGGAAATCCTGTCGCATGCTTCCATATGGATGAATCTTGAGGACATTATGCTAAGTGAAATTTTTTAATGAGGAAAAGATGGATACCACAGGATTCTTACATGTAGTACCTAGAACAATCAAACACATAAAAACAGAAAGCAGAACAGTGGTTGCCAGGGAACAAGGGGAGGGGCGAGGAAGACTTGTTCCATGGTTAGAGTTCATTCATGCAAGATGAAAAAGATCTAGAGATACTGTACAGCAGTGCTCATGTAATTAGTCTTACAGTACTGGACACATAAAAATTATACTAGGAAGGTAGATTTATGTTATATGATTTTTAGCACAATAGAAATACATCTTTAAAGTCAATAATGGAAAGTGCAGAAAACTTGTTAACAGCGTGGATAAACTCTGTCCATCCACACCACCATATCCACGTGGTTCTATAAGTTTTGGTTCTTCTTCCAACTGCTTTGTGCCATTACTCCTCCTCACACAGATAATCTGGTGGCATTAGAGGTGACATAAAAAAACAAAAGATACTGAGAACAGATGGTCTCCTGTGAAACTGAATGAGCCAGGATATCAGTCTAGAATGATAACAGATAATGGAAGACAGCCTTCCGGAACAGAGAAGAAACTTCTAAAGGGGAGGGGATTTACCTCTAGGGAGTTGTGTAGCAAACCAAATTCGACTCATCTTTGCATTCATCTTAAAGGAAGCACCTGGGGAAGACAGGGCTTTGTTTTCTGCTGCCTTTATCCTCCTTTACCTTTATGTTGACATATTTTTTTTATCTGTAAAAGGTAGTAACATACTTGTCTTATTGCCAAAGAAAGATTTACTAATGTCTTCAGTGATAGCAGTGAATCTGTGGACTCACCTCACAAGCCTGTGCCTTCTCAGCGCATGTCCCAAGGGAGCAAAGATAGATTCTTCTCCGGGAGGGAGAATTTTAGAACTCTTACAATATTACAATGGTTTCCAGGAAGATCTTCCCTAATATTTAATTTCTCTTATTAAAGGAGAACTTAAATTTAATTTTCTTCCTTAATGAGACCATAATGGAACAAAGGTTGAAAACCATTGCCCTTGCTGGATGATGATATTATTCAGCCACAGCTGAAGTGAACTGGATTCAATCCAAGAAAATAAAAATGATCTAGTTCTCATATTTTGATTAAAAAATAAAAATAGAGGAATAGGTAATCTCTTTCTATAATGGACAAGCAGACACTCTGTGCTTTAATTGCATATGAAGCGTACTAGTCTGTTCTGTTGTATTTATATGAAGTCTTTGAGGAAATCTTAGTTTGACCTTGCAATATTTCTATAAATTCCAGAAAGCTCCACAACCAAACTTACCTTCTATGGCAGAGTTTATTTAGACTTTAGCTTGAAACCTACAGCACTCTCAGGGTAATGGTCTGGAAAAAGCGGGGGCTATATAGCTTTATTTCTTAGTTTCCCAATGCCAAGCTCAGTAGCTGTCGATTCAACACATTTTAATTATTTTAAAATATTGGAGCAATGAAAGAACTTTGGTTTTAACCAGAGCTTGTGCTAGGATGAACTATATGGGATGCCTGCAGTTTAAAATTAATAGTGTTTCTAGCCATAGGCTCCCCTTAGTCCTGATTTTGGCTTTAGTAGAAGTGAAGGACAATTTCCAAATCTTTTTCTCATCAAAGTCGGTTTACACAGGCGATTGTCTGGAAGCAATATTGTCACAGGGTTGCAGGAACAAGAAATTACAAACAAATCTTTTAACACCCCTCTACTTCACTTTTGTGAGTAAATTTCATTCTACTTGCATATGACTTATGTTGACCTCAGAGATCTAAGTTTTTCATTTCTGTCTTTTAGATCACGACGGATCTAAGGCAGCGATGCACCGACAATCACACTGGAACATCGGCCTCAGCCCCCATGGCTGCAGGCATCATTGCACTGGCACTGGAAGCCAAGTAAGCCTTGATCTCTCTATGTATTCACTGGTGACAGCCCTAATCTCCAGGAGAATAGTCCTTTCCATGTAGACAGTCCCTAGCATAAAAACCCAGAAGATAGTCTTCCCAGCCCCACCTTGAAAACATCAATGATTTGGGCTTTACAAACATTACCCTATATCAAGAACATAAGTGGGGGGGGGGTTATATGCTTAAAAAAATCAAACTGTGTAATTACTTTATTATGGAGTCATTGTATGAGCATGCCAGTTGGCTCCAACTATCTTGCTTGGTTCTTTATTCTGGTCTGGGAATGTTCCTGTGAGTGTCAGAGTGGTTAGGTTGGCCCACTCATGTCCCTTTCTCCATGTTGCAGTGAGGCAGCACAGATTCCATGACAACAGCACCGTCACAGATCAACTCTGAAATACAGACGGTCAAGGCCATATGCCAGGAGCCCAGGGACAAGGACAACCCACTTATCTCAAATCCTGTTCAATATATCAAAATCTGTACCTAAAGATTTCTTTGAAAGTCCTCCTTAAGCTATTTGTACATAGGCTCATCTCCTCTTTATCTAAAAACAAATAGGTTAGTTTGTCATAGCTCTTTGAAAACCTAATACAGGTCTAAAATCTCTTGTCTTCAATTTCAAAACCCAAAACGCTCAAGAAACTGAAAGTTCTTTTGCAAATTTAACACCCAAATTCATTGGATGGCAAACTTGTCCCAAACTGATTTCAGGCTATTTATGGTCTTTGCTCATTCCATTTATTGTGAAAATTTCTATTTTCACTGCAGAAATATTCACATATTTATGAGGTGCTGGCTCAGACCCTGCTGGAGGTTTTGTGTAAAATATGCTATGAACACCATCTCTGAAAAAATGTTGAGTTCCAAACACATCTGGTCCAAGAATTTTAAAAAGGGAATTGAGGGTCTGTTCTCTGAGGCTCTCCCTGTAGGAAGATCTCAGGAAAAAAAAAAAAAAAAAAAAAAGAACTGGAATAATGACATCAATGTTTTTCCAAAAGTAGCTTTGCAAGCCTCCCTAGGGAGGAGTAGAAAGATTTGTCTACTCCCATCTGAGGTAGAGCAATAGCAGGTGACAGGGAAGGAATCCAGGATAGTAAAGAGGCTCAGGTACTGGATTAAGAATGGGGCTGGTTCATTCCCACGACACAAGCAGCATCCCAACATTTATAGTTGCCACTCTGTAAGGCAGGAAGCCTATGTTAAGGCAGTCTGTCCTTAATATATATGGATACAATAGATTGCTAAGTCATTTAAATCCTTGGGCTGAACCACAAGCAGAATCCAGACTCAGGATGTGGTGCTCTATCTTTGGGTGGCCTGCCACATAAGCCTTGTCATGGGAGATATCCAAGCCCCTGTGAGCATTTGGATTTCTTTCTTTTTGACAAGGTTAAATATGAAGTCATTTAAAACATATTATATCTTTTAAGGTGTTAAAAGTTTGGGTTTAGCAAGGAACTGGCACTTTTATGAAATTCTCACTTTACAACTTTTCACTGAAGTGTTCTGGCAGAATTCTCAACTAAGTGTCTGTGTTTTTAATTTGGTGGACTCTAAATAGGATTTTTCAAGAAACATTGTTTTCTTTCTGAAATTCTAGGTTGCTTCTCTGGAACATTTTCCTATCTGCAAAATATTGAAGGGGGAAAAAAATCAGGAATTTCTCTACCCCCCACACCCCCAAAAGGCTATGATCTCAGATTCAAATTTGGCATCCTGACACTGTAACTGGTGCTACAGAGAATCAGATAATGCTTGGTTCTTTGAGATATTACTGTAACATTGTTATTTTCAACAACAGTTCTTTATTTAAGCTGAAATGCGGAATCCTAACTTTAAACCTGTAACAACCCACTCAGTGAGATAAGGTCACTTTGGGGCTGGGCAACACATTCAGAGGCTGCAACTGTTCTTTTCTTTTGTGTGTCGAGCATTTTTCAAGATTTATTTTTGCCCAAACTGTGATGGGTGGAATGAAGTTCCCCAAATACAGGTTACCTGGGAAATCCACTGTATTTTAAGATTTTAGCAATCTAGTTCAATCATGGGTCCAAAATAGATGATAAACAATCTGACAAAGAATATACCTTTCCTGTCACACCTTTGGTTTGACCTACAGGCCAATCTGTGCCTGTAAGTGCAGCTGAATTATAGAAAAGAGGTCCAAATACCGTTAAGAGTGGGTCAAGCATTGATATTAAACCAGCAGCAAAATAAGGAGTGGTGCTGCAGCTTGAGTGAAAATTACCTAACACTAGAAAATTGAAGAGAGGAGCTCAAATAACAGTGCACTGAGACTGCAGTTGTTCTAAAACTAAGCCCAGTGCTTGCACATTCCCACCATCTCTTCAACAGTCCCGGCAGTCCTTGCAGTCTCCTATTACCCTTCTACTTCTCAACCCTACTTGAACCTTGGTATTTTGAGATTTGGCCTTTACTATCACAAGCTGAAGAGCCAGATCTTCAAGATACTCCTTTGTAAGGGGAGAGGAGAAAAAGCTTCAGGAGGCAGAATTATGGCCTGGGATACTGCCTTGCTCTTCAGGTAGGCACAGCCTGCTACACGGGGGTCAGCTGAGTAACTGAATGGGCTGTGCCTTCAGATGACAAGCTGCAAACAGAGCCTCTGTTCCCTGTTTAACGTCATGGTCCTACACTACAAGGACAGATGTATCATTTCTCTGAATGTCCCTAGATTGCAGTATTTACTCAATCATAGGGACATCAGGGAAAACACCATGCTCTGAGCTTCCCCCAATCCGTCTCCTTCATGTTCCCCAGTTTCTTGCCCGCACAGGAGACTTGCCTGGATCAGTAGGACTATGAGTCCTGTTATAGTCCTGTTATAGAGGCCTGTGGCCTCTCTACCATTCTTAAACCTTCCCAGGAAATTAAGAGCAAAAATAACAAATACAAAACATAGAATCAGATAAGCTTAAACTGTCCAGATCTCTTATCTAACTTAATAATGTTTGATCATGAAATAACTTTGCTGTGACAGCCCATAGGACTCCCAGGACATTCATTTCCTATACAGCAAACTACATTGCAATAAACTCCACTGTGCTAGACCCCCAGATTCTTGAATGAAAATAGTCCACTCTCTTTCCATGGGTTATGTACTTTTTTAATTAATATTTTAATATTTTACAATGTTAATCATTCATTAATAATGCCTCCATGGGTTCTGTACTTAGGAATTCAACCAACCATGGTTGAAATATTTGAGAAAAAGATCACATCTGGTCTGAGCATGTATAGACATTTATTTCTTGTCATTATTCCCTAAAATAAGGCATTATAACTATTGACATACCAATTACTTTGTAGTAGGCATTATAAATAATCTAAAGATGATTTAAAGTATATGGGAAAATGTGCATAGGTTGATTGCAAATACTACATCATTTAATATAGGAGACTTGAGCATCTGTCGACTTTGGTATTTGCAAGGAGTCCTGGAACCAGTCCCCCACAGGTAGGGGTGACTGTGTTCTGTTCTATTCTCAAGACTCTACTATTCTGGCTCCTTATTTTTTCTTGCTGAGTGTGAGCCTCTTTGGGTTGTTTTAAACTCTGCAGCCAATTCTGACAATCTTATGAATCTTACCTTGGGGTAAATTGGGTGATTTTCCTTTGTTCCCAAAGATGCTTCTAGAAATCATAAGCAATTTCAAAATAAGTGAAAATACTATCATCTTTAAAAAGAGGGGAAAATAACTATTTTTGTGTTGGAGTGTCCTCAACACATATTTATTGGTTCAGAAGACATACTGTTTCAATTTTTTTTATTTTGTGGATTTTTTAAAGTAATTTTTCTGATTTTTCAGCTGAGTGAATAGGGAATAGGTAAGTGCTGATTACAAGAGAATTAACTGCCATCTGCTAATTAAAATGATGTCTTTTATATAGTGAAATTCAAAAAGCTCAAAGTGCCCTAGGAAACAAGTATCTTAAAGAAGAAAATAGTAAAAGATGAGTATGCTAATTTTAGGTTAGCAACCTAGGAGAATACCAAGTCATATTTGTAAGGAGCTTTTCATCTACTTACTGGCATGTGTTGTCAGTACTCTAGACCTGTGGAAAATAAAACAAAAAAGGAGCTTACTAGCAACTGATGTTTCACATAAATGGTTGAAATTACTGACATTCATAAAAGTAGAGTGCTCAGAATAACAAACTATGTTTTGCTGAAAGTCTTCCCGACCTAAGTCTGCAATTATTAGCAAATAAAAGCCATTTCAGTGGAGTCTTTTATAGGTTAAAGTGTCATATTAACTCAGGAAATTCAAATTTTAAATTCCCCAAAGCAACCTTTTGGCTTGAATTGCAAAGGGCCTTTTATTGGACATTTGAAAAATATACGTTCAACAACCAAAAGCAGTTACTCTACATAGTGAATGGCAAACAAAAGTCACTGAGTCAGATAGAAACCTCTGGAATTATTTAGAACATAGATGAAGGTATTGGTAAAAAGAACCTTCCAGAAACCCTTGGATTCGGTGATCCAATTTTCCTCAAATTTCTCAACTAAGAGGCCACGGAAGTACCATACTTTTGAGAAAACCCAATAAAACCAGTTCTAAATTTAGAAAATGAGAAAATGGGATGGCAGTTATTATTCTACACTAGAAATATACCTGATATATATTAAACATGAGCTGCCATGGTATACTATGTACACACACACATACACGCACATACACACACGCACACACGCAATCGCATTTACATGTTTCCAGGTAGGCTCATCTGCTTTTTCTTTTTTTCTGTTACAATTTTCCTAGTACCACTGGTCTATAGAATATATATATATATATATATATATATATATATATATATATATATGACACATAATGTTTAAGGAACATGAAATATAATTATAGATCACTTATACAATTTCTTATTGTTTTATAGATATATTCATATGTAATATCTTCCAAAGAAACTTAATTCCTTGGGAAATAGGATTATGTCTTATAATCTTTATTTATGTGTATACATCAAATATATTAAGCACCAGAAAACGTTAAGGCATCATGGCATATATTAGGTGAATTCCAGGGAATGACTTTACAGTGGAGCAGGAAAGCCCCCAAGGACAGGGTCATCTGCAGGGGTGAAGGGACATGAGACAGGAATCCCTGGGGCTGGAGACAGTGGAACTACCAGGAGTTGACAGGGACACACTGTCCCACATTGGTCCTGCAGGGAGGCAGGCAGAACTTGGACTGAGGTCCTAATTCCCTCCTCCCATACCTGTTTCTCTCCAGTGTACCCCATGGGCCAAGTACTGCCAGAAGCCAGTGGACTGGGAGTCCATAGACAGAGGCCATGGATATCATTGTTTCATATCACAGAGCTTGTGGAGAGAAGACCTGAAGGGTTAATGGGGAGACATCTTCAACAGTTCTGTAGGAGTTCCACAGAATAAAATGTGTTCCTAAAAAATTCATACGTGATACCCTAAGGCCCAATATGACTGCATTTCTAGGCAGGGCATAATTCAAATATTTGTTTAGAAAAAGTATCACTTGCTATCCAAGAATCTTACAATCTCATTAGGGACAAATGTTCACTAGCAAATCTACACAAATTATTTAAGAAAGCCAGTGAAAGAGTCTTGGGGGAAGGATTTTGGAGGGTACAGGACTTGGTGGAAAATAGAAATGGTTAACTTTGATAATTCCAATTGGAACATGGTTCTATCACAACCACTTGTATATCCCATGGGACACCCAAGCATAATGTTCTTAACAAGGTCTGTCCTCAAACCTTGTGTTTTCAACAAGGGAACTGCATTCTATAGAAGTTAACAGAAATGCTCAGTTTTGTATATAAAATTATTTTTGCCTTTGTGACTTTTAGTGACCTCCCTGTGCTATCGCATCCCTCTCCTTGTTGATTTGTCATTTACTAGAGCTGGACTTCACATTTCTATTCCTCTCTCAGCTTCCAACTCTCCCTACCTCCTGTCCTTATTTGAAGAGGTCACTGTCAGCCATGGAAAAAGGTCAAAGTGCAAAATGTTGAAGTATTACACCAAAGGATGATTCACACCATATGCTGGTAATTTAAGAGAAAAAAAAAATCCTGAAAATATTTTCTTAAGAAAATAACAATCTTGGGCTAGGGTTGTGGCTCAGAGGTAGTGTGCCTGCCTCACATGCATAGGGCACTAAGTTTGATCCTCAGTACCAAATAAATAAATAAATAAAATAAAGGCATTGTGTCCATCTACAACTAATAATTTTTAAAAAATTCAAAAAAATTAACAATCTTATACACCTAAAAGATCCAAGTATATAAATTTTATGCAGGCCTGATTGATCAACCACTATATATCTTTGTTTTACCTTTCTTTAACATCTTTCTTAGCGATGAAGATTTCCAATGCAGGAAAAATGTAAGGAAGTGTCCCAAAATATTTGTGATACAGTTATTGTGAGAAGTTGGTACCTGGGACAGTTGAGAGGACATCTGTAGCTTTTAACAAATTAGTTCAGAGTTAAAGTAACTTACTGATGGGGCTTCAGGTTTTTGGAACTGAATATGACCAAGGGTGATCACAGAAGGGTTTGATCGTCACAAGCATTTCTAAATATTGGTGTGTTAGCCTCTTAGGACTGATAGCCTGTAAACCAATCTTATCTTCTTTTTTTGTTGTTTTTTTAATTAAAAACACATTTCAGTATGAAATGTTCCATTTAAGAATTTTCCCAAGGGCCACATTCAGTGGTATGAAATGTTTCAGTGGGCGGGGAGCACAAATGTGTTTGGTTATAGAGGTAAAATTGCAGAGGATATTCCAGTCCTTTCCTTTTAGGAGAGTTCTGTTTATTTCAATTAGAACTTAGAAAGGACAAGCACAAACAGTGAGAAATGCAGGCACATGTGCCCAGATTCAGTGCAATCACAGGCATAAAGGGCAGGTACCCTCCCAACCTCCCTTCCACACACTCATGTATTGCAATGTTGGCTTAGAATTTGGCCAAGATTCCTGATGTGGAGAGTTAGGATATACAGTGTGAAGAGGTTGAAGAGGAGTAAAGGGTAATCAGGGAGGAGCGTTGAAAAGAAAGCTTGTGGGGTAAAAACAGCATACATTTCAACTTGAGACCGAGCGGACAGAGAAGGGATGTACTGTCCTGGATTATTCCCTATAGTGAAATAATTGTAACCAGACCCACAGAGCAGTTACCGCGGGCCTTCTGCCAGGACTGTGCATGAAAATAGCTTTGTTATGTCTACATACACACAGACAATACAGTCTGTCCTCTAGCACTTTTCAAGTTCAAATTAGGTGGAAGCCAATTTTCCCTGGACTAGACTTTGTACCTTAAGTAATGGTTTCAAACCAGGATGGCTTCCAAAGGTGTCCATTATGACTGCAGAAGCCCTGGTCAACAGGCTCATTCACCTTGAATTATCCTGGGGATTTGCCAGAATTTTCCATCTCCTTCCCTAGGTCAAGAAACTGAGAAACATGTGAGAGAGTGGAGCTGCTCAGCAGCTGCACTGAGGAGTGAGAAGTTCTTAGGGGACTGTTATCTGCCTCTCTTTGCTTAGCTCTATTTTTTAAACTAGTTTACTCATTGAAAACATGTTATTCTTATTGCTGTAATAATAAAGACAGTTTTTAAGAAGAATACTTCTTAGTCCTGTTGCAATCACCAGATATGTTTCCTTGTGTAACAGGCCAAATATCATTTTCAAAGTGTCAAATATTAGAAATGTCTCAGGGTATAAATATCCAATTTGTGTGGGAGGAGGCAGATGAACAATTTGGAAAGCTAGAGGAGTAGTTCAAGGGAGATTAGGGGAGCCTGGTGGATGCAATGGGGATGGCACAGAGAAGTGGGGAGATTTGATGGACATTCTGCAAGTGGAGCCAACAGGGAATGAATTAGGTATGTGCCTTGGGGGAAAAGGAAAAAAATCAAGACTGAGGTCTAGTTTCTTGGCTGAACGTGATGGATTGTGATATCATTTATAGAAACAGATACCCTTTCTTTTTTCCTATGAGATTTTGGAAATTAGAAGAAGCATAGAATCTGGTGGCACCAGGTCCCTAGTCAAAAATGCCTTACAATAGGCACTGTAGCAAATGTCTAGGGCAATAGGCACTGTAGCAAATGTCTAGGACAATCATCAGAGGTGCCTTGGTAGGTCGGGTCCCCCAGCAATGGATTAATCCTCAGAAAATGTCTGTCACTGCCATCCTGAATGCTCTGAATGACTGAGACAGTTTACATTTTTAAGAAGCTAAAGAATGTGGACCTAATGTGCATTCTACTTCCCCATCTGCCTCTCTGTCCTTTAATCCCAATAGAGTGGGAACAGCAAATTATCCTCAGTGCAGGTGCCCAGGAAGATTGCTTAGATAGTCCACTGATCCGTGAGTTTGAAAGATATATGTACAATTTAGTATTTCAGTTTTGTCTCCTGAGAGTTTGTAGATTTTGCTGGTTGCCAGGAAATTTTTGTTCTTGATGGTGCCTCTGGTTACACCCCAAATACTATCAAATATCATTTTTCTTGCTAAGAAAAAGAGAACATGACTTTTTGTTCAGGGGCCATTACTTTCACATCACAGCCTGCTACTTAATCACTTCAGTGAAGGCACATTAAAAGACTTTCTCCTTAATGACTCATGTGATAGTTTCATCAAACAGTACTGTCTTCATATTCAAAGATTCCCAGATATATCCCTAAGCTCTATATTGAAACCCAGTTAAGATTCAAGTCTGTTTATATGCCAAATGGTCTGAGGCTAAGTTTTGAATCTAACTGACTCGTACCTATGTTGTCTTAACCTATAATTATTTTTACTTCTGGGCTATATTTCTCACATAAAAGTTAAGATTTTTTTCACGTCATTTTCTCTGAAGAAAATAATTGATCCTAATAACACCACAATCTAGTTTTAGTAGTCAGTTGATATCAGCATTACTTTTTTTCCTTTTCTCAAAAAAAAAAAAAAACTGTAATCGTCATGCATTTTGCCATCAGTATGGGAGAAAAACTAAATTAGAGAAGTATGACTGACAGATTGAAAATCTTGTCATTTTACTCACATGTAAGATTTATTCATCCTGACATCAACAAGCCGGTGATGGCATTTGATGTGTTGAAAGCTCCAAGCAACACATTCACTAGGAAATCAACTGTGATACCTGGAATAGAACATGCAATACAGAAAGAAAGACATTGTATGATGTTTACAAGGTTGTGTGATTTCTTACCCTCTTGGGTTAAGTTTTAATATCCTATTTGTGAATGATTCTGAATTTTACTGAGTAACCATATATGTGACTAAGATGCAGGGAAGTCTTTGCATATTCCAGAAGACCAGTAAATCTCTGAATGCTGGCAGTGTCATTCTTAACCAGAAAGATCATAGTACATCAGACTGCAATATCCTATGTAGGAGACAGAAGATTCTTCTTACCATTGACCCCAAATGAGTCTGGAAATATTGCACAGTGCAAAAAGACAAATAAAAGATAAAATGATGACCCCAAAATACAAACAGCAGTCTGCTTTCACTGAATGTTTGCTCTATTCCAAATTCTGAACTACATGCTTACATCAGTAATCTTCATTTAATCCCCCAAGCAGTGCTCCAAGGTAGGCATTGCAACCGTGTTACAGATGTGGAAAGTGGAAAGTGAAGCTTAGAAATTAACAGTCAGTGATAGAACTGGAGGTTGAACTCCAAGCAGTGTAACACGAGCACCCACCACACTACCACATCATCACCTTCCTGTTTTAAGAGCACACAGGCACTGTGGAGTGTGTAAGGGCCATGAGTTTTGATAAGGGAGTTAAAATCCTGAGCAGGGATGATTTAGGAAGACTTTACAGAACAGGAGGGATTTGAGCTATACTTCAAAGATCCTATTTTCAACTTTAGTGTGCATGAGTCATTAGGGATCTCTTTAAAAATGCCTATATTGAAGTTCTCAAAGTAATTCAACTACAGGTGAGCCATAGATCTCCAGAAACCTCCCTAGACCGTAAACTGTCTTGCAAGTCAGTAGCCTCTGCAACAAGAACAATTGGCACATAGTAGACAAAACTGTATGTGTGTGTGTGTGTGTGTGTGTGTGTGTCTAACATACAGAATGAATGGAAGAAACTCGTCTTATAATTATTCAGAAGTTTGCATAGGTAACTCTATATAAGTATATGAGTTATAATGCCAGAAAGTTTCGTTTTAACTTAAAGTTGATTGATTCAGAAATATTTATTGGATTATTCTTATTACTATAATTTCTTTATTTTGAAACAGACATTTTTTTTCACCTCTCTGAAATTAACATGTCTTCCAAGTCCTGGTTGCAGATCTGGAGCATCATAATTTGATGCAGTTCAGTATGTGCCTGGTACTGTGCTAAGAACTGGAATACATCTGAGCAAAACACACGGTCCATGGGTCCATGCCAGAGCTGCCAGGGAGGGCACAGCAGGTTGAACATACATGTATGAGAGGCCTTGACCCTGGCCCCAGTAGCACATATGTTGAAGTTAACAGAGGCAATGATTAAAGGTAATTATACCTGTTATGGAAGAAGAAATGAAGCAGTGTGCTATTGTGGTAAAGGGTGATGACCAGTAAGGGTAGGAAAGAAGGTGTTACAACAAGAAAGGTTAAGGCAAAGCCATCAATGAAATGATAGCAGTTTTGGTCATAAAGGTGATCTAACTTATACTTGGCTTATGTGAGTTTTTCCTGAGTTCTTATTTGATAGCAACATTAAACCACATTTCACCTTTTTCATCCAACAGTACTTGCTGTCATGACAAAGCTTTAGAATGGAAAGCCAAACGATAAAGAAGAAAACCCAAAAGGTCTAAGATTTTTCTTTTATTTTCCTATTACACATATCAAAACATGCCTGTATAGGATTGAAAACAGGCTGAAAATTGGCATCGCTTCAAAGACTAAAGCTGTTTGTTGAGTCATTAAGAATACACTTAAAATCTTTATGTTTCTATCAGCAGTGGGCACTTTGGTTTATCTGAAATATTTGGTACCCAACCAGGGAATGTTGGAATGAAGGAAAGGACCCTGAGTGAAATCCAGGGTAGGGAGTTGTATTCTCTTAATGGCTGTTGGAGGGATCTGCTTATTGTTTAGCTAGGGGAAACCTTTACAAATGACTCCCAAGAATGTTTTTGAGAGCTTCCAGGAGGGAGTATGATATGGAAGTGATCATATTCATCCTGCCGAAATCTTCCTACTGCTCTGAATTTAGGTACCAGGGGAATTGTCATTAAATGGTCTCCTTTCTAAAGCAGATGTATTCAATTTTACAATTTTCATTGTGCTAATACCCTCAATTACATGGGATCCCATACATGGAATGTAAAATAATTTTTATCGGTTTGTCTGAGGAATCATAACATTGGAAATCTGCCCAGAGCCCATCTGGTCTGTGGAGGTGCTATTTGGTGAGAGTGTTCAAGGATCACAGAGAGAAGACAAGAACAATGATAATAGAATATATCCATACTAGTATGACTATCCTTATTTGATAAAATTAAAAGGACCCAATCTTGTGTTGATTCCCACATTGAAAAACACTGTGCTAAGTCTTTGAAATCTGGGAGATATTGAGAACTTTTTTACATCCTAGTGATGCTCGCAAATATCCCTCTCACTATAATTGCCACTGACGACTTGAGAACAAATAAATATTTATTTAACGCTGATAGATGTCTGTAAGAGAGTCCCGTGGCCAACAATTTCACTAGCAATAGGGCATTTTTAAAAATTAGATTATTGTAACCAAAATAATAAATGCCCTTTGTTAAAATATATATATTAACCATACAGACATATATATAATAAAAGTTTCCACATATAGTAAAATTTCAGTAGCTGTCATAAGTATAAGTAGTGTAATAATGCCTGATAACATCATGCTGATGGCAAATATATATTCTTAATATAAATGATGTATTTATTATGAAATATTCCATACTTTATTACCTTTAATCTACATGATGCTTTTCCTTCAGATCCTGTTTATTTTATTGTCCCTCTTCCCAATTTTTTTAAAATTTTTAAACCAAGCCATGCTTTATCCAAACTTAAAAAAAAAGCAAAATTAGATTAAATAAGGTTTCAGGTCTTTCTCAGTGTTCTCTGTTCAATTGTTAGAAACTGAATATTTAGGAGTTCTTCAATTATAAGAATGAAAATTCAAATTGAATATCTGAATTATGTTTCAAAGTCACTCGAAAAAATAGCAATGTTTCGAATACTCTATAAATAATCACTTAATAGTCTTTCATGTTGTTCCTATTTTTTATCTGTCTATAAATACTGAATATACTACTCCTTGTACATATTTATTACAAATATTTTATCAATTTATCATTTGCTTTTAAATTTTCTTCATACTGTTTCAGTATAAAGAACATTTTTATGTTTTAATTATTATTAAAATATATATGTCCTTTCTGATTTCTTCAGTTAGATGGTCATATTTGATCTTTCAGTATCTCCTGGAGAATCTTAAGTATTCTGATGAAAAACTCTCTATGTTCCCCTAAAATTAACCCACATATATGTGAAGCAGGGAATTATTTGCTCTATTGTAGGATGATCGGTGAGCCCAGATTAAAGTATAATAGAAAGTCCATTCGTATCTCAAAATTTATTAATTCCCAACTTATGCTTTCATCTAGAGCATTTTCTCATTTCATTTCTCACCATCGATGTTTAACCACCCAAAATTATTTTGGTGTCAGGATCTAACTTTAATTTTCATAGAGCTCCCATTGGCCCAGTGTCATTTGTTATCTCCTCCCGTAACAATTTGTTTTTCATTCTTTAAGTTGTTGCATTTATGGAGATTTTTCTTAGTATGTAGTGTTGTACTATTTTAGCATGGAATAATCACTTCACATTTTAAGTATTTTTTTTTTGTATTACTGATTGAACACAGGGACACTTATCAACCTGGCTAACTTCATTCCCCAGCTCTATTAATTAATTAATTAATTAATTAATTAATTTAGAAACAATCTGGCTAAATTGCTAAGGCTGACTGCAAACATGCAATCCTCCTCCCTCAGCTTCCCAAGTTGCAGCAATTATAGACATGCATCAAAAAAAAGTATGTCTACCTTTTTTTTAAATTCACTGTGATATATTTATATACGTAGGTAGAATAGTTTGGTAACTTTCATTCCATCTTCCTCCCTTTTCCCCTTCCTCCTCCCTCACTCTCAATTCCCTTCCTCTATTCTATTGATCTCTCTTCTATTTTCATGGGAATTTCCCTTCCCTACCCCTTGGTTTTTTGTTTGTTTTTCTTATTTACTTTTTTATTTTAGTTGTTGATGGACCTTTATTTTATTTACTTATTTATATGTGGTGCTGAAAATCAAACCCATGCCTCACACATGCTAGGAAAATGCTCTACCACTGAGCTACAACTCCAGCCCCTGGTTTTCCTTCTTTCGGTCTAGCTTCCACATGTGAGATAAAACATTGGACTCTTGACTTTCTGGGTCTGGCTTATCTCACTTAGCATGATGTTCTCCAGTTTAATCCATCTACCAGCAAATGACATAATTTCATTCTTCTTTATGGTTGAGTAACATTCCATTGTGTCTATATACCAGATTTTCTTTATCCATATGTCTGTTGACAGGCATTTGGTTTGGTTCCATTCCATAACTTGATTACTGTGAATTGTGCTCCTAAAAACATTGATGTGACTGTGTTCCTATAGTATGGTGATTTTAGACCTTTTGGATATATAACAAGGAGTAGGATAACTAGGTCATATGGTGTTACCAGTCCTAGTTTTTTTAGGAATATTTGTACTGCTTTCCAGAATGGTCATACTAATTTCCAGTCTCACCAACAATGCATAAGTATTTCCTTTTTCCACACATCCTCACCAACATTTATTGTTATTTATATTCTTAATAATTACCATTCCGACTGAAATGAAATGAAATCCTAATGTAGTTTTTATTTGCATTCTCCTGATTGCTGGAAATGTTGAACACTTTCATATATTTGTTTGCTGTTTTTATTTCTTATTTTGAGAAATGTTCTTTTGCCCATTTATCTATTAGATTATTTGTTTTGTGTGTATGTGTGTTAAGTTTTTTGAGTTCTTCATATATTCTTGATATTCATATATTTTCCCCTTTCTGAGAAGATGGCAAAGATTTTCTCCCATTCTGAAGTCTCTCTCTTCACACACACTATTTTTTTCTTTGCTGTGTAGAAGATTTTTAAATTGATGTAGTCAATGTTGATTCTTGGTTTTACATATTGTGCTTTAGGAATCTTGTTAAGGAAGTCAGTACCTGTGCCAATATATTGGAGTGTTGAGCCTACATTTTCATCTAGCAGTTGCAGAATTGCTGGCCTAATTCCTCGGTCTTTGAGCCACTTTGACTTTTGTGCAGGGTGAGAAATAGGGATCTTTTACGTATGGCTATCCAGTTTTCCTAACATAATTTGTTTGAAAGGCTTTCTTTGCTCTAATGTATGTTTTGGCATCTTTGTCAAGTATCAGATGACTGTATTTATGCGGATTTGTATATGTGACTTCTATTCCACTGGTCTTCACCTCCGTTTTGGTGCTAACAGCATGCTGTTTTTGTTAAAATAGCTCTTTAGTATAATTTGGGCTCGAGTATTTTGGTGTCTCCAGCATTGCTCTTCTTGCTCAGGATAGCTTTGGCTATTCTGGGTCTCTTATTCTTCCAAATGAATTGTAGAACACTTTTTCTACTTCTGTGAAGAATGTCAAAGGTATTTCCATGGGAATTGCATTGAATCTTTATAATGCCTTTGGTAGTATGGCCATTTTGATAATATTAATTCTGTCCAAGAACATGGGAGATCTTTCCATCTTCTGAGGTCTTCTTCAATTTCTTTCTTCAGTGTTCTGTAGTTTTCATTTCATTTCTTTCACCTCTTTGGTCTGATTTAATTCAAAGTTTGTTTTGTGTGTATTTTGTTTTGTTTAGATTAGGTGATTGTAGATGGGATGGTTTTCCTAATTTCTTTGTTGTTTTTATTGGTAGTGGTGGTGGTGGTGGTGATTCTTTTTAGTTATACGTGACAGTAGAATCGATTTTGACATAATTATACAAGCATGGGATACATCTTGTTCTAATTCAGACCCCAGTACCTCTCCTTCCCATTCCCTCTCTCCACCCCTTGCTCCATTTCCCTTTATTTATCTTTCTTCCATTTAGCCATAGTTATTATATTTTAAATTAATTTCTTGTAGATGTACACAATGGTGTTATTGGCTGTGGTATATTTATATATGTGCATAGGAATGTTTTGTCGAATTCATTTTATTGTCTTTCCTTTTCCTACTCTCCCTTCTTTCCCTTCATTTCCCTCTGTCTACTCTACTAAGCTTTTATTCTTATAAACTTCTAAACCCCTTACTGCGGGTAAGTTTCCACATATCAGAGAAAACATTTGACTTTTGATTTGTGGGGATTGGCTTATTTCACTTAGCATGATAGTCTCCAAATCCACCCATTTACTAGAAAATGCTATAATTTTTTTCTTCATTATGGCTGAGTAACACTTCATTGTGTATATATACCACATTTTCTTTATCCATTCAACTGGGGAAGGGCACCTAGGTTGATTTCCTAGCTTAGCTTTTGTGAATTGAGCTTCTATGAACATTGACACAGTTGCATCATTGTAGTATGCTAATTTTAAATCCTTTGGATACATACCGAGTTGTGGAATAACTGGGTCAAATGGTGGTTCCATTCTTAGTTTTTTTGAATAACCTCCATACTACTTTTCAGAGTAGTTGCATTATTTTGAAGTCCCACCAATAATGTATGAGTGTACCCTTTTCTCAAATCCTCACCAACATTTATTTATACTTGTGTTCTTGATAATTGCCATTCTGACTGGAGTGAGATAGAAACTCAGTATAGTTTAAATTTGTATTTCTTTAATTGCTAGAGGTGTTGAACATCTTTTCATATATTTGATGACCATTCATATTTCTTATTTTGAGGAAGTGTCTGTTTAGTTCCTTTGTCGATTTATTGATTGGTCTACTTTTTTTTTCTTGTTATTGTTTTGATTTGTTTTTTTTGTGCTAACTTTTTTGAGTTCTTTGTATATCCTGGTTATTAATGCCCTATCTGAGGTGTAGGTAGCAAAGATTTTCTCCCATTCTGTAAGCTCTCTCTTCACACTCTTGATTGTTTCCTTTGATATGAAGAAGCTTTTTATTTGATACCATCCTATTATTGATTTTTTAATTTTATTTCTTGTGTGTTAAGAGTCTTCCAGTTCCTGAACTGATATGTTAGAGTGTTGGACCTATATTTTCTTCTAGCAGGTGCAGGATTCCTGTTCTAATTCATAAGTCTTTGATTCACTTTGAGTTGAATTTTGTGAAAGGTGAGAGAAAGTGTTTAAATTTCATTCAGCTACATATGGATTTCCAGTTTTCCCAGCACCATTTGTTGAAGAGACTTGTCTTTTTTCCAATGTATGTTTTTGGTGCCTTTGTCTAGTATGAGATAACTGTATTTTTGTGGGTTTGTCATTGTGTTTTCTAGTCTATTCCATTGGTCTCCATGCCTTTTGGTGCCAATGCTATGCTGTTTTTTTTTTTGTTACTGTAGCTCTATAGTATAATTTAAGGTCTGGTATTGTTATGCCTTCTGCTTTGCTTTTCTCACTAATGATTGCTTTGCTATTCTTGGTCTTTATATTTTTCCAAATGAATTTCATTGCTGCTTTTTCTATTTCTATGAATAACATCATTAGAATTTTGATGGGAGTCAAAATATATACCGTATCTGTATAGTGCTTTTATTAGTATTAATTTTGGCAATATTAATTCTGCCTCTCCAAGAAGATGAGAGGTCTTTGCATTATCTAAGGTCTTCTTCAATTTCTTTCTTATTCTGTAGTTTTCACTGTTGAGTTCTTTCACCTCTTTTGTTAGATTGATTCCCATAGTTGTTTTTTTTTTTTTTTTTTTTTTTTGGTGGTGGTGGGGATGCTATTGTGAATGGGTTAGTTTTCCTAATTTCTCTTTCAGTTTATTCATCATTAGAGTATAGGAATGCAGTTGATTTGTGGATGTGGGTTTTTTATCCTGCTATTTTGCTGAATTCATTGATGAGGTTTTATATGTTTTTCTGGTGGGGTTTTTTGGGTCTTCTAAAAGTAAGATCATGTCATTGGGGCAAACAGAGATAGTTTGAACTCTTCTTTTCCTATTCATATCCCTTTAATTTCTTTCTTTTGCCTAACTGCTATGGCTAGAGTTTCAAGGACTATGTTGAATAGAAGTGGGGAAGATGGGAATCTCTGTCTTGTTCACGGTTTTAGAGGAAATGCTTTAATTTTTCTCCATTCAGAATGATATTGGCTATGGGTTCGTCATATATAGCCTTTACAATGTTGAGGTAATTTTCTTCTATTCCTAATTTCTCTAGTGTTTTAAACATGAATGGTATGTCAAGCTTCTGGAACATTCTTACCTATTCATTTTCCAGATGAAAATTAGAACCATTCTGTTATGTTCCAAAAACAATCCCAGTGAAAATTTATAGCAATTATGTTCATCTTGTCTTCTTTACAACAACTGGTTTTCCCATTCAAGAAAATCTGAATTATTCAGATATTTTATTGACATAATGAAAGTCTGGAATTTTCTTTAGTTCCATGCTTATACTTCATTTTTGAAATATAAATATTTGTTTGCTTTGCTATTACCATGATGCCTTAAGCTGGTTATTGCTTATCTATATCAAAGCTGTTGCATTTGTTTGGTTTTCTCATCTTAGCCCCTTCAATTCACATTGTTATAGCCAATTACCTTGCCTTTTTCCCTCCTAGAACATGTGGCATGTGACAATAGTAATAACTGTCTCACTTCATGTGTGATGCGTTTTTTCATCTTGGTTCTTATTGTAATGTAGTACAACCTGATCATCCTAGTTCAGGTTTTGGAGTCAGGCTGACTTAAGTTCCAGTTCTACCTCTACCATTACTACCCAGTAGTCTTGACCAAGTGAAAACCATGTGTTTTACCTTTCTACATCTTCAGTTTCTCCATCATAAATTGGAGTCTCTAACTTAGAATCAAGGATTGTTACTTGGATTAAGTGAATTTAGGTATGTGGAAAGTACTAAAAATATGTACGCCATTATTATTACAATATTACTTCCTTTTATGTTAGCTAATTCTCTGCTTTTATTGATAAATTAAATTTAGTTCTTTAATATACTATTGATTTAATTTTAGCCTATTTAACTATGTCTTTCAGTTCATTTTCCTGAATGAGTTTTATAAATTACAGTTTCTTCTACTCGAACTGTCTCTGTGTGTGCGCACTTTCTTATTACAGCAGCTAGTTAACACTAATTATGAACTCACAGCATATAAATGGTACCCTTTAAAGTACACTTTATGTTTCATTTTATTTAATCTTCATCTATAAAGTAGCAGAAGTAGTAAATGGAGAGTCCAGCTTCTTAACCCAAGTTGTTTTGATCTTGAAACTCGTTTCTGAATCTGCAAGTTTTTGTTTTATCAGATGATGTTAAATTCATAAAATGAATTATGGAATTTTGTAATTTATCTTTTCTGTGTAATCCCTTGGGACCACTGTTCTTATATGTTTGAAGAAAAAAATGCCTGACTCCAATGTCTTTTTTAGGTGATTATTTGATGAAGTATGTCAATTTTAATTTTTAAATTTATAGTCACTAGAACTATGCCTAGTTCATAAGATATTCAAATGTATTAGCCAATTATTATTGTACTTTTTAATGCTATTAATATATTTTGTATGGTTTTAATGAGTGCCTTAATACATAGGGCTTATTTCATGGTTTTTATAATTTTCTTGATCAGAATTGCTGTTATTTTTCAAAGGGTCACTTCTTGGATTTCTTTATCTGTTATGCTGTTTTTCCATTGGCCTTTTTAAATTTTTATTAACGTTTTTATTTTTCTTAGTATGATTCTTTGTTCTTTTACAAACCTTTTTAAGTGAATAATGGCTCATTTTTCTTTACTTTTGCATTAATGTGGCTTTTTTGAAGATGTGACTTTACTTCTGACCACAGTTCTGTTTGACTCTGATTATTTTCAAATTATGTTTCTGCTTCCTCTTTGACAGAATGACAATTATGAGAAACACTTTTAAGTGTTTAATAAACTTTGTTGCCAAAGAAGATTCATTATTGCCTTTTTCCACTGCACTATTGTCTAATAATAAGTTTGGATAATCAACAACACTCATACTTGTTTTTCCTAAGTACAATTATTGAGATTCCCTTTTTGTCTCAATATGCCTTCAAATTTTCTTTCAAACTCTTTAATCGAGCCATGAATCCTTTTAAAAATGCCTTTTTATAGGACATGTATTTTTTTTATTTTTTTAGTTGTATATGGATACAATGCCTTTATTTTATTTATATATTTCTATGTGGTGCCTAGGATCGAACCCAGAACCTCATGCATGCAAGGCAAGCACTCTACCACTGAGCTACAACCCAGGCCAGGACATGTATTTCAATCTTAAGTTATATCTATTACATAAACAAACCCTCTCTATTTCTTTCTTCTAAAATGAATGCATTAAATTATGTAAGCAATGTTGTGGTTCCCTCACTAACTTCTTTTTTTTTTTTACTCTTTGATTTATCAGTCTTGATTCACAAATGTCATGCTGTTAGATATTTATTTTAGAGAGTATCTATCTTTCAAGTAAATTTAACTTGTTTGTCATTTTAAGTGTGTTTTGTCTTTAATGTTTTTTGGTTTCCAACTAATTCTACCATCCATCCATCTTTTCTGTTAGTTTTGTGGAAAAATCTATGTCTATTCTTTAGTTTCTAGTTTTTATATTTTTACAAAGTTGTAAATAATCAAAGCAGATACTTTAAATATAATAGGATAAGTAACCCCTTTGACTTCTTACTACATAAATTTCACTTATATTTTCTTTAATTCTCTCACCTACTCATTTCCCCATATCTAATATCATAACCTGGATTTATGCAACAGACTAAAGTTAGTTCATTTTTGCCTTTATTTGTCTTTTCTTCTGAAAAGAATTCTGTTAAACCAATTGTTGATTCTTAACTCTAGTTTACAGTCAGCAATAGGTCTTTTCTAACAACTTATATTCTAGGGTCGTTAATTTTGAACTATTTCTTGATAGGCTAAAATAAACCTTTCTGTTGTTTACTTATGTTATTTGGGTGCTCAAGATCTGGTTTGCAGAAAAGTAAGTTAGTGTATTTTGTTTATCCTGCAAATATGCATCTCCTGCAATCACTAATAAAAGACAATGAACTTAGTATCAAATTCTTTGGTCCATTTCCTATAAATAGCTGAAACTGTTCTTTATTGTCTCTTAAAATTAGCTTTGCAGAGAATCTTGAGCCAGACATCCTGCATTGTTTGGGTTTTCTAAAATTCCTGAAGAGAAGCTTTTAGGATAATTTTTTGTTTGTATTTATACTGAAAATGTATATATCTTATGAGTCATTTGAGGTCCCAACTCTTTTTATGTTTGCTTTTTGGTACTGGGGATTGAACTTAGGGTGCTCTATCATTGAGCACCTAACATAGCCTATTTTTTTTTTTTAATTTAGAGACAAGGTCTCTCTAAGTTGCTGGGGAACTCGTTGAGTTGCTAGGCTGGCCTTGAACTTGAGATCCTCCTGCCTCAGCCTCCGAAGTCACTGGGATTGCAGGCATGCACCATCACACCCAGCCCAACTCTTTTTTTTTTTTTTTTTTTGGTACCAGGGGTTGAACCCAGGGACACTTAACCACTGAGCTATATCCCGGCCCTTTTTTATTAGAAACAGGATCTCTCTGAGTTACTTAGGGACTCAAGGAGTTGCTGAGGCTGACTGAACCCACCATCCCCCTGTTTCAGCCTCCTTAGTCACTCAGATTAGAGGTATGAGCCTGTGCCCAACCCAACTCTTTCTTTCGTTAATGTTTCCTGGAACAAATTGAGTCTTTTCACCCACTTTGGACATATTTAACAGGTGTGACTTTGGTTACTAGCCAAGTCCACCATGGGGTTTCGGGTCCTGGGTTGTAGACAGAAGACATGGCTTCATATCTCTGTTTTGGTTCTTCCTAGGTGTATAGGTTTGGGAAAGATGTTTAGTTTTTCTAAGCCTCAAATTCACACATGTCTAAAAAAGAAAATAATGATATTAGAATCTACCTCTGGGGATCGCTTTGTGTGCACGAGGTGAAGCACCCACTGGAGCATCTGGGAGACATGAAGAGTCAGTGATTATTAGTCTTCAGCCTCAGAGAACAAAGCTAGTATTCTGAAGTTGGATTTCGATTTTCTGTCCTCCAAATCTATCAACTCGTCTTTCCTTGTCATCTGTTTCCTAAAATATCTGTAGGAAGCTCTCACATCTGCCTTTCATATTATTTAACTCAATTGTGCACAGTATCAATTCTACCATATTGTGTCAGTATCAATTTACTCCAATGTAAACTATTCTCTTACTAATATCATTCCTTCTTGTAGTCTTTCCTGCTGTCTCTAACTTCACTTTATTGATTGTTTTTCATAAGTTCCATATTATTACTGCTTTTCTCCTCTAAACTCTTTTTCTTTCCCTTTGCCTCTTTTTCCTTTCTTTGTACTTAACCTTTTGTTTCTTTTTCTTTCATTTCTTTTTCCTTCCTTTTCTTTTTCCTTTACTTCTATTATTTGCTTTTGTTTTTAATTATTCATTCTCCATAAGAAACTCCGAGATGATGCTTTTGTGGCTCCATTTAGCATCTGTACTAGTCAACTTTCTGTTACTATAACAAAATAATATAATTGAGATAATTATAGAGAGAAAAGGCTTATTTGGGCTCATAGTTGTAGAGGTTCTAATCCATGATCAACTAACTGATCCCTTGTTTTGGACCTGTGGTGAGGCAGCACATGGTGGAACATATCATTGTAGGAACACATGGTAGGGCAAAAATGCTTGCCTCGTGGCCAGGAAGAAAAAGAGGGAAGGAGGAAGGGGCAGAGGACCATAGTCCCCTTCAAAAGCATACCAACAGTGACCTCAAGAATTCCAATAGGTCCACCTCCTAAAGATCCCACCACTTCCAGTAGCACCACCCTGGAGACCAAGGTTTTAACACAGGGGCCTCTGAAGGACACATTCAAGCTCCAAACCATAGTAGCATCCAGGCCTTGTTCTAACCTGCCACTGAAGGTAGATTTTGAGAGACAAAACCCCAGACCAATCCTGAAACCCTGACAGAGCTCCAGTTAACACAAGTTTGCTGGGTGGGGAGAGGATCAGTTCCTGCCCCAAACCAGGAGATCAGCAGCCCCTGTCTGCAAGCACTGCTAGCCTAACGCTTCCCTTGATGGACCCGTTGGTGGTGCAGTGGATCCCAGCAAGACTCTGCAGTCAGACATTCTGGGCCAGTTTCAGCTCTGGCTTATCATGTGCATCTAAACATAATCAATAATCTTTCTGTACTTTGATGTCCTTATTTTTGAAATATAAGCAGTAACAGCACCTGTCTCACTGCATCATCCTAAAGAATAAATGAATAAAATGAATGCAAAATACTTCTAATAGTACTGACCACACAGTGAACATTTAGTGCATGCCATCTGTTACTCTGTACCGAAATACATCTTTTAGGAAGTATATTCATTAGAAAGAAAGTTTGGTTCATATGATAAGAAATCAATTAAATCAGTAATGAAGATACTATGTTGATTTAGTAGCTCAAGGGTATACAGGCAAAAGCTTAGATTATCTTCTTGATTTTTTTTTTTTTTTGTAAAGTCTGCTGCAGTTCCAGCCATCATATCCACATTCCAGGAGGCAGAGGCAGGAGGATCGAAAGTTCTAAGCCAGCCTCAACAATTTAGCGAGGGGCCAAGCAACTCAGTGAGACCCTGTCTCTAATAAAATACAAAATAGGTATAGGGATGTGACTCAGTGGTCAAGTGCCCCCAAGTTCAATCCCTGATACCACCACCCCCCCAAAAAAAGTAAAAAAAAAAAAAAAAGCAAAGAAATGCCTGATAGACAACTTCTTATTTGAAACTTTGTTTCATATTCACCCCTCACTTCCAGGGAGTATGGAAAGACATGGTTTTGCCATTCCAATATATGTAATAGAGGAAAACAGAAGCTGAAAATTATTTTCCTATGCCAGTCACATTGGTGTGGGGTTCTATATAATACCTCCAAATGTTTTATACTAAATATCTACTAGTCTTTGTTAATCTTTTCCAGTGAATGTATAATATATAATTTTTAAATATTATTTGTTGCCATATATGCCTAGCAGCTAGAAAGACTGCCAGGTCTTCATCAAAACGAGCCAAAAGTTTCTAACATCATCCCAATAACATTTACTTCAAATTCTAGAATACATAGTTATCATAATAAAGTTTAAAATTAAAACTGAACATTTAAAAAGCTTGTTTATAAATATACTTATTAATAAGCCTGTAAGAAAACATCATTTTAATCTTTTATATTTTTCAGGGGAAAATGGGAGGTAAAAGGGGGATTATAAAGTAACTTAGGATAGATAATATGAATCACAGAGGGGGCTAGAGCTGGAGCTTAGTGGTAGAGTGATTGTCTATCATGCATGAGGCCCTGGGTTGTATCCCCAGCGCTACACAGGAAAATAATAACAACTGAGACGCAACAGACTATTTTTGTTGCCTGTTCAAGAGTTTAACTGCTAGCTTTTGAGGTAAGAACTCTGCATATCTCTGAACTCTGTAGAAGAGAATTAAAAGCATTTCAATCTGGAATTCAGTTTTGTGAAGAAAGTATGGTTCCAGTCCTCATTTTAACATTTGATATAAAGCACTAGGCTATCAAACCAAAGAACATTCACCATGGTCACTGCCTCAAGGTCCAACCATGAATCAGGAAGATCACCACAAATAGAAATCACTACCATCAGAGTGGGTACCAACCATTCATCCCCAACCAGCTCAGACTGCTGCATACCCATGGGCTTGTATAAAACCAAACCTTTACGACAGGCCTTAGTAGCATTATTATTTTACTAAGCAGTCTTTCCAAAAGTGCTGAAAAAAATCATATCATTCAGACTTAGGAACATTGAGGAAAACCTAGTTTAATGAAGTGGAGGTTCATCAAATGCTTGTGTAAATTCAGAAAGTAGTTCTTTTTTCTCATGGTATGGTAGACTGTTAACCTCTACAAATAATCGTGGCTATTGTTTTGGAAAATCTACTGTGTTCTAAGCACTTTGTATTCATTACTCAAAATCTTGCAACCACTTTGCCAAGTAAATGGTATTGTCTTCACATTATGGCAGTGGAGTCTGGAAGAGGGTCAGTGAGCTGTCCAATGTTATATAATTAATAAGAGGCAAATCAAGATTCACCTAGGTCATCTTCACTCTGAAGCACCATTTCTACCATTCTCATGTGACTAGACTGTGTTTATGATTATTTTGAGAATGAATTTGGATGAGAAATAGAAATGCATGGGAGTGCCAGTGTCTTCCTGCAGAACTGAGACTGTTCACCTGACCTGCATATTTACCCCAGCCAAATCCTGGGACACCTGCCCCATGAGTGGAAAGATAAATTTAGTGAGGAAATGTTCCTACTGTCACATGTCATCTACTCCAAAAAGATTTTAAAGGTTTGGGACAAAAATGAGGGCTATCCCTAGATTCTGGGCCAAAGATAGGCCCTGCATTCAGGGTGCTACTGTGGGAAGGAGTTGAATCTATAGGATGCACAAGGAGAATCTTCACAATGGTGACTTGATCTCAGTGCCTGAGACCTGTTAGTGTACTTCCAATTGACCATTCTTCAGGTTGATTTGGTAAGAGTTTAAAAGCAAAAGGCTTCAAGGAAATGATTATTGGGCACACAAACAAAACATCATTTGTTTGTAGTGTCTGCAGGAAACATAATCATGATCTTTTAAGTGTAGTAACAAGCCTATGTAAACCAGGATTTGTGGGAGAAAAGATGCTTCAGTTTAAATGACAAAATTTGGGTGTCAGGGATTGAACTCAGGGACACTTGACCACTGAGCCACATCTCCAGGCTTATTTTGTGTTTTATTTAGAGACAGAGTCTCACTGAGTTGCTTAACACCTTGCTGTTGCTGAAGCTGGCTTTGAATTCATGATTCTCCTGCCTCAGCCTCCCAAGCCCCTGGAATTACAGGTGTGCTGCAAGGCACCCTGCCAAAATTTTCATTGCACATCAGAAAGTATCCTTTTTTAAATTTTGTACTGGGGATTGAACCCAGGGGCATTTAATTACTAAGCCACATTCCAGCCCTTTGTATGATTTCTATTGAGGCGTGGTCTCACTAAGATGCTTAGGGCCTCACTAAATTGCTGAGGCTGTATAATGATGAATAGCCACAATCCTGGCTATTCTCTTGCCCCTTCCCTTTTCCTCCCACCCCTCTCCACTATCTAGAAATACTCTTCCTCCCATGAAGATTTTAATTTGGTGTCAACATACCTTATATACAGAGATATGATAAATTGTGGTATATATGTGTATTAAGAATTGTAATGCAAAAAAGAGAGAGAGAGTACATGTAAAAAAATAAAAATAAATTGCTGAGGCTGACTTTGAACTTCCTACCCCCCTGCCTCAGCCTCCAAAGTCACTGAAATTAGAGGCATTCCCACCTGCCCAGCGAAGGCTGTCTTAAGTGTATTTAGAGACCAAGTTTCTTTACCCTTGCTTTAGACTAAATTCATAAAATCAGACTGTGGTTTCATAAGAGAATGAAATAATAATTGGATTTGGTGGTTCTGACCCCATTTTTCCTTTTCTTTCACCTTTTCTGCTTTGGTTCAAGTGTGGGTGGATCATAAGTGGGTGTCCAGGGATACCCACACAGTTCACATTCCTAACTCTTGAGGTATTGTTAATTTTGTTTTTTTGATACAGCAACTCAGCTTTAGGCCTGGAGCTTTTGACTTATGGTAGAACACAAAACAAACACACTCTTGATTTCAGTGGGACTGACTCTCCCGATGCTCTCCCCTTTTTCGCTATCTGACCAAAGCAGATGGACTTCCTTTGTTGAGCGGGTGGTCTTATATTCTTGAACCATCCTTTGCATGCACTGGCTGCAATCAGAGTAGGTGTTTTTACAAATCTCATCATGCTTTAAACACCTTCCGCCTCATCTTTGTTGATTCTGCTCACAATAAAGCCATTCCCATAATTACTGAATTCTGTAGCATTGGTACAATGACATTAATTTTCTGGCTACTTGTTCCCATTTCTATTTTACACACTTTTAAGAAACATGAAAGGAGGTTGGGTTTGTTCTGGATTGCTGTTGATTATTTAGTAAGTTGGATATTTGGCTGATTGCTGGTTGGCCATGCAATTTCTCCATTGATCTAGATAATACCTTATCATTTCATTAAACAGAATTACTCTTTTATTAAACCAAATTACCCTGCTTAGAAAATGGCTTTCATTATCTATATTTTCTGCAGCTCTTCTTGTTAGTAAATCCTTCTTCAGTGATAATATGTGTATCTGTTGTTCCTTTTATCAGTTACCACCAAATTGCTCATAATGATAGATCCTTTGGGGAAGTTGGAGGGATCTTTCTTCCCTTTAATAAGTACAGTTAAATCAATTACGCCAAATTTCAAATAGGTCCTTGTTTCTAAGGACCACCACATGCAGTTTTATTTCAAACACACATCTGTGGAATTATCTGGAAGAAGTCTTGATGAGGATTTTTTTTTTCATTTTTAATGTATGAGCTAGCAGTTGAACTTAGAAATTTAATAAGAAACACTACAGAAAATTTTGTTCTTGGAACATGTCCTGTTACTTCTAAATCTCATATAAGGCCTATGAAATGCTTTGAACTGCTACAAACAGGAATGTAATGCAAACACAAGGTAGTAAGGGTGTCATTGATTCTCCTGCTTTTGCCAATATTGATGACAAGTGATCATTAACAGAGATTAATTGAAGAGAAGAAATACCTAGCCAAGCTGTGAGCTACATCAGAACGTGACCATGACCAGCCAGGTGACAAATTCATAAGAATAATGGTATAACATGGTATAATCAGAGTATGACATGTAGTGTATGTTTTCATCAGCTTTTTTGTTGCTAGGATGAAAAGACCTAACAAGAACAATTAGAGGAGTAAAAGTTCATTAGGGGCTCACAGTTTCAGAGCTCTCAGTCCATAGATAACTGACTCCATTCTTTGGGCCCCAAAGTGAGGCAGAACATCATGGTGGAAGAGCACGGTAGAGGAAAGAAGCTTGGGATGTGGCGTCAGGAAGCAGAGAGAGCACTCCACTTAACAAAATGTATACTCTAGCTGGGCGCAGTGGAGCACACCTGTAATCTCAGCAGCTCGGGAGGCTGAGACAGGAGGATTGCAAGTTCAAAGCCAGCCTTAGCCTCAGTGAGGTGCTAAGCAACTCAGTGAGACCCTGTCTCTAAATAAAATACAAAGTAGGACTGGGGATGTGGCTCAGTGGTGAAGTACCACTGAGTTCAATCCCTGGTACTCCCCCCACTCCCCCGCCTCACCCCATCCCAAAAAAATATATATATACACACACACACACTCTAAAGTCATGCCCACAGTCACCCACCTCCTCCAGCCACACCCTACCTGCCTATAGTTACCACCCAACTAATCCTTTCAAGTGGATTAATGTACTGATTAGGTTAAGGCTCTCATGACAGTCATTTCACCTGTAAACTTTCTTGCATTGTCTTCCACATGAGCTTTTAGGAGTACCTCATATCTAATCATAACAATGTACATGTCAAATACGTTATAAAAATAATGTGATTTTCCTGGTGTAGTATTTTTTGTTTCTCTTTGATAGAGTGTGCAAAAGCTAGGCCTTTAAAATTTATAATCTATATTAAATAATCTCCTGAATACCATGATAGATAAACACCAACCAACCAGCCGGGCACTGTGCAGTGGCACATACCTATAATCCCAGCAACTCAGGAGGCTGAGGCAGGAGGATTGCGAGTTCAGTGCCAGTCTCAGCAATTTAGCAAGGCCCTAAGCAACTCAGTGAGGCCTTGTCTCTAAATAAAATATAAAAATATGGGCTGGGGATGAAGCTCAGTGGCTAAACGCCCAGGGTTCAATCCCTGGTATTTAAAAAAAAAAAAAAATCAACTGAGCTGAGAAGTAGGGTGTATATGCAAAGATTGTGTGACACTGAGAAAATGACATCCCATGCTCGGCTTCTTTATCCATTTTTCAAGAAAGACCTGAGAAGTACTGTGTGTGACCCTGTATCACCTTTATAGATCCATTCTGCAAACAGCATTACCCAGTGATTGATAGCAGAAGTTCAGCAGCCAGATCTAGCGGGTTTGAACTCTGGCTCTACCCCTTATTACCTCTGTATATTTGAGTGACTGCATATAATTCAAAGCCTCAGTTTTGTCACTGTGAAATGAGAACAAGAGTATTTCCATCATATCATTTTTTAAGATTTTATACAACAGTACTGCATGTAAAACATATAGTGCTTGGCTCTGGCACATGCCTGCTAAGTGTGGATTATTATTACAAGGTCAGTAAAAGAGGAGAAACTTCTTAACCAGAAAGATTACATGTATAACCGCCCCCTACAAAGTCATTTTCATTTCATTGCTTTGAAAGGCCACAAGCAGATACACAGCTCTTTCAAGCATTTAGAAATGTTACTTTTTTGGCGATTATCATGACTGAAGGGAGTTGTCAACATATCCAGGAAGAAACATAAGGGGTCTGTAGCAGAACACCACATGGCTCATTGCAGGGTGGTGGCCAGAAGGCTGGGGTTGAAAGATACTACTCTTTTCCTCTGGTCTATTAGATTTTTGACCTCTCGACTGTTGCTTGCCCTAAAATTGTTGGTGCTCAGCCCACCTTTCTTGAAAAGCAGAGGGGCCTTGGTTTTCCTAGTCCAGTGGAGTGTGAGCCCAGGTACCTGGGGCAGAGGTGGGAGGAGCTGCAGAGAGTCCTGCATTACTGTTGTGAATGTGCTGCTCCCAGCAAAGGGTACTCCACCTTTCCTCTAAGCTTTTGCTCTATGTATTGCTACCAAAACGATCCATTACCACTCTTTGATAGTCTGACTCAATCTTTAGTCCCTGCATCATTCTTGGGAGCAAGTAAGATGCAGTACAGGACACTGGTTGGAGCCCCAGTACTGGGAAAAAAAAAAAAAAAAAGAATCAACAAAGTAAGATGCAGAGTAGACTTCCCCTTAAGCAAGAGTCCTCTTGGGATACTGAATATCTAAAACATGTGCACCACAATTAACCTGAGCTAATTAGTTATCTTCCTACAGGTGGAAACAAACCCATTGGTTTCCCACATTCTCTTCTTGATTTATTTGGGGGAAATTCAGAAATTTTTCAAATTAGATTATTTCCAAAGTTGTGTGCGTTATGCAATGTCAGAGGAAAGTCATCCAACCCCCTCCTTCTTTCCACGTGTAGTTCCAATTTCCTGACGCCAATTTCTTCCTTCTAATTACAAGCACTCCAAGAAGAACTAGTTTTTGCAACTCAGCATGAGAACAAGTAACTCTTATTTCTTCAGGCTGAGTTGAATACAGGAGACTTCCTGAATCTGCCAGAATACAGCTGCCTAAGGTACAAGATAAGTCTTCCCTGTTCTATTATTTTTTATATGTTAGCACTGAGGTTCACGAGGGGCAATATATATCTCCCTGTGATCAGAGCCCTGTGCTAGATATTTTTGAAGGAATTTTGCCCTGGTGATAAGTAATATGGAAAACCGACTTTTTTTTTTTCCTAGGGTAAGATTAAAAATATGGGTGTTTTGACTGTTAACATTAATTTTAGATCACTAGGGTGATATCATTGATATAGTTGTCAAAGCCAAGTGTACCTTTTGTTGTCCTGCTGTTCATTCATGGGGGAAAACAGCGTATGCTCCTTTGGGAGAGTGTGAATGTCACATCTCAGGCGCAGTCCGAGCATCTTCTGCTGAGGTCAGCATTCAGAATTATCCCTGTACTCATTTTCTCGTTTCCCTTACAGCAATATACGGAGTTTACTGAATTATGTGAATTCAGAGTTAGTGAGCCCAGGACCCAATCATGCTATTTATTTTAGAAGCAAAACTTCCCCTTCTTCTGGGGTTCACCATGGACCTCCCTCCCTTCCTTGAGCATTTCATGCCTTCCCAGCTTCTAAAATTGGTTCCTAACGAAGGTCGTATCCATGCAAAACAAAAATGATTCTGTTTTCATTGTTCTTATATTATTAAAATTTCGTAAGTTAGGTTTTAATTTCCTGAATATAAGTTCTTTTGCTAATGCAACCTTTTAAAATAATCTAGAGCCAATCTTATCCCCTCTGAAAACCTTGAAAATGGCAATACTCTCCATTTATCTTAAATCTGAAAGCATAACAAAAAGGCATCAGATCAATAGCTCTTTTCTTTTTTCTTTTTTTTTGTTTTCTTCATATTCAAACCACCAAATAAGAGCCTTAGCTATTTGTTTATCAAAATGTGTGCTGATGCTTTTTAATAGCTCATCATGGACAGGCACTACATTAAGTAATTGACATTGCTTTAACTGATTCAGTCAGTACAATATAGTAAAGTAGATTTAATATCCATATTCGAAGTGAGGAAATTAAGACTATGAGAGGTTAATTTCACATAGAAAATGAAGCAGCCAGAATTTGGTCATCTGGCCCCTTCCAAATCACATAATGTCATAGGTGTGATGGGGGATTTAAAAAAAAAAAAAAGCAGTATAAAGTGAAGTACTGTGTAGTCTTCACCGTGAAAATTGGCTGCAATTAAGATAAGTTTTCTTGCAGTCTGGGAGATCCCAGTATCCATTCATGAGCACATGAGGCAGACAGAGAGTAGTTTCTTCCTCTTTTCCAAATTTTCTGTGGCTCATTCTTGCAAAGGAAGGTGGTATTTGAGAAAAAAAATGAACATGCAGGCTGCAGGATAATTACCATAATTCTTAGTGAGGTCAGAGATTGTCACATCTCAGAGTTCAAGACTGAATTGAATAAGCATCCTGAGGAGAATTGCATGGATGCATTGAATCAAATGCCTTCTAGAAAATAGATATTCCTTGAAAGAGAACAAAAATTCTGTGTGTATGTACTGGATTTATTTTCTGTTTGTTTATGACTGGCATTGGATTTTCCAGCGAGCATGTCTCCTGTTCACTTGTTGTCTTGTGCTCTCCAGTGCTAACAGCCATAAGAACTAGGTATCCAGGACTTAGCGTAACAGCTGCATATTATAAATTAAGTGCACCCTTATAGTTGTCTGTGCTGAGGAGCCCAACTGCAGATTCTGTACCGTAGTCTCTTCCTTGAACAACAGTGAAAATGGGAACTGGATTTCAGTTGAGGTTTTCCATATCCCGTGTGTATATACAAAGAAGGCTGAACATTGCTAAGTTCTTTAGTAAAATTGCAAGTCAACTGCCTAATTATGATTGAACAAGGAATGTTCCAGAGACCTTCCATTTTGACTTTAGCTTACTCTCAATTTCCGGTAATGATGCAGACTTTTACACCAAGGTGCCATTTTGTTGAGGAAACTGGAAACCCTCACCCTTTTAAACACTGAGTTACACTGACTTCGGTCCTGTTATTTCTTCCATTTAAGGTTACATTTTCTGCCTCCCCCAGACAAATGTCACTTCTCCATCTTGAGAACAAAGACAGCATTTGGCCTTTGGTTATCCCAAACCCAAATCTTTGCCCCTTTGTTTTTAGTACTTTGCCATTTTGATTTTGCTTTTTTAATTTGCTTGTGACTCTCTGCTTCCCCCATCTTTTTTTTTTTTTGGTACAATGATTCTTACCTTGTCTTTCCCCAGTCCGTTTCTGACCTGGAGAGACGTACAGCATGTTATTGTCAGGACTTCCCGTGCGGGACATTTGAACGCTAATGACTGGAAAACCAATGCTGCTGGTTTTAAGGGTGAGAACTTCTTTCATATTCTGTCACAGGCAAAATATTTTTATTTTTCCCCCATTTTAAATGGAGAGCAGGAAAATATAGCTCCTCAAAAGAAATTTTAAATTTTGTGCTCACACAGAGCTTGATCTTTTAGTAAATAAAAGGCAGCTTGATATTTTTTAAAATTAAAACTACACGTATCATAAGGCAGACTTCCTTGTCTTCTCATATCATAGGTCAGTTTTTTAGATCAACCAACTCCCAAGTATAGTCAGCCTATGGGACTCCTAATTAGTTTACTTGTGCTGTCATTGATTAATCTGAGTTGTATTTTAACAATGTATTTTAAAATTCTTTGCCTTCTGTAGTGATTACTTCCTCTTAAGTAATAATGGATAGATGTTGTTCACTATAGTGTAACACTGTTAGTCCATGCATTCTGTAAATTTTGTTTTTGTTTTTTTTTGTAACTTCCACAAACAGAACAACAGGCATACTTCTAAGAGATGTTATTTTATATAGACCAAAAGTTCTCATGAAGCTTTGTATCGTTCAGTCCTTATGCACCTATGCACAGGTATAACAAGCTTTGAATATTTTCCCCATGGCTAATGCATTTTTTATATTATATTTCCTTCCAATGGTCTTATTAATAGCATTCATTTTATTCTTTGTCAATGATAATACATGTTGTAATAAAAGAAAAATCACACAGATGTTCTAAGGTTTAGTATAGTTACTCAAGTTGAAGATGACTTAAACTTTAATCAACTAAGTTTTAACTAGATTACTTTTTTATCACACATGATTTTAAACTTACTCCCAATAATTTTAATATTATAACATAGTCCTCTGTGCATAAGAACAATGTGCCATACCATAGGAAATATCTACTTAAATAAAATTCTGTTCTTCGAACTGTAGGTAATAATCTGAATAATCCTGAGCAAGACATTTAATTTCTAAAGGTCCTAACTGCCCAAATTTATGCATTTTTGGAAACTTAATAATTATCTACATGTGATATCTTAAATATGCTCATAATATATCCATAGGGAATTATGCCTAATATATGCAAATAGTATGTTGGAATACGCATTTAAAAATTATTTATAAATAGCTTATAATAGACTCGTGCTTAGCTAGAACCTATCAATGACAGGTAACCAATGCATGTAAATAGTACTTTAAAGTTTTCACCAAAAGCTTTGTTCCATTTTTTAAAAAAAGACTATCCCTCTGTTTTTGAGTATTAGCAAACACCTCTTCCATGCTTATAAAGGGCATAATGCAGCAATATTCAATGATTTTTTTTTAATCTTAAAGAGTTGTCAGTACCTGGTGGGATCCCATTCTCTGTAGCCCCACTCAAGTCACCTGATCCCCACCTTATAACATCATCAGGGCACCATCAAAATCATTTGAAATTTATTGTTCTAGAAAACCCAGAATATATCTTACATCTTGGTTAGCTTCCACGTGCGCCCAACTACTGCTGTATAAATCCACGAGGATTGGAGCAAGGGACTGACGCAGAACCTTGGCTGGTTCAAGGCTGGAGTGAACTTCTTAGCAGAAGGTTCACAAACTAAGTACGTTGACCTCCATGAAGCTGAGGAATCAACTTTAACCCAAATAAACGTCTTAGTTTTACTTATTCCTTTTTGGCAACTTAAAAGGAGCAAATGGTTCTAATAAAACACACAGCTCTTTTGAAAACCCCTGTTGGTTTTGGAGAGGGGGCAACAGAGGATTTCGACTAAATCACCAGACCCAAACCTGAATCTGAAGGGGGCTGTACGCTGCTTCTGGCAAGGAGGAAATAGTATTTTACTATTGCACGTGGCAATATTTAGTATAATATTTCACTCTACTCTTAGATGGCTGCCAAGAGTAACAATTAAAGTTCGCTTTTTCATAGATGAATTACTCTGACTGGTCTGGGCTCCCAGTGGAATTGTTTTGTAATTTTGTTGATGGCAAGCCCCATATTTCATCTAAACATGATCATAATGAGATGAATTTTTTAAAGAGTTATTTTCTTCTGTACTCTAAACATTTCCATCCCCTCCCAAGTGTCTCACAAATAAAAGCGGTTACGGCCGAGGCTAGCGAAAGAAACAACGCACTTTGGGGAAGTAGAGAATACAGGTCACCAGGACCGGAGGAAAAAAGCAGGCTGACTTTTTATGAAATGAGAACTGCAGGAACAAAAAGACCTAATGTTTGGAAGAGGTTCCTGCAAGGAGAGCTCAGTAAGACCTCGTCCTTTCAATTAAGTCAGCTGACTTTTGCAGGCCTTGCTGAGCAGCAATCTATGCCATGCATTTCTCCCTAGACAGGAGAATAGGAAAGGAGCCTGCCACCAGAAGCCTGTGCCCACAGGTGCTCTCCCCCAGTCCCACTCTACCCAGATTTAACACTGAGTGAAATGTATGCATGAAATGAATTCAGAAACCCCTGTGCTTCTCTGAGCTTGCTTTTGTGACCTAATGATGAGCATTTGATTTAGAGTATGTAAAGAAAGCGGGCCGGGGACTGATCTCAGTGATGGAGATGTTAGTATCCAACAGAATTTCTTTCTCATCTGGTAAAACAGAAGCCACTTAGAGTAGCTACCAATTCAGTTTGGGTTTTGTAAATCAGTAGATATTATCACTGACAAAGAAGACCTACACCCTAAATAGCAGCCCCTGCCAAATCTACTTTACAAAACCTCCCTGTATGTCTTCAGACAGACTGGTATGTCCTACCTCCCAGGCAAACAGTGAGGTTAGACAATGGATGAACTAGACAGCTGGGGGCCCTCCTAAAGGCTTGATCCAGACCACCCATTTTGTGTGGTGGACCTAGAAGGTGGAAGGCATTCCCTGGTCCTGGAGCAGTTGTGGGCTTCCTGCTGACAGGTTCTCCTGCAGGCCAGGAGGTGGCCTTGAAACACCAAAGAAAGGGGCTGTCTGCTGATTCATCTCTGTGTTTCTCAGAGAGGAGAGTGGGATCACCCTGGAGTTTCCGGAGATAAAGCAGGAACCCAGAACTTTCTCTAGTCCTGTGTTCTCATAGTAGCACTTTGTAAAGGATCCAGTAGTGAGATTAGCTCTAAGGGAAACCCCAAAGATGCAAGCCACTATCAACATGTTTATGCTGATGGCACCTTAATTTTTAAAAATCTTAATAGAACTAAGATTATTCTGTCCTGCTGATTCTTGAATAATAATAATAATCCCTGATAAATGTCTTTTATATCATAAAAGTTTTTCAGAATAAACATCATCCAATGAATACACATTATGAAAACTGATTAAATGTCGATTTGCCTTGTTCACTTGCAAATAATGCTCATTAAATTTCAAACTACACCTTTTGATTTTATAACTCCTCCTGAGATAGTTTTTTGAAAAATAAATGGGACAAATATTATACATCAATGAAATAATCTACGTGAAATTGTAAGTGTGAATAGGAAATTGTCTTAGATCAGATGAATGGGTTTGGTATCTTGCCAGTGGAGAAATGAAATCTAAATTCTAGTATTTTGCTACTGACCAACATGTGTAATGCCAGGAGATGACTCTACCATTAAGCTCTTTAGGATTTTGTCAGGATTCTCGCTTTTTCTCCCTTGATCCTTTCCCATTTCTTTTATGACAAGGTTCTTCTGTTTTGTTTTGCTTTGTTTTGCTTTCTCTTCTTTTTAATTCTCCCTCCACGCTCCTTAAAATGTGCCAAATAGCTATAGAAGTAGGAAGGGCTTTTTTCAACTGGGTGGTTTTCTTCCCAGAATTTAATTGATAACTGTCTCTTCACTTTTTAATATTTCCTAGCAACTTCAGTGTGCCAACCCAACTCATGTTGAAGTGAACCCAGGAAGTGGGCCAACACATCAGGGGCTCCATGGTGTTGCCTAGTCAGATCTGCTCTGGCATCATTCACATACAGAGACAGAAATTTTTGTAACACCTATTATTATTTTCCTGAGGTCTAATCCCCAACAGTCATTTTAGAGAAAAGCATCAATGATCCTTCTCTCATCTTCTAAAATTAAACCCAACCTCAGCAACAGAAGGCATCTAAGACAGAGAATACCCGTTTAGTGTCTTATGTGTACATCCAGCAGCTCTGTTCAGGCACACAGGATGGTGGCCCCGGAGAGCCATGCCAAAGACTTTCATTTGGGCATTCTTGATAGTCTGTTACTCATTTCAGTTCAGGAGGAAGTTAGTCAGCTCTTGGGGGAGAGCTATTCCCTTCTACTGCTTTTATATAAGTAAACTACCCAACCCACCGTCCCTCTCTCTCCCATGTTCCTAGGCGGAGCAGCCTGGTTCTGACTCCTGACCTTTGGTTCGAGTGTGCATTTATGATGATGATGGAATGCATGGACGTCAGTGCTCTAGCTTTATATGGAATTATTTGTATTTGGATTGTATGACTGTATACAGTTAAACTCTCTTAAATCTAGGAACAGGAATAGACGTCAGATAATAAATTAGGACCTTCTGTCATCTTTACTAGGCGAAAGATGGAAAAAAATGTCATTGAAAAATCAAAAATGACAACTCAGTGAGCGAGGGTACCACGCCTTCCATTTCACTGCCCTCCCAGACTATGTAAGTCTCTTTTTTTCTTCCAGCATGTTGCTGAAACCTCCCATCCCCACTGACTCCTTCTTCCACCACAACTAAACTACTAGATTTTTTTTTTTTAATTTCTAACTGGTTACCCACCGTGGGGAAAATGATTGACAGTCTAACGTGACCTCTTAGCCTGTGAGACCTTAACTTTCAATAACCTTTATTGCTTTCAATTGCCATCCATTTATTTCCACGGGCAGGGCTGGTAATTTTAAGATGTTCCAATATATTTTGAGTACCTACCCATCTTGCTTTCACTTTGTAACACTTATTAAAAGGAATTAGAAATGCTGAAACCATTAAGCATGCCAAACGAGAGGTTTTGAATTGTCGTTTTCTTTGTTTTTCAAGTGTATGAAGTGATTTCTAATGCTCTTGCCATGGGAAGGGGTAAAGTTTCATTTTGTTTTATTATTTCACTGTTCAGATAATATTTCATCTCTGCCACCTAGCACGTGGATTTGCTGCTGGTAGCTGTGGTTAAAACTACATAATGCACCTTAATTGGTAATCCGTACATTGCATTTTTGAAGAAAGGTCAAAGTGAAATGTTATTCATATGATTCGTGTCAAAGGTGGGATTAGAATCAGATGCTTGACTCTAGTTCAACCCATTTGCGAAAAATACAGTAATTATTACTTGGAAAGACAGAGGGAGGTAAATATATTTGATTTGACCTAATAAAATTTGCTCCCTGAAAATGCCACCATGCCACCTGATTTTTTTGTCTTTTGAGATTGTATATTTTCCTTCTACCATTGTGCTCTGTGACCTCACCCTCATTCCCTATTCATTGACTTAAAGCTGTTTTTTTTTTCTTATTTGTTGGCCATTGTATATGTGAGCTTATTTCTACCTTATCTACAAAAAATATATATATGTGAATCACACATAACTTAGGAATGTTACTTTACTTCTTTTGTCTGGTGGAGATTTACCTAAATGTCTACATGGGAATATAGGTAGCCTGACAGCAAAGTCTGTTTAGTCATGGCTTAATCTAGAATCTTATATCCACTAGTCCCATCAGAATGTTCTACTCACACCTACTAAATATATGAAGTTTAATAATATGTCCTGCAAATGAAAAACCTTTTTTTTTCCTCTGCTGGCCTTTTACTGCATGACGGTGTTAGATTTGCTGGACCTTGAGTGTTTTTACTTTGGTTTGGTTTTGTGTCCCTGTAAGTTTTAAACACATAGTTTTAAACTTTAAATCCATCCTCAGGCCTAGGTAGTGGAGATCTTGCCTTGCCTAGCATGCATAAGTCCCCGGGTTCAATCCCTAGCACACACACACAAAAAAAAAAATCCACCCTCAGGATAGAATTTAAATGATAGTTATACTATTTGCCTATTATTTCTATGGAAGATATAATTAGGAGAATTATGTTTGGAGTATTTTTGGTTTTGCCACAGTCTTAATAACCAAGTTATATTTTCTGTGGCTTTGAGGAAGCAAATTAAGAATTGTGCACCTTGATTTTTGCAGAATGTGGGTGTCTGATAACCAACATAATTAGAAGGCTGAATTGAATGAAAAGTGCTTTAAAAATGGAAAACACCAAACATAGCTGGGCAGGGTGGCACATGCCTGTAATACCAGCAGCTTGGGAGGCTGAGGTAGAAGGATCACGAGTTCAAAGCCAGCCTCAGCAACAAGGCACTAAGCAACTCAGTGAGACCCTGTCTCTAAATAAAATACAAAATAGGGCTAGGGATGTGACTCAGTGGTCAAGTGCCCTTGAGTTCAATCCCCAGTACCAAAAAACAAAAACAACAAATAAACACACACACACACAAAAAAAAAACACCAAACATAAAAAGAAAGTCTTAAAGGTATATTTTCATGTTATATCTGTTTTCTCTTACCTGAAATAAGGATAAATACATGGAACTATATTGTAAATGAAATGTTGTTTGGGGAATTGAAAAATTAATTAAATGACCTAAAATGGGCTACAAAAAAAATTGTACTAAGGACTTTTATAATGAAGTTATCACTAATGTGTCTTCAGACGAATTTACTCCACAATCGTATATCAATGTTACCACAACTATATGTAAATTTTGTTTTGGAATATTTAAATACTATCATTAATTCACCCTAAATGTCTAAAGTCATAATTAGTTACTTCAATATGGAAACTAGAAACAGAAATTCAAGTTGATTGTGGACTACCAACATCCTGTTGACTCTTCAGTAATTAATATGCCAAATAAAAACTATAAATGTAAAATCTGATTTGTTTTTTAGCAATAAACAAAAGCTTCTATTTAAGAGAAAGTCAGTGTTTCTTTTTGTGTAATAACTTGAAGAAATCCAGATTAGTAACTCTAATGAGGCTGGACCTCCCCAGTAATTTTATTTTATTTTTTTCAGTACTGGGGATTGAACTCAGGGCCCTGCACGTGCGAGGCAAGCACTCTACCACTGAGCTACATCCCTGACCCCACCCCAATAATTTTAAAACTCCTATTTTAGCATATGACTTTGGCTGTTCTTAATAGTAGCAAGTCTTGATATTTTCTAGTGACAGTTGGTATTTTAAGCAAAATAAAAGTTAGCAAGCCCTAAAACCAGTGACTATAGAGGGTGAGTAGCAAGAACCAAGCAGGGCTGTTTTGAAAAGTATGTTGTGATTATGAAGTACTGAAATGGATTTCTTTGAACCACTGATGATTGGATTCTGAATCCAATTCCAAAATAAGATTTTAAAAACTTAAGCCAAGACACAATCTTATCTCGAAACTATTTTGAAATTTAACAATCATTTTCTTAATTTGAGATTTCCTGGGTTTTAAAATCAAAGATTCACTCTATATAGAGTCTCCGAGCCTGGGCTTCAGTCAGACAACCTGGGATCGAATTCCAGCTTTAAAAAACAATGAACAGTATATCTAGCCATCTTTACACTTTTCTTCTAAGCTTTATTCAGATAAATGTATATACAGTGAGAAAACACTATTTTAATTCATAGTATAATGCTTTTTTTTTTTTTTTTTTGGTGCCAGGGATTGAACCCAGGAGTACTTAACCACTGAGCCACATTCTCAGCCCTTTTTATTTTTTGTTTTGAGACAGTGTCTCACGAAGTTGCTTAGGGCCTTGCTGAATTGCTGAGGCTGTCCTCAAACTTAGGATCCTCCTGTCTTAGCCTCCTGAGCTGCTGGGATTACACGCAGGTATCCCCCTGCCCAGCAGTATAATGCATTTTGACATGTATACATACATCTTTATAGTCACCACCACGATCAAAGATCCTTTCTATGACCCTAAAACATTCTTTCTTTTATTCTCCTCCCTATGCCCTGCCCTACATTCACACCATGCAGCCCTCGGGCTGCTTTCTGCCATAGTTCATCAGATTGCCTTTTGTAGGTTTGCATCTAGATGGAATTATTTGAAACTGACTTCTTTATCTCCATCTAATATTTTCAGATACACCTATGCCATTAAGTATATCAGAAGTTTGTTCCTTTTTATTGCTAATTAATATTCCACTGTACGAATATATCACAATTTGTATATTCCTTCACTTTTTCAAGGATGGCTTTCTGGTTTCCAATTTTTAGTTATTATGAGTAAAACTGCTACAAATAGCTATGAACAAGTCTTTGTGTGGGCAAACTGTAATTTTTTTTAAATATCAGACCAAAAAAAAAATTCTCTCAAATTTGAACAGAGACCCCAAGAAGTGAGGGAATAATCCAGAAACCTAACCAGATATAGACCATTTCAAATAGCATGCATGGGACTTGTTCACCAAAAAGCAAGGGGATAAGAGACCCTCGTAGGTAGAATGAAATGAGCCAAGAGGAAAATGAGGAACAGAGACTCCTATAAAGAATTTAGCACCATTTCTCACTCATAGGGTACACTTAGGCAAAATTATTTATCCCCTATATTTCCTGTATCACTCGAACATAGCAAATTCAGTTGGGAGTCTGTACAGATTTTTGTATAATGAAAATTGAACATATAGATATTGACATCCATAGATCTGTGCCTGTTAAAATCATGCATGTCAATAGAGACAGTAACAGCCCCAATTAGGGCTCAATACTTAATAGTCACATATCTCCTGCAACTCTTATGTTCTCATCTTTGTATTATTTTCTCCAATTTGGATTATTTGTTTGCATTACATATTGTGATTTTTTAGTTGAAGATTCTGGATTGATATTTAACTTCTTTGTGTTTTCTTTTCTTGCTTTGTTTCTTTTTTCTTTTTCTTTCTTTTTTTTTTTTTTTTTTTTTTGGACCAGGGATTGAACTCAGGGGGCACTCGACCACTAAGCCACATCCCCAGCCCTGTTTTGTATTTTATTTAGAGACAGGATCTCACTGAGTTGCTTAGCACCTTGCTGTTGCTGAGGCTGGCTTTGAACTCATGATCCTCCTGCCTCAGTCTCCTGAGCCTCTGGGATTACAGGAGTGCACCACTGCTCCCGGCTTTTGTTTGTGTTTTCTTTTAGTAAACAATAAATAAGCTCAATAAAGATGAAGGGGAAAAAAAGCATAAGATCTGCTAATGATTGTGAATTACACTCATGCCTTGTGTATAAGCTAAATGAGAAGCAAAAGTGAATCTAATGAGAGGGTGGAAGATGTTTGAGAATTTTAGGCATACACAGAGTTCAGGAAGCAAAGCTGATCTGAAATAGTGTCTTGAGTTGTTTCTTAGTCAGTTTGAGCACATGCATGCTTTTGATTCTTAGTGTTTCCTGGAGGAATTATAGCTGGAGGAGATGGCTTCAGAAAAACTGAAGTTCAGGGGAAGGTGGGGAGAGGGCCCCCAGAGAAATAAAAGGGCAGATGTGGTATGATAAGGAGAATTTAAAAGAACTTCCAGAAGCAAAGCTGCTTGGATCCTCGAGTTAGGAGTTCTCATTTGATTTGAAATACATTTTAGACCCACTGTCGTGATCTGAGAAAGTGAGTTGGATAATAGTAATGACTTTGAAGCAAGTTGATTCTCGTCGCTAGTTGGGTGTCAAACAGTTTTATTTCCTCAATTGATGGCGTGAATCCACGGGTCCCGTGATGTGCCCTACAAAATGACATGCACATAACAAGTTGACCTGGTGAAATGGATGGATATTCTCTTGTGGTGATCACTTTATATTATCTTAGTATGCAATTGTATACTTATGACCTTAAGAACTGTGACATTCAGCAAAATTTGTCATCATCCCTGGCCCTCCTTCTGAAGGAGGACAGTTTTAGAGTTAGGATATATGATAATCCTTGCTAGATCCTTTTTTTTTTTTAAGAAGAGAAAGAAATGATTTTTGAAATGGCTTTTTAATAAGCCCAGGGAGAAGGGTATAAGCGTGAGATTGCTCCTTGGAAAATGTCAAGCTAGAACGGTGCTTTGAGAAGCCTTCACCAGCGTCCTTTAACCCAAGTCTTCTCCCTGCCTGTTGTGTTCACCACGACCTCAGCAAACCTCTTACCTTGTGATATCTGAACTTCTTTTGAATATACATTTGTAATCTTTGTATTTACCATGCAACTTTGCAGAGATTTTAAAAAAGTAAGTAATGATGTAATTCTGGGTCACATTTGGAGTTGCCAGATGCTAGTTGTGTGACAGTTACACAGGCAAAGTGACCGAAGTGTTTGAGTTTATGATGACTTTTTCTTCCGTTTTACCTGCATATGACTTTTCTTGGCTATGAAGTCCATTGTCTTGGGAAGCTGCATTACTTTTACAAGCCCACCAGAGGTTACAATGTAGACTCCTTCTTAATGCACTGTGTAAGATGATTCTGTCTCAACATCACTTGCTTCTATTCATGTTCTACTCTCAAAAGCACCATCATAGCCAATGTGGAGAGTGTGTACCCCACTCTGATATTATCAGAGTTTAATATCATGCATCTTAGAAGCCTGAAATCCTCATTGAATTCCAGTCACCTATCATTAGAGAACCAGAGGACATGGCTAAAACTATTGAGAACTATCTATGAATATGTGCCAGAGCTTCCACAGTTGATTGCACAGGTTGTTGACTGCATAAGAGAATCACTAAGGATTAGACTGAGAAGAGAAATCTGTCCTGGGATCCACTCACCAAGCCATGTGCACTAGAGTATGATAATGTTCTCCTTAAAACAAATTCATGTACGCTCTCCATGGACATTCCTATTCCATAAAATTCTTATGTGATTTCTCCGTAATTGTCAAAGACACAGATATCTTTTAAAAGGTATCCATCCAGAGGTGGTTTATTCATCTTTACCTTCACAGTCCTGACATTCCCAGGTCTTACTAAAGTTAAATAGTTTTCCAGCATGCCTATAGTCCAATTTGTGATTGTTCCATCCCTCTTTTTTGTGAACAAGTTTGAAGTAAAATCTCAGAATTTTAAGTGAAGGTGACTAAGCCTAAATCTATAGCTCTTTCCCTGTTCTTGTGTACATTTATTTACCCCTTTTTGTGACCAAAAATGATTGAAACTTCTTCAATTCAAACGTGTCATTATTTTGTACTGGGTCCAGTAGAAGGTTCACGTTTGGGGTGAAGGCTCCTTGTAAATATTGACATGTGCAGGACACAGGAGCATAGAGAAGTAGTGGCAAGGCTGCATTTGAAGCTTTCCACGATTGACTCACAATGATCCTCCCTACAGATCATTTTTTTCGACTAAAGAAGGAAGCTCTAAGTGTGGAAGGGAAACTGTGTTTGAGGTGAACAGGAGAAACTAGTAGTAAAACTTTGTCTATATGCCCAGCACAGACTGCTGTACCCGGTCCATGTCTCTGATCAGGGACAAGGAATGTCACTAGCTGTGTCCACACTGAGACTGTGGTAAGAGGGTGCTGTGGAAACTGGTTCAGGATCAACAACGTGGCCCAACCTTCCTTGGCCTCTTGTAAAAACATAGGATTAGTAAAGATGGCTTAGCCCATCCTTTTGTGCAATCCAGAGAGATCTCTATATTGGTGCCAGTGTCTTTAATATAAACCAGATCCCAAGATTACTAAAGAAATCCTGAAAATTAATCCTGCCCTAGTTCTGGCCACTGCACATAGCAGGATACAGTGACACAGTAGACCATCACTTTGCAGAATCTGCCTGGATACATCTGCTGTGAAATAAAAAGATCCAGACTTTTTCCCATTTAGGTCTCAATTTAGACTCTTTATACATGCTCACATCTTGGTAGCCTACAGCATTTCAAAACAATTAAATTTCTATCACACATCCCAATAATGGTTTCAACAGACCTCATTTTATAGTACAATACTGGGAGAGACGGTACACCCTGAAATTTCCAGAATCATCCTTGAAAGAGCCAAAAAGAAGGATATTGTGATCCCTGCTGGATGCTAACAAATGAGAATCTGAGCTTCGGCACTCAGTGTTATCCTTCCATCTGCGTGCCTGGTTAGTTTTAATAAAACACTGGCCTATGCAAGAACACAAAATAACGTATCTTCACACACTCAGGGAAAATCCCTGATAGAAATGGTTAAAGAAGGTCATTTCTCAGCAAGAATAGGGGAAAGTGTGATGGGCCAGATGTTAAATTTTCTTTTCAAGCCCCATGAATTTCTTTATCTGCACATGATATTTTAATGAGTTTTGAAGAAGTTTTGAAGAACAGAGCAATTTCTATGCAAAAGACAAGTAGAGTTATCTACATAATTTCTAAATGACTCCCCCACCCTGTTACATTGCAGGGTTATTCTGAGCATATGATTGATTTCAGACCTTAGTTGAAAGAAATACTGTGTGTCTTATGGACAACAGTAATCATGGATACATATATAATAGAAAGATTCTGAAGACTTTAGCTCCACTCCCTATGACTTTGCTCAAGTACTTCTAATGTCCATGAGACTTAGTTTCTTCCACTGCAAAATGTGAATAATACTATTTTGCTAATAGGATTGTTATGACAATTTTATTAGCTCACAAGTGATAAAATACATATGTAAGCTATTATTTTTACCTCCCCTTTAGAATTTTATCTGTGCATTTTATTTGGAGTAGCATACTTGATGCATGAAATGCTTTTGTTTTCCAGGTAGTAGAACTAGGAAATCGACACTTCAGTCCATTTTCTGTGTTCACCTTTATACACTGTGGGGGCATTTTTACCTCAATTCAGAGAAGTCCTAATGCTATTGTATCAGTGCATAGAATTTAACACCTTAAGTAATATTGTACATTTGAAGGAGGGAGTATCTAAGCCATGCCATCCTTGGAGTGGATGAACTAATGCATCCACGAGTTAATTAAGAAAACTTTATCTTCTTAAAAGATTTTTATAAAGGAAGCAAAAAATTTTGTGATAATTCATATAAAAAGATATTGACTTTATATACAGTATAGCCAGATCACATTTCTTGTACTCCTGGCATGAGGGAAGGTGTACTGGGAATCAGGCCTGCAGAGTCTCCTGCCCTATGTTGGAGATATTAGCCTACTCATGCAGACTTTCAAAGAGAGATGCCAGCCCTAAAGAGTGGTTCTCAAAGTGGAGTCCTTAGACCAATAATATCAGCACCCGTGAAAACTTGTTCAAAATACAAATTGTGGGCCTTACCTCAAAACTACTGAAACTATAATACACACACACACACACGCACATGCACACACACACACACACACACATGATAGTGTAATCAGACAGAGCAATCTATGCTTGAATAAATCCTGGGCAATTCTGATGCACATGCGAGTTGGAGAACCACTGAATTCATTCACCCTCCTTATGCAGTGAATTAATTTTCTCCCTGAGCCTTTGAATAGTGTCCTAAGGAAAGGCTATCCTTAGAAGAAATGAAAAATAGTCTCTCAAAGCATGTTTTTTTCTGCATTTGGATAAGGGACTTGTGAAAGGTGCTCACGAATACCTCATCCTTGTCAGTTGCTTAGCCATTTGCATTCATTCTCCTTGCTGTCAATTGAACCATGACCCTGAGTTTTCAAACTTGGCGTCTCCTTCCTTGGAGGAGAGAAAATGTTTCCATTATCCTGCTGCTTCACTTCTGCCCTTCCTGGCTGAAGTTGCTAAAAGAGCCGGAAACTTTAGGAAGAACAGGGAAAAATAAAAACAAACCAAGCAGCAGAATTCAAACTCCATTTTTCTACCTGAAGGAAGTCTATGTTTTGCTCCACACAGCAGAGAAAATCATAGCAATGTCATTCTCATTCTCTGTGATTTTTCTCTTCCTTTTTTCTGAAATCTAAAAGACTACACAATGAGGAGATGCTGAAGAGAGGGAGCAAGCCAGGGGAGCAATTGTATGTCTGGGACCCCTGTCCAAGTTGGTCAGGTGTGAACTGTTGACATCTGGGGAATGAAAAGCATCACTTCCCACTTTATCATACTTAGCAGATTACAGTTTATGTTTTCAAATTTACCTGTTTATTTTTACCTTGAAAGAGCAGTACTTAAGTGTTTACATTTTGCAGTGGGACATGGTGGTTTAGCGCTGCGTCCCAGACCCTCTTGCTTGTGTGCCCTCCTCCTTTCCCACACATTTGGCCTGGTCCCTGGTAGGAGGGATTAATAGGTACAGGAGGCACAGGTCCCTGGTAGGAGCAACTGTTTTGGAGTTTTGGATCAAAGAGCCCAGAGGTGGTAGGACTACAACAGCTGCATGTAGCTCTTTGATCTCTGGTTCAGAGTTGCTACCCAAACGCAGCCTCCCTCGAGCCAGGGACTGGGATAACCACCTTTTTTACCTTGGTGGTTTACTAACAGGTAGATGAGAACAGCAACGAATTTATTGATGGTGGATGATATCCAAAAGTTGTGGTTGGGTTTCAGTTCTCCACCAGTCTGGTCCGCCCCTTATTTCCTGAGATTTTTTTCCCATTTTCCCCACTCGCATGCTGTCCACTTACCCCTCACACCACCCATCCTAAGGGGTCTGGTTTCATCAGTGCCCCTAAGAACTATACTCAGCTAACTAACCAGCAGGCTCAGTCCCGGCCAGTGGAATGTGCTCCCTGCATCTCACCCCAACTAAATCCTACACATGCATCAAAATACAACCCAAATATCCACTTACTGCAGATCTCAGCTGACATCACAGCTGACACACCAGGTTCTAGTAAGTTTCTTCAAGTCCGTTCTTCTTACTGATTTCTTACCCTTTTAAAGTGCTTTTTATATGTACAGTAATTACACAGTTTGGTGCTTTTAATTGTTTTCCATTATATCATAAAATTATTATTGTCTCACCCCTTAGTTGACTAGAAACACAACTCATTTTCTGTTTCTTTGGACCTCAGTATGGGGTTGAATACAGAGTAGATGCTTCACAACCCAACTAAGTAATATAATAACTAATCATATCAATTATTAGCTCATAAGGTTGAGTATACCTTATCCAAATTGCTTGAGACTAGGAGTGTTTTGTATTTCTGATCTTTTTCTTTTGGATTTTAGCTTGTGCGCGCGCGCACATGTGTGTGTGTGTGTGTGTGTGTGTGTGTGTAAAATCAGGTATACTGAGAGTGGAACCCAGTCTAAACAGGAAATTCATTCGTACTTCCTAAATGCTTTATATACATGCCCTAGAGGTAATTTTACGTGGTATTTTTAGTGCCTCTGCATTTTGATGGCAACCTGTCACATGAGGTCAGATGTGGAATTTTCCACTTATGATGTTTCAGACTTTGAAGCATTTTAGATTTTGGATTTCAGAGATGCTCATCCTGTATCAGTGAAGTACATTGAAATGAACATTTTTAAATAGTCAAGTATTGACCCTAATTTGTTAGCCAAGTTTTTGACATCAGTGATTGTATGCATTTTAACAAATAAAAATATAGGCTCAGGATCTCTGTCTACCTTTTAGTTACTGGAATATTGATGTTGAGAGACGTGGGAATTCTGTGCCCTTCCATAGTAGCATCACATTATGATCTCCTGGTTTATCCAGGAATGGAGGGTTTCCTAGGATACAGGACTTTGAGTTTTCAATTACGGACAGTCTTGTGTAAACCTGTCACTTAGTTCCCCTATTCCTCAGGAATGATTTCCTCAGCAGAAGATACTGGCTAGAATTTTCTATAAATATTCATAATGGACAGCTGTCACCTAGTTGGATATTTTTCCCTTTTTTGCAGTATTTTAAATTTCTCCTGGGCTCCTTGTGTAGAGCTTCTGTTGTTGGGTATTTACCCTTTTTTGCATACTGTAAATTGTTGTGTCTGAGTTTGACACAGTGGCAGCAGAAAAAAAACCACTTCACTTCAGAAAGCTCAAAAACTTACCAAAAGAAAAACTTTTGCTTGAGCCAATCAACTTTTAAAAATTATATATAAGTGCTTTACTAATAGTCAAATTCACCATGATACATCCATTCTGTGTAATATTTAACAGCAGCAGTATTTCAAGTAGCTGGCTCCAATAAGGACAATCCACTAGAAGAGATAAAAGTGTACCAGATTTCCCTTGTTATAGTTTCTGTTGCTCAGAAACTTCTATTTTTTTTTCCTATGGAGCCTCCTACCTTTTCTTTAGAATGGAGTTTTAAGGCCTCCTAGCTAAAGTTATTTCTTGAGTTGACTATATCTGCTTTCAAACTATGCAGTTACTTACTTGTGTACCTAATGACCAGCTTCTCTCAGCACTTCTGGTCTTATCAGAAAAAGAAAAGCTACTTCCCAGAGAATATTACCTATTTTCCTGAGTTCTTTTGTTCATCTGATTTCAAGCAAGGAAGCCTTTGGATAACTGTGAATAGAAACTAACTATCTTCTTTGCCATAAGACAAAACCATTTTCCTGAACTCATCTGAATAAAGGAGCCTATTTATGGGGTCTCAATTGCTGTCTTATATGTATCATGAAATACACAGCCTTGTAACCCTAAAGAAAAATATATAATGAGATGCAATTTCTCAAGTCCCCTTTATTGAAGCAGAGCTATATCATTCAACAGGAAATAAATTCACTTTCTAAAACAGGCATAAATAATTTTGCTACGAGATCTTATGCATATTCCTCGTTCTCTCAGTAACTTTCCAATATTTGATTTTTTAGTCTTACCTAATGTTAAATCAGAAATAATGTTTGCTGCCCCCACTCACAGGAGTAGTAGATTCTGCTAGAACCAGTCAGGATCCCTGTTCCTGTCAACGTTAACAGCACTCCAATTTCATAGAATTTTTGCATTTGCCCAGTGCTTGCGTAGAGTGGATTCTGCTTCATCATCATAAAATTATTTCAAGGCTCAGGTTTTGCTCTGAACATGGCATAAGAAATGTGCATAAATAAGACTCTTTTTTATGGCCATATCTCAACTACTTGTTTATGGTATATTTTTCCATCATTATATATTTATGAAATATGAATATTGGCTCTCTACTTGAATAAATTTCACCTGTTATTGATGATTTTACAGAAGTCAGTAAAAAAAGAACAGATCTCCCACTTTCCTTTACAATTCTTTAGTACACACTTTGTGCTACTTTGTCAATTAATTAAAGTTTCTTCTCTCAGTTTCATTTCACTCATTTCACAAATATTTATGGAAGCAGTCCCCCAAGCCAAGCTCTGCACCCACTGGAGAGAAATCATACCTTGAGCCCTGTGACTCTTCATGGTGTCCTGGGACAGGCAAGACAGACTTGACTCAAATGGAAAAAAAATTAAATCAGAATTTCTGTCTTTAATAGGTCATTTTAGTGGGTGGATATTTTATACTATATAAAAAATGATTAGTGCTTCCAAGCTGTTTAGTGGTTACTAATATATAGGGGTATTGATATCACATTTTGAATAAGCTTATCTGCCCAACAATATTCATTATATAATTATTTTCTCATTAGTATTTTCCAACAAAATAAATAACTTCTAATTTGAATTCATATATTTGATGTATTGTCAGCTGAAAAGGCAAAGATGTTTTTCTTGTACTATGTATCTTGATTATGGACAGACACACAATTTTGAGTACATCAAAATAACAGAAAATTTCTGTTACCGACCCAGTTGACCTTCACCGATCTAGTCCAATTTCCTCATTTATTAATATCATATCAGTATAACGTTTTTCCTGTTGACCTGACAATCTGTAGTTTAACTGTAGTAGCCTCTTTTCTAAACATCTATTTTGAGTGTTTCATGAGCAGGCTTTGTCCCTGGAAGGTAGAAATTGGATGGGAAAAGGAAACAAATTTATGGCCCTCATAAAGACTCAAGGTACTTTCCTACTTGATTCAAGTGGTTGCTTAACAGGCATGAAGTGCTGGTGGTATTTGATGACTCTTTTTGCTAATTTATGTCATCGTGGTTGTTGCGTGGATAGTTATTAGGGCGGGGAAGAGCAGGAGGAGCCAGCAGAGCTGAGGTAGGGCTCAGGTGCTCAGTGGGGGCTGCCCCAGGATTGCATTGACTGCCCAGAGCTCTTGACCTCCCTTACTCTACCCCTTCTCCAAACCCCCCAATCAGATCTTTAATCTTATTCTCCTAAACTGAGATAAGATGATGAGCTATGCTGCTTTAAAACCACTTGACATTAGCATGGGGGATATTTGAATACTGAATAGAGGTGGAAAGCCCAGCATAATATATTTATTAGAATTTTTAATATCCCCAAGGAAAGAAAATAATTGTAATATGTATGATGAGATGATGTAGGCTATTGCTATGTGATGACTGAGAATATCTGAGTTACTTGAGCTTTAACAAAAGATCTCCTCAGTTGTGTTTCCTTAAACTGAAACTTTTAGTTTTCTTTTTAAAAAGTGTTTTTACTTGTTAATTAACAGGCAATACTTGCAAATATTTATGAGCATGACATTTTCATACATGTATGAAATCAAGATAACCAATATTTCTATTTCCGTAACACTTGTATATGTCGAGAGGCTTTGAACTCCTATCTTCTATTCTTCATGACTTGAAAAATAGGTCAATGTCAACTCTCTGTCTGGATATCCTTTCTCCACCTCCCTCTATTCTTTCTTCCCACAAGCCTGAACTTGACATTCCTCTAGTATCATGTTTCTTCTGTATCACATGAGTCCCTCTGTCCCTTTTTTAAAAATTTATGTGATGTTAAGTAACTATAATGACATATACAGAATTGTTCATAGCCATTACCATCTTTTGATGAGTTTATTGATTAATAATTTCTATTTTCTTTATTCTTCTCTGGATATATTTAAGTTTTTTAGAATGAATATGCATTGCTTTTTAAAATCATGGTTAATAAAAGATGTAAAACTACATTATAAAAATCCTATGTGTGTCCTTGCCACAGCACAGCAGGCTTGTTATTTTTTGTTGAGTATGGCCTATCTAAGTACCTGATGGCAAAAATATTGAGCCCTTGCATTTACATAGTTTTTAGAAGATTTTCTCACATGGGACATATAATAATACTTTATGAACTTAGTGATGGTGACAGGACAGACTAAAATATCGCAAAATAAGGAAACTGTGGATTAGGTGTTTTGTTTGCTAAGAATTGTATGATTATCAAATAACATAAATAGAGCTATTTCTGAATCCTGGCACAGTTTTCTTTTTTTATGTGCTCTAATTTATATGTGTTCCCATGTGCATAAAATTCTGCAAAAGTTCCCAGGAAACCTATAAGAAAATGTAAGAGCCAGTTCCTACCATCACGCCATTTAAAATGTAGTAAGAATAAAAGAACACGTACTGACAGTTAATTAACAAGTCCATCCATGGCACAGATTAGAAAGTGCAGGGCCTAATACAGTGAGTGGTACACAGAAGGCACTGGAGGGAGGATGGATGGATGGATGGATGGATGGATGGATGGATGGATGGATGGGCGGACAGGCAGATAGATAACAGAAAGACAGATGGATTGATGAATTAAATACTTATAAAATACAAAGGAGAAAAGTTAATATTCACATATGGTTGAATTTCAATAAAAGCTTTGACTTCTTATTGTTCAGAAAATACTTCAGGAAGAACAAGATATATCAGCAAGAGCTTTAGGAACTTTGAATCTACAGAAAGTAGGAATGAAGGGTATTTCAAGCCAAAGGCTCATCATAAACAAAAGCAGGGAGACAGAAAGATCCAACTTTGACTAGAACCTGTAAGAGGAGCTTTACAAACACAAAGGGTTTGATGAGGAGACTGTTTTGAAAGGAGAATGGGACTATGTCAGAGGACATCATGAATTTCAAGCTGATGTACTTAAATAATCTATAAGCTCGGGAAGCTATAAAATTTTTTTGCATAAAGCAATTAATGTCATAATGAAAACTTTTAAGCAAACTCTGATAGAAGTATGTCTTCATGTTGAATATAAAGATAGAAGAGTTCAATACAAAGTGAAAATGTTAAACATTCAGATGTGATTTTAAGGTATTTTCAGAAAGAAATGCACGTGTAGTTTACTGTATCATTTAAATATTCCTCTACCTAATTGATATTTCTGAGCCAGTTACATCAAATTCAGCTTTAGATCAATAGGGATTCTAATTGAGAACAGATTCAAAGACAAGAAACTAGCACAAAGGTCTAGAGGCCTCCAAGTATCTATGCATATAGTTTAATAAATTTTTATATGCTAGGAGAAAGATCATAATTTATGTCTTCTGGGGTACTTAACCAAATTACTAGATATGTCAGAAAAAAATGATATTTCTTGCATGTTGAGTTCTACTTGCTGAGAAATTATCTATGATTTTCTTTACACCTATTAATTATTTTACCTCACAAAATCAATAATGTCATCATTTTTAAATACAAATGATTAACAACAGGTCCCTGAAGGAGACAAGGTGGGTTAGAATCCAGCTTGACCACAGACAGGCTAGTCAGTCTTGGCCAGGTTTCTCTCCATTCCTCAAGTTCTCTCCTCCATGAATGATGACAATAATCTCACTAACATCTTAAGATTGTAGGGAGGCTCAAATGTAAGAATATGGACAAGTATTCAACATGTAATAATAATGTATAAAAGATAGTCATATTATTAATAGTTGATGAATAATACACTTTCATCTTATTTATTTGTTTTGTTTTTTCAAATCTTTGCTAGGAAGTTAGGTAGGAGCCCACTGTTGTGTGTCTGAGGTCTCAGCTGAGTGACATGGTAACTCAGCCTGTGTAGTATAGGTTGCTACTAACCACAGCAAAGCTGACCAGCCTCTTGCCTTCTGCAGTGAGTCATCTCTATGGATTCGGACTGATGGATGCGGAAGCCATGGTGATGGAGGCAGAGAAGTGGACCACTGTTCCCCAGCAACACATGTGTGTGGAGAGCACAGACCGGCAAATCAAGTAATGTGTGCTGCCCGCTGACCACATGACAATGCCCCCAAAGGACAGAGGCGCATGTCCCCCTGTCACATGCAGGAGCTAAAAGCTTCTGTAGTTTGTTTCTGATGAAATTATAAAACTGTGATAGAATGTCTAGGATTCTAAGCTGTTCAATGTTCATTAGCATAATCCAGGATCCTTAAAAGGAAAGCATCCTTTCAAAGGGGATTTGGAGAGCCCCTTCCTGGTGGGCTTTCCAAAGCTTTCTACCCTGTCAGTATCTCTATTTGATGGTGCAAGAAGTTGGGATATTTAAAAAATAAAATTATTGAATGTTCTGGAAACTAAAGCACATGCATGCAGTTATCCAGAGAGTGGTGCAAAGCAAATGAGATTGCAACTTACTAGCAACTGTAGGGCCTATTCCCCAATGTTAGCTGCAAACTCAGAGCTATGTGGACAGCATTTACCAAACAATTGTGTGGAGTGGCTCCCGTGGGTAAATCCAAGGAAGAGCATTTCCTCTCAGTGGCCTGCTTAGTATTTGTTCTTGGCTATCTTCTTAGAGACTTTTCTTTCTGAAAAAAAAAAAAAAAAAAATTCTAAACCTGGTTCATGTTGAAACTCCAGTCACTATAAAACTTGAGGAAATTTTTTTAGGAAGCAGAAAAAAATGGACTCTCTCGGGTGAAGAATGAGAGGAAGAAAAAACAAAGGATTTAAAAATTAATCAGTATTCAACACTTATGTACCAAGCCAAGAGCTAGAAACTTTATGCATGTTTTCTACTTAAAACTTCCTAACAAATCAGGCCTGGTGGCACACACCTATAATCCCAGCTACTCAGGAGGCAGTGGCAGGAGGATCACTAGATAGAGGCCAGCCTGGACAGCTTTGTGAGACCCTGTCTCCAAAAGAAAAAAGAAAAAAAAGAAAAGAAGGGGGCTGGAGTTGTAGCTTGGTGATAGAGTACTTGCCTGGTATGTGTGAGGCACTGTATTCAATCCTCAGTGCCACATAAAAATAAATGAATAAAATAAAGATATTTTGAAAAAAGAGAAAGAAAAAATTTAACTTTCTAATTTCTATTTGACAAATGAGGCAATGGGATAAAATAAAATATTTGTTCATTCATTCACAAACATATTCATCAACTAAGCAACTACTTCTCTTGCACTTAAATACTAGGGAGGAAAAGGAGAATAAGAAATGTTCCCTGCCGTTATGAGGCTTAGAGTCTAGAGAGGGAGTCAAACAAAAATGCTAGAAGGCTGTAATAAGTAGTATGATTACAAATTACAAGCTAATTCTGAAAATTATAAAAGATAGGAAATTAAAGATAGGGAGCAAATCTCGCCTGTGGTTCAATGAAGGTCTCAGGGAGGTGAAATTTAAGCTTTGACATTGAAGGAGGAAGAAGAGCAACCACTGGATATGTGATAAATAGTACTTCAGGCAAAGTAGTGTGTGCAAATTCCTCAAGATGAGAAACCTGGATTATCCCAGAAGTTAAACGGATGCCAGTGTAGTTGGACCCCAGTGTTCAGGGGACAGTGGCACAGGAGGACACTAGAGAGGAAGGGAGGACCTTGTGAGAGGAAAGAGCACGCCTGGGGTTACAGCCAAGGAGTCTGTAGACCAGGAATGTGAAGCAAGGCGTTGCTCATTCCCCAGACTCCTCTCTACTGCAATGCAGTTATTCTCAAAGTATATTCCATAGATCGGCAGCATCACTGTCTCCCAGGAACTCTAAGTTAGAGATGAAACTTCCTGGGACCCACCCAGGCCTACTCAATCAGCCTCTCTGGGACTGCGGCCCAGCCATCTGTGTTTTAGCAAGGGGATTCCAATGCACACTTATGTTGGATGCCCACTTCCTGTATAAAGACAGTCACTAACCCTATATGTGGCCACCCATTTGGGTGTTAGCACTATGATCCTTTAATAACCAGTGGGCAGCTGCTTGCCCTACCATACTTAACACTCATTCCAACCTTCCAGGGTCACTCTGCTGAGTGCTGTTGCATAGTTTGCTCAAACACTCTTTTCTCTCTCTTCCTCTTTCTCTCTCTCTCGCAGAACAATTCGCCCCAACAGTGCAGTGCGCTCCATCTACAAGGCCTCGGGCTGCTCTGACAACCCCAACCACCACGTCAACTACCTGGAGCACGTAGTTGTGCGCATCACTATCACTCACCCCCGGAGGGGCGACCTGGCCATCTACCTGACCTCGCCTTCAGGAACCAGATCCCAGCTTCTGGCCAACAGGTACAGTGAGAGCCTCTGCCTCCTATTGTGGGGGTCACAGCAATGCTGAGCTGTCCTTAACAACAGAAAGGGACCACTGCTACTTACTCCTACCCCGAGAGCCAACTGAGGAGCCCCTAGCTGTCATGATCTCATGCTCATAAATCAGAGTGGGAAACTGCCTAACAACTATAAACAAGGGAAAGTATGGCATTTAGTAGTTGGATGATTAAAAAAACAAAACAAAACAAAAAAAAAACACTGCAGAAAAATCGAAGACCACTTGCTTTTTGCCCTGTAAAAGAATTGCAGAGCTCCAAGATGCCTTCCATTGTCTACTGACATTTGTTACAGATTAACTGAATTTGCTTGCCCAAGCACTTTCCTAAGTTAAAGGAAATTCTGTTTTCTAAAGCAGATGTTGAAACGTTTTTCTGCAAAGGGCCAGATAGTAAATATTTTGAGATTTGTAGGTCATGTCTATATCCCAGTGACTCAACTCTGCCATTAGAGTACAAAACTACCATAGAATAGAAACAAATGGTTGAGGACTGTTCCAATAAAACTTTATTTACAAACAGACAGTAGGTCACATTTGACCTGAGGCCTGTAATTTGCATATCCCTGTTTTTAAGGTTGACCCTTCAGTCTTTTTTGCCTTAGAGGGTACACAGCTTGTCTTTTTATCCTCTTTCCTTCTCGCTGTTCCCTCCTGAACATTTTACCACACAGGTAGGTAACTATATTGTATGTAGGCTGGTCCTGCAGAAGGAATAAGACCACAATGTTCTAGTACAGCTTTTTATTTTCTCTCTCTGTTGACATTTGGAGTGGTTGGAAGCCTGGAAGGGTGTTGTCACCGTTGGAACTAGACAGGGGAGATGTCAGTGTGTCTTTCAGGCCTTAATCTCATTTCCAAAATGAAGCTTCTTTAATTTGATTTTTTTGTTTGTTTTTTTCCCAGAGGAACATTTAATGGGAGAAAACCTCTTTCTCTCAGTAGCATATACAGTCCAAATAATGAAAGTGGACCTTTTATGTAAGTTCAACCACCTACCCACACTCCAAGTGTCATGGCAGTGGTGATCTTCGTGAGGACACTAACAATGAGCCAGCGGAGCCGAGAGGCCAGGGTCAATACAAGTTTGTAGAACCGAATGGGGATTTGCATTTTAAAAATCCTCAAATTTCATTCACGGCAAGAAGTGAGAAAAAGAGCAATAGCATTTCTAGGTGAGAGACTAGGCATACAGACTCTGAAATCATCAAGTGAGGTTTTATTTCTGTGCTTGAACTTGCTGTTTTCTTCTTTCATAATTAACATCTTCCATTAGGACATGGTGAAACCTGGTCTTAATACTTTTCATATGAGGTGCAGCTTTGCCAGGGTAAGTACGCAGGTGCAAGGAACGTCAGGTTTCCTTGGCATCAGCTCCTGGGGCATTTCCTCCATGCCCTCCTCCCAGTGTAGACAGAGGTCTCAGCTGCTGCCTGCCAGGTAATTGCCACTACCTGCCTGATGCTTCTTTCCAACAAGCAATTCCGTGATTAATGGAGGTCTTACCAGCTCTTGTTACCAAAGCCAGGGAAAGCCTTAATTTTTTTTTTTTTTGTTTTTTTCCCTTTGCTTTATGACTATTCCTCTGTGTTTAACTTTGAGTAATCTAGTGAAACACTACAAAGTGCAAAGGTTTGCTTCACATATGTAGCTCTTATGCCTTGAATCCCCTTCCTTGTAGAAAACAGTCCCTCCACTGTTGCTGTTTGCTTGGGAAACTCAGTCTCTTTTGCCTCTCGGGGCTCTTCCTGCATATTTTGCCTTTCATTGTTGGCTTCCCCCAAAAAATGACATCAGTGGGGAAACTTGCAAGCAGAGCAGCTATGGATTCCATCACAGGCATGTGGTGGATCGCAAGGTCACTGGCTTCAGGCTCACATACATTCTTCTGCAACTGACATCTGCTTTGCGCTTTGCAAAATGCTGAATGCAATAGTACTGCAGGACTCACATCAGAGATAAGAGAAAGGCGTCTCAGACATTAGTGACTTGTGCTCACAGGTTTACCTCAGTCTCCCCCATTAAGACCACTGGGAATAAGGTTTGCACCCAGGGTGCCCCAGTTGGAAACATCTTAACATTACTGCTCTTTGTATATCCTTTAACTTAGCTCTGAAAATACATAGCCATCAAAAAGAGGTAGCAACATTGGAGATTAGAGGCCCTGCAGGCACTGAGAATTGTAAAGGATGTTATGAATTCATCTACCTACAGCTCCCCAAAACGATCGCTCTGGGCAGCCAACCCTTTTAAATGTGAAACAGCTGCACCCAGTCCCATAGCCACCAGTGGCCCCCTTCCAGGGCCAGGCTCCCCAGTTCTTGTTGTGCTTCACATTGGCAGTCTCCCTCCTACCCAGGCAGCTAGAGAAAGACAGAGGTTTTTGGCATTCTTTCCTTCTGGCATATTCTGAAGATTTCATTTTATTAGAGGAAATCTCTAGTCAAAACCTCTCAGTCTGACCTAGTGGCAAGGAGTCCTTGCGTCTTCTCACCTTGGCCCTGAATCAAAGCACAGTCCCAGAACAGGGAGCTGAGAACAGGGAGCACAGAAAGAGACAGAGGGGCGGGAGGAGGAAAGACAAGCTTTGCTCCTATGTCCTTCGGTTTGGTCTGCAAGGCACTACTTCTCCCCCAGGGAAAAAGGTGGCATTTTAGAAGGAATTCATTTGTCAGAGTTTATTCATAAGAGCCATTGTTTTAGTCAGCTGTTGCATCGCTGTGACCAAAATACCTGACAAGAACAACTTAGAGGAGGAAAAGTGTGTTTTGGCTTGTGGTTCCAGACGTTCAGTCCGTGGTCTGGACTCCATTGCTTTGAGCCTAAAGTCAGGCCATGGTGGAAGGGTATGGTGGAGGGAGGTTGCTCTGCACGTGGTGGCCAAGAAGCAGAGTGGTGAGGAAGAGAGTTTGCAGGGAAAATGAATCTTTACCAGGGCTGAGCCTAGTGACCCACCCTCTCCAGCCCCTCCCTACCTGCCTACAATTACTACGCGGTCAGTCCATTCAAAGAAGGATGTACTGATTAGGTTACACTGCTCATACCTAATCATTTCATCTCTGAATATTCCTGCATTAATAGAAGAGAGGGACACCTCTTATCCAAATTCTAACATCAATAAATGGTTTCCTTGTTGGACACTTATCTTTGTTTCACAGAAGTCAAGATTTCTAAGAAAATCATATAAAGCAAGTTAAAAGTAGGGATTACAAAAATTTAAAACCAAGTTTTCCAGGGCTGGGGTTGTGGCTCGGCAGTAGAGCACTTGCCTAGCACGTGTGAGGCACTGGGTTCGAGCCTCAGCACCACATAAAATAAATAAATAAACAAGATAAAGGTATTGTGCCATCTGTAACTTAAAAAAAAAAAAATTCTCCTAGCAAGGATGATTAGAGATGAAGATTTAGACTTCTACCAGCTGCCCCACCTCTCTCTTATCCTTCCAGGAGGTGCAACTCTCTTCTCACAAACTTAGAATTCCCCACACTGCATGCTTTAGTAGCCTGGCAGCCAGCATGGAAAACTCCCCATGGCTTTCAAAGCAGTCCCTCTACCCTATAGTTCACTCATAGCCAACTACAGAAGGAAGGGTGCTGGGAGCCAGCTGGGACCCAGAATCGGGGGGCACAGTCAGGGTCATCTCCCCTTTGTGATGAAAAGAATAGAGACAGACCTTCAGTATAACCCAGGGAGGAGAGCCGAGATGACCGAGACTCTCCATGCCTTGTTATCTGAGACCCCTCGTCAGGTGTTGACAAAACATGCAGTCTACTTTTTGGACCTGAAAACCTGATCACTTTTCAGGGCTGGCTTTGCACAGGTCCTTGGTCATTTTCCTAGACATTTCACTGAGGAATTTTTTTTCAGAATTGTTTGTCCCCTCACCGCAGCGATTCCTTGACGGTCTGTTTTGTGCAAAGTGCTGAACACTTTGACACGTCTGTGTGGGCCGTCTGGAGCCCCTCAGTGGCTCCCTGTCTTAGCTGATGGGCACTTGCCCGAACTCCCGTGGAGAACAGCTGTTGGAGGGAGAATGTTTACCCAAGCGTCTGCAGGTGCTAAGCACTGGAAGGCACTCAGCAGCATTTAGAAATCTAGTCCAACTTGAGCTTCTTGCCCCATTAGCCCAGCAGGCAACCTTCCCTGGCAAACCACATGGATAATTTAGTGGGTTGGAGCCATGAGTCAACAGAGCAGTGCTAGTGTGGACAAATGGTAGTTCCTTCTCTCGCCTTTGTTCTCCCCTTGCCTTCCCACCCTTTCAGTCCCCCTCTTGGCCTCTATACCCTGCTTAACAAAAAGCCAAACAGAATATTCAGAGCAAATGGTTTATTTTGATGGAGACCACCGAGATCAGGCATGCAGGGAGAAGCAAGGGGAGTTTTGGTCCTTTGAAGACATCTTTAGAGCCAGGCACAGTGGTATGTAGACACATGTAATCCCAATGAATTGGGAGGCTGAGGCAAGAGAATCACAAGTTTGAGGCCAGCCTCAGCAATTTAGCAAGGCCCTAAGCAACTTAGCAAGACCCTTAGCAAGACAAAATAAAAGGGGCTAGGGATATAGCTCAGTGGAAAAACATCCCTTGGTTCAATCTCCAGAATCAAAAAAAAAAAAAAAGAAAATAAAGAAAGATAAGAGCAGATTTCAATGGAAGCTTTTACACTACAGCATTCAAATTCTGCTTTTGTAAAAATTTTTCAAACAGAAGTTTGTCCCATCAAATTCTTCCATCAACTCTATTTGTTAGACTTATGAAAAGCTGCCTTTTTTTTTTCTGCCTCAATCTCTCCCACTCTCAACTCATTCCGTTTTAGATTCAGCTTAGCTCCATGGTACTCTGTTCCAAATTTTGAGCACCAACTGAAAGCTGAAACTTTGCCTCCTTTCCAGATTTGTAATCTCAGTATAGTCTCGAGTAGAGAGAAGTTTGCTTTCTAATCTGTATAATTAACTGCATCTAAAATGTAGCATTCATACTTTAACCACTGTTGTCACTGCCCTAGCCAAATGTCCAAGAACAGATAGTTGACTTGAATGTAAGTGCCTGAGGACTTACAGCAAAAACTACACTTTTACATTAAAAATTTGACATTCCAATGAGGCTCCATGAGGAGAACCTGTTTCCTTTATTCAAAAAGGAAATTCTAATTCTTTGGAATTAGACAGAGGTTCAACTCTCTTGACTTCAACGATTTCTGTTTAAATTTGGAGAAGTACATTTCCTTATTTATAAAATAGATGTAACAGTGTCTGCCTCACGAGGTTAGTACAAGCATTAAACCGGATAACAGACAGCAAGTACTTAGCTCAGTACCTAGCAAGGTAAGCACTTAGTAAGAAGTGTTTACACAGTGCCTCTGAAAGCACCTGGTGAAAGGGTCTATCAAACACAAATGGCCAGTTCACTATCCCTGAGATTCCAATCCTGTAGGTCTAGGGTCATCTCCCAGGATTTGCGTTTCTAATGTGCTCCCAGGAGACAGTAAAGCTTCCTGTCCATAGATTACACCTTGGCCCCATATAAGCTCACTCAGCTTTTTCACACACATATTCTTGATATTTTTGTGTCATAATAAGACTTGTGAGTAATATGCTGCTGGATGTTGTGTAAATAATTTACAAAGGAATCTATAATATAAAACAGATTCTTAGGTAAAAGTCATCCACTACAAAATGGAACAAAGCTTCAAGAAGACCAATATTTATATCATATACCCACAAGAAGGAATGCACGTGGGGTTAGTGAATGACTTGATAATAATATGCATATTGAAACACAAAAAATAAATAAAGTCATCATTTCAGATTTTCCAAACTTCTAGAACACCCAGTACCTTTCTTTCAACCTTTCTTAAATAAGCAATTTAGATTAGGAAAGAGAAAAGACAAATAGTGCATTTTAAATACCTTCTATCAGAAACAAATGATCTGATCATTACAGAGACCAAACATCTAAAGAAAACCGAACACTCAATTACAGTTGAACCCAATGAATGTTTCAGGCATTCAGTCTGCTGTACCTTTTCAATTATAATGAGGCATTTAAAAATTATTAAAAAAATAAATAAAATAGAAAAAGGAAATCTTCTGAGGATATTGGTCTAATTTCATAGTGAGAAATACTCTTCAAGTAGCTGTGGGTAATTCTAAAATAAAGATCCACCTACAATTTTAGAAATAATTATATGGTAACACATGGCTATTGATATTTTTAAATGCCTTGTTATTTAGCTGCCGTATCATCATAAAGGAATTTTGTAGTCTGATACATTGGCTAAACTCTGTAAGTGAAAGGGGAAAAAGCTTACAGTAATTGCATGAGTTATTTCTTGAGTTAATTCCTCAAAAGGATGTACTACACTTAATGGAAGTCTTTTCTCCCAGGCTTCGTTCAGAGCAACTTATTTGAAAATTGCTCTCAGGGATAGAGCTGTGGGCACCATTTTAATAACTGGGTGTGTAATCTGTGCCACATATATCGTTTTATCCACATAATTATGAGGTCAGCTTTGACAAAACTGGATTTCACTACAGCAGAAGTGAATCCACACATGGAGTTTATCCACTCTGACTTTCAGCACACTGCCTCTGTTTTAATAATACTTTACCAACACTAATAATGTTGGCATGTATCAGGATTCCCCTCTGTTGGCACAGTATAGATGTTTAAACTGGGCAATCAACTTGATAAAGGGTGACCCTACAACTACCTCCTTCACAGATGTCCATAGTTTCACACTTGATTGTTTTGGGCAAATATGTTCTTTGCAACACCAAGCTAATCTACAATCTACATTGCCTTTTATTATACACAAAGGATGCAATTTTTTAAAATGGTACAATGCTCCAAATATGGAATAATCCACATATTAAATCAGAATGAAAATACGAAAGCATACATCCCCATTTGAATCATCTGTGCCTATAAAGACAGGCTGAGACTGGAAATATAACTGTCCCTTAGGTTGACACCACAACAATCCGTATCTGTTTCTTTCCCCAGCAACTCTTTTGGCAAAAAGCAATGGTCACGTTCGGCTTACATTTTCATTTCTCACTTCAACTTTTATATTCACACAAAATCAATGAACATTCCAAGTCTGTAAAGTGAAGCAACCAAGGGCTGGGAAACTACTTAGCCACAGACCTAGGCAAATGTAGACAAAGCCCATTTCTATTTGAGCTTTGAAACACTGATTTGAATTGTGATTTGCAAATATTTCTCTTTGGCACCCTGTTTATATTTAAGTTTTTGTCCCAAATGTGATTAGAAAGTGAATGGTACCAAGAGAGTGGTTTTCAAAGGTGGACAAGAAAGGGTGGAAGGGAGGAAACATGGGGCTGTTAATCCAGCAGTGAAATAATTGACCCGTGAGTAATTAGAAGTTGGCTGAGGCTGTGGAAACAAGGCTGCCCCTCATGTGATGGCAGCCTCGAGTCTCCTTTGTAGTTTTTGGATGTGAGGCAATGAGCCAAATGTTCTGTCTAAACTGTTTGGGAACTGCTTTTAAGTTCAGCACTCTAGGAGAGGTATTATGTGACAAGTTATTGCTTCACTGCCCTCGAATGGCACCAAGGCCTCAAGGAATTAGAGGGCGAGTTAGAGCTGCAGAAGGTAAGGAAGTGGCTTCAAATTGGTGTTTTGCCTCTACCCATTTCCATGTCAGCACATTTCCCCAGTAACATACCTGGCAGGAAAGGCAACCTGGAGAAAGTTCTTCTTCCTCTGTCTTTTGCCCAGCATACACACATCCTAGGTGTTCAGTGAAGGAGTCTATGGATATAGTCCATTACATAATGGCCCAGCAATTTTTTCTTGGCCAAGTCCTCTTGTAAGCCATAAACTTAAGAAAACAGTCTTCTTGTGGTTGTGCACTGGATCATGGATTCTCCCTAAAAATGAACCATTCTGACTCTATGGAGAACCAATTATGGTAGTAAAGCAGTTACAAGAAGAAGAGACCATTTACATCCCTGTCATTATAGAGGAACACCACCAGATCCACTGTGGGCCTCAATGATGTGTTGTACAATTGTGTTCAAAGAGGTAACCTATATAGATAGTATATGAATATTCTAAAGAAAAAAAAAGACGAGGCTTCATTAGCCTACTCTTAGATTTGAAAATCACTGCCTGCCATTAACTCCATTAAGAAGATTAACAAAGCACATTTGCATATTCCAAAGATCTGAATTATTTTCCACTAAAGGGATCTGTGTAATTTTGTTTAATTCAGTCTTTCCAGAATTTTTGACAAATACAATTGAGAAAGCTGTGTAATAATTTTAATTTTCTTTCTTTGAAGGGCTCAGGAACACATAGCAGGTGGTTTTCTTGTTTATTGTCTTTCTCTAGGGAATAGGGTGTCAGCTATTCACCCACTAGCACATCCAAATTTGTACTACTGCACCCTTCAGCTACAGAATTCAACTAACATTTTAGAGGGAGCCTCAAATACATTAATCGAATTGCTTTTTTAAAAATCGGATATCTAATACACCAAGTTTTAAGGAAGTTAAAGCAGTTTTGTTTTGTTTTTTGGGGGTTTTTTTTTTTGGTTTTAAGAAAAGCATATATGAGCTTGGATTGCAGGGCTTGCCTTGCACATGTGAGGCACTGGGTTCAATCCTAGGCACCACATAAAAATAAATAAATAAAATAAAGGCATTGTGTCCATCTACAATTAAAAATATTAAAAGAAAAAAAAAGAAGAAGAACATATTTCCTTCCAAAGGGAAGATCTACATAAAAGGTCAAATTGTAACAATTTACTTGGGGAACATGAAATTAAAGCAAGAAGAGTTGATTGCCACCAACATCCAGTTGCCATGGCCTTTAGCTCTCATTCCCTCTGAAGAGCAGTAACTGGACGTGACTGCTACTAAGACAGTGCTAGAGATATTTTCCTTCTCTGTTTGCCTCTTTGATCCTCAACTTATTCTTACTTTGTCATTTTTTTCAATAAAACAGTAAATGTACATAATCTGAAAAAAGAAAAGCAGTAAAAAACATCTATATCTTGCCCCATCATTTGCTTTCCACTTCCATGTCCCATCTTTACAGATGTCTTTGACACCTTTTGGATAGTTATTTGTGTAGTCACATTTATTAGCATAGATACCTATATAAATGATATGCCTGTTTCTCACTGTACCTGATTTTACACATTATTGACAACTCTTTACCCTTGATAAGGATTTTCTTTCACATTTTGTATGCCTCAGGATTCCATCACAGCAAGCAGAATAATTCTAGCTATTTCAAGCAGAAAGCTATTTCATATAGGGAATTAAGAGCTTAAAAAATGTCTTAGAAAGGCCAATAAAGCAGACTCTTAGCTGGGATTCCAGGCAGGACTATCTCAAGTGGATAAGAGTAGCAGGCAGTCTTGATACTGAGCCATAATTTCTATATAATACAATTCACCTTTTTAGGAGAATAATTCTGTGAGCCTTGACAAACTAAATAGCTATATAACCATTACTTTCAAATTATAAAACAATTCTATCACCCTCAAAATTTGTCCTATGCATCTTTTCATGTCCCCTCCCCAGTCCCTGGCAACTACTCATCTGTTTTTTACTTATAGTTTTGCTGTTTCTAGAAATTGGTATAAATGGAATCATATGGTATATAGTTTTTGTGGGTGGTTTCTTTCACTTAACATAATGCTTTTAAATTCATTCATGTTGGTGTATATATTGATGGTTCATTAGTCTTTTGTTACTGGGTAGTATTTCATTGTATTCATATTCTGTAATTTGTTTACCTGTTCACCAGTTGATGGTCATTTGAGTTGTTTTCAGTATTTGGCAATTATGGACATCCACATGGAAATTTTTTTTGTGGACCTATGTGTCTTCATTTCTCTTTGGTGAATATCTGAAAAAGAGATCATTGCGTTTTATGGTAACTGTTTGTCCCTGTAAGTACTCTTAAACTATCTTCCAGATCCTTTGTGCCATTTTCACATTCCCCTCAAGCATGTGAAGAAGTTCCAGTTGCTCCACATCTTCAGTGATTCTACTGAAGTTTTGTGGGTGGAGCCTTGGCCTGCTTTACCTGCTTCCCAAATGGTTGTCCCTGAGGTTTGATATTGCATGGCCAGTCCCAGATCAGTTTGCTTGTGGTAGAGCAATGATATACGTATGGATCTACTAGTTGGTGAGACCTAAGATAAAGTTAAGCTCCATGCTTACCTTACCTAAACACTCTGATGGATACAAAAAGACCATTGATGAGGCCTTCAATGTACTCTCACTGAATCTGAAAGAGCGTACAACAGTGGTTGTGGTTCTCTTTCAGGCTATTTGATCATTCCATGGAAGGATTTAAAAACTGGGAGTTCATGACCATTCACTGCTGGGGAGAACGAGCTGCTGGTGACTGGATCCTTGAAGTTTATGATACTCCTTCCCAGCTGAGAAACTTCAAGACTCCAGGTGAGAACCCCTGTTCTATAAATTAGTTTATTCAGCAAGAAAACGATAGAGTATGTTTTAGCCAAAGAGCATTCCATACTTGTCTTAATCTGTTTAGTGATGCTACAACAAAATCCCTGATACTTTCCAAAAAAAAAAAAAAAAGAGGTTTATTAAGCTCCCCCTCCTGAAGTTTCAAGAACATGGCACATTCAGACTGATCAGCATGGGCCATAAAAAAAAAAAAAAAAGAACATGGCACCAGCATCTGCTCAGCTCTAGTGACAGCCTCATGGTCGGTGGCATCCCACTGGTGGGAGCATGTGTGAAAGTGATGAACTGTGTGTGCAGAGAGGACAAATTATATAAAGTGCACTACTCTCTCAAAAATTAATTCACTTCTGCAAGACCCAACCCATTAGACTAGTATTAATCCATTCATGAGAGTGGTGCTCCCATGATCTAGTTATCTTCCACTGGGCCCCACCACCTCACCACCAACACACTGGGGACCAAACTTCCAGCACGTGAACCTCTGGAGGCTAAACCATGTCCAAACCATAGCAACACATAGCATACTTCAACATGGTCTTTTTTCACATGATTGATTTCATGTGTGTTTTGAATTGTCTGTACACATTCCAGTTTTCAAAAATACAGTTCTCAAGAAATTAAAAGATAATAATTTAGAAAAAGAAATAAGCAGAAAAAATTTAGATGTAAGTATAGGACCAAACATGGCAGCAATTGATTTATGTTTCAGAATAGATGATCCACATCTCTAACCTTTGCCTGTAAATAAGACATCCTTGTCCACCCACTATGATTTAAATTGCATGGTCATAATTTCTACACAAGAACAGATAGGTATCCTTAGTTATTTCCTTTTATTTCTTCTGTTTTCTCTAAATTTAATTTTCAGTTCTGACAAGACATTGAGCTTGGCCTACACCAACTAATCTCATTATCACTAAAGAAAATAAATGATGATATTCTGCCCTGCCTGAGCCTAAGAGCCAAGGAAAAAGAAAACCTTGATACACAAAGTATGGAAATTAGAATGGTAACAAAGGTCTCTTTAGTTAGGTGCACAGAATATATGAAGCTTGTTTGTAACACAAAGTAAAGAAAGTACGGATGCAGCATTGGTGGGAGATTGTGTTGCCCCTGACAGAGCTCTGCAGAGCAGCTGGCTCAGAAATGAATGACCGTTTGATAACTACCCAGCTTCCCCACCCATCCATGGACACACCTTCAACCATTGGGTAAAGCCGTCCTTTACAACGCTCTGTACAGTCCATCTACAGAATCATACCTGGGGAAAAATTTTAGTACTGACATCCAGTACCTGCCCTCTGCTGATTCCAGAATAAATTAACCCAAATATTTATCAATCTTAAAGAGTGTGCACCATTTGGATTCCATGGGCTGCATGGGGCAGAGAAGGCACTCAACAGAATACCGGGAGAAAGCACAGGTTTCCCAGCATTTTGCCTGCCTATCCAGGAAAGATACTCATTCTGGGAGATCCATTTTTTACCACTACATTTTGGTTCTCTCTTCTCCCCCAGTTGTGTGAGGGGGTTCATCTATGTTGCCACAGTAGTCCCTTTATCAGGAAGACCAAAATCTGAATGGTGAATCAGAATAAAAGTCGTATTAAAGAGCATCCATGTCTACCTCACCTCCAGCCTGCAGCCTGAATATAAAGGGGGCCAAGGTTTTATCCAGAAACCAAATATTTCACCAAGGCAGGGCTGGTAGAGAAGACAGATGATAGACCACAGTTTCTAGACACAGCCTCTCCATCATAATCTGCCTGATTCCTAGGTTCTCCCTCTCTCCTTTCCTCTTCTTTTTCATGCTTCACGTCTTCGTTTTGACCTGGTCATGGCACTTAGAAGGAATGACAGTGTGTTGACTGGGCTGGCTGCCCTGACCAAAGGGCAGGTCATCCATGGGCAGACATCACTGCAGGGCTCCATGTCAAGAGATCCTATAGAAACAAATACTGTCCAAATGCACCAGTGCAGACAAAAGGGTGCATTATCTGTTGAGAATTTTAAATAGTTAACAAAACTAAGTAAAAGTGACTCTCTTCTTTATTACCACCAGGAATTCTGCCCTCACGGCAAGACCAGACTGCTCCCATGCTACCAGTTAGCCAGACCCAGCAGACAAGTCAGGGGCTATGAATGTAAAACCCCTCTGTCCTCAAGGAGTTTGGAGTCTACCCAGAATCAATATAATTATCTGTGTTGAGAGCTCTTTGCAATAACTTAGATAATCTAGCCTTGGCTATTTCATAGCATTGGTTTCTCTTTATATAGTCAGCACTCTGTATCTACAGGTGCTGCGTGGTCCACATTCATGAATTCAACCACCTTGGATGAAAATATTTGGAAAAAAAGTTATATCTGTACTAAATATTCACAGATTTTTTTCTTGTCAATATTCTCTCTACAATACGGTATAACAACTATTTACATACCATGCATATTGTAGTAGGTATAAGTATTCTATGAATGGCTTGAAGTATTTGAAGTATAAGAATAAGTGTAGGTTGTGTGTAAATACTATTGCCATTTTATAAAAAGGTCTTGAGCATCCATGGATTTTGGTATCTTCGGGGGATCCTGGAATCAATCACCCATGGAAACCAAAAGACAACTGTTCTATTGATTTTTTAAAAAAATATTTTTTGTTATAGTTGGACACAATATCTTTATTTTGCTTATTTATTTTTATGTGGTGCCAAGGATCAAAACCAGTTCCTCACATGTGCAAGACAAGTGCTCCACCACTGAGCTACAACCCCAGCCCCACAACTGTACTGTTTAAATGCTCATATTTAACCCCAGTCACTGTCCATCATTTTAGAGATTTTTTTTCATGCCAAAGACAGGTTTTGTGTATTTTTTTTTCCATACCAGAGAACATATGATTTCATGTCAACCAGTCTTTCATGTCAAGGTTAGTTACACCTTTGGTAAGGAACTTTCACTTTCCCATTTATGGGTGTGTTTGTGTGGTGCATGGGTGTGCACTTACACATTTCTGTGTTTGTTTCTATGTCATAAGATCCTGTGGTAGATTTCTCCCTATCTGATTAGTGATGGGTGTCTTTAGTAGGCTACTGGAGATGTGGGGTTTTTTCTAGTTCAATTAAATGGCAGACTCTTCCCTGAATGTAGAGGTTCCTGACTCCACACCGGGTTTATATTTATCTATTATTTCTCCCCATTTGTTTATTATTAAATATATATTGAATGTTTGGGGTTGGTTTTATATTTTGCACATTAAACCTATATATGGAGATTGCATTTATGTATTAGAAAGTAGGATAGATTTTCCTCCTTCTCTATTTACACAGCTATTTCTTAACAGCGTGTTTCAGTGTCTGTTACTGAAACTGAAAAATCTATAGAATTTAGAAAAAGTGGTAGAGGTAAAAAAAGAAAATGATGCCCCAAATATGGCAGTATTTGACGTGAATCATGGCAGAAGGCCTAAGGAAATAAAATTATATAATAAGTGAAAATTAAAGAGATGAATTGCCCAGCAAAGATATCCCTCTTGGGCTTACAGTGTCCTTCAGACATGGCACAAAGAGACATAATCAGTTTGAGGCTTCAAAGCACTGAGGAGGGAAAATTTTGGGATGTAAAATGAACCAGGTTTTAGGATGACTGATAGATGGGATGACCTATAGTGTCCTTGCATTGTGTGCTTCATTGGAACACTTGAGAGATGCCATAGCAAAGGAAGTTTTTTCTTGCCTTGCTACCTCAAGGCAATCAGATAGGTCATCAATTTTCAGTCATTGTTCATTTCTTGCTACTACTTAATTAATGCATGCCGCTTAGAATTCTTAGCCTGAATAGCAGCCTGGTAGTAAAAAGCATACCCATTTACAAATGAGTCCAAAGGAAAACTGGCAAAGGGCAAAACACATACATAACCCCACTGTACTGGCCCAGTGCACATGTAAGAAACAAATGGCTGCATCACAGAATCCAGAAGATCCTTAACTTACGATGGCTTAACCTGATTTTTCAGCTTCATGACTGTGGGAAAACAATGTGCATTCAGTGAAAAACATACTTAGAATTTTGATTTTTGATGCTTTCCTGGGATAGCAATTTGCAGCATGATAATCTCTCACCATGCTAGACAATGGCAGCAAGCCACACTCTCACTAGCTGCACAATCATGAGGGGAAATAACCGATGCTCCACCATGTAATGTGCCTCCACCAGTTTTTGCATGTTATATTTTGTGTTTTCACATCCTGTCGTGTCTACAAAACATTTATCAATGTGTGTACATGAGATATTCAACACTGTAATATAAAGCAGACTTGTGTTTAGATGATCTTGCCCAGCTGTAGGCAAATATAAGTGTTCTGAGCACATTTAAGGTAGATGATGCTAAGTTGTGATTGATGTTCCAAAGGTTAGGTACATTAAATGCATGTTTGACTTAGAACAGTTTCAACTTGTGATGGTTTATTAGGACATAACCTTCTCATAAATCAAGGAGCATCTCCATGTTTATTTCTAAACATCAGTTTCCTAAACTCCTAGAAATGAACAAGAGACAGTATTGTAAAATGGTATCAAAACTCAGGATTTGGATTCAGAATGGGTTTTAATATAAGTTTGTCCTCTTCTTATCCTTTGGGAAGTTATTTCTATGCCCCAGTTTTCCCATCTGTATATTGGGAGTATTAGTACTTACTTCAGAGAAACTGTGCACATTAATGGAATAACATTTACAAAGCATTTAGGCCTGTGCTTATTAGCACATAGTAAGCAGTTAGAAATGTTAGGCACTGATTTTATAGGTTATAGAAGCTAATAGATGAAAACCCCTGACAGCTGAAGGTCATCACTCTGAGCTAGCCCTTGACCCAACTGTGACCAGGCCCAGATTCCATTTGTTAAGCCAAGGTGAGAGGGGTCCTGTTTTCCTCTTGGCATGTTTCCATGTTTGTAATGGTTTTGTTTTAAATCACTTCTGCTTATGGTTGATTTCTTTGATGTGAATCTTATTAAACTTAATGGCCTTGAGGCAGTTTCCCCCGTTTTTCTTAAACATTTTGCATTGAATGCTGTAATTTTATGAAGCTAAGAAATAAATGGATGAATAAGGAGCAAGCTAAAGTAAAATTTTCCTTATGAGCCACCCAAGGGAGGTGAGATACTTGCCTTAGGCCTCAAGGCGTCCTTGACTATAGCACCCTACTGTGCAATACTGTCCAAATGGTCTATGTATGTGCCGCCCAGTATAGTGGCCACTAGCTATCTGTAGCTACTGAGCATTTGGAATGTGGTTATTGTAATTGAGGAAGCAAAGTGTTTTTTAAAATTTATTTAAATTTAAATAATCAAGAGTGTCCAATTACTATTGGAATAGTATTCATAATGATGAATTCCTAATATTGAATGACTGATTCAGGGATTAAATGATTCAAAGAGTTTTTTGTCCATTTAGTAACTAGTCAGATAATGCCATCAAAAAATTTTTTAAACCTCAGAAAAGAACTTTATATGTAGAAAAACAAAGCCTTCTATAAAACTCTGGGATTCTCTTAAGTAAGCATAATTTGAAATTCAACCCTTAATCTAGCAATCTGGGGTATCTTTATTTCCCAGCCTTCCATAAATGCTGATTAAATCAAGGTCTGTCTATAGTGAGTGCTCAGTAAATATGTGGTATATGAATTATTGGTGTAGGAATTATTAAGTAGTTGATTCTGCAAAGGGTGGGAGATGTGCATTTCTAGTCCAGTATCTGATGCAATGATTCCTACCAACCCCCTTCCCACAATTCTGCTGTTGCTTTTTCTTGTATGGGAAAGACTTCAGTTATACAGCTAAAGATGGAATATGTGGTCATGCTGTGATTTCATTATTATTTCTCAAGGTAAATTGAAAGAATGGTCTTTGGTCCTCTATGGCACATCCGTGCAGCCATACTCCCCAACCAACGAGTTTCCTAAGGTGGAGCGTTTCCGCTATAGCCGAGTCGAAGACCCTACAGATGACTATGGTGCAGAGGATTATGCAGGTGAGCTGTTCCCAAAAGCACACATCCCAAGAAAGCTCATACGTCATGGCACCATGTGGGATAATTAATATGATATAATAATGACATGATATAATACTAAATAATACAACGTAACATAATTACCCATATTCTAGTATATTTTCTTCTATTCCTCCAAATATTTGTGTGTATATTGGCTTATTCATATATTCAAACATCCATATATGTTGTCTCCAAAACTATTAGTCCATACTGTGATTGCAGTATTTTGTCTTTCATCCATAATCGGGGGTATATAGTTTGTTGAGAATTTTATACTATTTTAAACAAGGTTTGGATGAACATTGTTTATTAGTCTTTGTCTGTATCTTCAATTAATTTCTTTGAGTAGGGTTCTATTCTGAGATGTATTTCATCAGAGGGAATAATCAGTTTTAGGACTTGGAAACGTTTTATCACATTACTATCCAGACAAAATGTATCAATCTACACTGTGACCCTCTGTGTGGGTATTTATAGCATCACTCCAGCCAAAAAGAAAAGGAAAAAAAAATTTAAAAAAAAGAAGGGTTATTTTAAAATTCATATACCTTTGATTGCTAGTAATTTTATGCATTTTTCTTCTGATTTCTCTGAATTAAATTCAATGTGTTTTATCCATTCTTGTATTCAAGGTGGCAGTAATTCTCATATCTATTTATAAGAATTCTGTTATTTTACTGATTTTGCTGGGTCTCATATTTGATGAAAACATGCCCTCAGTTACCATTTGCTTCACAAATGTAATTTTTGTTTTTTGTTTTGATATTTTAACAGAAAACACTCTTGGAGAATGGGTTTTATAGTTTCAAATACAACATTTGCCAATTTTTTTGTTTGTTTTTACAGAAGTTTTATCCTTTCGTATCAGCTAAATATTCATGGGAGTTTTTTTGTTTGTTTGTTTGGTAATCTCTTGGTTTTTGTATCTGGACATTAACTCACTTTATTGGAACTTACTTTGGTTTATGACATACACTGTGAATTGAAACTGTCTTAATTACTTTCCAAATAGTTTAACAACACTGGCTGAGTAATTATCTCTTCTTTTATTAGTTTGTAATTTTTTTTAATAATAACATACTAAGTTCTGTTACTAGGGTCTCTTCTGGTACCTCCTTTCTGATTCATCATTCTAATAATTCTCAAACCAATTCTACCTTAGCTGTCCTATGTACTTCTATTCCATGATGTTTTAATTCTGTTTTGTTCTACTTTTGCAATATTGGGGATTTGAACCCTGAGCCTCACACATGCTGGGCAAGCACTCTATGAGCTACATCCCCAGGACTTTATATTTTTTATTTTGAGGAGGGACCTTGACTGGTCTCAACCTTGCAATCCTCCTGCCTCAGCTGCCTGAGTAGAGTAGCTGGGATTATTGCATGTGCCACTATGCCTGTTTCATAATTTTTGCTTGTTTTCTTTTTTAATCAATCATTATTGTATTGAATTTTATTGTATTGTATTTATTAGCTCTGGGGATTGAACCTAGGGCCTCACACATACTAGACTAAAGACTTACTCTACCACTTAGCTACCCCTTATCCCTCATGATATATTTTAATATTTATAGAACATCTGTTTCTCATTTTCATATCAATTATTGCCCTACTATTCTTCAGATGAATTTTAAAATGATTTGTTAAGTCCCACTTTAAAAGTCTCATTGGAATTTAATTTGAATTCTTATGCAATTTCATTGGAACAGTTGTTTTTACAATAGATATTCTTTCCATACGAAACATAGACCATGTCCAATTTTACGGAAACCTTTTCCTTTTGTGTAGTTTTCTTCCTATTAATATTATGCCTAAGTATTTAGGTCTTGTTGCTCCTGTAATGAAAAAATGTTTCATGCTTTCTAACTAGTATCTGATGATATGTAGGAAATCTATAAATTGCTGCATTTTATCTAATATCTGGCCATGTTGCTTAACATTCTCATTATTTTATGTTCTAAAGTTGATTTTCTGGAGGTGGTTTAGGTATTATAGCCATATCATCTTCAAATTACATTTTTTATCTTTCTCTTTATTATGTTTCTGATTCCTGACTGTTGCATTAGCTCCCACTTTTAGGAGCATTCAGTCCTTCTGAGATATGATTATATATAACACTTAATGGACAATATCTCTTAGGGAGAACTGTTTGTAAATAGAAGCGTAATACATCATTAAACAAGAAATATTTTGTTCCTGCAATTCTGGGATTTTGCTCTAGATACTAAGATAAATGTACATCATTATTCTCCTGAACAGAACATCTTAAATATGCATGTTATTCCTTTTATTCTAAACAAGTAGTATCCCAGAGTCAGTAATATGCTTGGATAATTAAGAGCACCTGAGCTGACCAGAGCTAGAACTCTATTCGATTTTGTCTTGCTTTGCTTTGTATTTATAACATTTCTATTTACATTATAATTAGCAAACCATTTTGTCTTCTCTGATAGGAGAAAAGTCTATCCAAAAATATAAATGGGCACAACGGTAACCTATTACTCTTCACCTGATTCAAATTTCAGTAATATTTATAATTCAAAATTTGGTAATGTTAAGTTAACATAGTTGTACATCTTTGTGGTTTTTCTGATTGCATCTCAAACACTGACATTGGCACTTGTGAGAGAACAAAGAAAATTATTTCATTATTATCCGGCACCCTACAATGCTAGACTGCATCTGGGACAGTTTATGATGACAAGGGGAGCAACAGCAAGTGAAGCTGCCATGCAGAGCCCTTTGGGCACTTATGAAGAACAAAAATTTTTAGGGTTTTTTTTTTTTTTTAATTCTAAGAAATCATCTGGTGAAAATTTAGTGTCACCCTTGACTCCTTTGCTGTAGAGTTGTGATTCTTACCTCTGTGGGGAAGCCAGCCTGACTAGAGGCACACAGGGCCTTATCACCACTAGATCTCTGTGCTGTTTCTTCAAATCCCAGGGACCTTGAGACCCACAGCTGGCTGAACTTCAACCTTCAACCTCTTAACACAGCAGTAACAACACTCCTGGGTGTGCAGTGAGAGACAACTAAACTGTCCCAAGTTGTATTCCCTGTGGAACTTAATTTACAGATCAATTTAAGGCCTTGGGGGAAAATAGAAATAAATAGTGTTGTCAAATGACTCTTGTAATTAATTAGAAGTATATTTCAAATATGCAGTATTTTAATTGACTTATTTCCATTGAGATCAAGAGATCATTTCAGGTATGTGATTTTCTACATTAAAGCGAGAAATCTGGCCTTGGTTTTAGGACACTTATTGATTCCTATCCATATGATACTGGTCAAACCACTGTAACTCTTGAAAAATCAGTTTTCTCATCAGTCAAATGAGAGTATTTAATTACCAGATTTTTTTTTCTAAGTCATTCTACCCCAGATCTAACATTGTATGTGTCTGCATGTGGTAATTATAGAACATAATTCCATAATGACAAAAGGAGGCCAAGGTTCAACAAAAGTTTGTCTCCTTTTGATTAAAGCAGGGTTCAAAACATTTCTGGTACTCTTGACCTACTATTTGCACATCTTATGCAATTATTCATTGCCAGTTAAGAATCACATGAATTTTTATTGGGAAAGAGCTTAAAACTTAAGAGACCAAATATCCCAAAATATGGAGATCAAGGAAAATGAAGTAAAAATTTCTATAAGCAGTCCTTGCCATCAGAAAGCTTTGCATCAGTCACAAAATAGCTCTCCTTCTGTCATCTTTCCCTTACTGTACATTCTCTCTAGTTCTAAACCAAAGAATATTTAGAGAGAGAATTAAGAACCTTCATCCCCTGGAATTCTTTAAGCTAGCTCACATTTTTAAATTTGTATGTCATTTTCTTATGTGGATCTGACTACTGGCCTTTGGATGGGACACAATGTTAAATCTATTATCTGTGCCTGAAGTACCTGCTTTTTGATCCAGGACAAGATGCTGATAAGCTTGTGCCACATGCCATAATGATGTTTCTTTCTGGCCACACTATTTCAGATGTGTTCAGTGTCTTTGGTGACCTTGGATGAGATAGGCAATCTGTTCTAGGCATTGAAAAATAACCTTTTTTTCTTTTTGTCAACAACTGCTCATTTTTCTACAAATCCTATATTTTATTATTATGTATATTTAATTGCATATTGATTTTTTTCCTCTTGCTACAGTGGCCTTGTTCATTCAGATTCTGGAATATTTGTCACCTCCACAAGACCAGGCCAACATCGAATTTCTTGATACTTAGGCATTTGAAATTTTTCCAGTAAAAGTCAGGCTCATCACCTGGCTTACAACCACATTGACCATTACTCTTCCATCTCTAAGAAAGTATCACTGCATAAGAAAAAAGAAAGGTCCTAGTCTATATCAAAGTCTGGGGAAAGGTGACCTTCTAAAATCATTATTTTTTCTAAGTTTTGTTCTAATCTCTTTTGGAAAGGTCCCTGTGATCCTGAGTGCAGTGAGGTTGGCTGTGATGGGCCAGGACCAGACCACTGCAATGACTGTTTGCACTACTACTACAAGCTGAAAAATAATACCAGGTAACAGAGAGGCCCCATGTCAGATCCCCAAGGAACACCCCAAATGTGCTAATGAACAAGAAAAAATTATATATGCATACATGATGTTTTGAAATATGCATGCATCGTGGAATGACTAAATCGAATGATTTAATATGTGTAGTCTCTCACATTCTTATTATTTTTTGTGGTGAAAACCCTTAAGATCTACTCTTAGCTATTTGCAAGTATACAATATGTTGTTATTAATACCATCATGTACAGTAGATCTTAAACTTAATTTTTCTGTCTAACTAAAGTTCATGTCATTTCCATCCCACGGATGGATGATGCTCTGGCTGTATTTGCCCTTCATGAACATGTCAGTGCATTGACCAACTTGATACTTTCCCACATTTCCCAACATGCAAGAAAATCACATGGCAAAGGGGCTGGTCCCTGGTTGTCCTCACTCTTCCACTCTGAGCACTGAGGTGGACCTGTGTCTCTGATCCCTGGCTTCTGACCAGAGCTATACAAATATGGGGCAGAGGTGAGGACAGTGACTACCCCAGTGGGAGCCCCTCCTCCCCACCCCACCTCTCACAGCCCTCCATACCTTCTTCCTACTCCTCCAGGCAAAAGCTCCCTCTGGAGAGCGGACTTTGGTACCTCCATACCCAATACACCCAGACAGACTCAAGCATGGTCAAATTCCTCCTTTTAAGTCCATGTTGGAATTTAAATTCTTCAAGGAAAAAGGCCTTGGCTGTTTCTGTTATCTCTCAAATGTAGTAAAATGCCTGATATTTAATGGGTGCTCAGTAAATATGTGTTGAATGGATAAATAAATCAAGCACTGTCTTTCAGTTATGGACAAACAAGGGAGTTATTTTAAAAAAACAAATTCTCTTAAGCAACATAAATTTAAATATGTTTATGTTTACTTAGATAATAGCATATGACTGCAAACACTGCCCACATGTACAGATCACATGAGCAACAACACAAGTAGAAGAAACCCTTGTTAGAGTGGCCTTTGAGCATAAAATCATAGTTCCCACGTATCTTCTCTCCGATCCACCACTACAAGTTTGCTCCTGACACCCAGTATGTACCCATTATTCCTTGTGAGGAGTCAGACTTTCACTAGGAGATGGTTGGGACCAAGAGCCCTCTTTCTGGCTGACTTGGTGCTGTGTGACTGCATTGCTCCTCAACCCTGTACAGGAAGAAGCTTTAGCAAACAGCATTGAACCCTAGGGATTTGGTGTTGGTGTTCTGACTTCGAGGCTGAGGGCCACTGTTTGCTTAGCCACTCCAGGAGAATGCTGAGGGCAAGTGGCTGGTGATGTACCATCTCTCTTCTTGTTCTCCAATGCAGGATCTGTGTCTCCAGCTGTCCCCCGGGCCACTACTACGCAGACAAGAAGCGATGCCGAAAATGTGCGCCCAACTGTGAGTCCTGTTTCGGGAGCCATGGTGATCAGTGCCTCTCCTGTAAATATGGGTACTTCCTGAATGAAGAAACCAACAGCTGTGTTATTCACTGCCCTGATGGGTCATATCAGGACACCAGTGAGTTGATTTCAAATATTTGGGTTTTAGAGAAGATGTGGGTTTTTCACTTGACTGACTTTGGGAGGGATGTTCCTCCTTTATGAAATCTGGTTTGCTGAATGTCAAACAGAATTTAACCAATTTATTTTTATGAGATGGTTTAGAAGCTTTGTGTGAAAATGCCTGTAACTAACTGTTGTCAGAGGATCTTCAAGACCACTCTTACACTCAGCAATTTGCTAGGAATACTCATAAGACTGAACTCTTATACTCACAGTTATGGGTCCTGGAACAAAGGGATACAAAGTAAAATCAGCAGCAGGAAATGATGAAGCCCAGAGGAAAGCAGGTGCAAGCTTCCAAGAGCACCCTCCAGTGGAGCCACACAGGACATGTTTTATTTGTGGCAACATGTTTGAAGTTGTCCACCAGGAAACCTCGGTAGAGACTTGGCACCCAAGGTTGTTACTAGTAGCTAGTGCCTAGTATGCGCCAAAATTCTAGACTCCTAGAAGGAAAATAGGTGTTTACTATAAACTATTTATTAATACAAGGTTTGTACAATGCAAGGTGTCTCACTGGAATGATGGTAGCCCTCCACAAATTCTAATTGAAGGTACCAGCCATGGACCACTTTGATAAGCAGTCTTGGAAGAATAGTGGCTAGATCAATCTTTTCTGCACACTCACTGTTAAGGCATCAGGCCTGTATGCTATCAAAGTATACTTTTTTAAAAGTTTAAAAAGTTTGACTTTCTTATAAATGTAGAATGAACATATGTCAAAGACACTTACTTCATTAATAAAGGAACGTGCGTAATGACAAGTGGGTTCAAAAATGATCAGATTGCTAGTCCACCAGGAATGGCAAAATGAAATCCTTCAATTGTTCAATTTTGTTTACAGAAAAAAAATTGAATAATTTCCTACATGGCAAGACAACTCAAATTAGGGGGAGTCTTTTTCTAGTGGACAAAGAATATTTACAACTTTGCCAGACAAAAATTCATGCATGAACATGTGACGTTAGAGTTTGGGCTCTCTTTAGCTGTAATTAGCAAACAAGCAAAGCCATATTGCCTTAGAGAATTAATCTTTGGGCAGACCTGTTAGATAGTGTTCCAGTATGTCCCTTAAAAAAGGCTACAGGTATCTTTTATTTGTTTCTGAATTCTGAATAATTTGTCTTAATAAGGTATGATGCCACGATATTTAATGACAGTAATCCATCATGTTTCTGCACAACTTAAAAAAATTATGAAAAAAAGTTCAAAGAAGCAAGAGTTGTTTAAAAAAAAAAAATCAGACAAGAAGTCTGAAGCAGTTTCCCTTGCTTCTTAAGAAGTGAAATTCTCTTGATTCAAAGGTACTACGTACTTCCATACGTAGCATGTGGGTTCTGTATCTTACCCTTCAGTGCAATGGGTAGGGATTCTCTTGTAGTTCCTTTTTGCCTCCAAATTTGGAACATGACAGGGAAAAGAAAAATTGGGAGAGAGGAAGGGGCATCAAGGATCCACAGAAATATTCAGTATTTGTTAGGGAAAATAAAGTCAAGATTCTGTTAAGAAGCATGAGCCTTGGAAAAGAAAGTTAGTTCTAAAATGTTATATAACAACAACAACAACAATCCACACACAAGATAACTGAAATTGGGGGTAGGGATTGCTGGGAATAGAACCTGGGGCATGTACTCTGTCACTGAGCTACATCCCCAGTCCCCTTATAGTTTTTTTTTTTTTTCCAGAGAGCTTGGGAGATGGATATGTAACAAAAGATGTTCAAATAATTACTTTTGCTACCACATTGTATTGATTCCAGTGGTCTATGTATCTCTTTCCCATGTAACTGCCTTTTGTTATAGTTTCATCTTTTAATGAGCCTATTTACATACAATATTAGTCATGTATGGTCATGACTTATAGTTACTGCCAACACATTTACAGTGCTTTATAGTTTATATCACCCTTTTGAAAAACTGCATTAACTTCTCAGGACAGCTGGTAGGTGGGTATCATTGTAATCTCCATTTACCTAGAGAGAGAACTTGCCCATTGGAAGTGCTAAAAGCAGAATGCAAATCTAGAATCTCTGCCTTCAGGTCCTAGGCCATATCTAGTATTCTCAATAGCATAGTGAAGGAGACCATGTGACAACTACCATAACTGTGCCAAGGGCTTTGGGTTTCGTGCTGAGAGGCTAAACCTTGATCCAGTGGGACCTTGTAGGGATCTGTGAAGCAGTGTTTCTCTGTGGAACTCTGTAGAACATCAGCATTTAAAGAGCAGGTAAGAGAACCTGTGAATAAAGCTTCATTCCGTTCTACACACAGGTGTGACTATAACCCACTGGCATTTCAAAGAAGTTACCAAGTTACCAGCAAAATTTTATTCAAAGTTAAAGGACTTCTTTAACACACCAAATCACTGTTTTTCACAGTAGAACAATTGCATGTTTGCTTTTTTTTTTCCAGTGTGGACCAGGGTTTGGAAGTGAACAGGGAAGCCATTATTCACAGTGTACGTTTTCAAATCAAATATATTTTTATTCTACAGAATATAGATATTATCTGAAATATAATAATATTCATGTCAATTCCACAGCAGCAGTAGAGTACAAGCCACTATTTTAGACAATGCAAGAAATAAGCAACCCTTATCTCACAATATTAAGTACAGGTTCCTTTTGCTAGTTAGTTCAAAAGAATAGTCCTGAGAGCTATGGGCCTGGAGGGCAACAGTCCCATTTCACCACGTTGCTTTCCAGTCCTTGCCTAGTGGTGGTACACCAGCCTAATGAGTGGGATTTTCAATGCTGGAAGTTAGGAAACCCTGTTTGGGAAGGAGAATGGAAAGAAGAAAAATAAAACTACTCAACTAAGAACTAAGTGGGCTGCAGTTCTCTTGTCTACAGGGTAGCAGATGAGTGTGAGGTATTTCCCAGCGTAACAGTTCATGCCTGTATTCAGTTTGCAGAGAAGTGGTAACAAATGGTGATTCTGGCTTTCCTACAGTTTTCTTCTCAAGGCATGGGCACTGTAGTATATATTGCAATCATTAGACCATCTCCACGTGCTTTCATGCACTCTAACTGAACAACAAGTCCATAACTTTGTTTCTTTTTCATTTTTTAATAGAGAAAAATCTTTGCCGGAAATGCAGTGAAAACTGCAAGACATGTACTGAATCCCATAATTGTACGGAATGCAGGGATGGGTTAAGGTAAGAGAGCGGAGGACTTCATCAATAACACAGCCCCTGGAGTTTCTCAATGTAAACAAATTTTTAAAAAATAAGAATGAAAAAGTAGGGCCAGAGCTGGAGGTCAGTGGGAGAGCACTTGTCTAGCATGTGTGAAGCACTGACTTCAACCCTCAGCACGACATAAAAATAAACAAATAAAATAAAGGTATCCTGTCCATCTACAACTATAAAAAAATTTTAATAATAAATAAGTATATACATAACCCTTTTATCTCCTTCCCTTGGTTTGACTTCCACTGAAGCACTTGATTCCTATTTGCATTACCTCTAACCTTATATCTGAAAAATTGAGTGCCATCTTGGCTAAGGGAGGGTTATAAACTAAGTAAATTCTCTGGAAAAAACATGACTCGGATACAAGTCAATAAAAATGACCATTTGAGAGGCATTCTTCTTACTTTTTGACCTGCATTGTGCCAGTCAAGGATTACTGTGCAGGTAATGCCAATGAATTATATTTAATCCCCCTGATTAATTCCTTGGATGGTGGAAAGTTATTCCCTTATCTTTATTATTTCTCTGCACATACCCAGTCATTCTCTTATCTTGGTACCTCAGGCTTGGCTCCATTATGTGATGTTATGCACATCGATTTAACACAGAAGATGTTTTCCTTGAATGGATGGCTTGCTCATTGCTGAAGCCAGGTAGTTGTTAGACTCTGTATGTAAACACTTTGCAGCTCTAACAAACTCAGCCACCTGACCTCAGAAGAAGGTTGGACCGTGCCACACTGAGTGAGGAGTTGGACTCTGACTTAACTTAGAGTTAGAATTCTCCTGCACTGGATTCTTTTTCAGTATTGAGAGTGTCTTTGTTTTCTACCTTTGATCAGAGGTCAAATGGACAGGGTCCATGCAATTTGCAGTCAGACAATTCTTCACATTAATCAGTATTAGAACACTGTTTTCATTTAGATCCATCCATTATTTGTGGCTTTATCACTTTTTCCTCCATAACTGTATGCATTATTAGTTTGCTTAGCGCCTTGTATCTTGACACTTCAATTTTGATAAATGTCAGACCCTTCAGCCTCGTAATTCTTCCTGGAAAAGCAACATGGTGGCGTAATAGGAAGGAATAAGGAAGATGTGAGTTTAAATCCTCCTTTACTGTTAAGATGACCTTGGGCAAGTCACCTAACCACTCAGAGCTTCCATGTTCTCATGTATAAAATGGTGCAAATAACCCTTATTTTACTGGACTATGATGATGAAAAATAAATTGTGGTAACATTTGTGAAGTACCTATTTCTGCATATGTTACATAATTGGTCCATGAGAAATTTTTTAAAAAAAGGTTACTTACATTTTTTTCTTAGAGAAACTCTCTTAGAAAAATTTTATAGAGAAAGTTAAATCAGTGTATATCAATAGAAATATGAGAGCCATATATGTAATTTTAAATATGACAGTGGAGCCATATTAAAAGAAGTAAAAAGTTACTGGGGAAATTGTTCTCAATAAAACCTTTTATTTAACATAATATATCCAAAATATTATCATTTCAACATGGAGCCAACATAAAAAAAAACTATTAATGAGATGTTTTACATTCTTTTTTGTTGTTGAATTAAGTCATTGAAACTTGGTGTATATGCTCTTAAAGTCCATCTTTTTTTTTTTTATAGAGAAGAGAGAGAAAGAGAGAGAGAGAGAGAGAATTTTTTAGTATTTATTTATTTATTTTTTTTAGTTCTTGGCGGACACAACATCTTTGTTGGTATGTGGTGCTGAGGATCGAACCTGGGCCGCACGCATGCCAGGCGAGCGCGCTACCGCTTGAGCCACATCCCCAGCCCCTTAAAGTCCATCTTGATTCTGACAATTTTTGATGAGAAATATCTGTATGCAGATATTTTAAAATCTAGTTGAAGAAATAGATTTTACAAAGCCAAGATATTCCAGATTTACTCAAAAGTTTGCCAATAACTAAATCAAGTACCAGTTTTTCAAATTTGGACTTAAATAATTAAAATGTAAAACTCAGTTCAGGAGTTCAGCCACATTGCAGCAGTGGCCCCGTGGACAGCACAGATCTGAACCAGCCAGTTTATCAAAAATGGAAGAGAGACATCCACAGAACTGGGCTCAGGGGTGTGTGGTGGCTTCAGGGTTCTGTGGCTGCTCTCCATTGCATGACCCCCTTCGTTCATTCCTTCACACACAGTGCAGCTCTGTCTCCAGCTGAATAGATGCCAACCTCAGAAGCATGGCCCTTTCTCAGGCAGCTCTTTTAAAATTTTGATAATATTTTTGGTGGTCCCTATTTCAACCCACTAAAGGATCCATTTGATGCAGTGTCTTTTAATAACACTATAGAAAGGGAGAGGGATTTCCTGTTATTGGTTTCGTAAATAACAGCTCTCTGGTTAGTGAGACCATCTGAATGAAATGTGCTTTTGGTGAGCTGCCCTTCATCTAGTTGAGGCTCCTTGTGTGTTCCCGGAGACTTCTGGGGTTGACCATTTGGCCTCCAGGGACTTGTAAATTTTTAAATAGTGGCTAAGAACAAACAGGGGAACATGTCGATGCATAAAATCCAGGAAGAAAATGTATTGAAATGATAACAGGGACTGCTTGGAACTCTTTGTTTTATTTTTTTATTTGTGTGCTTTCCCAATTTCTTTAATGAGCATAAGGAAAACTAAATTCTAATTTTTAAAATTAGTAAGAGCCATATACAAAGCAGACACATAAGATCTCAATTGGAGCAATACAAAAAGTCTAAGAATGTAGAGACCATTTGATCATATTTATTAAATGTACATCTAGGATCATTGATTTTCTGTTTCCAATTAATTCAGTGAGTGATATTTTTATATTAAATATGTCAAATTCTATATATTTGTTTTTAATTTTAAAAATCAAAGTATAGATTGAGAAATATCATAACTGATGGAAATTAGGAGAGAGGAAAAGATATGCATTCCTCCTTTGCATCCTGGCAATTCATTAGATAACTAGATAAACAGAAAATTTAAAAATTACTTAACATAGTGTGCATGTAAATAGTAATATAACTAAAATAAAATACATGAGAAAGCAGCATTGTAGGTAGCTAATTTTGCTAAATTCCTCATTATTGTTTTAAATGAAAAAAAATCAAGAAATAGAGGCAAAAGTGTTTTAGAATTTATTTGCATGTGTGTGTGTAGTGCTGGGGATGGAACGCAGGGCCTCCAGCATGCTGAGCACATGTTCTGCCTCTGAGCTACACTCCTAGCTCAACAATTTTGTTCTTTGATGGAACCAATAGGAGGTAAAAATCAGAAACACTTAAAAACATAAAAGGCTACTCCAGGGAGTCTACCCGGGGATCCTTATTACACTTTTATTCAGTTGTATTTCATTTTACCATGTGATCCTACTGCATTTTGAATTATGGAACAATTTTTAAATTTACAGTGGAGTGAGTCTGGATATTAGGGAACTGCTGGGCATATTGTTAGGTAATGTGATTGTTCCATCAGTTGGGGACCTTCTGAGACCTCTGGACCTTCAGATGTTGAGTGAAGTAGGAGGGTGTCTGCCAGTCTAACCAATTCAGGAGAATGTACCCAAAGCCTAGCAGCATGTATATATGCTACAGACATCAGTCTCGGTACCAAGACGGGAAAAAGAGAACATAGGGTTATTCCCCCTGGGTTGAAGCTTTCCCCAATCTACTGGTCTCTGGTGGGCTGTATTTGCTACATAGAGAATCTGGGGAGTGGTTACTACTTTGCCTTGATCACAACAATCTGCTTAGAACTCTGTTTTACCTTTCTCCCAGCCTGCAGGGATCCCGGTGTTCTGTCACCTGCGAGGATGGACAGTTCTTCAACGGCCAGGACTGCCAGCCCTGCCACCGCTTCTGTGCCACCTGTGCTGGTACCTTCTCTCTGCTCTTCCATTTGTTCTCCTGTTTCTCATTTTCCTTCTGTTTGTCTGGTTGTAGCCATCACTCACACACCCTGCCCTATATGTTTAAAGTAGATGTGGAAGAGTGTATTTATCTTTTGATAATCATGCATGTATTCTTGTGGTAAGTCAAATCATCAGCACCCTGTCCTCACTGAGAAACTTAAATATCCCAGTGACATCTCTTCCAGTGAGAACAGATATTTTTAGCAAGAAAATCTGATTTAAAATAGGAGTTCTCCCCACAAAGGAAAGTCAGGAAAACCACAAATATTAAATTAAGACACTTAAAATTATAATAGATGAATGCCATTTTCAGGCTCTTAAAGAAGGAGCCCATTATGCAACCTTTACTCAGGCTTTTTTCTGCGTCTTGCATTTTTGTCTTGTGCTTAAAGGGGCAGGAGCTGATGGCTGCATTAATTGCACAGAGGGCTACTACATGGAAGACGGTAGATGCGTGCAGAGCTGTAGTATCAGCTACTACTTAGAGCACTCTTCAGAAAATGGATACAAATCCTGCAAAAAGTAAGTGGATTTGTCCCCAGCTGTAGCATTTAGTACCTTAGTTCCTCATAGGACTACCTTCAAAAATAATGGGAAAACTTAAGAATTTTTAATGACAAAATAAAGTTCAATCTTTTACTTTTGGACACTGCCCTACAGCTCTAACCCAAGTTATCAGATTTTTTTTTTTTTTGGCCTCAGGCCTCCCTTAAAACTTTCAAAGTAATATTTTTGTTTCAAGTACACGTAATATTCCCTTTAAAATCAGTGTCTCCCGGCTAGGTTTTAATGTCATCAAACCTAGAAATTATTGTAAGAAAGATTTTTTGTGTTATCTTCAAAGGGAAAATTAAATTTAAGACATTATAATGTTGATAGTAAACACAACTTATCTTGTGTTGATGATATCTGAAAGGATTTTAAAAATTGAACATCTTTCCCCTAGATGTGATACCAGTTGTTTGACATGTAATGGCCCAGGGTTCAAGAACTGTACCAGCTGCCCAAGTGGGTATCTCTTAGACTTAGGAATGTGTCAAATGGGAGCTATCTGCAAGGATGGTGAGTACAATTTCTCTTTTTGATCTTTTGAGCTAAATATGAGCTTTCTACTTTAAGGTGTAACCTATTTCCATTATTAACAAGCATGCATCAGATAGGACATGCCCAATATCTTGTTGGCATTCTTTCCTCTTGAACTTAACCCTTAATGAGTGTGGGGCTTTGTTGTTTAATTGCAAGAAGAAATCAATCACCTATAGATCCACTGGCCAAGATGACAACTGTTGTTTTTTAATTAATAAACTTTATTCTTTAGAGCCATTTTTGATTCACAGAAATACTGAGCAGGAAGCACAGAGATTTCTCTTATATCCCCCTCCTACCTACATGTATGGCTTCCCCCAATATTACCATCCAGCACGAGAGGCACATTTCTTATAGTGCTTAGACATACAAGGATACCTCATTATCATCCAAAGCTCGTAGTTTCCATTAGGATTTTCTCTTGATGTTGTATATTCCACGGAATTAGACAAATGTATAATTACATGTATCAATATACTCTGTATATTGCAGTATACAGAGCAGCTTCACTACCCTAAAAATCTTCTGTTTTCTACCTTTTCATAGTTCCTTTCCTCCATCCCCATAGAAATCACTCTTTTTTTTACTATCTCCATACATTTTCCCCTTAAAGTGTTACAGTGTTTCCCCTTAACATGTTAAAATCACACAGTATGCAGCCTTTTCCAGTTAATTTTTGATGTATTTCTTTCCAGTATTTTTCCGTATGTACTTCTTACCCAGTTTTTTAAATGCCACATACAGAGTTCTGTATCCTGCTTTTTTGCACTAAGCATTATACATAGGCTTTTTCCTTTGTCCTATGTTTTTACAAAGTCTTTGGAAACTTTTCTTTAATAATAGCATAAAATTCAATCATGCAAAGACTTTAGTTTTTCTATCACTCCTATTATTTGTATTGCTTACAATTTTGATATGTAAATGATAATCAAATGGTTTCTGAATCTTTCATGAAGTTTACAAGGCCAAGAATCAACATTCCAGACTTATATAGAAGGGAAAACCCAAGATGTGATGGTAGAAAGTGCCGAACCAAAGTATCGAATTTAAGAGTTTTAAATGTTAGTCCATTTTTACTTTCTTGGCACTGGTGAGTCCCAAGGAGAATGCCAAGACCCTGCACCTTCCCCACAGATTTGATGGAATTGGTTTGGCATTAGCCTGAGGGTAGATATTTTTAGAAGCCTCTCCTGTGTCTGATACAGGCAGTTTAAAGACTATTGCTCTGCCCTGATCCCTCTGATAGGGAAATGCCAAGTTGTCTCACTTCCTTAGACTCAGTTTTCTCATCTGTAAAAAAGAATGAGTTTAATTTATTCCAACTCCAACATGTATGTGAACTTTGACCCTCATGTAGTTCATGCTGAAGGGACCATAAAATCTGCCTAAGCCTGATGCAGAAAACACATCTCAGTGATATAGAAAGAAATTGTTTGGAACCAAAGATGTTTTAAACATCTTCATAAAAATTCATTATAAAAATAGAAGGCATGCATGTGGAACATTCTCAATGATAAGATCATTGCCTAGGTTCATTCTTTGCCTTCTTTGGAATGTTCCCTCTTCTGGAAATTTTAGGGGAGGCAGAACAATTCTGTGATTGGCAAAATATGGACTTGGGAGTCAAAACACCATAGTGCTTACCTGGGCTGTAGTCCTGGGGCAGGTTATGAAATTCTCTAGGCTGCTTTCCCCTCATCTGCACAAAATGAACAAGATAATACCTGTGACCTTGTGAGGTTATTCCACAACCCCATCTTAGGAATTTCAAAAAGGCATCAGAAGGAATGGGGCATGATGGCATTGTAATGACAGCACATATGGCTTGTTGCATGGGCCATCAAAAGTGACTGCATCTTCATAGCTTTTCTGATGTGTGATTGGTCTGACAGGGAGGGTCAGGACCCACTCAGGTGCTTCGTTCTCAGAGTTTCTTAACCAAGGCTAATTCCAACTACACCACTCTGGGGTAACCAAAAAACTGAGAAAGGCTTTTAGGTGGTTAACATAGGACATCCACTGTAACTTGACATGTTTGCCTCCAGCTCTTGTACCAGGCATTTGAAGGTTATTGATGCTTTAGCTACTTTCATTAAACCCTGGTGAGCGTGGACTAAGTTGTGCAAAATGGCATTTTGGTAAAAGAGGGGTGTCGGGATTGTGAGCAGAAGTGGAAAATGAAGAACTAGTGAAAGAATGACACCATTGGTGGCATCAAATAATAAGGCAACTACATATTTGTGCTGTTTGTTCCCTTTCAACTTTCATATTTCCATGATTCTAAGATAAGATTTTTTGTTTTGTTTTGCATTTTAACATCTCTGAAATCAGATGCACCTGATAGTTCATGACAGGTTACAACTCTTTTGACCAGTGGGTTCATAGGATTTAAGTGGTGTTGCCTGAGACTTAGGTACAGAGTTGTCTGTTAACTGGATTAAGCTCATAGCTACTACTTCTTGTATGACTTTGAATAACATCTCAAAAGAGCTTCCAAATAATGAATTGTTTGTTGTTCGATGTTCAAAGGAAGGGTGATTGTATAATTACAGAAACCAAAAAGGACATCATATAACAATTACTTCTAATAAGTAAAATAAAATATAAAATAAAAATAATGAATGATAAAAATAATAACTAATAAATAATAAAATCATAATTTTTAATATTAAAAATAATAAATAATAATAAAATTAAAATTCTAATTGATGAGAGCATTGTGTCACAGTTTAATAAGAAGCATTATTTCCCTTGTGATTCTTAAGGTAATGCTGCATGGTAAATCCTGTGTCTTAGCTTCAATGAAATATGGAATAAATGACTGTATATTCTCTGCTCTAGGTAATTCTGAAAAGAAAAATTCCTTGCTTGTGTTATTATTGATTTCTAACTTATTCTCTTTTCAATCTTTTTTTCCCCTTTCACAAATGGATACCAATCACATTTACCGTTGGACTGCAATATCTCTCCTTGAAAACCAATGCTGTTGACTGAAATCACTTTGGGTGGACCAAATTTTCTCCTTGTTGACTGCTCCTGAATGATCTCTTCCAACCTCCCAATCTGCCTCTCTGGCCAATCAAAACCTCCTTCCGTGTGTGTGCATCACGCTGCTCTCGACCTCCACTCCCCCTCTCTTTCGCTGACTTCTGGAAAAGCAACGGAAGAGTCCTGGGCCGAAGGAGGCTTCTGTATGCTTGTGAAAAAGAACAATCTGTGCCAACGGAAGGTTCTTCAACAACTTTGCTGCAAAACATGTACATTCCAAGGCTGAGCAGCCATCTTAGATTTCTGTGTTCCTGTAGACTTATAGATTATTCCATATTATTAAAAAGAAAAAAAAAGCCAAAAAAAAAAAAAAAAAAGCAAGCCACCTCTCTCTTTCTTGCTCTTTTTTTTTTTTTTTCTTTCTCTCCTCTCTCTCTCTCTCTCTCTCTCAAGTTTGTGCAGGGAGATGGTGAACTGTTTTGTCAGAACTTAAATGGAAAAAAAAAATAAACCAACAACAAGCCTACCTTTTATAACTGGGTGTTTAGTGTTTAGTACTAAACAGCCAGAACCACAGAGACAGTATTGTATGACCAAAGTATTTGATGCCAAAATTTGACGTTCAAGTAATGATTTGATTTCCTGCCCTGGGTTTGAAGGTCCATTTTTTTTTTCCTTTTGCCTTTAGTTGCTTGTTTCCCCTTTGAGATGCTTAAAAATATTTTTCCAAAATATCACAAGAGCATATGTAGATCAAAAGGAAAAAGAAAGCTCTCGCATCCATCATTTTGCATACTTGAGCCCACCATTGGGGAAAAGGACAGGAAACTGGACCTGAGGGCAGTAAGAACATCCTCCCGAGTTAGGTTTGGTGTTTGTCTTAGTATTTCACAGTTCAGCATTGATGCTTTCCACACCTAATTTACTTGGTGCGTTATATACTGGTTTTTGCATTTTACTCACTTGATAAGTCTGCTCCACTGGTTTCATCGATAGACTTGCTGCTACTGGCTTTTCCATTGTAGATTAGGTTATTTTATACACAGCTGGTCAAATAAGATCGTTCTGTACAGTCAAATTGGCGATGGAAACAATGCAGAGGTACAAGAAAGAGCTGAGACTGACCCAGCTCCCCTGAAATTCAGAGTGTTCATTTTGTAGACCCTGCACAATCTCTTGGTGCTATCTAGCCATTATCCATAGCATTTTTTTTTCTCCAAAGGCCATCAGAAATTCCATTTGTCATAGTGGGAAGCATTTTGGGTATGATGCAGGAAATTTCTTCCTGGAGTCAAAAGTTTCTAAGAGGTCCTGTATTTTTTAAGAAATGGAATTTATTTAAATAATATTTAAGCTCGTGCTCATGTTGGCCGGGCAATGTTTTTCAATGGTGCTTATTAGAAGTTTTTTTCATCTTGTCATTTTAAGAAAATAAAACTGGAAATTGAATATGGGTGGCATGATTGTCCCCTCCTGGTTCTGTATTTTCTTACTTTTCTGTCCTTCTATAACCAGGCCATGCACTTACACACCTGCCCACTGAATGTTATTGAGATCATCTGGGTTTTTTGGTTTTTGGGTTTTTTTGGTTTTTGGTTTTTTTCTTTTGCAAGTGTGGGTTTAGAAACTTCTGCACTGGTTCTCTGTGACTCCATAAACATTTCATGGAATCTAGCAGATGGAATTATAAGAAAAATGCTTCAGATCATTGATCAGAAATGAGGAAACCTGATAATTTTTTTTCATAATTTCTCTGTTTGGGGAAGGGCAGACCCATAATAAGTTTCTTTATTTTTCCTAACAAAGTTCCGTTGGTGACCTCATTTGTTTTGGGAGTGACCAGCCATCTTGCAGGTTTTCAGCTTTTGAGAGCTTTATTTCCAAGATGCCGCTGGCTTCACAGCTGAGAAGAGGAATTGTTTCAATATAGATGATCCTGGGAAGGAGCTGGGAATGATGCTAAGTTCCCAATCCAAGCAGCAAGCTGGTAAAAAGCCTGCCTTGAAAATATTCCTAGACATCTGAGTTAACTTCCAACCCAAAGCGAATGAATAACACATGAATAGACTAATGACCCTCTTTCTAGCATTGTAGCTATACCGAGTCACATAATAATTCATAAGTAACTAGGAAACCAACTGATCTTGCTGAACAACTTTCCTCCTTACAACACTGCAGGCCCTTCTGACACAGAACCAAAGTTGACTCTGGGTAGAACATATAGTTAGTTTTCACACTTAAAGGCACAGTCTTTAAGTGGAGAAGTGGCAATGCAAGCCTAAAGCAAGCTCAAGCAGATGGCAAAACCAGATTCGCCTGCAAGGGGATCCAGCTAATTGAATTAACCCATACTATTTAAGGCCCATGGTCACTATGATAGAAAAGATAAAAATGATATCTGTGTTCTTAGACAAATAGCCATCAACATGAAAGCCAAGTTCACTGGGGTCCACCAGCGCACGCTCCATTTCCCACTGGTGGCCGGTGCACATCATGGAAATACCGGTTTAACTACTAGTGTGTTACTGCCTCGTTTATCTACATAACATTATTAACTAGAACATAATGCTTTCAAAATTTAAGTTAATGTTATATATTATGTATAAATATATATATTCATAATGAGATATATGTAATGGATAGTACAAAGTTTGGAGAAATGACAAATGCGCTAAACTTCTAGAGACAAGCCCTATCTTCTGTTCTCTTTTGTCTTTTTTATTTTTAATTCACTAATTAAAAGTGACCCATTGTTAAATCCAAATCCACTTTACTGAAAAATACTGTACATGTGTAAAATGTTCAGTTGTTTTTTTGTAAAATATAGTAGAATGGTTGTAATTGATACTGGCCAAAATCAATGTTATTCCATATTTTATTTTTTCTATTAAATTAACCTAAGTTCCTGTTTATTTGATCTGTTCATACCCATGCATAAACAACTCTCAAAGGGTAACCTGAGAAGCTTCTCTGTTTCCACATAGACGCAGAACATGAAGGAAAGTTAGAAAAGAACATCTGAGTAGAGGTGGGGATTGAAATGGAGGGAGAAAGAAGAGTGGTGCAAGAGGGGCACGGGTGAGATTTGGACATTTTTAGGAAGTAGGCAGAGAAAAAAATCTATAAAGCTTGACCTAGTTTCCATGAGATTATGCACATGTTGGTGCCCTGTGTGGGGCCAACTGGGCCACTCTTCCTTTGTCGTGCTGCACACACCCCCAGTCTGTGTGTGTAGGGACTTGGTGGTGGGCAAGGAGGTGAGAAGCCTAAGTGCTGTTAAGGGGAAAGATGGCCTTGTTCAATTTGCTGACATCTTGTGTAAAGTTGATGGGCTGTAGCCCTGGATGTCGACAGCATGACTTTGTCTAAAAGCCATCTCCAGTACATGCCACAAGGTGGACTGGACTGTGAGCTAAAATCAGCAGCGGAGTGTTAGTCTTTGTAACGCCTGCTTGAGATGCAGTCACTAGCCTTGAAGTTTTTATGCCCTGCCTTTTGAGAAGAGAAATCATAAATGAGTCAAAACAGCAAACAAATTGAACTCCAACAAGGTTTAAAGATCTCAGGATACAAAAGATATAAAAGAGAGCCTGTACAGTCCCAATAAGGGGAGAGAAAGAGAGTGATTTTTATTGACTACTTAATATATGCTATGCAATGTGAGGATAGCATGCACATGCTGATGTAAATATTTCTCTTATCAGAAAAACTCTAGGGCAGAAGTGCATGTGTTATCCTCTGTTTACACATAAGAAGACAGGCACAAGGACTTTAAATAAGCTAATGGAGATGACATAGCCAGACTCAAAATAATAGTAATAAAGTTTTAACAGACAACAAAAATGTGGGAGACACTAAGTTGTTAAGCTCAGAACAGGCAAAGACTCCTTGGACTTGAGCTGGTGGGGTACATTCCGTGGAGCATATGGAACTTGAATCACTTCATTACCAGCAAACCTGTGGCTTGTGAGACGTTCAGAACAGCAACAAGTTTTCATGCTTTTAATCGAATCAGTCTGTCACTACAAAGGACATTTCTGATTCAACATTTTATAAATTAGTCAAGAAAAATCCTCAGTTTTATAGTTTGTAGAAGATGGATGGTGCATCATCCTCAACTCCCTTATCCACGGAAGACCTTACTAACTGGCAGTCCCCATCTGCAGACGGACCAGAATTTTCTCCTTCATTCTACCTCAGTATCAGAGGTTATTCATCACATGCCAGCCTCTTCCATCTCACCCATTATTTTCCTCTCAACCATCTACCCTTCATTTTGAGGAACTTACAAACTTAGTAGAGAAGGGAGGTGGTTGTTTTGGTAACTTCTAAATTAAAGCTTCTCAGTCCAAGTGAGCAACACTAAGGCATACCATATCTGAGGACAGAAATACACAGCACCTTATCCCCCCTCACATAAAAGGAATGTCATGCTGGAGAAATATAAAGTAAATATGCATTCTTCATAATTTTTATCATCTAGTCTTACACAAAGAGAGCCGTGGTAGACAGCAGGATGATGAATGGGAACACATGCTGGGGGTAGTTTTAAACCATGGCCTAGCAAATTTGATTCTCCCTCCTTTCATCCTCTAATATAAAATGGCAGAAGGGAACAAAAGCCAGCTGCAGTTTGACCTCACCTGGCCCAAGCTGGGCCCTGAACCCTAAACTCAATATGTGTAGCTGGCAGAAAGCATAAACTTGCCTCTCTTCCTTAGTCAACATCCATTTCCAAATGTTATTTTTGTTGCCAACTCATAAAATCAGAAGTTCTCAACAGTATGTTAGAGCCCTTGACATATTTAGCAGGTTATAGCCAAGATGGACTGAATTTCAGTGTGGCTCATTGGAGCTACTTGGCACCTAGCATTGGGCTGAACTCCATAAAATCATGTCTCCTCTTACTCACAAGAGGTGACAGTCTGGCACTGATTCAGTTCTTTAGCAAGCAGGATGCAATTATGCAGCATCATTAAGTCTCAGAGGGCCAGAACATGACCTGGAATGGCTACTTTTCCTTCCCATTCTCTATCTCCAGGAGACTTGTAAGGACCATTTTACTAGGTTATTACTGAAGGATTTTCTTACAAAATGTCCCTAAAAAGCCATTGGGGGTTTTGTTGTTGTTTTGGGGGGGCGGGGGTTCCCTCCTGTCTTAGGTTTGTTTTTGTTTTGTTTTTTAGTGCCAGGGGTCCTGACACCAAAAGATATTTTGCATCTCACTTTCTAGAAAATAACAGAAACATTCGAGTCCTGAATTTAAAGATCTTAAGCTTTTTTCTTTTTTTTTGAAAAAGTATATATTATTTTAAGAATACTATGTTTTAAAGTTGACAAGGTATTAGAAAAATGGCTTTAATTGGGTCTATACAAAAATCAGGTCTATGGAGATTACTTTTCTGATGCAAGATTCACAGCTAGTCAGAGGTGTGCCCAACACTTCAACCTTGTGTACAACACTGCCTCCTTTTACCAAATTCACATTACTTGTGTGCAAAGTGGAGGGCGAGAGCCCTTTCCTAAGTGAAGATAGAGAGCACAATGTATCCCTGGACTTGGTTTTTTTCTTATTTGTAAAAATCAATTGCTTCCATAAATAAACAATACTGAGTCCCTGCCACACACAGAGCTCTAAGGTTCTTCAAGCTTAACATCCAATGGAGAAAAACACATAGTTATAATATGAAGTGATTTAAGAGCCTTTAAGAAGGCATAAATATTGTTGAAAGTCCAGAGACTCTAGTTCATTTTACCCATGAGGTGCTGGGGTCTTATGCCCTTGTACTGCAAAGCTCGCCAAGGGCATCCAAAAATAGCATGAGACATTACAAATAGAGCTGGCTCTGAAATGCACAAATAAAACTGCAAAGGTCAAGATCAAATGATATCTTAATTAAATATCTACAAAACATAACATGTCAAACTAGTCAATTGTAACTTCACTCTTAAGGGAACACATATAATTAAATTTAATGTAGGATGAAGGTGAATTTTAATATGTTTGATACAATGTAGAACCTACAGAGGTTGGAACATCTAGAATCCATGGGTATCTTAACATAGCCCCTACACAGGAGGGAAAATATCACTATTCATTCCAAAGTGGAGAGATCTCGGGGGACACCAAGGTGGGAGGTGGAGGGCAGGGTACAGAGACAGCAATGTGTAGAACCTGTCCTCTTCTCTTTACCTTCTCCACTGTCTCCAAGGAGAGCTTATTCAATCTCATTGCTTTAAATACCCTCCATATCAGTCCACTTTCCATTTTAATAACAAAATTCCTGAGCTAGTTACTTGAAAAAGAGATTTATGTAGCTCACAGTTTTGGAAACTAAAAATGCAAACAGCATGGCACTGTTCTGGCCAGGGCCCATCTGATGACATCATATCATGGCAGAAAACATCATGGCAGACATGCCTGTAAGGGGAGAGATCACATGGTGAAATAGGAGGCCACAGAGAGACCAGGGAGCAGCCAGTGTCGCTCTTTTTTTTAATAAACCTCTAATGAGAACTAGCCAGGGTCCCCCAAGAGCTACTTTAATCTCTGACAAGGAGCCTGCTCGCAGTGACCTTCCAATAAGCTCTACCTCTTTAAAAGGCCCATCATCTTCTTATATTGCCACACTGGGGACTGTGCTTCCACTACATGAACCCTTGGGGAACACACCAACTCCAAATCATAGCACCATCATATAACATATATATGTATACATATTCCCTATCTCTTCCCTCAAAATTCACAGTTATAGATTTGATGAACTACTTGCCTTCAGATGTCTGATAGGCACTGTAAAGCTAATGTGTCTGAAACAAACTTTAGACACCCCAACCTCCTAACCATCTTCCGTCTCAGCAAATGGCAGTGTAGTACATCCACGCAGTTGTTCAGGGTTTCTCTTCTTTTGTATTCCAAATCCAATTCATCATCATAATGTCATGAACTGTATCTCCAAAATGCACATCCAAATACCCCACTGCTGCCTAGCGCACAGCTTAGCTCAGCCAGATGCTGTCATCTCCTGATCTACTGAGGGAGCCTCCAAGTGAGCCACTTGTCCCCTCCTCTTCTCTTCTCTCTTTTTTCTCCCCCTTCCCCATTTGTTCACACAGCAGAGTGCCATTACAAATATAAAATCAGATTCCATCTCTCTCTCTCTTGCTCACTCAGAATACAATCTGAACTCTTTACCTGAAGTCATTCATGCTGTCTTCTGCCTCCCCCTTGTCCCTCACCTGTTCATACTAAATTTCTTTTCTTTTGTACCAGGGATTGAAATCTGGAGCACTTAACCACTGATCCATCCCCATCTCTTTTTATTTTTTATTTTGAGACAGTCTTGCTGAGTTGCTTAGGGCCTTGCTAATTTTCTAAGGCTGGCTTTGAACTTTGCAATCCCGCCTGCCTCAGTCTCTCCAGCAGCTGGGATTGCAGGCATACACCACTGTGCCCGGCTCATACTAACTTTCTTTGTGTCTCTCAAACAAAACCAGGAAGTTTATGCCTCAGGAACCCAGCTCTTTGCATGATTAGTTTCATCCATGGATGTTAGTTTTAAACACACACACACACACACACACACACACACACACACAAAACGGGCTGGGGTTATAGCTCAGTGGTAAAGCACTTGCCTAGCACGTGAGAGGCAATCCTCAGCACCACACTAAAGTAAATAAATAAAATGAAGGTATTGTGTCCATCTACTACTTAAAGTATTTTTTTAATTAAAAAACAAAAACACTTCCTCAGAAAGTAGCTAGCACTTTCCACCACTCTCCCCACACCTGTCCCCTTTTTTTTCCCTTTCTCTTCCCTCCATAGCACTATCACCACGTGATGTTATGGGTCATTTACTTGTTCATGGTCAGCCAGCTCCATGACAGCTGGACTTTGTCCATCTTGTTCAGAGCTGTATCTTATATGTCTAATACAGTTTGCTTAATAAGTATTTGTGGAATGAATGAAATAAAAAGACATCAGAGAGAAGTGTGACAAGTGACATTTGACCTGAGTCGTGAAGAATAAGTGAGATTTATAAGTAGAAGATTAGGATTCTTAAGAAGGATACTCTAGAGAAAGAATGTGTACAGAGACACAAAGCCATTTAAAGGGCCTGTGGATGGCGATCTCATAGTGGCCGAGGCAGGGAGAGGGTAGGTATGTAGCTTGAGAGAGCAGAATGAAAGACCAGAGGGATCAACTTGGGATGGACCTTCAGTGGATTTTTGCCCTTCTTCCACCTCCTTGTCACCAGTCATCAACCTTCTTTTCAGAGAGGCTAACTGACTTGCCCAAGGACCCATCAGCTCCACTCTTGGTCTCTTGCCAATATATTTGGGAGTCATTTATTCAGATAGAATGCTGAGGAGGCCATACTTGATTCAGTCCCCAGAGGATTGATGGCTACTTTGAGCCAACTAAATGAAAGGACAAGGGACCTAGCTGTCAGATGAGCTCACGTGAGGGGACAGTCCTCAGTACCTCTTTATCTTGATATCTATGACCAGAGCAATAAATTGAGCAAGGCCTGTCCAAGACTGGACTTAAGGGCATCGCCGTATCCTCCTCCAAGAAGACACCTTGCCCTCTAAACTGTCATCACCAGAGAAGAACACAAAAGAAAAGAGTGATGTAATCACCCCTCTTCCCTAACAGGGAAAACAATAGTAACAGTAACGCTCATATAAGGAGGACTTCCTATATGTTGCTTTATATGGGCTATTTCCTTCAATATTCCCAACATCCTCATATGATCCCATTTTTTTGTTTTATTGATTTTATTTTTTTAATACATGATAGCAGAATGCATTACAATTCTTATTATACATATAGAGTACAATTTTTCATATCTTTGTATATAGAGTATGTTCACACCGATTCATACCTTTTTACACGTACTTTATGGGGTTTGGGGGGAGGTTGTTTGTTTTTTTGCATTACAATTCTTATTACATTATCCCATTTTTTTTAAAGAGAGAGAGAGAGACAGAGACAGAGAGAGAGAGAATTTTTTAATATTTATTTTTTAGTTTTCGGCGGACACAACATCTTCATTATCCCATTTTTCAAATGAGGAATCAGGTAAGGTAAAGACCTAAGGTACCTTCATGGCAACTAGAAGATATGGAAATAATTGAAGCCCAAACAATCTGATTTAAGAGCCTCCAGAAGGAGAAATACAAAAGACAGGAAGGACGTCACTGTGACCATGGAGTATATACATCAGATTTAGATATTTCAGCAGTGTTGTCAGGCCCAGGTTCCATGCAGTCTCTTGTGAATTAAGCAGCACCCACCCAGGAGTGTGCACCAAGTCCTCCTAACTCTTTGTGAGAACAAGGCAGGAATCAATGTTAATATCATGAGAATTAGTAGCATCCAATGGGCCATGTGAGCGAAATAAATCACAACAGACTTAAAGGAAATGAGGCAGTGTCTGTTAAAATAAATGAGGATGTGGTGTCTCCTTTCATTGTGGGGAGGCCATTGTTTGCATTCTCCCTCACACTGAAATGAGGGAGAAATAAAATGGCCATATTGGGAACGTTGTCACCTAATACAAATTCTGTGGACTCCATTGATGAATCTGCTGAAACAAATTCTCTCCAGTTGGTATTAAGCAGGATTTTGTTGCCTCATGAATCACAATAACTACAATTTAGTAAAAATTAAACTATCAAGGAAATAGAAGTCTTTTTATTATATATAGGAATGTGATTTGTAGTTGATTTATGTTATATGATGAGTCACAGATACAGCAGAAACCAGAAACCGGCAGAAACCTTGACCCTCTTCTCATTCATTCCTACATCGGCCCTAAGTCAAGACATTTCTGCCTCCAAAAACTGTCTCAGATTCATTTTCTCTAGCTCAACTCCCCTATCCTAGTCCGTGTCACCCCGGGTCAAGCTACTTTACACGTGGGCTGCTCATGCATCTTCATAAATGTACCCCATGTGTTCATAGCCACAAGTGCTTACCTTTAAACCCCTATACACCATTCTCCACAGCAATCCCAATAATCTTCTCAACAACTCAAAACTCAGCATAAAACCCGTCCTCCTGAAGCTCCCCATTTCCTTAGGATGAAGCTGAAATTCCTTTCCATGGTTTCAAAGGTCTGTCTGACCAGCCCCACCTCTCTAAATTCAACTCATGCCCTTCATTCCCTCTCCTAGTATTTTCTAGCTACATTGACTCTGATGATTTTTTTCAGACCTACACCATAGAATGTTCCCATATTGTATTCACCTTCTTTAATACTATCCCAGCTGATCATCTATCTCTGGTTAGCATGCATTATCTGAGCCCCAGTTTAAATGTTACTTCTTCATTTACTAATCCTTAAAGGCAAGGTTAGATCTCCTTATTGAAAGCTTTCATGGTAATGGGCATAGGGGTGCATGCCTGTAATTCCACAGACTCAGGAAGCTGAGGCAGGTAGATCACAAGTTCAAGGCCAGCCTTAGCAACTTGGTGAGACCATGTCTTAAAATTAAAAAGGGGGCTGGGGACGTCACTCAGTAGTAAAGCACTCCTGAGTCCTAATCCCAGCAACAATAATAATGATAGTAATAAGTTTTCATGGAAGCCTCTACTTCTTTCATATCGATTATATGGTAAGTGTCTAGATATCTGTGGAAGCATCTGTTTGCTGTATGTAATTCTCACTAGGAAGTTTGTTCCATAGGGGCAAAGTCAGCAAGGGCTTTATATTTTATGAACCTATAAAATGTCTCACAGATAACTTTATGATCAATAGATGAAAAAAAATTATGAGTAAACAATTGAGTATAGGACAGGAAAGAGATAGCTCTGACCCAGACACTGGATAATGAAGTCTTAGTTGTGATTTTGTATCACTTCAGGAAAGCCTTTCATGTGTCGCACCTCAGTATTCCCTTCTTGACCATCATCCCTGTGAATACCCTTCCTCAGCCCTTCTATCCATCATAAGTGGAAAATGGGAGTTCTCATGGAGTTTCTGTCACTTGTCCTAAAACACACAAAATTATCAGCAAAAACAATAAAACAAATGCTTCAGGACCTGTGAACCAACAGCAGCCGGGCATTGGTTTGTGTAGAAGCAGAATTCTAATCATGTCCCTCTGAGATCTCATTCCCTTCTTATCCCCTGCTGTGAAGAGACTTTTCAGAGGAAACTAAAGCTTAATGGCAACTGATAGGAAGATAGGAGATCAGCCTGAATTATCCAGGAGTAATCATGAACAAGTCCATCAGAGAGATAGGGTAGAAGAAGGAGTCAGAAGATGATCCAAGGTCAGAGAGATTGGAGGGAGAGAGAAGGATGGGACCCACAGCCACTGGATTGAAGATGTTGGAAGTGGGGCCCAAGCAGGAAACACAGGCAGCTCTAGACACTGAGAGCAACCTGCCACCAGCACTCAGCAAGGAACCAGGGATTGACCCGGATTCTGCCAATAACCTGAAGGAATTTGGAGCATATTCATGCTTGGAGCTTCCAAAAAGAATGCAGCCTGCCAACACCTTGATTTCCACCTTGTAAAACCTGGAGCAGAGAAGCAGCTGAGCCATGCTGTGCCCGGACTCCTGACCTAAGGAACTGTGAGATAATAAATGGTTATTTTGTTAAGCCACAAAATGTATGCTAAGCTGTGTTGGCAGCAATAAAAAATTAATACAGTTAGACCACACCTATTCCATCACAATAAGTACGTTTTCAAGACTCCAAGGTGATCTAAGAACACAGTGTAAGATCTACCACTATGGATGACACTTCTTTCCTGAGTTTCTGACACCCACCTCTGATTTCTTGAGGGCCACTCCTGCAAGCATCGAGTTCTTAAGAGATAAGCACTGAAGAATTAGGCAGTTGTGTGGCAGTCCTTGGCTGACATTAACCAGCAGAGCTGAGGCAAATTAGTGATGCTTCAGATCAAAGAAATAGCTAATGAGCAACCACAGCATTCTAATCTGCAACCTGGGAACCTGATACACCTCCTGGGCTATTTGGCTGATGGTGTGGAGTGGAGACTTGTTAACAGGTGGCTTGAGCCTGAAGGGTACCTCCCTGCAGGCTCGCAACACTGGCTCTTGGCAGTTGATACAGCCAACAGTCAGAACACAGCTGCTTTTACAAACCAAGCCAGCTCACCATTAAACTCTGCCTTGCTGTCATTTCACTTACCAAGATGAAATCCTTGTGACCATTTTCCAACCCGGTTCTCTTAAATGAACTTTACGACTAGCTATATTTTTGGCAGATAGATGAGGTGTTAAGTTTTGTCATTCAGTATTTCCTTCACTGCAGATTCAAATTTGTTATTCATTTCCTGATCACCTGCTTTAGAATCATGCACCAAGCTTGTTCCTTCCATGTTCATGATTTAGCCATGAAGTATGGTTGTGCCCATTTCAAGATGGGAGTGGGCAATTGTTGTCAGGTCATGTAATCTACCAGGTCTTCCCACTCTGAGTTACAGAGCTTTTCCTCCATCAGCACAGATGCTCTTGACGACTTCTTTCTTTTCCCAGTCCAACTATCCAAGCCCTTCTAGCTGAATGGGCGCATCTCCCACAGCTTCCATCCACTTATTAGTGTAGCTGTGGATGGAGATGAGGTTGGACATTGGACATTTTGACTACTATCCATTCTTTCCAAGAGATGGATAGAATGTCATATTATAGCTTTCCAAAGTCATAGCTACCATCACAAAATCTGGGAAGAGGCTGCCCAGGTTCAACTTCTGGTTTTCTTATATACTAGTTATATGATCTTAGGAAATACACTTAACCTCTTGTATTAGTCTGCTCTGTGTTTCTATGACCAAAATATCTGACATAAACCATTAGAGGAGAAAATATTTGTTTGGATGGTCTCTAGTTTCATCCAATTTTCTGCAGGTGACATAATTTCATTTTTATTTATGGCTGAATAAAACTCCATTGTGTGTGTGTATATATATATATATATATATATATATATATATATATATATCACATTTTCTTTATTCATTCATCCATTAATGGGTACTTAAGCTGGTGCAATAGATTGGCTATTGTGAGTTGTGATACTATAAACATGCATGTATTACTGTAATATGATAACTTTAATTCTTTAGGATAAATACCAAGGAGAGGTATAGCTGGTTCCTATGGTATTTGCATACTTAATCTTTTGAGGAAGCTTCATATTGATTTTCATAGTGGTTGTACTAATTTATAATCCCACCAACAGTGTAAAAGTGTCCCTTTCTCTCCACAACCTCTCTAGAATTTATTATTGTTGGTATTCTTGATGACTATCTTTCTGACTGGTGTGAGATGAAATTTCAGTGTAGTTTTGATTTACATTTCTCTCATTGCTAATGATATCAAATATTTTTCATGTATTTGTTTGCAATTTATATTTATTCTTTTGATAAATCCCTGTTTGATTCATTTGCCCATTTGTTAATTGAATTTTTGATGTAAACTTTTTCGAGTTCTTTACATATTCTAAATATTAACCTGCTGTCAAAAGAGTAGCTAGCAAAGATTTTCTCCCATTTTGTAGGTTTCTCTCTTCACATTTCTAATTGTTTCCTTTGCTGTGCAGAAGCTTTTTAACTTGATGGCATCCCATTTGTTAACTCTTGAGATTATTTCTTTGAGTTTAAGGGGTGCAATAGAGAAAGTGATGTTCATCTGTATCTTCATGTTTCCTATCAGACTCACTCTTCAGACAGTCAGCAGAGTTTCTGTCTCTGTGCTGACCCCTCCTTTCCCTCCCTCCAAACCCTCCATCAAAGGACCAGACACCACAGCCACCCCTTGGGATGGTGAATCTGGGAACATCCTTACACTATGTGTATTGGCCATTTTCTACTGGTGATGCTAGTCAGAGTCAGAGAAGCCTGGACCAAGATGGCTGTTGTCTTTCCAAAGATGAAGACTGGCATAGAACATGGGTTCTCCATCTCAAGTGGCATTAGAATCACTGAGAATGATTTTTCAAAAAGAATCTATCCCAGAATCTCTGATTCAGTAGGTTCAAGGTAGAATCTGAGAATTTATATTTCTAATAAATTTCCAGTTGATACTGATGCTGCTGGCTGCTGGTTCTACCTTAAGAATCACTGTCATTGATGTTAGGCACACAGACCTACTAAATACCCTAGAGAAATCGAGGCTCGAATCCCAGCACAGTCACTTCAGATGTGTTTTAGTCAGCTTTTTCGCTGCTGTGACTAAAAGACCTGACAAGAATAATTTTTACAAGGAAAAGTTTATTTGGGGACTCACAGTTTCAGAGGTTTCAGTTCATAGACAGATGACTCCATTCCTTGGGACTCAAGGTGAGGCTGAACACCAGGGTTGGAGGAGTATGTTGGAAGGAAGCAGCTCAAATGATGATCAAAAAGCAGATAAAGACTCCACTCTTCATATACAAAATAGATACCCCAAAGACAAGCCCCCAATACCCACCTCCTCAGCCACTCTCTACCTGTCTTTATTTACCACTCAGTTAATCCCATTAGGGGATTAATTCACCAATTGTATTAAGGCTCTCATAACTCAGTCATTTCTTCTCTAAACCTTTTTGCATTGTCTCACATATAAGCTTGTGGAGAACACCTCATATCCAAACCATAAGACCATGTAACCTTGGATAAGTGACTTCACCTCTCTATTTCTTTCTTTCCTCACCTACAGAAAGGAAGTAACCATGGCATCATAGCTGAGGATTAAATGATATGATACTCACGGATACATACAAAACATTCCCTTACCCACTGGATGAAAGACAGCCCCGCCTCCCCAGGCTGCCACATATATATATATTCCATATATTAACTATTAATCATGGGAGCCTGTGGGGAGGTTTTTCCCCACTTTTTGATTGGTGTGTTATGTTGTACATATGTATGGGATATGTTGTTACATATTTGTACATGCACACAATACACAATATAATAATATGAATTGACCAATATCACTCCCCAGCACTTCCTCCTCCCTCCTATTGTTGGTCCCTTTTTTGCTACTTATCTCCCTTTGATTCATGAGATCCAACCACAGCTTTCTTTTCCTTTTTTCTCTCTAACTTACACATAAGAGAGAAACACAGAACCCTTGACCTTCTGAATTTGGCTTATTTTGTTCAACATAATGGTCTCCAGTTCCACCCATTTTCCTGCAAATGACATAATTTCATTTTTCTTTATGGTTGAACAAAATTCTATTATGTATATATACCACACATTCATTTACTCATTCATCCATTGATGGACATCTAGGATGCTTCCATAGTTTGGCTATTGTGAATTTTGCTGCTATAAACATGGGTATGCATGTATCACTACAGTATGATATAAAGTCAACAGTAGTGTTTTTAAATATCTCTGCTAAGGTCATTAAATCACTTTCTGTAGTAAAATCTCCATCTATATTTTTCTTATAAAGACACTTGTGATTACATTGGCCCAACCTGATAATCCAGGATTATCTCCCCATCTCAAGATCTTTAATTAATACATCTGCAGAATTCCTTTTGCCACATAAGGTAGCTTTAGATTTCAGGGATGAAGACCTGAATGTCTTTGGGGACCATTATTTAGCCTACTACACTTGCACAGGTCATCTAATCCTCTGAGCCACCATTTTTTCACCATTCAGGCTCAAGCCCCTCTATTTATTTTATATCATTAGAGTATGATATAAAATCAGTGAAATTAAAATGATATGACCCTATGAGCATGTTGCTGTGTCTTACCCACGAATTTATTAAATAGAAATGCCCCCTGGATTGTTGTGTGCTTCCTGCTATACTGTTTTATAAATCTTGCATTAGTTCATTAACTCTATTTACTCACCTTTTATTAAACATTCTATATGTGCTAAGCACAGGGGAAATACTAGAATTCTCATTCCTTGGACATACACTTTATCTCTGTAAATTTTATACAGTAATAGGTACAGGCAAATAGAGGAAGTGCCCTAATGTGTGAACAAGTGCTATGAAAAAAAAATCAGTGAGAAAATACTCTGCAAATGCTCTCCAGGTACACAACAGAGTGGGTCTACAGTCCCTTGGGCAGGAGACAGGGACAGAAGGAAGGAGTTGAGACTGGAGCATCTGGAAAATGCCAGGAGTTTCTCCTTTCTGAAGCCTTGGGTGCCAAGAGGTGGCATGCATATGAGACAGATGATCTAACACCTTAGAGAGGGCTGGTTGTGATGGCCACAGGCGCCATGGGAAGGAGTCTGGACCATAGCATGTGCTCCAGGGAGCCACTGAAAAGTTGAAAGCAACTCCTCTGGATATCCTATCCCCTGCAGTGATCTGCATGCAGCTCCTAGCAGGAAATGCTTAAAGCTCTGACCTCCTTACCAATATTTAAATATCAAACTCACAAAGGTCTTTGTGAAGAGGTTCTGGTTTCTTTAAGTGCCTCTTACCTTTCTTCCTCACTGAGACTTTATGAGTTATATTTTCAGAACTTTATTTTTACAGCCTCCCATTATACTGAGCCATCGTCTGTCTTAGAATCTCTGTCATTCTCATTTTTGAATCATTCACTCTTAAAAATATTCTCAGAGCCCCCAGGTCCCACTTAACCTTCTACTCTTTGCCATTCCATTTATATGAGAATGTTCAAAAGGCAGATTCCATATATTAACTACTAAAGTATTAGACACTAATAATTCTGATAACTCACGAGGCATTTTTTTTAACCTAGAAAACATTTTTTGCTGAAAGTGGATTGATAGTAACTATGCTCTGACTTTCATTGGGGATGTCTGCTTTCCTGGATGCCTAGGCCCTGGTGGTCTGTTTCATTCATTTTTACCTCCTGAAAATGTAGCACCCCTCTCTATTACGCTTTTGTCAACAGATAGCATTCTCCCTATGAACTTCAATAAAGTGGCAGTGAACTTCTGTGCTGGGAAGATATTTTGCATTAAAAACTGGATTCACAGCAGGCAATCTGCCTGGGGACCACATGTCTAGGAAAGCAGTCATTTTTAACAAAGACTATTTCAGGCCTGGATAGAATAGGGTTGGTGCACTCTGAAGCCACGAATGTCTTGCCTACTGGAAGCAAGATTACTGTCCTGCATGTTGGTGATTAACCTTGTCACTGATGTGCTTGCCTACTTCAACTTTCAGGTCCATGGCATTTATAGTTGCCAACCACATAAAATATATTAACAGTGTGTTCATGGTTTACTAGATATCTCCTCTGCCTGCTATTGTATACCAAATATCTGGAATAGTGCATGGCAATATTCTAGTTTCTCAATAATTACATGAATTTCTTCTCATGGGGCTTTTCAGCTATTAAGTAACCTTTTTTTTTTCATCCCTAAATCCCAACATGTCAAGTAATTTATCTACCAAAATATTTTTGATCACTTCATCATGTGGCAAGTAGTGATTCACATTACAGAAAATTATTCTTGACTACAAAGAGCAATTAGTCCTGTGAGGGGGACCATATGTAGAATCACCATTTGATATGTAAGAATAAATCAAAATCTGTACAAAGTCCTAGAGAGCACAGAAAAATCAATTCAACCACATAATGGTGTGGTAGGAGACATTCAGAGAAAGTTTCATAAAGGAGACCAACTTGAGTTATAAAAAGTCTCATTTTTCTGGAAGAAGAGAGGTGGCATAAAATGAATATATCTCTAAGTGGAAGAGTGCATGATAGGGGTTGGGAACTCAAAGGCTTTTGGAATATGGGGATTTGTTTTAGTTGACCTTCCAGAACCTGACAGTGGGACAGGTTCAAGTGCAAGAGGTTTATTTGGGAGATGAAAGAAAATGCCAGTGGTGGTGCCTGTTAGCAAAATAGGATCAGGAAGGCAGAAAATGAAGGTTGCATTATGAAGCTAGAGGCAACAGCAGGCAACTGGAGCTCGGTGCTGTGGGAAAACTCTGGGAAACTGTGTAAAACACAGGTCTCCCAGTTATCCCACTGGAGGGACAGCAGAGCTGTGGTCTTCATCTACTGAATCCCTATCACTGGTTGAAGACACTCCTAGGGGTCAATTTCTTCTCCTTCTGGCCTACCACATGGGCCTGATGGAGCAGCCTCCTGAGCCCCTGGAGAAAACCTCAGGCAGATGCCAGCAGACACTCTCCCCTGAGATTAGTTTCTGATGTGGTAAAACCAAGGAACGTGTATAGGGTTTCAAAAGAGTAGGCTAGAGTTTGTAAGGAGAGCTTCAGGGGATGAGGCTAGAAATTGAGGCAAGGGCTGAATTCTGAAGGGTCTTGTGTGTCAAGGGAGCAGTAGGAGAGTGGTCTGATAGCACTGAATTTGAGAAAGATCATTCTGTCTACAGGGTGAAGAACAGAGATGGATGGGGGTGGTGAGAGGGGGCAAATGATGAGTCTGGAAGACCGATTAGGGAGAGAAATACTCCATATGGGATAGGAAAGACGGGACTGGAAGTCGTGTGGTGGTGGTGGCAGTGGTGTTCCTGCTGGAGAGGAGAATGGACAGACGGGACAGAGAGATTTGGGGAGATAGAACGGACGTAAGTTGTGGGGAGAGGTAGGGGCTGAGGATGACTTCCTGTACTGGCTCCCCCAATGGGATGATGGTGACACTCACCTAGAGACAGAAAGAGATAGATTCTGGATCAAAACAATTAAGCCTTGAGAACCAGGTGAGTTGGAGATACCTGTAAAGTATTCAGGTGGGAAGTCCACCTTGATGTAGTATTATTGACCTCAAGAGAAAGATCTGGACTGTGCAGTCAACTTTTTTGTTGCTGTAACAAAACAAAAACAAACAAACAAACAAAAACCCTGACAAGATAATTTTAGAGAAGGAAAAGTTTATTGAATAAACTCACAATTTCAGAGATCTCAGTCCATAGAAAGCTGATTCCATTGCTCTTAGTCAGAGGTAAGGAAGAACATCATGACAGAAGGGTGTAGAGGAGGAAACCAGTTCAGGAAATGGCAATCAGGAAGGAGAGAGAGAGAGAGAGAGAGAGAGAGAGAGAGAGAGAGAGAGAGAGAGAGAGAGAGAGAGAGAGAGAGAACCATTATTATCAAGGTCAAAATGAGAACCCCAAAGGCATGTCCCAATGACCTACCTCCTCCAGTTACATACTACCTGTCTACAGTTACCACGTAGTGAATCCATAGATTAGGTTAAGGCTCAGACTCAATCATTTTATCTCTGAAAATTCTTATATTGTTCAACACATGAGCGCCTTTGGGGACACCTCATATCTAAGCCATATCAGCAGGGCTGTTTAGAAATCACCACTTCCTACAAGATATTTGAGGCCAGGGAAGCAGAAGACAATACATGAATAGCTAGAATCTGACTTATGGGATGTGATGGTTGAATGTCATTATCAATATCCCCTCCTTTAACCAACATAGAGATGACGTGGTCTTTATCACCCCTGAATATTGTTTGGCCTGAATTTCTCTCCATATCTTCCCCCAAATGATTAATTTTCCCCTAAGAATATTTGGATCCAGAGAGTAAACAAGCTAAATTGTGTGACTTGTGGTGCAAGCCTCCATTCTACTAGCACAATGCCTTTACCCGGCCAATGCTGCCTCATTTTTTGCCTATGACTGGATCACTGATTGAAAAACCACCCTTGGGATCATCTTTTAAAATAATCACAAAATGCAAGCAGCTGAAACTACTATGATAACAGCCCTTTGTAACAATTTACCTTTCCTCTACTTGGGTTTCACACTGAGTGTCTACAGATGTAGGCCTTTTCTGCCAAACAGCTCTGGGGCCAAGGACGAGACAGCCCCTCAACAGGCATGTGTAGGTGATGACACTTCTTTCACCATCTTTGCATCTAAACATGACACTTTATCTGTCAACAATGAATTGAGCTCCTGACTGTTTACAGCATGGTTCTAGGCAGAACGGGCTGTGAATGTCTGCACTATATTTTACTCCATTATGTCTTGTCAGAGAGAGAACACAGATAACCAAAGTTGAGCAGGACCACCAAAACAGTCATTGTCCAAATACTGCCTGTGGCACGTAGGTAAACTTACAGAACTATGGCAGGAGTTGCACCGCTTCAAAACTTCTGTGAGATCATCCCAACCAGTTTCTCTTATGTTCTTGGGCTTTGGCAATGCTACTATCATTTCTTCATTCATTCAAGCTCAAGCCCATGATTTGATTCCTCTTTCTCCAGTCATGCAGGCCATTATCATTTATTAATAAGAATGGTAATACTTTTTATTCACCATTTATTATATGCCAGGCTATACTCTGCACTGGGTGCTTTTAAATACTTTATCAAATTTAGTTATTATACAACTTTTTGAAGCAGGACTATGTTATAGTTTGGATCATGAATGTCCCTCAAAAGCTCATGTGCTAAAGGGTTGGTTCCTAGCCAGTGACACTGTTGGGAGGTAAGAAATTTTTAAGTGATGGAGCCTAGTGGAAAAAAGTTAGGTCATTAGGGGCATGTCCTTGAAGGCGATATTGGATCCTAGCCACTTTTTTTTCTCTTTCTTTGCTTCCTGGCTGCCATAAGGTGAATAGGCATCCCCCATCATGAGCTTCCATCATGGTATACTGCTGTCCTGTCACAGACCCAAAGCAACAGGGCCAAGTGACCATGAGCCAAAATACAACTTTCCTCCTTATAAGTTGTTTATGCCAGGTATTTTGCCACAGGGCTGGAAATCCCATTTTGAAGCAATAGCAGGGGAGTTACAGAAGAGAAGCAGTTAGCTCAAAAATCACAAGTGAGAAAATGTAAGGTCTAGAATATGGTTCTAGGGTTCTCTGCCAATAAACTTTATCATATTTTCTCCTGTTGAGCAAAAATATTCTTTGAGGTGACATTTTGAAGTTTCCAAACACAAAGTATACATTTGATCCTCCAAATAGAAGGGAGAAGTAGGCAGGACATCTATCATCTCTATTGCCACAAAAGTGACAGACCGTCAGGTATCACTGATGTGCTCGAAGCCACCTGTCTGAACCTTGGACTCAGATCTTGTGGCTCTTTTCGTTATTCCCATAAATACCATGCTTTTTCCATAGAGCAGCTGTTTCTTCTTTAGAAATGACTAATGTATGAAATTTCCTAGGAGGTCAGTGCAGCCTACTACAAAGACATTTATGATAGTCAATGTTTTAAAACAAAAAAAAAAATGGAAAAGGACATAGAGTTCTTGTCTTTCCATGTTCATTCAGACACTAGAACATCACTGAGGGAATTCAGCCCAATCCATGGGGCAGGGGAGGTGGGGGGAGCTAGAATAGATGAGCTCGAAGGCTCACTTTCCCCTGAGATCTACAATTTCTCTTTTCTGGGGACCACCCTATCCTTACCATCTTGGTTGCAGTAACTGTTCCCTCAGCCATGATTTATTATAGCCATCTCCCAAATGGATTCTTGCACTTTTTCTTTCATTCTTCTAGCCAACAGAGTGGTCTACTCATCATAGATTATCTATTTCTAAATCTTCAATGTCTCCCTTAGGCCAGCTGCTCCCATGGATAGTCCCCTGCCTGATGTCACATTATTTGTCTTCATCTTCTAACCAAACTCTTGTTTCATATCCCCCAAACTCAGTTTCTACATAGTCACCCCAAACATTTTCCTGCTTTCAGAGACAGCCACACTCATTCTAGCCTTCAGTACTTGGCTTTCCTCATTCCCCTCTCCTGACATGTTCCCCATTTGCCTTCTTGCCCATAGAAGCACATCCATCCTTTCAGGCCCGGGGCCAATTTTTATTTTAATTCAACAAACAAAAATCTTTAATGAATTCCTTCCAAAGAGTACAAAACAATCTAGGAATAGTCTTCCACTCATGTAATAAGGCTATAAAGATCTAAAAATAACAAGGTATGGCCGTGTCTTCAGGAAGGAGTACAATCAGAACCAGCTGCTCTGGGCAACTCTTTGATTTTGAACACCTGATTCTGCATTACCTTATGTCCTTGGTATTTTATCTGAGCTACTTATGTCTATTCTATGAAGGGTAAACATTGAGCCTTCTTCCAACACACCTGAGAAAATGGTAGGCAATGAAATAGTTATAAGTTATTCCATTGAGAAGTCTTGGATTGCATGTTTTCTCTTCTTGTCCACATTTCTCCCTCCCTACTTCCTTCTCTCTCTCTCTCTCTCTCTCTCTCTCTCTCTCTCTCTCTCTCTCTCTCTCTCTCACACACACACACACACACACACACACACACACGTGCAGCCCACCCAATTAATTGAATTTCTAGCATATTGGAAGAGGAATGGTATTAGAAGTTAAAATTTTATCTCCATGACTTTCTGGGGGTAAGGATGCACAAAATCCTGATTAAAGGAAGAAATTTTGGTAACTGACCACTGGTTTGAGTTCCAGCTGTCAACAGCTGGATGTCCTTAATAGAACACATAATGTCTCATTGCCTCGACTTTCTCAAGAGAAAAATGAGGATGATTAAAACAACAACATCAGAAACAAGCAGTGGTACTCAGTACCATCCTCCCAACAGGGTTATTAATGTAAGGATCAAGTGCACTGATTTGTGTGGGCTCTCAGAACAATTCCTAGCACATAATAATCACTAAAAAAGTGTTAGCTATTCTTATTACTAATCCAATGACCTTGGGAAGATGGCTTAAATTTCCTGGGCCTCAGTTTCTCATCTTTAAAATGAGAGAGAGCAATACTCATCCCCATAGTCTGGCCCTGAAAATTAAATGTGAAAAAAAATTGAGAAAATATTTCACAGAAAAATTTCCCTTCTCATTGATCCAAGGCTTCTGATTATAATCTCTAAAACATAACCACATCTTTCTCTCTGTTCCTTTAGTCAGTTTGTATATCCACCATTCATGCTACTGTAGGAAACAAGTTGTTTTTATTCCATAGAAAATGTTGGCCTCTTACAAATTCATCTTAAGAACATTGCAACTTAAATTACACTAGATAGTTACATAAGCCAAAGACCATTCAAGTTCCCCAACCCACAGGCGGCTTTCCACAGCCTGTACCTGCACATTTCAGCCAACTGTGAACAGCAGAGAAAGGAATTGGCCCTCTTCAGGATACTCTGGGGCTCCAGGCACATCACACCATGTAAAATCTGGTTAAGATGAATATCAAGAGAGGTCTTGAAAGCAAAAAGGAGTCAAAGCAGGTCAGACAGCAGCCAGAGGGAGTTTCAGAAGGGGAGGAGGGCCTGATCCACCAGTTCTGCCAGAGGGAGGAATCATGAGAACCCAGTTTCCAGGCAACAGCAGGCTTCCTCAGCTCTGGACACAGGGCCCTGACTCCCTGCCTGGTGGCTGCAGACCTAAGCCATCAGCTGGGCTCTGAATGCATGCAGACTAGTTGACCTCAAGTGGATATATATAACTTTTTCAGGAAGTTTCCGTGGTCCCCAGAGGAGATACTGAGGGTCTCTTTGGGGTAAACTTAGTGATGAAGAAAGTGGAAGTCAGACCCAAAGGAGGAAAGTTTGCACCTCAAATATTGACTTGACTGCCTTCCAGCCAGGTTGACTCTCCTGTCAAAGGGACTGAATTGTTACAAAGGCTCATGTAGACTTTCTAGATCTGTGGGTTATTTTCTGATGATGATGAGGAGGAGGAGGAGGTTTTTTTATAAGAACTTACTCTGTTCCCTCTATGCCTCTACATGACTGGGCTGGGAAGGCAAGTTCTCAGCTCTACCTGATGGAGGAATGCAGAAGTTAAATTTCACTGTTGGAACAAGATTGTTTACAATCTAAATGATGGAGTGATACAGGTAGAACATCTAAAAGAGATATCAAGACATTAAGGGAAAGGATCAAAGAGCAAGAGAGCATTGAGCCACACCACTCTGAAATGTTTTGATGAGTCCTGAATTCTCTTGTTGGATTAATATCTAAGAAACAATCCCTTGGCTGGGCATGGTGGCACACACCTGCAATCCCAGGGGCTGGGAGGCCGAGACAGGAAGATCACAAGTTCAAAGCGAGCCTCAGCAACTTAGCAAAACCCTGCCTCAAAATAAAAAATAAAAAGGTTGGTGATGTTGCTCAGTGGTTAAGCGTCCCTGAATTTAATCCCTGGTACCTAAAAGAAGGCGAAGGAGGAGGAGGAAAAGAAACAATCCCTTAGATTTATATTGAGCTTATACAAATTACCTCATGATCAATTCCTTACCAGAGGGTTTGAATGAAGATAAAAAGTCACAATTCTATGTTTTTCTTAAAATATTTCTCTATAAGACAAAAGGGATATTTGACAATAGATGAATGGCTAACCTGTCTTTCTATCAAATATTGGTTGGGGGTGCCCACAATTTTTTAGCAAGTTAATAGCCCTAGTATTGTGCAATTTGGAGTGGGGGGGGGTGAAAGGGTGAAGGCTGTCATCTTCTTGACCAGAACTTTGGTGTTAATCAAATAAGACCATGCCTGTTGAGTTGCTGAAAGTTAATAAAATTTAATTTAAAGTTAATTTTAAAAATTGGAACCCATTTACATAAGAGGCCCTTAAATAGCTGTGGAGAAAGGAATTTTTTTCTAGATATTTTATTTATACTTATTCATGCACTTCTAAATCAACCATAGCATAAAAAAAAAAAAAGAATACTGTCTGATACTAGGCAGAAAATGAATGAGGAACTACAAAGCTTGGAGCAATTAACCTTATTTTGTAAAGCTGAAGTAAGGTTAATTATCTGCAAAGCCACCAGACAATAAGAAGCAAGTTGAGATTTGAACCTTCTAAATGTCTTTTCACCTCCAAATTGCTTCTCTGAGGGACCTGTTGGTGCTCCTTGGAGTAGTTTGTTTATTGAGCACTTACTGGTGCACTAGGATCTTTCAAAGTACATTTCATGTGTTACTAATTTAATCCTCTAACCTTTTCATGATGAAAATGTGAATATTTCCATTTTACAGAGAAGTTGACTGAGACTCAGACAGATTACATAACTTGTCCAAGATTATACATCTTGCCAATTCAGTGATGGAATCCATATGGAGGATATCTGGCTCCAGATACAACTACTTAACCTGTCTCCTGACTCTCAGGAGAAGGCATGATTCTCTGAGTCAGGAGCGGGCAGCTCATGGTCACCTGAGCACACAGTGCACAGGAGAGGAAGCCTGAAGAAGAGAAGTGGCATTCTCTTTAGATAGCGGGGCCACACAAGGTTCTAGTTCCAGAGAACAGACCCTGGACGGTCTTAAACTCTGATAGGATGCAAGCCATTGGTAGGCAAAGAAACACCTGAGACCCTCTCTGACTCCCAAGGATTCTGAGGTCTCCTACCCCACAATACTACCTCCCCCATCCCTAAGCTCCCTCACACAGCACACACACATGCACACACCTGCTCACACACCTACACACACACTGCCCTCACCTTCATGCTCACCAGTTTCTATCCTCCTTCACCATTGAGATAGAGAAGTGTACAATTTGCCCTTGTACCTGCCAGTTCACTTCAAGAACCGCTGGCCCAAGAACAGTAGTCACTCTACAGTGGCACCAGGAATTCCAAGTTCTGAACCTGATGTGATAACACCGTAATGGGAAGAAGCCCCACCTAACAGAGCTGCACCCATTACTGACAGAATTTGACCTCAGCAGCCTGAGAAGGGCACAACCATGGCTCTGGAATTTTCCACAACCAAGTTCAGAAAAAGCTAGTTTTGCTCTGCTACAGAGAGGCTCTCTCCAAGGGGCTGCTAATAATAAAAAATAACTTGTGTAGGTTGCATCTTGTAGCTCAATTGCTTTGAGAGGTCATTGTTCTCTGTCCACAGGGTCATTAATTTTAGTTGCCTCATTGCCACCCACATAGGCAGCCAATACATTCTTCACATCCCCTGAGGAGTGGGAGAAAAAGCATAGTTTGGAATCCAATCTGACCAGCGTTTGAATGATGTTCAGAGAGTTAACATTCTGATATTTAAATTCCTTATTTGGCCAATGAAGCTGATAGTTGCTATCTATCCTACATTATTAGCAGAGACTTAATTGTGTAACATAATTAAAGTACCTGATAATTATAAGTAACATTTTGCCATCCACTTTGAGAGGTGCTGTAGGTCTGTTTTATTTTATTCCCACCATATCCTATGAGAAAAAGGTTGTTATCCACATTTTACACAAGAGGAATGTCAAGGAAATATGCATTTGATTAATTTCAGACAGCTGGAAAAGGGATCCAAAAATCAACCCCAGGTGGGGCTGACTCCAAATTTTGTGCATTTACCCAACATAATATTTCCCACTATGACAGGCACAGAACAAATTTCAGTTTCCTTTATCCACACACCACAGGTTTTTTAAAAGGAGAGTTTGGCCACTCCCAAAGAAACATAAGGAAGTCTGTCTAATGAAAATGCTTCCCCAGTCAACAAGGAACTGAGGTATTCTGGGCATCATGATGCATACAGACCTGTCACTAGACAAACCAGCAGATGTTTTAGAAGGTACCATCCATAGCCAGTGGCTAGACTGTGCTAATGATGACCCAATTAAAGACTCAATCGTCAATTAGCAAAGTTGGAACGAGCCAGGTGCAGCTAGAGCCCTAGGACTTGGAATGCAATTCCTCCTCTTTCCAGGGGTTACTCTCCTCTCTTAATTAGCCTGAAATGTTCACGCACATGGAGGCAGGGCGTGAGGAAAAGCTCTGGGAGTGTGGGAGAGGAAAGATGAAGTCAGCACTTTCTATGCTGCTACAGAGGAAGAGAATGAGGGTAACCTAAGGATATTCCTTCCCATGGGGCAGTGGAGCCGGGAAAGTGACTGAGTCCTACTTTGAAGGGGTTTCAGAGAAAGTTTAACAGCCATTAGCAAGGTGCTTTGAATCACTATTGAAATAAAAGTGGATGATGATAAGAAGTCTCATCAGGATATTTCAGGACTTAGTCCATAAGGGGACATTTTGATGTCATTAAGCTTATTAAAGGAACAACTGTTTTTCTTTCTTTTTTTTTTCTTTTTGGTAGTGAGGGAAGAACTTGGGACTTTAACCATCTGTATGCCAGCACCCTGTTCCAAAGTGCTGGGAAGGCTCCAATAGCCACCTTGATATTTTCACCTGCCATCTTAATCACTCCAAAGAGAAAAGAAATGGCTCACTCCTTAAGGCCTGATGGCACCATGCTCCCTCATGGGGTGACTCCGAAGTACTCTTCAATAGCCCTCCCCCGGCTTGCATCTCTCTCTGAGAGCTCCACCTCTGGGACCTCAGCCCTCTTGAGTCATTCACTTCCTCAGAAAGTGTCTCCCAGGGGTGACCTCTGTTTGGCAGTCAGCAATGCTCTCCAAATGGAAAATGAACTAGTTATTCTCTCAAATGACAGTCTCTTAGCTGTATGCAATAGTGCACCCCTGGAATCAGGGGGCTGAGGCAGGAGGGTCACAAGTTCCAGACCAGTCTAGGGGGACTTTGTTTCAAAATTAAGACTAAAAAGGGCTGGGGATGTAGATCATTGGTAAAATGTAAAATTCAACCTCCAGTACCAGAAAAAATGAGAATTCATAAAACAAAATAAAATGACAGTTCCTTACTTCCATCACTGTGCATTAAAACCCAGATATCTTTTTATAGTCAATTCATCAGAAACTGTGTCTTTCCCTCCTCCAGAGTATCCTTCTATAGCCACAAATACAGCAAACATTTGGGGATGAAATCTTAACCCTGATGAGTTGTAAGAAAGCCCACTAAATAGACTGTCAAGAAATTTTACACACCTGTTATCGGCAATAAACTGGTTTCCATCAACCATATCCTGCTTACCAGAATGTCTCCATGGACTTCCTTATGCCCAGTTTCATTGATAGAGTTTGTAAATTTCTTTTGTTTAAATTGCAGATAAGGTAACCACACACATGCCTTTTCTCCTCATGGGTCTGGTCTTGCAGTCAACTCTTCAGTGCTTTTTTTTCTTAATTTACAAAAATTCTGTGTATTGGGGTCGGGTACAGCATGATATTTTGAAATGTGTATACATTGTGCATGATAAATGGAGCTAACTAACATATTTTGTGGGGAGAACACTTATAATTTATTCTCTTAGGGATTTTCAAGTATAAGACATGGTTATTAACCTTAGTCACCATGTCATACAATAGAGCCCTTGGACTCATTTCTCCTGAGCAACATCTCCCCATCTCCCTCCAGCCAGGCAACTAATATTCCTTTCCACTTCTATGAATTTAACTTCTTTACATTCTACATATAAGTGAGATCATGCAATATTTGTTTCCTTGTGCCTTTTTGAGTCTAACATCTTCACACTAGAACCAAGAGTAACCCTTCACAAATATGGATGCCATGCCAAATTCTCTTAATTAAAGAAATTATATATAAGAATCTCCATATATACTAGACTTTCATATAAATTGGGAGTCAGAGGGATGTTACCATAATTCTGGTTGTAAGCTATTTCTGAGGCCCTGGTATATTTTGTTTTTAGACAGCAGTTAAGCAGTATAGAAAATCCCTGTCCACAGAGCTAACCAATTTATTTAATTAATTTAAAAAAATACTTTGGGTCCCTCTTAGGAGATTTTCACCTAATAGGTGGAACAAACTGCTTGTAAAACTCAGTTTATTTGATACATAAAATTGCCTTTTAATAAATAGTGCTCAATTTATCAGAGAAAATAGATTTGGAGGGTATATTCAATCATCAAGTAAATCTGATTTGTGCAACATGTCTGCTCAAAGTCCATTTATTTTCACAGTAAATACCTTTTTAATACTGTTACCTCACCAAGGGGTTTAGGTGAAGCATATACTCAGTCCCCCCCCCCTTTTTTTTTAATGAATAGCAAAGCTACTTGGAACATTGAAAGGGGAATTGAATTCATAGCAGGGCAATATTAGAGAAAGAGCATGGGGTCAGGCTCAGACACACCTGGCCAGGGATCAAATCTTTCCCTTGCCTAGCTAAATAAATTTTTCAAGATTTTTAATCTCCCCAAGTCTTATAAAAGAGGTTATTATCTGGATTGACTATTATAATGTATAGCACTTGTAATGTGTTAAGTATCAATAAATCAGAGCTTGTGTAGTTGCTACCTCATCACCATATTCAAGTAGGTTGTCCAAGACTTCACTTTGGATATATTTTTTTTAGTTACCTAATGGGGGTCAAAGCCCAAATAATGGAAACTAAAGGGGTCATCTCTTAATTCTTCTCTTTGAACAGCATATAAGCTGAAGGAAACTAAATATTTGCATGAGCATCAGACCCCAGTTTACAATCCACCTTTTTTTTTGCAGAAGTGCCAACCTCTGAGGGTTCCAGAGTAACACAGAGTGTCTGCATAAGCCACACAGGTCCTTGCCAGTGCCTGGGGATGAAAAAAGCAATGGGACCAGGAAGAATAAGTCTTGTCAATCAGGAAAGGCCATGTGGAGAGTGTAAAGGCAAGGGGTTGGCACAATGGGCTAGCAGAGTAGGGGTCCCTGGACACGTCCAGGTAGAGATGGAAGACTCTCCTAGGATTCTGCTTCTAGCTGTCTGTTCATTTTGCCTCTAATAGATCCCGAGGAAAGAAAAACACAGAGCTGTCTATCTGCCAAATGTCTTCGGATGACAGTTTTTTCCATGTATCCATTTATCCTCATCATCACAGGGGCTCTCCCAAGACTGCAATAGACTGGCACCTGAGATGATTGAGCTCTTGTACCCATCCCCAATATGCAAAAAATTTTGAGGTTCTCTCTTTTTTTCCCCTAATATTAAGTATTGTCCTGTTAAGGAACAAACTCATTAGGCAGACTTTTTATTTAAAAAATGTAGTAAAATATACATGATGTATTATTTACCATATATATATGGTAAATAATACATCATGTATATTATTAAGAGCACTTACACTGTTGTGTAGCCACCAACACCATCTGTCTTCAGAACATTTTCATTTTTCCTAACTGAAACTCTGTGTCCAGAAGACAATAATCTCCCATTTCCCTCCTCTCCCTAATCCCTGGAAACCAACATTTTGCTTTGTCCTTGCTACTCTAGGGACCTCATGAAATTTTTGTCCTTTTGTGATTGGCTTATTTCACTTAACATAATGTCTTTGAGGTTCCTTTTTTAAAACCCTGAATAATTGTATAGACTCTAAAATAAAAATGGTATAGTTTCATTGATGACCTCACATTTTGAGACTCGCTATAAAACTTCATGCTTAACGAGGCTTTAAAAACTGACTTATTTCATTAGCATATAATTAGTTGAGATTGTTGCTCAGCATTTATTATAGCTAGTGGAAAATAATAAATGTATGCGTTTTTTTGACAAAAAAATTGTCTTCATATAGTGGTATCATAGGAGGAAAGCCATGTAGTGGCCTCCATGCAAAGATATAGTACTATTTAATTAGTACTTGGGTTGTAGAATTATTCAGTGAAGTCACACTATGATTCCTGGCATCTGTATGATAAGACACATAAGCAGTCCTCACACAGAGATCTACAGATAATTCAGTACCCAAGGTTGCTCAATGAAATAACCAGATCAAGGACCAAGCAGCTGAATTCTCATCAACTATTTCTCCCACTCTTTCTTACTAGTTACCTGGCAAAATGGTTGTACTAAACTCACATCATAATCTATCTACTTATTCATTTGTTGACTTATTAGGGCATATATTCATTTGTATAAATTCTATAATAATTTGGCTCTAATCAGAAAAGAAGTATTATGAGGCATAAAAAACAGCATGCATCTCTTCAGGAGAAATAAAACCCTTCTGGCCATATAAAACCCAAAGAATATCATGAAATATCAGTCATGCTTGGTAACTGGGGTGATGTGTGTAACACTCCTCCATCTATGCTGGCCAGTTTGTGGGGTTGATTTGTAACCCAGACTTGTCGATAACATTCTGCAATGTTATCAAGAGATGGAACAGCACAGCAAGCCACTTCCTTGTATTTTTTTTTTAATTTAGAAGTATTAATTGTAATTGTTAAGCTGTGTCTTCAATTTTCAAGTAGCATTCCTCCCCGTGTAACCCTAACTTCCTCAGTGTCCTTAGAAATATTATAGGACAGGATGAAAAAGGAAATAAAAGGAGAATGGAAAATTTTTGATCCCAGGACAAAGATGAGTTGGACATAATAATAACGGATGAAGGTGCCAGAAAGAAGAGCTTGTGGGATGAGGTGGAGAACAAAACACGGGCTTCTGAGGTCTTTGGTAAAAGTAACTTTTTCTAAGAATTTTGTATATCACGCCTGTCATAAACATTCAACTTCATTGTGCAATGAAGTCAGATGACAAGAATCTGCTGTTCCAACAACCAAAATAAAAAAAAAAAAGCAACTTCCCTATGTCCTTGGAATCTGACTTCCTCTGTTCCAAATGCACAGTGGAAAACTTGTGCCCATGAGGACTGGACCAGTTGTTTATATGACTAATTGGATGTCTACATAAATAGGAGAATAGGGGCAGGTCCGGCTATTCTCATCTGTTCTAAAGCCAGAGCTTGCTCTAAAGTGGAGAGGCGTGTAGACTGGAGAGAGAGGAACCATTCAGCTGTCCTTTGCTGACTCTCTTATGTAAGCTCCAAGGTCAAGAAGTCTTCATTTTGTTTCCAAGTAGCAGGAGGAAAGACAAGTTTTAAGGGTCAATTATCAGGGAGGGACAGGGCTTGGGAAGGTTCTAAATTAGGGTGCCAATTTTATAGATTTGACAACAATGGGACATGTGAAGAAGAGACTAAAGAGAGGGCTTGGAGGAGAAATGTCCTGAGGGAAGAAGATGAATATCATTAGATGGACAGTTGAGGATGGGCAGGAGAGAGTCAGCTTCTTCACAGACAGGAGAAAGAAGAAAGAGGAAAATTTTGACTTTGAGAAAAAGAAAGCTGAGAAAACTCAGTGTACCAGCAAATTAGGAGGAAATGAGAAAGAACTGTAGGACAAGTATTTGGGGATAGTTGAACCCAAGAATGCAGTGGAGAGCTCTAAAGAGGTGAATTAAGCCAAGCGCGGTAGTGCACACCTCTAACCCTAGCAGCTCGGGAGGCTGAGGCAGGACATCTGGAATTCAAAGCCAGCCTCTGCAAAAGTGAGGTGTTAAGCAACTCAGTGAGACCCTGTCTCTAAATGAAATACAAAATAGGGCTGGGGATGTGGCTCAGTGCTTGAGTGCCCCTGACTTCAATCCCTGACAAAAAAGAAGTGATTTAAAGGGTGGCCATGCAGTCATGGGAGCCACCCAAGACAATGCAGAGTCCTAGTGGGGCAAAAGGGGCTCATATTTGAAATATATGAAAAAATATTCAATGTCTTCAGCACAAAGGGAAACACAAATCAAAACCACTAAAAAACAAGCAAACAAACAAAAAACGACACAGATTTCTTCTCATTCCAGTTAGAATGACAGTCATCAAGCATACAAATAGTAATAAATGCTGGAGAGGATGTGGAGGAAAACAAAAGGAAGAAACACTTTCACACTTTTATTCAGTCACAAAGAAGAATGAAATTATGCTATTTGCAGGAAAATGGATGGAACTGGAGACAATTATATTAAGCAAAATATGTCAAATTTAGAAGATTAAAAGTCAAATGTTTTCTCTCATAGGTGAAAGGTAGAAAGAAAAGAAAAAAAAAGAAAGGTGGTCATGGCAGAGGGGCAGGATCCCATGAGAATGGAAGGGAAACCGGTATAGGAAAAGAACCAGAGAGAGGAGAGTAACAGGGGAAATATTGGAAATTGATATTGGCAAAATTATACTGTTATATCATGTGCATGGACAAATATACAGCAACAAATCCCATCATTACTTATAATTATAATGTACCATTAAAAATATGGGGAAGAAAGGTTGTGTTTGCAGGGTCTATTCTAAATTTTGCAGATGGGCAATTCTTAATGGTCATTATATCCAAGGCGGAACTTTGTGAGTGCCAATAAAGGACATTATAGTTGAGCGTTTCCAAGAAAATACACAGCCAAGGTATTAATGTCACCTTATGGCTTATGAAGCCAATGAGGAGGTAAAAAGAGAATTTAAAATTTTCATAGTAATTTCTTGAATCCTTGCATGACCTAGCAATGCTTATCTGCAATCATCCAAAAAGCTTTGGGTGTGGACGGTACAGCTTTCAGAACCATCCACACAGCTTTTGATTTAGCAGAACAAGGTGTTTTTCATTTAAATCCCATCCTAGAACTGGATCTGCTACATCATGGGGAATAATGGGGATGAACAGGAGGAGCTGGAAGGATCAAAACACTGTCATTTCCTGTAGACACTAATGCAACTTGAAGTCATCATCTCTGCCTCTAGGTCTACAAAAGTCTAGCAGCATTCTGAGTGTATCCTTGCTGTTCTTAGTCCTTAGATTGTCTGAGGAGGTTAGCATTTGGATTATAACTAGTTCCTTATAAATCACCCTTCTCGAAAATTTTTTAAAGCCCCAACTCAAAGATTCTTCTCAAAATCTTTGAAAACTTAAGAGCAGCGCCTTTTGAATTTATATATCTCTAAGTCTCACCTAGTACCTGGCAGGCATGTAGATGTTCAAAATCATCCACAGAATGAATGAATGGACTCTGTGCTCTCTATGAGCCCATATTTTCCTGGGATATACTTTTGGGCTTTAAAGTCTCTGTGACCTTCTCCCATTCCTGTGCCATTCAGCATCTTTCTTCTGAAAGATGCATAAGCAACTCTAACTCTGTAAACAAATTATTATGTGTGGGCCCCCGTAGGCAAGGTCTACTTCTTCTTACTCCATATCTACCCTGGATTCTCTGCTCTTAATTTTGCTCATTCCTGGATTGATCAGTTGGCTGTGCCTCCTACAGAAACAGTGGAAAAGATTAAAGAAGGGGCAATAAATAGGAGATGGAGTGGGGGAGCCTGAACAAATATAAGAAGACTGCATATATTGAGGCTTATATTAAGCAAAGCAGTCTCGACTTGAAATATCCATTCCTACTAGACAGAAATCTCAGTTTTTTCCTGCCTTGGAACTGCTAATCACCAAGAAGGCAACTAGTCCATTCAACATGTTACATAAGTCAGTAAAAGGTGTCCTCCATAGAGGCGGAGGCAGCCAACCCCAAAATGCATGTCATGGTGAGGGAAACATGGGTCAGAATTCAGGTGCACTGGATCATTTGAGCAGGCAGGCACCTTGGGCAGTAACCAACCTGCATTACGATGTTCTTTGTTCCTGATAGGTACTTACTCTTTGGGGCCTAGGTTTCTATTCCTGAGAAGTACAATCTCATTCTAAAAGCTATCTATCAGATTCCTGGACTACACTATAACAATTAGAAGACTTAGGAGAGCTGGGTTTAGTGACACATACATGTAACTCAAGCTATTTAGGAGTTTGAGGCAGGAGACTCTCAAATTGAAGGCCAGCTTCTACAACTTAGTGAGACCCTGCCTCAAAATTAAAAATTAAAAAGAGCTGGGGACGTAGCTCAGTGGTAGAGTGCCCTGGGTTCAATTCCCAGTCCAAAAGAAGAAGGAGGAAGCGGAAAAAAGGGAGGAGAGTGAGGTGGATGGGGAGGAAGAGGAGGAAGGAGAGAAGAGGGAGAAGGGTATATTGTATTAGATGTTTGCATCACTGTAAACATGTCCTTTTCTCCTTCAGTTAGCAAAACCAATGGGATGACTTTACGTGAAGGGCTTTTTCTGGTATGTTTGGGCAAACTCAGCAATCTCTTCATTTCTACCTTTGTGGTTTAATTCCAGCAAGTAGAAGATTTATGTATATATAGTGTTTTAACCAGCTTTTATTTGCTGGAACCAAAAGACCTAACCAAAACAATAGAGAAGGAAAAGTTTATTTTGGCTCATGGTTTCGGAGGTCTCCGTCTCTAGACGGCCAAATCCACAGCTCTGGGCCCAAGATGAGGCAGAGCATCATAGCAGAAGGGCATGCAGGAGGAAAGTAGCTCAGGACATGGCAATTAGGAAGCAGTGAGAGAGCTCTACTCACCAGGGACAAAATATGTACCCAAGGGCACACCCCCAGTGACCCACTTCCCCCCGACACATCATACCTGCTTATAGTTACTACCCAGTAAATCCATTCAAGGGGATTAATTCACTGATGAGGTTGTAACTCTCATAATCTAATTATTTCACCTCTGAAATTTCTTGCATTGCCTCACATATGAGCTTTTGGGGGACCCCGCATATCTAAACCATAACATAAGGTCTTCCTTTCCTAACTGTACACTTCAGTAGAGCCATGGATAAAAGGCAGGGGGAGTGGATTTCCCTCCGTCCCTCGCTGGTTGAGTCTAGCTCTCCAGGGCTTTTCTCAATGCAAATCAGGCAGCAAATCTTAGAGTATCAGTGACACAGCTTGATTAAACCCTGGGTGGGCTGTCCTACCACACCACACCAGCTGGACCCCAAACTGACAATGTTCAATGCTTACAGAGCTGTCAAAATTGGAGATGGTGTGGGACTGAGTAAAGGTTATGACCGTGCCAAAATCTGCAACTGTGTTTTCTGAGTATGTTCTGTTTCCAAACTGGGAAAAAAAAAAAAAAAAAAGTGACTCTTTGGATTTGACTGGAGAAGCCTGTTGGTTTTTTTTTTTTCCCCAGACAATGGCAGGGGAGGATGAGTACGGTGTGGATGGGAGAGTTGAACTCAATGAGTAAAGGCTCAGTTTTGATGGGGCTGGCCTCTCCACCACCTGTGCCACTGGAGTAATTTTCTAAATGTTCAAAAGAAATTTGTGAGGCTAGATTCCCTTCAGTGGCAGGGTCTCATATATGTTTTTCCTTGGGAAAGATAAACTTTCCAATGAAAGGAAGAATTCTCTGGCTCTCTCTTCATTGTTACTCTTTTGGGGGGTAAAACATAGCTCCTATCTGCCAAATTTCCACCAAGACTCAACTGCCATTCTTGACCAGTAACTATAATCCGTCCCTTTCCAGGGTGGTTTGACAGGATGTGACTGGATCCTGTACGTGGCTTCACTTGAAGCACTGCTATAACTGCGATTTCTAAGGTCCTGAAGTGGGAAATTCAACAGAAGCTCAGGAAGGGGGTCTGGTGGAAAACATTCCCTTGGCCTCCCCTGTGCATAATATCTATAACAAATGATGACTAGATCCAAAATCATGTCGTTGTCTCATTAATTTTTTAAGGTTCCAACTTCTGAGGACACTGGGAAAGGAGCAATTATAATTGTGAGGTCAGGATTTAGGACTGCCCACTGCAGTCATTCAGGGCCTTTCTCTCTGTATTATCTTTCAGGCAAACATATAAATCTGGCTGTTTTGGGATGGACAGCCCAGGCAGACTTGCCATGTAGTAATGAAGTAAACAACTAGGTTTTATTCCTCCAGGAGAATATATCGATGAACATGGTGGCTGCCAAGTCTGCGATGCTTCCTGTGCCAAGTGCCGGGGGCCAACCCAGGAGGACTGCACCAGTTGCCCCCTTACAAGGTAAGTTGCCTTCGGTATCTTCTGGGGGTGGAAGGTCACAGGATGCAGGTTGGGGAAAGGAGGTGCTAACCAGCTCAGCAGCACCTCAAGGATCTGTGGGAAACAGGACCAAACTTGTTCCCATGACACAGATATTTTCCTTGGTCTGGCCACAACCCACATCTGTACTATCCTTCCTCTATGATGCCCAATACCCTGTGCAAAGACCAGTTCCCTGGGCACTACAAAGGCTTCTTCATTGATGAAGATAGTGGCTTCAGAGCCATCTTTCATGGCTGGAATTTTATCCCTCAACCATCACTTCCATCTTCTGGCCAAATATCTACTCATTTCTAGAGTCAATTCAAGGGTGAACTGTCCTACCAAGGCATTTCATACCCTTTTGAGTAGAATTAATCTTCTCTGTCTATGCCCCTTTGCTCTATATAAACTTCCCTTCGGGCACCTGTTGAAGACATTTGCTTACAAATACATCTCTGTGTTAAACCGTTTGCTCCTTGAGATCCTCCCTTTTGTAGATCCAGTTCCAGTCAGAGTGCTAGGAAAACAATAGGCACCTAATAAATGTTTGATAATTGAGTGAATGAGGGCCTACCAAGCATGTGAGAGGCATTCTAACAAAGAGAGTTGGAGACTGCTGTGGTTTTGGTGGTGCTCCTCTGATCCCAGCACTTGGTGGTTGTTGGCTGCCATGTTGGAATGAATAGCCTGTCACTGCCAGCTGACTGTGGAGGAAGCAGGGTGTCTCCCAGACCAGCAGGATGGGGCTGTTCCACTGGCAGGTGCTTTGTGTCTCTAGAATGGACACTCCCTATACCAGTCATATTCTCCTGATTAGTCTTCATGATTATAACATCTTTGAGAGCAGGAGCTGTGGTGTAGGTGCCCTGCTATTCCCCCACAGTAGTCAAAGGTGTGTGCTTTATTGAATCTATAATCAATAATCAATATCTTAGGTTTGTTTGGCTCTTCAAATATCTTCCTCAGAAAGAGGAAGGAAGAAAGGAAAACAATGAATAAAGAAAAAAGAAGGAAGAAGAGAAGGAAGGAGAAAGACAACGATAAAATAACAGTTTTAAGAATTCTCCCTAATAGCTGGGCACTGGGCACATTCCTATAATCCCAGTGACTCTGGAGCCTGAGGCAGAAGGATTTCAAGCTGGAGGCCAACCTGGGCAACTTAACATGACCCTGTCTCAAAATAAAAAAAAATAAAAAAGACTAAGGTTGTAACTCAGTGGTTAAATCCCCAATATCATTTAAAAAAATTACAAAATCAAAAAAAAGAATTCTCAATGATAACCATTAGGACATTTTCAAGTAACTCTTTAAGAAAACTAGACTTCTAAACATTGCATTTTCTTCAAAGCAATTTTAAAGCATACTTTAAGATGGAGATAATATTATCAAGATGAGGTTCTCTTTCTCTTCTTCTCCTGACCACACCAGCAACAAATCCCATTGCATGTTTGGACATCTTTTGAACTGGACGAACATTTTAGCATTGCTTGATAAGACTGCCCATCATCCAGTGCACAGTGCTGATTATCCCTGGCTCACCAGAAATGAGAAGTGAGAAAAAAAAATCTACCATTATACATGGTCATTTTAAGAATCTGAGTCCACTGGGACTAGTTCAGAGGTAAACATGCTGGGTTACTTCAGTAGTTCCATTTGTGAAGTATCCTGTGATCCAGCTTTTGAAGAAATAAAAGCAAGTGCATGGACCTTGAACCAGGATATCTTCTTAAGAAAATCTTTTTCCCCCAGGAATAATTTTCTTCTCATCCCTCTGAGCATGCCATCCCCCAGTCCCATTTCTCTTCTTTGATGTCAGTTAAACATGTTCAAGGAAGGGCACCAGAGCATGGCAATGAGCTACCTGACTCCTTTTCTTATTTTCCTTGAAGGAGGCTGAGAAGGTGAAAAGAAAGCAAACATCTTGGAAAATGGTGATGTTGGCTTATGTGTTCTGGAAGGAGCAGAAAAGTGTTTTCCTTAAGTGTTTTCAAAGTGTTTTCTGAAGAGTAGTCCTCATTCACTTTGTGCTGTTGCAACAGAATACTTGGGACTGGGTAATTATGAACAGAAGTTTGGCTGACTATTCTGGAGGCTAGGAAGTCCAACTTCATGGCACCAGCACCTGGTAAAGGCTTTGCTGCTGGGTCATGCCATAACAGGTGGTAGAAGGAAAAGAGGCAAGAATGAGAGAGCAAAGGGAAGACAGATTTTCTTTCCTAATTATCCCACTCCCATGACAACAGCATTAATCCTTGTGTGGGGCCAGATTCCTCGCAACCTATAATCATTGCTTATTAGACCCCACTTCCCAACACTGTTGCATTGTGAATTCAGTTTCTAACACATAACTTTTGAGGACACATTAAAACCATATAAAATGAAATCAGGTCCATTAAAGACTAGTCAAAAAGCACCTGCTTAGCTGAGCATGAGGTTGCACACTCATAATCCCTGCAACTCAGGAGGCTGAGGCAGGAGGATCACAAATTTGAGGCTAGACTCAGTAAGTTTACGAAATCCTATCTCAAAATAAAAAATAAAAAGAGGTGGAGATGTAGCTCAGTGGTACAATCCAAGGTACAAGCCCCTGGGTTCAATCCAGGACTGCAAAAAGAAACAAAAAAAATAACCTGCTGTTTTATATCCAACTCTGAGTTAAATGAAGAGTCCAAGGATCCTGTAGTGAGCCTCCCTGCCCTTTAGGTCACAGGTAAAGGAGGGGAAAGTACTCAGGGACAAGCAATAGTGGTGAAACTTTAACACCCTATATCTGACACAAGAGTTGCACAGGTAGAAGAAGGGACACCCTGGAAAAACTGGAACTATAGAGAACACAGCCTCTGCCCAGCTGTGGAAGAAGGAAGCAGAGTGACGGGTAGGGAATAATCTCCCTCAGTCTCTCTTCTTTGAACCTCAGATCTCCTGTGAATGTTTCTCCTTATCTGAAACTAACTGGAGGCCAATGAGAAATACAGCTTATCTGTGAGGAAAATTGAGCTTGGGATGCTGTATGAAGTGGGCTCACTTCTAGGACAAAGGACAGAGAAATGCAGAAAACAGATCTGTGTTGGGAGCGAGGGGAGACAAACAAAATAACTGAGATAGTTGTTTTAAGTTTCTTCTTGTTCTGAAGCCTTTGGATAGCTCTAGTACTGGTAAAATAAAGATAATCTTCAAAGAGTTTTCATCTGGGAGAGGAATGTTAACATTTGTCTTGAAGGTTTGCTTCAAAACCACATGCAAGGGAAGTAAATTGGTGGAGAGAGAGATGAAATAAGATTGGCCAGGCCCCTTGATGATTGTTGAAGCATCTGTACTGAGTGACGAATGTATTGGCTGGTAGGAGGTTTACTTATATATATATATAGTGTGTGTGTGTGTGTGTGTAAAACATTCACAGGAGATCTGAGGTTCAAAGAAGAGAGATTGAGGGAGATTATTCCCTACCTGTAACTCTGCTTCCTTCTTCCTTGAAGACAACTGAAAACTTGAAGGAATCAAGTGCCCCCTTTGCCACTGTATTTACCATGCAAACATCTGAAATGCTATGGCCATATGGCCCATATTCATTTCTAATCACATTCCTGAAGGAGGTATAGAGTCAATGAATAAACTAAAAATATTTGAAAGTTACCTCTGTTCTTATCCAGACTTAAATATTTTTATTTGATCTGCTTCAATGAATGCAGAAGAAAAAAAATTTTTTTCTCAAATTTCATTCCGTTAGACCATTAAAGCACCAAGAAGTCACATTAAGTGCTTTTGTCATGGCTTTAATTAGGCCAAATCAACAATCAGCACAAATTCTGATTTGCCATCTCCACTGTTACAGTTCACATCACACGCACACACAGGCACACAACCTGAGGGTTTCTGGAATACTCAGCTCCAATGCTGAGATCATCTGTCCCAGCTCATTAGCTCTTGGTTCCACCTTCTTTCCTCCTTGCTATTAGATCTGTTGGACCTGGGACAGGTCCTGTCTATGAGAAGGTCAAGATCATTAATAAGTTGGGAGGAGAAGTTCTTCTGTAGAGATCAGCTTATCAGAATGGATTTCATGCATTGGATACCTGGTGGTCCCAGACATACCTTGATACTAAAGAAAAGTTTCATAAAACACATTTTCTTCTTTCATAGAGCAAAGTGAGAACTTTCTACTTTGTCTACTTTTCTGTAGATAACTGTGGCTATTTGAAATGGGACTTCTCTTCAAGTTTCTGAGCAATTTTTCTTGAGCAGGATGGAGAGTGAAGGACAGTGATATAATTCATTACCTTCACTTAGGCATGTCTGATTTCCTTATCTTTCTATCTTTAGAAAGAATCATGCTTTCACAAACATTGGGTGTGTTGCTTTTGCTTTCCTCAGGGTGCAGGAGGAGGGGGTGGTTTGACACACAATTATGTGCTTGACAGTTTCTGAAAATCAAATCAGAAGTCCCCTTTCCTAATACAAAGGGAAGTTGTGCCTTCTGCTTCCTCCTCTGTCTGGTGAGGTTTAAATGGTCCCTGTTAAATCAAATTACCTCTCTCAAGAGAAATGACTTCCCCAAAACCAAGCTATCATCTCTTCCTAAAAAAGGACACAATAATGATGTGTTTCACATCCTTCTCAACTGAAAGGATTTAGCATGAAAATTTTCATTTTAGCATGAAAATGAACCCCTAGATTTCATTTTCCTTTTCAGCAAAACATGGAGTAGCTTCCTTTTTTCAAATCCTCAGAAAGCCCTTCTTATAGGGATGTTGTTGGTTTTGTTGTTGCTGTTGTTTTTTAACTAGTCCCATTCAAATAATTCCTTGGGAAAAACATCTCCTAATTCAGAAATCAGAACCAGAGTGGGGCTGGGATATTCCTGTTGGGCATCAGAACCACCAGTTTAACATCTGAGCTCCGACAGCAGGCACCTCAGTCTGCTCCACGGTGCAGAGGATGGGCTTTGACAGGACAGCCAGATGTGGGTGTCTGTTTAGGGTTGGGACTCCACGCACTTCTCTGCGTCAAAAGGATTGTTTGGCCCCCGAATCAAAAGGCCTGGGCAACCAGGAGCAAGTGGCCTTTTGTTAAGTCACTGGCTTAAATCCCAAACTGATGTAAGTGTCGCAGATGGTCAAGATATGGGAATGAACAAGACAGAAGATCACTTGTGACATACTATTTAAGTTACAGAGCCCCAGGCTAATTTCTTCCAACCCTTGGATCGGAATGGTCCACTCTGCCATTCAAGGTTGGTTCCAGGTCTGGGAATAGCAGGGTTTAGACAAGCCAGTGCCAAGGCCTACACCTGGCCTTTTGTGTGCTGTCTGGCCTGAGTGGAGGAAGTGGTAGAGAGAGAAGGAAACCTTCCCTTTTCTGTTCAGGCCCAGTCAGCTCCCCCAAGCCTGGATGGCAGCACTGTGCCCTTAGGGCCATGCACACACTGTGTACTCTATTAACCTCCAGATGGACACAGTAGGTGCACTCTAAGGAAGCTCTAATAGACTCCAATCTGGCATCACCTGTATTACTTGGAAATCACTCACCAAATTCCTGTCATTGAGGATTGATTTTCAAAGTATTCTCTTACATGAGTTAGCAACCTCACTATCTGTGTATAGCCCAAAGAAAAGGAATCAGCATACCAAAGACAGGCCTGCATGCTCATAATCATTATAGCACTATTCACAATGGCTAAGATATGGAATCAATCTAGGTACTCATCAACAGGTGAATGGACTAAAAAAAAAAGTGCTATATATAGTGCCGTTCAACCATAAAGAAGAATGAAGTCCTGTCATTTGTAGTAAAATGAATGTAACTCGAGGATATTATGTTAAGTGAAATAAGTCAGACATGAAAAGACAAATATTGCATGTTTTCATTCATATGAGGAAGCTAGGAGAAATCTATATGAATGTAGAATAGTAATTCTAAAGTCTGGGAAAGTTGGGGGTTTGGTGGATAAAGGACATTGAATAACTGGTACCAAAACATAAACAGAAAGAATAACTTTTGGTTATATAACTTCTCAGCACCATAATCTATTATATACTTTATGAAAATCTAGAGGAGAGGAGCTTGAAGACTCTACAAAAAGAAATAATAAGGAGTTGGAGAGGTTAATTATTCTGACTTGATCAGTACATGCTATAGGCATGTGTTGAAAAGCTCACTATATCAAATTAATAGTATAATTAATACATGTTAATCAAAAAAGCTACATAAATAAATAATCAAAGTTTTAAAACAAAATTATGCTCTCTGAATCAGTGGTGTTAGCATTACCTGGGAACTTGTCAGAGATGCACGTTCCCAGTTCCTTCCCCCAAGACCTCCTAAATTAGAAACTCTGGAGGTGGAGATTCCAGCTCACTTCATCTATTCCCATTACCTACCTGATTCTAACATTCGTTTGATCAACATCTTGTATTTTTCTTAGCAAAATTCTTGAATACAATTGACTTAATCACATTTGCTCTTATAACTACTTTGTCAAGAAAAATGACACAAAAAGCATGAAAAACAATGACATGATGTATATATTATATGTATATAAAACCAAAGATATTAGAAGTCAACATGCAAAGCCCTTGTGGATGTTCACAAGCATGGTCAGAAAACAGAGACTGTAGGATCCCATAGATCAGAAAAAAACTTTCAAAAATGATGTTCGGAACCAGAATTCATTAATTATTTGCAATATACACAGGCCAAATTTATAAGTAGCACATCTTCTACCCTTCAAGAGAGCCCTTGGAGCTGACATTTCCCTTGCCCAGGGTGGGTAGGATGTTAACTAAAGGAAGAATATTTTCTCTAAGACCTCTGCATTCAGAGGTTCATTTAGCATCTTGAAAGTTCAGAGACCTCCATCTGACTGCTGACTGGATTTGGCCAGAGCCTACAGTATGGGTTTAATCCCTGTGGGTACAAGCTAGTTTATTTGGAACCAAATACAGGATCAGATCCCCAGCCAGCTCCTGGCATGCCTGCCGTTGGACTCAAGTCTCGGGCCAAGGATGGGTACATGACTAATATTTCGCATGTTCTAAGATGATCAGTCCCAGGCATCCCTCTTGTTTCTGGAACAATGAAATCCAATCTGTGCAGTGAAACATGAATACCACATGTTCCCATACTTGGGGCCTTTCTGGGAAGTCACCCTGATACATTCTAAAAGTCTGCTTTTCCTCTAGGGTTTTTGATGATGGCCACTGCATTTTGAACTGTCCCTTGTGGAAATTTGAGTTTAAGAGCCAATGCCATCCATGCCACCACACCTGCCGAGCCTGCCAAGGAAGTGGACCTTCCAACTGCACCTTGTGTGGAGCAGGTGAGGGAGCCGCTGCAGCCTGCCCTACCCCATCCCTGCCCTTCTCCAGCCAGCCTCCTTTGGTCTGACATAGAAGCCTCATCCCTGGGGTTGAGGTTAAAACTTGACAACTCTTCCTTAAAGAGCCTCTACAACCCTGAAACCTCTTCTTGTTGTCAGAATGTGAAAACATTGTTCCCATTATGATGGATGCTGATTCATTGCCCCGGAAGGGGATGGGAGAGGAAAAACTAAGAGAGGGCTTTCTCCAGAGAAGGAGAAAGGACACATCAACTGGATGTCAGATATGAGATAGACAGGGAAGCAGAGATATGTTGAGGCAAAGGTAAAAAGCTAGAGAATTAAGGAGGATATTTGGTCTCTAAAAGAGATAGCTTATTGAGGCTGTGGCAGGGTCTTCTCAGAGCTGAGCTGTGCCATTAAGATGTTGTCAGAGCCCTGCAGAAGCAAGGAGATCATTTCAACTCATGACAAATGTGACCTTTTGCGTCCCAGTTTGAACTCCCTTCTCCTGGTCTCAAAGGTCCTCTGCAGTTTGACCTTTGATCCCTCTAGCCTCATCTCACATGTCTGTCTGTCCTCTAGTTTGACCTCATGTGAGCCAGATTCATACTTCATTTGGCCCACATAATACTTTTAATATGTGAGCCAAATTTAAAATTTGGGAAATTTCAAATGAAAACACAGTTTTGTTTTTTTTTTTCTTTTCTCTTGAAAACTTGGAAGATCTGACTACACTGGTTCGACAGCTCTCAAAGAGTTTCCTGGAGCCTTAAAAAGGCTGCTCTCAATTTCTCCACAATTTCCACCATTTCTGAGTGTCTCACTGGTACTGAGACTGTCAGTTATCATCATCATACTTCCATCATTTTTCTGGTGAAAGAGAATTATTTTATCTTTATTCTCACTTACAATAAAACCAAGAAAAATGAAGAACAAATTGAGAATGTCATGGATTCGCAGGGATACAGGAGATAAGACATTCTTTGAATAAATTAAAAGTATTGCTTTGTGCTTCATATGTAAAAAAATACACATCTATGTCATTTTTATCTCTAGACTGTCACATGCCGTTTACTTCCTCATTTATAATACAGTGCTAACGGTTACCTCTTCCATACTTACGAAAGTTAAATGAGATTGAATGAGATGAAATAACAAAGCATTTAGAGCAGAGCAAGACATAGGAAGAACTCAATGATATTAGCTTTTCTTATTTTCTTTTCTATTCTTCTTATTGTTGTTATTGTTTTACCCATTTACTCCTCTGGGCATTTGAGTTTCTCTAGCCTGGGAGACTTCACTTGAGATGTTCCCACTCATTGTATGGTGACTCCCTATTATTCCACCATTTCAACACCATTTCTGCAGGGAGAGCCTCCCTGCTTGCCCAGGAGGGCCCCTTCACAGACACATCCCGTTGTCCTCTACTTCCTGTTCACCAGCCTCTTCACATTGCATGTCTATCTTATCCATAACACTCTATGCCCCATAAAAGCAATGAATGGTTCCTGTCTTATTTTCTGCTGTATTTGGATCATGAACACAGCCTTCAACATGTGGAAGGTATGCAATAAATAACTGAATGAATGAAAGGTTAAGTGGAAAGAACATTAAGACCAGCAGTCAGAAAAATTGGGTTCTTGTCCCAGTTTTGTTACTAACTTGAAGACACTAAACCAATCAATTCACTTTTTTCAGTCTCTAGTAATTTGTTAAAAAGAAAAAGAGCCAGGCACAGTGGTGTGTGCATGTAATCCCAGCAGCTTGAGAAACTAAGGCAGGAGGATCACAAGTTTAAAGCCAGCCTCTGCAACTTAGTGAGGCCCTAAGCAACTTAGTGAGACCCTGTCTCAAAATAAAAAATAAGAAAAGGGCTGTGGATATGGCTCAGTGGTTAAGCACCCTGAGTTCAAGGACCAGTAGTAAAAAGAAAAAGAAAAGAAGAGAGAGAGAGAGAGAGAGAGAGAGAGAGAGAGAGAGAGAGAGAGAGAAATGGGCATCTAAAATCATCTTAACATCAAATAAACCAATAAATATCTATACAAAGTGCACAATTAGAAGTTTAGATGTTAAACAAATGTCTAGTCTTTTAAGCATCTTTTAGCTACTTGGACCAATCTACACATTAAAAGGTTTTGACTTATATTCTGTGTTTACTATTTGAAAGGCTGTGTTTAACCCAGTACCTTCAACATTTATTGTGTCCCTCCCATGTCCAAGTTCCTGCATGTTGAGAGCTGTGAAAAATATAGCAAAAGACAACATGATACTCAGCTTCAAGGAGTTTGCTATCTAACAAGGATGTTGTCTCCCTGTAATACAAAACAAGAAAATATCAGACAAAGACCACATCAATGGTAGGAATCCTACCACAGGTCAGAGAAGAAACATCACTTCCAGCTCTAGTCAGCAGAGAAGGGTATTGCTTAGCAAGCCATGTTCTCCTCCTATTAAGAACTTGGTATTCTTAGTCCAAGGATTGTTATCACAGAAAGAATATCAGAGACCTTGATGAGACAATACTAAAGGTAGATAATTCAACTGAAGAGGTTCCATATCTATCAATGGAAGCTTTAATAAAAAGCTGAAAATTCAGCTGGGCTCAGTGGCACATGCCTGTAATCCCAACGGCTTGGGAGGCTGAGACAGGAGGATCGTGAATTCAAAACCAGCCTCAGCATCAGTGAGGCACTAAGCAACTCAGTGAAACCCTGTCTCTAAAAAAAATACAAAATAGGACTGGGGGTGTGGCTCAGTGGTTGAGTGTCCCTGAGTTCAATCCCCAGTACCGAAAAAAAAAAAAAAAAAAAAAAAAAAACCTGAAAATCCTATGTCTGGGGAGTTCCCTCTACCCACACAAGCCTCTCTCACCAGCTTGTAGAGATTTAATCTCTTATTGAATTGCAACTTCATTAAGCCTTTGGTATGAATCCTTATGCAGATGTCCAGCTATGTTGGTGAAAATTCACTCTAAATTCTCCTCCAGTTCATCCTCTACCAAACGAGACCCAGAGATAAATTAAACCAATTACTGTAAGCAAAATGTTGAAGTAAACTTCATAAAGTTTATTTTCAGCTTTTCTTTCATCTTTTCTGACAGTACTTTTTCCTCGTGCCCGCAACCCTCAACCTTCCTTCCCTCCTACAGACTTCAATGTCTTCACACTAGTCTACCTTCTCGTATAACAAAACCAGCTGTTAAGAGATTCTCTGGTAAACAGATATTTACCCTTTGAAACACCTGAATGCCAAGCTGAACCTCTTTCAGAGTTTCTTTGTATTTTAACTCTTACCTCACAACATCCCATGAAAGGTTTTGAAGCTAGAAAATATGTGAGCCCTTCTATTGCTGGAACCAGCTACATACTATTATAATAATTCATATTGGGAGACCCTGGGCAAGTAGCCAAATATTAAGCATGGTTTTTAAATTGCTGAATATTTGTAATTATCCATAAATAAGCAAGCTGGCATGCTGCTTGGGCTTTAGAAGTGTGACTAAATCGTCACATAATCCTGGAGCAAGCCCATGGGAAGAGTTGACCATGGTCAAGGCATCTAAGTGAGCTCTCTTTGCAGGGTCTGTGTGTTTTAAAAACTGAGGTTCTTCAAATCGCTATCCTTCAAACCCATATTATAACACCCAAATGGGTCCAAATAATAAAATCATATTATAATAATAAAACCATGTCCAAATAATAAATATGGAATTGAAGAACATTTACTATAATACCTGAGCCCGTTGACATTGATGTTAATTTTTAATTTTATGGTGGTTGATTCAATTGGCTCTATGGAAGAAATTGAACACTGCCAAATATGAATTCACTGTCTCATTCATTCAATCATTCAACAAATATGTATTTAGAACTTCCTGGATGCCAGGCTTCCCCTAAGACTCTAGATCCTGAGTTGATGTCTCAGGAAGGCATAGGGATGAATGTAGACCAACTGCAGGACAGAGAAGAGGTAGGTTCCTTACTGCTGTCCCCCACATCTTCCCATCCTACATCCAAGAAGCTGTGGTGTTCTGAAGAGCAAGACCATTTGTGAAGGAGTCAGGGTGGAAACGGAGTTTGGCAGGGTTTCATGAAGTCGCTGGGAATATAACTTGTAAGATTGACACTCTTGTGATCTCTTGAGATACCAGGTTCCACCAGATCAGAGTGCCATGCTCCATTACATTGGTCTGTAGGTGTGTTGTCACCGGATGCACAGTACACACTCTCAAGCACTCTCCTTCACCTGCAGAATAAGGTTCTAAGTCTAACTTGAAAACAACTGATACTTTTTTGCCCCACCTCTAAGGATTTCTCCTTTTTTCCCCCTTGGTCCCATAGGAAGCACCAGATTTCAGGTTTTAAAAATTACAATTAGCAGAGATAGCTTGAGAGTCCATAATTCAACATGCATTTGTAAAAGTATATTTAAACTAGGGCACTGCTTAAATAATAAATATTAGGGCAAATCACTTGAAAGTGGTCCAAAGGCTTAAGGGCAGCCTGGCATCCAGAAGTTCTAAATACATATTTGTTAATGATGAATGAATGGGTGAGTAGATTCATATTTGCAATATCCCAATACCCATCTACAGATAAAAATAGTCAAATGTCAGAAATTATGTATAGTTCAATCTGATATTACAATGACTGTCAATTTCTGCTTGCAACAGGGAGGTTAGTGCTATATTTATGTACAAATTTGGCAGCCTTGCATCTTAAAGGTGAATGGTTTTGGATTTCCATGTATTAGATTATTTGATGAGTGATCACTAGAACCTGGTTGGTTATTCTGGGTAACACAGATTGGCTGCTTTTCCAAGGAAGGACCATATGTGAAATCTGATTCAGAGAAGATGTAAACCCTGAACATACTCAGAATAAAAACTCTAGAAGGCTGGGAGAAGACCTCTAGGTTCATTCTACTGTTAGTGTTGTATTTTTATTTGCACCTGATCATAATTGTTTGTAGCTAATTGTAATGCTTTGTAACTGATTAGATTTTTCTACTTCCTCTAAGAACAAATGTCCATAGTCTGTCCTTCTGTGGGTATTGCCCATTCTTTCCTTACAGAGCCCAAAGTAGACAGAAGTCACGAACCCTCAGGAATGCATGTAAAGGAGCAAAGAAGTGTGCTTGATTTACTGCTTCATTGAGGCCATCATTATGATGTCTTTGCAAAAATTCAGACCTTAATTAACACAAGCACGTGATTTTGATAATACTTCCAAATCACTTTAAAAGACTGAACTTATATAAAGCAAGTCCGTCATTAAGCATGCGTTTATTCCTATGGGATCTCTGTACCCTCCAGGTCTAAGAGATTCCACAGATACCAAAAAAGCCCTTGGGAAAGTGAAGCACATTTTGAATTGTAGTTGTTCACATGGTCTGTGGTTTTGCAATGACATCCCAAATAGTAGTTGCTGTTCATTCAAATATATAAACTATTGCAAAATGATTCCCTGCAAGGAAAACTTTTCAAAGACAAGGATATAGATATTGCACTTTTCATTAAATCCAGTCTTATACTTCTGGTCCCTTAGGAACAAAAGCACTCGGTCGTTTCTTTTTTTAATAAAATGTTCTACATTATATTAGCTTCATGGCTGATTTTGTATATTTTCTCTCTTTCCGTTGCCCCTCTAACTGGTCAGACAAACATGGTCGAGAGCACGTCTTGCATCAGGGTGAGTGTCGAGAGAGCTGTCCAGCTGGCCACTACTCTGCCAAGGGGCACGTCTGCCTGCCCTGCCCAGACAACTGTGAGCTTTGCCACAACCCACGTGTCTGCACAAGATGCATGAGCGGCTACTTCCTAGTGCCCACCAACCACTCCTGCCAGAAGCTGGAGTGTGGACAAGGTGAGGTTATTCTGGCTCCCCGGCCCAGCACCAGGAGATGGGAGGACAGTCTGTACCCCTGTATGTCCTGGAGACTTAAATTACCACCTAATAGTAAAATCAGCACTTAGGACGACTGAATGCTTCCATATATCCAGTGGGGACAATGGTAGCTGCCCCTCTCTCTTCCCCCACATGTCTTCATCCTGGGTTTTCCCGGACTCAATCCAAGCACAGAGAAACACAGCCAGTCACATAGAAGTCATTGGGTATTTGCAGAAGGGATACATTAGAGAAAAAAAATTAGATTAGAATTCAAAAGTCTTGGTCAACAGTTTTCTTCTTCCCAATTACCAAGTATGAAACCCTGGTCAAAACAAATCCAATTTGTTATGCTATGGTGCCTCTGTGAAGGGGACAGCAAAGCACCTGCTTAGAAAGGCTGTGAGAAGCCAGTAAGGATCAGCCTCCCTGATCTGAAACCACTTGAAGATATTAAAACGGACTGTGAATCATATCTGTTATTGTTTATTGCCCAATTTGTTATCTCATATGAGAAGAAGGAAATTAGAAAACAGCACTTATAGGTTTGGCTCTTTTCTAGGTAAGAATGTCACAGACTATTGCTCCGTCTCTGTGTAAGAATTATGCCTGGCCTGGTGCTGAAACAAGCACCAAGATGTTTTTAGAATAATTAAGATAGGAATTTCTATTTCTGCTTAATGTTAATGAAGGTAGTAAAAGATTTTAAAAGATTTTTTTTTAATATGTAGGGCAGGACAGATAAAAAGAAAGACAGAGCCTGTTGATTTACACACCCAATTCCATTTCCCCAGAAGCAGTGCTGATTTCTTTCATAAAGAAAGAAAGAACACCAGCTTCACTTCAAAACCAGTCCCAGGCATGTGGCCCTACTTTGTTGTATTTGTACCAGTCAAGCTGATTCAACCTATTGAAGTATTAGAAGAAGATAAAAAAGTGTGTGGCACATATATTGTCAAGGATGGCTTTGGATTTTATAACTGCTCTATGATTTACATAAGCTACATGCCACCATATTTTCATAGCAATCGGTGTGTCTCCATTCAGTGGAAATGAGTTGTATTTTCACTCCTCTTGCGGTGCAGGTGAAGTTCAAGACTCAGACTATGAAGAATGCTTGCCATGTGAGGAAGGATGTCTGGGATGCAGCTTGGGTATGTCACCTTCCTTTGTTATTTAAAGAGTTTAAATAGCTTTGTCATTTTCAACACACCCATATTCTGTTCCAGCTTCAGAAAGAACTCTTCATTGTTGTCATTCTTGGTGTGCCCAGCCACATCCACTGAGGAGGTTTTCTTCAATACCCACAGGGTCACGTGGGGCAATGTTTTTGAGATAATAGATAGGCCTCTGGTCTTGATGAAAATCAAGTTTAAGAAAGGACAGTGGTATCACCCTATGACCCAACTATACCACTCCTCAGTGTTCATCTTGAGGAATTAAAGTCATCATACTGTAGCCAATTATGCATGCCTATGTTTATAGTAGCACAATTCACAATAGCCAAGTTATTGAACCCACCTACATGTCCATCCGTGGATGAATGGATAAAGAAAATATGCTATATGTTCACAAAGGAGTTTTATTCAGCCATAAAGAAAAATGAAATTATGTCATTTTGAAGGAAAATGGATTGAACTAGAGATTATTATGTCAAGTGAAACAAGCCTCAGAAGGGCCTACATGGTCTTTCATATGCAGAAGCTAGAGAGGAAAAAGGAAAATACAAGTGTGGAGGCTGGGGCCTAATAAAAATCAAAGGGATGGGGCTGGGATTAGAGTTCAGTTGGTAGAGTGCTTACCTCTCATGAACAAGGCCCTGGGTTCAATCCCCAGCACCACAAAAAAAAAAAAAAAAAAAAAAAAAAAAATCAAAGGGAGATCAGTAAAAGAAAACAACTGGGAGGGAAGGGGAGAGAATGGTAGGAAGTAATACTGGCCAAATTCTATTGTTATATTGTGGCATGAATATGTGACCAAATAAAACCCATCATTATCTACAACTATAACACACCAATAAAATATGTGGAAAGAAAAGAAAGAACAGTGGCACCTTTCTCTCTGATCGTTAGCTAGTTGGCAGGCTCTCTCTCAGCAACCACATTGCAAGATGACGGAGACTCTCCCCTTCTCAAGGCGACAGATTTGAAAGACAATGAAAAACTCAAGCAAAAAGATACCAACTTACTCTCACTCATCCAGTGTGTGTAACTCAAACTTGTGGGAAGAAAAAATTGGGAGGTTTTCCTTTATAGAATGACTCTATTGCTTGGGTGCAGGACAATCCTTAGAGACGGTGGAGTTGAAATCCCTGACATGTTACAGAAACCGAATGTGATTCTACCACTCATATCAGTGGTGTCTCCTTCCTCTTTCCCTCATGCTCCTGGTAGAGGAGTGAGGCGGACAGTTTGTAGCACACAGCACCATTGGACTGCATGCAAAATGTCAAAGAGGGATATACCACCAAATTCCAAGATCATATCTTAATGTAAGTTCAGACAAGATATAGAAACCAACTAAAGATCACTAGAGAGAGTGACAAGTGTATTCTAAATGCTGATAATTGTCATACCTTCAATTCAAAACTTTTTCTTGATTCATATTCTCTATGTATTAGGACTTACATATTCTCAGATTGACTTAGTTGAACTCAATTATGACCATATTTCTGAACCCTCTGTTGATCTCTCCAATAGAGAGATCTTTTCCAAGTTCCCTTTATTTATAAATTGGTGGTAATGCTTTTTCAGCTGACTGGTGTGATATCTGGTATGTATGCCTCTTTCTGCCTAGACATTAAATGACTTGAGAATAAGCTCTGTGACTTATAAGCTCAGCTCCCATAAGATTTAACAGCATGCCCAAGATACAATAAATGCACAATTATTGTTCAAATGTCCCTGACTTATGATGGTTTAATCTATAAAGTTTCAACATTAGTTTGGTGTGAAGGTGGTACCTATTCAGTAGAAACTGAACTTAGGATTTTGAATTTTGCTCTTTTCCTGGGCTAGCAATATGTGGTACAAAACTCTCTCATGATGCTCAGCAGTAGCAGCAAACCGAAGGCCCAATCAGTCATGTGATCACAAGGTAAACAGCAAACACAGTATAGCTTACTATGTTGCCAGTGTTTTCAGACACAGGTATTTAATAAATTACATACAACATTCAACAGTTTATTATGAAATAGCCCTTGTGCTAGATGATTTTGCCCAACTATAAGCTAATGTATGTTTTCGGTTTAAGGTAGGGCTTAGCGAAGCTAGGTAAGTTTAGGTTGGGAACTTTAAATGCATTAATAACTTAACATTTTTAGTTTAGAAGTTTATCAGGAGGTAACTTCATTGTAACTAAAGGAACGTCTGGATGAATGTTTTGTGGATTGAATTTGAGAGTTGTCCAAATTCAAAACAGAGATAAATGGCTGAGGAGACCCAGGGATTTAGATTTTATGTTTTCTGTAATCAAAATTTGTGTATGGTCCAAGGAGAAGAGAAAAAAATACAGAAAAATAGGTGATTATATTTTTGGTGGAATACTAGGAAGATTTAAAGAAAACATGTATTTCATAATATTAATAAGAAAGTATGTGAACTTAAAAGGCACAAACAATTTACTGTTGATTTTATTGTGATTCTTCTTGTGAAACAAAACATCATCCTTTGGAGAGAACTTAGCTTTATTCCATTTTAATAATGTAGATTATTCTACGGACCAAGTCTAGACCATCTCTAGAGGAATTAGAGAAGTAAAATCAGCCACTTTGAGACATTTTATCTCCGCTATGTAATAAATAGTTATTGGGAACCTTGAGATATTTCCTGGGTTTTTTATTCCTTTCCAGATATTTCATGCACTGTAGATTAATATTTGTCTTTTACGACTAATAATGAAAAACTAAAATTCCAGATTGATGGGCATTTTATCTTATTCCAGGGTGGAGTTAGGTATTTGTCAATCCAAAAAAAGAGAACGCTAAATCCACAACCAAAAAGTATTGTTTTGTCTGGAAGAAAATATTGAATTTGATATTCTAGGATGGAACAAGGGCGTTTTTATTATTACAGGGTTAGATTTCTTTATCAAGCTGTAAACAAACAGGATTTTTTATAATACTCTTATGTTTCAAGAGTATTTGATGTCAAATTCTTTGTCTTTTTCATCAGTGTCTTGAATGAAAATTTTAACAAAGATAAACTTAAGTATTCTAGACTGTATATTTTACTAATTGAGGGGGAAAGTAAATAGGGTAATTTTACCTAACTTTTTTACCTAATATGTTTTTATCTAATTTTGCCTAATGTTTTTTTAATTTGGAGAATGCAGTGATATTTATGACACTTAAGTTATAACCAAAGATTTGGGACCCATATCTATATCACCATTGACTTAATTATAAACTTTAATTCAAATTGCAATATGGCCTCTTTACTTCCTTACCTAGTCAGTAAAAATAAAGATTACCATGCCTTTATTTTGACTCAGAAAGGGGTAATAAAAAAAAAAATCCATTAAGCTAGGTGTGGTGGCACACACCTGTAATCCCAAGCTATTTAGGAAGCTGAGGCAGGAGGATGGATTAAAAATTCAAGGCCAGCCTGTGCAATTCAGTGAGATTCTGTCTCAAAAACAAAATTTTAAAAATGAGATGGTATGCAGTTGTAACTCAGTAGTTGATCCCTTGCCTAGCATTTGTGAGGCCCTGGGTTCTATTCTCAGCACTACAAAAAAAGAGAAAAGAAAAAAAAAAAGGAGTTGAAAACCCACTAATGTTTGTTCATTGAAATGAAATAGTATGGAAAAGCATACAGAATTTTAAAAATTTAAGTAATTGAAAAAAAAAAAAGTCATGTCAATTGAGTGACAAATAAAAGAACACACAGATACACCAAAAGAATTTAGAAAAAAAGGAACTCCTGAGCCCTGAGGTGGTTGAACACAGTTTCTTGAGATGAGCATTGGAGTTTTGAAAGGAATTTATAAAGATAAGAGGAAAGAGCTATCCTCTGGAGGGTCTTTCAACTTGGATAATGCAGGAAAAAAGGCTTGGAGGAAAGAATTTCTGCCATGGGTTTTAGGATGTTAAATGTACTAATTTTACAGAAGAAATAGGTAAATATTAGGGAATAGTCAAAGAGAAATTGGGAGATGTGGTTCAAAACCAAATTTTGAATTCCAGTCTAATGAGTTTAAAAGTATTCTGTGACTTAAAGGAATAATTGGAGGTTCTTCATAAAATAAGGGGGGGGGGTCTGTTGGGAGTATAGTGCTTGCCCAGCATGGGACTATGGTAGATACACCAGTGAGAAGCTTCCTTGAGAAAGTTGGGTAAGGGCTGGGCACAGTGGTGCAGCCTATAATCCCAGCGGTTTTGGAGGCTGAGGCAGGAGGATTGTGAGTTCAAAATCAGCCTCAGCAATTTAGTGAGGCGCTAAGCAAATCAGTGAGACCCTGTCTCTAAATAAAATACCAAATTAGGCTGGGGATGTGGCTCAGTGACCCTGAGTTCAATCTCCAGTTCTTCCCCACCCCATCAAAAAAAAAAAAAAAAAAAAAAAAAAAACTAACAGAGAAAGTCAGGTAAGAAGTACCTACAGCCTGATCTCAGGTGGTACCAGGAAGCTGTTGCCAAAAGCTCAGTCCTTGTCCCTAAACCAAAGGAAAAAGTCTGATTGCTTGGCTAGCAAAGGAGAAACACAGGGGACTCCTGTCCCAAAGGCTGTGAATCTGCCCATCAGCAGGAACAGGGGGCTGTTAAAGAGGGGATTCAAAGGCTACCTTCCATGAGTTCTCTGTTGGAGTTGTAATTCACTTGTTAATTTGGGAGATAGTCATTTCTGAGATCTTCTGATACCATACCCAAAAGTCTAGATTAATTAGTTCCTCAAGGACAGATAACTTTGACTAAAATGGGATGAAAGGTAATCTTGTTTCCCCTGAGATTAGGGAGGGGGAGAGATTAAGGAGGAGCAGGGAGAAAGGAAGAGAAAGAAACGTCCATTTTAAAAATAAACTGCAGTGGCAAAGCAGCAAGGGTTATATTCAATGCATAAAATGGACCAAGTTACAGAGCTATGAAGAAAGAGGTGCTTTTTTTTAAAAAAAAAAAATCCCATTAAACAAACAGCTCCAAGCATAAGATTTTTTTATTATAATATGAGAATGCAAATTAAAACTACCATGAGATTCCATTTCTCACCTATCAGATTGGAAAAAATTCATGTTTGCTAGCTCTACAGGGAAGGCTTCAGAAAAGCAAGTACTCTTATTTCTTGCTTGTAGGAATACAGATAAACCACTGTGAAAGGACACTAGCAGTGTATATATATATATCTGCACAAAAGCTTTGACCTCACAATGCCTAGTCTAGGATTTACCTGAGTACTCATCTTCACAAATTTAAAACAGCATTCAGCACTCCCTTATCCACAGATCCCCAGTGGATGCCAGACACCACGAGGAGTACGGAACCCTTTAATTCTACGCCTTTTTCATCTTATTAAGCACTTATCCTGCACAGTGGCTGTCACTTTTAGAGTTTGAGGTACAACAGCCAAACTACCACAAATCTCATTTTCCTTCTTCACAATTTCACAGATAGGAGGTTTCTTCTTACTTTAGATCTTAGCAACTTCACCATATGATTTTCTTTTTCTTCTGTTAAGTTTGCCTTTTCACTTAAAGGAAACACTTTACAGCAAACTGCCAGCATCACTACTCTTGAACCTTTGGAGTGATTATTAAATAAAATAAGGGTTATTTGAACGCAAGCATTGCAATACTGCAACAGTTGATCTAACATACAAAATGACCAGTAAGTGACATACAGGCTTGAAGCATACACAGCATGGTATGCTAGACAGAGGCAAGATTCACGTTCCGGGACCAAGCAGGTTGGCACTGACTGTGAATCACTGAGACTACCAGAAGCAAAGGTTTGTGAAAGGGGTGAGTAGAAAATTCACAGTGGTATTACTTGTGCTAGTGAATTATTGGGAGCAGCCTAAATATCTGTTCGAAGAAGACTGGTTGAATCAAGCAAGGCGCATGTACCCAATGGAGTTCTCAACCGGGATTTAAAGAACAAAGGAGATCCACGTGAACTGAAGTAATTTCACACCATACACTGTTAAGTAGAAGGCAAGGTGCAAAAAGTATACAAAATAATTTTCTAAAAAGTATGTGTAACTACTTTTAAAATTTATTTTTTGTAAAAAAGAAAGGATAAATGAGAAATTGATGAAAATGGTGACCAATAAATAAGGAGTGAAGAAGATGGGAGATTTCTCTGATTATATCTCTCTTTATGTTGCTGAAAGCTCAGTCCTTTTTTTTTCATTCCATTCAAGAGAATTAAATCATTTGATTACACATGATGGGGCTGTGGATGTGGCTCAAGCGGTAGCGCGCTCGCCTGGCATGCGCGAGGCCCGGGTTCGATCCTCAGCAGCACCACATACCAACAAAGATGTGTCCGCCGAGAACTAAGAAAAAATGAATAAATGTTAAAATTCTCTCTCTCTCTCTCTCTCTCTCTCTCTCTCTCTCTGTCCCTCTCACTCTCTCTTTAAAAAAAAAAAAAAAAAAAAAAAAAAAAAAAAAAAGATTACACATGATAATGGATGATACACAAGCTTCATTCCCATCTATTATTTATCTGGTACCATTATTCAATTTAGATATTGCATAGGATATGCCAACCATCATTTTTATAACCAAATAATTCCATGATTGTTTGGGTGACCTTTTCAATGGTGAACTTCAGAAGGTCACAACTACACCAAGGTTTCTGAACCTGGCATCATCCTGAATGAATTCCAACTTCACGCTGTTGAGGAAGTTTTACCAAGATGGCTTCAGAATAGACTAACTTTACACAGAACATTTTTAAAAAGACACATTTATTCAGCGTCATGATTAGCAATCAACATCATGGGTGCAAAAAAAAAAAAAAAAAAGTCTACATTAAAACCCTTTGTTGGAATGCTTTACACTTTCCACAGAAAAAGAAACTAAAATAACCTGTTATACAATTAGTCACAAATACAGTCCTTTTTTTGCCCATACACATGAGTATTGTCTAAACCATGTCTTCTTTGTAGCAGCGAGGCCCTGCCACCACTGTGCTTGGCTGAGTTCACAAATCTGTTGTAACCTGTAGCTTCCCTGTCACTTCCTGGCTCTCCTCTCCTGCTAAGCTTGGTTTCCTGGCAGGATTAAAACCTTCTGCCACTGCCATAGCTACTGCTGCTGCTGGAACCGCCATAGCCACCTTGGTTTCGTGATTTGGCAAAATATTGGCCTCCACTACCGTAAGGTCCAGAGCTTCTGCCTCCAAAGTTTCCACCCTTCATGGGTCCAAAATTTGATGACTGATTGTTGTAACTGCCAAAATCACTGTAGCTTCCACCACCTCCAGATTTGCTTCCATCATTACCAAATCCATTGTAGCCATCCCCGCTGCCACCATATCCACCACCCCCACGACTGCCACCAAAGCCACCACGACCACGGAAGTTCCCTCCACGATCGAAATTGTCGTTTCCACCAAAAACACCTCCACGGCCGCCACCAAAGTTTCCAGAACTACTTCGACCTCTTTGGCTAGATGAGGCACTAGCCATCTCTTGCTTTGACAGGGCTTTCTTCACTTCACAGTTGTGGCCATTCACAGTATGGTATTTCTGAATGACAGTCTTATCCACAGAGTCATGGTCATCAAAAGTTACAAAAGCAAAGCCCCTTTTCTTTCCACTGCCTCGGTCAGCCATGATTTCAATAACTTTAATTTTCCCGTACTGTTCAAAATAATCTCGTAGGTGATGTTCTTCAGTGTCTTCTTTAATGCCACTAACAAAGATCTTTTTCACAGTTAAGTGGGCCCCTGGTCTTTGAGAATCTTCTCGTGAGACAGCTCTCTTTGGTTCCACAACTCTTCCATCCACTTTGTGTGGTCTTGCATTCATGGCTGCATCCACTTCCTCCACAGTGGCGTAAGTGACAAACCCAAAGCCTCTGGAGCGCTTGGTGTTTGGATCTCTCATTACCACACAATCCGTGAGTGTTCCCCATGGCTCAAAATGGCTTCTCAGACTCTCATCGGTTGTTTCAAAGCTCAGCCTTCCGATGAATAGCTTCCGCAGCTGTTCCGGCTCTTTAGGGGACTCTGATTTAGACATGACGGTAGCAGGAAGACAGCCTTTAACGATGCTTTCTCGGCGGCATCCACGGGCAGAAAAGCAAGCTCAGTTCTTTTCCCAGTGCCAATCCAATTACAAGGACACACGGGACTTCTGTCACAAGGGCTGTGATTCTATGCATCTGCAGGAACAGGAGGGCTTTTATAGGGGTGATTCAGAGAAAATGAGATTAGGGAGGAGAGACCAAGAAGGAGAAGATCAGGGAAAAGAAGATCAGGGAAAAGAAGTTTCAAAGCCATAAGGGATATAGTCAAAGCATCAAGTGAACCCCTGTTACATTTATACAATCTTCATTTAAACCATGTGTTTAACATATTCATAACAAACGGCACAGTAATTTGTGTGAATGGTCTTCCCTTGGCCAAATTTGGGACAACTTGAGCACTGAGATGCTTTTTATGCAGAAATACAATACAATTAATTTTAAAAACCTATGCATCAATAGTGGTGTTTAAAGAAGGAAAAGGAGGAGGGAGGGGAATAGAATAAAAAGGAAAGTTTTTTTTTTTTCAGAAAAGTTGGCAAAGGAAAAAAATTAGGAAATCATCATTTTGCATCCCTCAGTGTATTGACTCAAGGGAGCAACATTAAATTCCCAACATGTGCTAAAATCACTGGGTGGAAAATCTTTGGGCAACAGGATAATCACACAGAATTAAAGTACCACCAGAATTAATAGTTAATTACAATGGAGAGATTTGCTGATTACCAACTTCCACAAGTTATTATACTTAGCACCACTGTTATTAGCTCCATGCAACTTGACGCCGTATCTCCTGATATGATACATTAACAAGCAGATATATCATCAGGTATTCTTGACTAAAGCATCCAGACCAGTAATTTTCAACTGGGGACAATTATGATACCAAGGGACACTTATCAGTGTTTGGGGATTATTTTTATTGTTATGAAGGAGAAGTTGTTACTAACATCTAATGGTAGAATGAAATGCAGCTGCAGCATGCACAGGAAAATATCCACAAGAATCACCTGGCCCAAACCATCAAGAAGGCTGAGACTGAGAAAACCTTATTTTGCTTGAGGATAATCACAAGATAAATCCGGAGTTTGAGATATCTGTACAACTGGCCTGTAGTCGGAAAGAAAAATCAATATTATGTGGAAAACAATATTATGGGAAATTAAGTAATCTGACACACAGACAAATTTCAAATAACGCATTTAGGTACTCCTCTTTTAGGGAAGTCTGAGCCTTACTCCCTACTTCTTAAGTGTGGGCTACACATGGTGACTTAGAGATTGCAATGGTGAACTCTACTAACACTGACTTAATAGAGCTGATCAAGGTCAACATCAACTAGTGGTAAATCTTACTGATGGTATGCAGCCTCCATGCATGTGCTAAGAATAGTGCTTTTTACCTCTGTGGTCTTCCATAGAAGATGTGGCCCATCATTCCAGTCCCATCATGAGAAAAATGTGTGTCATGTGCCATTTAGGCAAATCTCAACAAAGAGGTATTTTACAGAATGTTCCTCAAAACTAAGCTCATGACATGAGTGAGAAACTGTCACATCCAGGAGGAGCTTAAGAAGACTTGAGGACTAAACAGAATGTGTTATCTCAGACGGGGTTCTGATACAGAAAAAAGGCGCTAGGTAACCTCTAAAGAAGTCTGAACAAATGACTGTAGTTTATACAAATCATCGTTAAAATTAGTTGAGGGGACTATTTAGGGCAGTTGAAAATGTCCTTTATCTTGATTATTGGGGTAACGACATGACTGTGTCCAGACAGGGCGAATGTTACACTATGAAAATAATATATCAATAAATCTGACTTTAAAAGAAAAGGACTTCAATGTTAGAATGCACTCCATTAATGCCCCTTTCTTCCATCTTTGGATAGTATAACTAAAACAGTAACTTAATTGCTAGCATTTATTGAACAGTTACCAACATTCCACGTGCTATGCTATGTTCTTTAAGTATATTACCTCCCTTAACTCTAAGAAGTAGTTATAATTATTGTTCTCACTTTGCAGATGAAGAAATCAAGCTCAGAACACTTAAGCACCGTGTGTAAATTTATTAGACTAGTAACTATAAGAACCAGGATTTGACCCAGGATAGCCCAAGACTAACATTCATGAGTTTGATGACTTCTCTATCTATGCCACTTAATGTTTTTCCCTTCTGACTCCAGAGCAGAGAATTTTGCTTTTTGGAATAATAAAAAGGTAAAATTAGTCTTATTTCTGCCTTTCCTTAGCCATACACAGTACAGTCATTGTACTCTTTGGCTACAGCTTTGTGCTCAATGACATAATTGAATTTACCAATCAGACTGAAAATGTTCAGAGTGCTCATGCAAATTAATTTGGTGTCAGTGGTCACCCTATGAGCCTTTAGAGCCTACATCTGGAAGGTTCTTAGATGGAACAGAGCAGATAGGGAGATCTGCTCAGCAGCAAAACTGAGAAAGTAGACAAGCATGTTTTCAATCAGCTCTGGCTTGTCCCCACCACTTTACTTCTCTCCAGTTCCATTCACCTCCATGAGGGACTCTTTTGCAGTCTAGGAAAGGAATTTCTATCATAGGGTCTGATTTTGACTGGCCAGAGACACTCCTCTGCCCTCCACCATAATCCATGTGAAATCCAAGCTTCAGATCCTGGGTTGAGAGAACCAACCTCATTTACTTGCTACTGTCTCATTCTCCTATCAATAAAGACTGACACCCTAGTTCATGGGAGAAAAAGTATCGGAGACTTTTGAGACATGAACTTCTCCCTTTAGTTTTCTATTGAAGCAGATATGCAGAGTTTTTGAATCACATGTTGTAATCCTAGATCATCATTTATTTTACTTTGTCCTCATCTCCCGCAGACCCTTCCCACAAACTTTCAGAGAAACAAGAACAACATCAAACAGTTTGGGCGCCTTCCAAACCAAAGGTATTGCAGAATAAAATCTGTTCAAGCACAGTATCTCCTTTAAATTGGAAGAAAGTTGCTGATTCTAAAATTGGAACTCAGCAATATAGAGCCTTCTTTCCAGGGACCTGGGTGTCATGTACCATTTAGCCAGCTTATAGTGCATGACCCCAGTGGCTACACACCATCATCTCCAAGGATTCATGGGGAAGAGACATTCAAAATGCCTTTTTTTCTGTGAAAGACCAAATATAGTCAGTTGCAGATGAATGTCTAGAATATAGATGCACTGTCAAAAGTTTGCTGAAGAGCCAGGTGCGATGGCACACACCTATAATCCCAGCGGCTCTGGAGGCTGAGGCAGGAAGATCCCAAGTTCAAAGCCAGCCTCAGCAACTTAGTGAGGTCCTAAATAACGTGGTGAGAAGCTGTTTCAAAATAAAATATAAAAAGGGCTGGGGATGTGGCTCAGTGGTTAAGCACCCTTAGGTTCAATCTCCTGTACAAAAACAAAACAAAACAAAACAAAACAAAGCAGTTTGCTGAAGAAAAGAGAGGCAAGCTCCACTTTAAAAAACATAAACTGATCATTTAAATTTTTTTTTTCACTAGCACCTTCCTCTCTCCCCATTCTCTACAGGATACCTCATTTTCCAGGTGGGGTTTAAGAAGTTATAGAACCTTTTACAAAGAGAGTTCAAAGTTGAAAGAATTTGCAGCTGACATTTCTCAGTTTCTTTGTCTCTCATTCATTTTGCACTTTTTCTTTAATTCATTTAGCAAATATTTATGGCATACTTTTATGATTTCTGCTTTCCCATCATTTGTTCAATTTGTTCCACAAATAATAGGTCTGTTTAACCTAATATTTATCGAGCACCATCATTTACCCGGCATTTTGCCAACTCTTCCTGGAACTGATGTGTTTTCTTATCCACCATCCACCATTTTACAGATGGGGATACAGAGGATTAGAGAAGTAGCTGAAAATTGTCTAATTTTATGCATATGGAAAGTGATGAAGTAGTTTGAAAACAGTCAATTGTGAACAATCTTGTATAACTTTGTTCCACATTCTGTCTTCACACAGGAAATAGTTGGCTTAGGAACTCTTTATTATAAATACCTATGCATAAGGATGGACAGGGTTGTGCTGTGGTGCTGTGGTAATAGACAATCCCCAAATCCCAATGATTTGCAATAAAGTTTCATTGATCTCAAGCAACAGAAGTTTATTTCTCTCATGTTACACCTTCATCATGGATCAACTGAGAACTCCACTCTGCCTAGTCCTGAATTCAGGAAATGAGGGATCAGCCACTGCCTTGTCACAGCAGAGGCAAAGCACAGACAGCTCTTGAAGGTTTCCTTAGGATATGGCACTTGTAGCATCTGCTCACATATTTTTGGCCAAAGCAAGTCACATGATTATGCCCAAGATCACAGAGTGGGGAGGTATAGTCTTACTTACCATGTGCCTATGAAAAAGATGATCATTGTGAATTATGGAGTCAATCTCACCATGCCAATGACTGGGGCTATTGCTGATATATATGTATAAAATACTGGGGGAGACAGGGTCTCACTGGATTACTTAGTGCCTCGCCCAGGCTGAGGCTGGCTTTGAACTTTCGATTTTCCTGACTCAGGCTCCCGTGGTACTGGGATTACAGGCATGTGCCACCACACCCTGCTGTTGCTGGTATATTCTAAACTTTCAAGCCACATGTTTGTACATGAAACATAGCTGATCCTTCAGATTTGTGGGTTCTTCATCTATTAATTCAATCAACCATGGATTGAAAATAGTCAGAAAAAAATGTGTTTGTGTTAAGCATGTACAGATTCTCCTGTCATTATTCCCTAAACGAAATAGTGTAAGAATTACTTATAACATTTACATCATATTAGATGTAAGTAAACTAGAGATCATTTAAAGCATATGAGAGGATTGCATGGGTTCTATACAAATATTATGCCATTTTATATAAGAAATTTGAGCATCCATAGATTTTGGGATCCATGGGAATTTCTGAAATAACCTTTCTCAGATCTTCAGGGAGGGTGTAGCCACAAATGTGTGCCCACTGAGCTTCACTGCAGGATTTCTCTCTGCCCCTCTGACCTTGCTAGTGTCCTGTTGAAGAAAGTAACTTTTTAAATTTTTGTTTTAACTGATGGAATTTCCCAATACAGTTCCCAATGTATTCTGCCATCTCCTTTCTCTGTAAGGACTCAGAAAGGAGATCAGTGATCAATGCTGTGTGGCCAACACATAAACTGGTGGCTGAAAGGGCTCGCCCCTTCTTTTCTCCTGTTTTGCAAAGCTCCATCATGAGAGTAACAATGCTGTTATCTCTTGCTTTCATCTGCTGCCCAAAAAATGCATTGGCTCATAGGAGACAAGTCTTGGGAATATGGAAAACTTTCTCTGTTTTTGAGTGAAGGTCAAGAAATATTTACTGAGCCTCTACAAAGGCTAAGAATGAGGATATAAAGATAAATATTAGTCTTGTTCTCTGCTCCTAGAAACCCACATTAAATGGGACAGGCCAGTGTTTCTCAGCCCCAGAGTGTGCATTAGAATCACCTGGGGAGACATAAAATACTTTGCTGATACCAATGCCAATGTTCCTTGTTTAATTGCTATGAAGCTAGGCTCAGGCATCCCATTTATTTATTTATTTATTTAGGAGTTGAGCCCAGGGGAGTTCTCCCATTAAACTACAGCCCTATTTCTTTTCATCCCGTTTTATTTTTTACTTCGAGATAGAGTCTGTCTAAGTTGTCCAGGCTGGCCTCAAACTTGCAATCCTCCTGCCTCAGCCTTCCAAGTCACTGGAATTATAGGCATGCACCATCAGGCCTTATAGGCACTAGCATTTTTAAGAAGTGCTGTGATTCTAATGTACAGAGTTGAAAATCACTGGCTATGATGGATAAAATGTCAGATGATTTCAACATCATACTTTAAATATTTTTGTTGAGGATGGAAGCTGAAGCATAAGCAGATACATTATATCATAATAATTAGACCTTGTTCATTTCATGCTTGGTGCTTGGCTAGGTAGGCACTTTACAAACATGATCTATGCTCCTCAGTATAACCCTCCCTATTCAAAATCCTTATTGTCATCTCATAGGTGAGACAACCAATGCCCAGGAACCTTACGTAATTTGACCAGTTACATAACTACCAAGTTTTATAGCCAAGTTCAAAAGTAGGACCACCTGGCTTCAAACCTACAAACCATCCAAATATTTGCAGTTTTTCCAGAGTAGATTGCACTTGTCCACCATTTTCCTAGACAATATATATGAAAGCACAGAAGGCTGACCTGCTGCATATGTGTTGCTCCTGTAGACATTCTTTAGGTTCCTTAATTGTGCCTCCTAACATTTCCCTTGCTCCTTTTCCTATATTCTTATTCACATTCCTATTGTTTTGGGAGAGAAGGACACACTGGCAAGATAGCCTAAGTTCAATTCTAGAGCCATTAGCTCATCCTCTTGGCTCTTGGTGTTATTGTGCTATTTTCCCCTGGAGCCTGGTATCATCAAAGTTCCTCCTACTTGTTGTGTAACTGACCTGCGAAATTGAGCTGTGAGCCAAGTCTGTCTGGATCACGTAGGCTTGCAGAAAGAGAGCTGAGCCAAGTACTTCCAAAATAAACCTAGTTAAACAAAAGCACAAAGTGTGGTAAACCCAGCACACAAGAGGGAGGGGTTCAGAAAACTGTCTGCCATTCCTGAAAGCAAAGTGGGGTCTCCAACACTGGACTCCCCCTGTGTAGGGACAAGGATTTGACTCTTACTGAAAAATCTAGAAACTGATAGGAATGCCGCTTTTGTGTGCTTTAGAATAAACTGGAAAACCATTACTAAGTTGCTTCCTTTCAGTGAAATATCTTCAAATTTTCTAAAATCCTTAGGCCACCAGGACCCCAACCTTTATATATCAAGTTTAAACAAATCTAAGAGTGCAACCATCAAGGATGATGAGAACTTCAGAAACTTGGGTTTTACAGGAATGTGCAAAATGGGGTCCCAAACAGTATCTCTTCATCTTCGTCTTTCCCCACGATGAAAATCTTGGACAAATCCAGTGACTACTTGTTTCTACATTCTATCCTGTTTTGTAAAGGGAACATAACAAAAGGTGTTTTCCTGTTTCTTCCCTGTAGAGCCCTAGAGATTATAATGAAAATGAAAAAGACTTCCAAATCTTGAGTTCTTCAAGATAAAAGAACCACGAGTCTCTATTATTATTATTTTTTTGGTTGTTGTAGATGGACACAATGCCTTTATCTTATTTGTTTATTTTTATGTGGTGCTGAGGACAGAACCCAGTGCCTCACGCATGCTAGGCAAGAGCTCTGCCACTGAGCTACAGCCCCAACCGAGTCTCTATTGTTAAAAAATTAATTTCATTTGCCTTTTCTCCTTTCCAGCCTTTTCCTTTCCCATCCCATCAGCCATCATAAGGAGCCTATTGGCATATCTGAGACCACAAACACAACTTGTGTGCCATAGTGTTTGGAGCATGGGGTCTGTGACCAGGTAGGGCATCAGGAATTATCTATGGCTTTTGTGCCCATCGTTAGCTGTCCTAACTCCACTCCCCAACTCTCCATCTCCCTTTGCCACTGCCAAACTGTCGTTTCATAGTCTTTTACCAGATGGTAGGGAGAGCTTCAAGCTTCACTGGTTGAAGAGAGAAAAATTGATTTAACTCACTAAACAGACATCAGAATAGAGAGGAGCTGAGTGTGGGTGAGGCAGGAATGTCTGCACATTGATACCCAGCTGCTCAACAGGCTGGTCTCCAGCTGAGAGTTGGGCCAACAAAGAGTGTCAGTAAATTGTCTCTGTACCTCTAGAGCCCATAACTGTAGCTTTCCAAAAGTCAACAGGAGGGTAATTTGGTTGGAGCCCAAATTCATCCTTTCCACAAAGTCTTCCTGAGATTCCCAGCAAGGAACCTTGGCTAGATCCTTCCCAATAGCCTTCTGCTCAACTTGCAGTACAACAGGCCAGCCCAGGGCATTATAGGAAGAATGGGAACGAATAGGCATCACAAGCTGAAGAAGGCAGTGGATTCAGGGACATGCTTCACTTACACCCAAATTGGCCAAGGACTGAGTTGAAGACTGAAAGACAAGTATCCATGCTGCCATCTCCAAATATTCGTGATGTTCTCACTGATGATACTAGCATTCAGCCACTCATATCTCCAGGTTGTACTCATTGTCCCTGTGGAAGTGGTAGCACATCTCTCCTTGGGTTTGCTCTTGCCCTGACGACCCAACTGAATGGGAACTGTTCTCTCCGTGTTCTCATGGGCTTCCTGATCCCGGAGACTGTGAAACAAGGGGAGTATCCCCGGTGTATTAGCTTTTTTTTTTTTTTTTTTTTTTTTTGCTGTGAGAAAAATACCCAAGATAATCAACTCAAAAGGAAGAAAGATTTCCTTTCTCTTTTAAGACACCAAAACTGACCCAAAGGCTCCATGTCATCACTCAAATATTGGGGTCATTTTAATCTAGAGTCAACATTTTTAGGGTGATTTATTTTTCTAGTGGAACAGCTAGGTTTCTAGCAATTATTTGCTAGAAAATAATCGAACTTTTTCCCTCCCAGCTATCTTTGCCTATGGCCATCTATAGAGACCAATGTTACTTCCCCCTCCCTCAAATCTTTTCCATAAAAATAGTGTTCTGAGTGGTTATAAACTATCCTACTATTAGGTGAGACAAGTGAAAAATGTTTTGTATAAACCAGGTGGGTAACCCAGGTGTTATGGCTGGGATCTTAAAAGTCCTCCACAGGTTCATGTGTTGAAGGCTTGGTCCCCAGCTGATGGTGCTGTTGGGAGGCAGTGGAACGTTTAGGAGGTGGGGCCTCGTGAGAGGAAGTTAGGTTATTTGGGTTGTACCCTTTAATGGGTTATTAGGACTCTGTCCCCTTCCTCTCTCTTGGCTTCCTGCCACTGTGAGGTGAGCAACTTCACTCTACTGCACATTTCCTGCCTTGCCACAGGCCCAAAGCCATGGGGCAAGGGATCTGTGGACTGAAACTTCTAAAAATTTGAGCCAAAATAAATCTTTCTTCCTTTTAAGTTGATTATCTTGGGTATTTTTG